>NC_138205.1:16898537-17498537 GCF_964194415.1 Vipera berus
CAGGGAAGCGTTTTGCTCCATGACTGATGTCTGAGCTGTCCAATGAGTGTCCTGAAAAGAGCTTTCATCCAAAGCTGAATGTGAGCAAGTGGTTGGTGCATGTAGCATAAATGGAGGGAATGTTTCTCCATAGTGTGTGTGTGTGTGTGTGTGTGTGTGTGTGTGTGTGTTCATCCGTGAAATGAAACACAAATATATACATCCAGATCTTTTCTCTCTCTTCCCAATTAGATTTAGCCTTTGTAGGAACTTTGGTTAACAGATGAGGTGACTGGAAGTATGACTCCTTCTCATCATTTCCAACCAAAATGTCTCATGGGGTCATGGAGAAGCTGATGAGAAGCAAAACTATCATTGGGGTAGTATTTTACTGGCCTCCCTTGGAGAAATCAAGGAACAGGACTTTGTGCTCCGCTGCTGTACTATAGACACAACGGAATTGCTATATATAATAATATAGGAACTATATTACATTTCAGTGTAGAATTTCATTAAAGAACTTCCAGCTCTTTTATGGAAAGGAAAGATTTCAGCACAGAGCAATTTGACAAGGTTACAATATCTTGGTTGTGAGATCTAGTCCTGCCTTAGGCATGAAAGCCAGTTGGGGATTTGGGGCCAATCACCAGGAGACTATGAGTTCTAGTCCCACCTCAGGCATGAAAACCAGCAGGGCATTTGGGCCAATCACCAGGAGACTGTGAGTTCTAATCCTGCCTTAGACATGAAACCAGCAGGACACTTTGGGCCAATCACCAGGAGACTGTGAGTTCTAATCCCACCTTTGATATGAAAATCTGCTGGAAACTTTGGGCCAATAGCCAGGAGACAGTCTAGCCTTTGGCTCCTACATGGAGTGTTTTGCGCACCTTCTGTTCAAAAGCCATGGTAATTGCAACAGATAAATCTGTAGTATGGACATTTTTCTAGACATGATTGGAAAATATGGGAGTTACCAAATCCAGAAGAAGTGCAGTGTGCAATTGCCACCTGCTGGATGCTCACCTTTCATAAATGTTGGAATTGAGTAAAAGAGTTCCTTTGTGATGGAAAGGGTGAAGTACATAAAGGTAGTCCTCGACTTATGACTGGAATTGAGCCCAGAATTATGGTTGTAAGTTGGGGTGGTCATTAAGTGAGACCAACCTGATTTTATGACTTTTTTGCAGCAGTTAAATTGCCACAGTCATTAAGTGAATCTTTAATCATTACACAAATGCTGCTGTCATTAAGCGAACCCATTGCCCCATTGTTTTTGACAGTTTCTGACAATTTTTTTTTCATAATTCTCAGTCATGTGACCACAGGATTCTGCAAACAACCATAATGCTGACCCATTGTCACATGCCCAAAATGCAAACATGGGCCATAAGGGAGTATTAAAATTTCAAATCTGGGTCATATGTACCTTTTTTGTGGTCCATCATAATTTGAACAGTCACTAAATGACCAGTTGTAAGTTGAGGACTACCTATTTCTGCTCATGGTCCTGATGTTTTGATGACTAAAATCCCAAAGAATGAATCAACAGATTATGTCAATTAATGCTGAAAACTGCAAATCGCCTCCCCATAATGTCCTATAACCCAATATGGCAGCCACGTTCTACGAAGTTTAAAGGACCAAAAACCTACCATGAGAAAAAGACACACATGAGGATGGTGATAATTACAAGGATGCCTCCAAGGATGCCTGCATTTCGGCGTTGTTTGTCAACTGCAAGGGAAAAAAAAACAATTTTGCTCAGGCTGAGACGTTAGGACAGGAGATGTCAAATTGTGGGAACTTTTTGCAAAGCTCTTGTTGCTCTGTCCCTTGATAATGGTTGTAGCAGTGTGATCAGCAATATGCCATTGTGTGCAGGACTGGGGCAACTGCTAGGTTGTGCAATTCAAGATGGCAGCCCCCAAGCTACATTTTTTTTAATTTCCTACAGTGTCCTTGAATGAACATGTGGGGGACTTGGTGGGACATTGGGGACAGTCTGGGGGGGTGGGGGCAGTCTTCCTGGGCTTATAATTACTGCTTAGAGAGCCGGTGGCAACTGTAGCCAGAAGAATCTTTGCATGGATCCATCTTATGTACCCATTGCACCTATTCCTAGAATAGGAGGCCCTTCAGACTTCAGTTGTATCCTCCTCACCTCACAATTGGAGTATTGCAATATGGTCTACTGGGGCTGCATCCGAAGACCAGCCAGAAGTGACAACTGATCAAAAGACAAGCAGTAGACGAAGCAGTTATGGATGTGCCTCCATATGCCTGTGTGTCATCACTGCTCTGTTACTGCACTGTTTGCCAGATGGCTTCTGGGTGCAATTCAAGGAGCTGGTTTTCTCCTATAAAATTCTTCATGGAATATGGCCTGGTTATTTGAGGTATCACCTGTAAATGGGTTGGGTGGACCTCCTCAATTAAGCAATTTTGTCTAGTGGGATCCCATAAGCGTAATGTCTCCGTCATGGTCTCTGTCCTCTGAAAAAGCATCTCACCAACAATTCATGTGGACATTCCTGGACAACCATTTGTCTGGAATGGTATAGGATCTCCTGCTTCAGCAGGGGGGTTGGGTTGGAAGATCTTCAAGATCTCTTCCAACCGTATTATACTATATTCTATGTGGCTTTAACCCTACATGGGTTGCATAAAACTTTGAAAATCTGGCTTTGCTCCAGGCTTAAGATGGTGTCCTTAAAGTGGGTATTTATTTATTTATTTGTTTGTTTATTATCTTTTTTCTTTCAATTCTTTGGGGGTTTGTTTTGTCCTTTTAATTATGCAACATGCCCAGTTAAATATATAACTGAACACTGGTTAGTGGTCTACAAATGTAGCACTATCTGTAGTGCCACAACTGATCACAACTGAATACCACCATCCTGCTTTGGTCACCACATATAAAAAAGATGTCGAGACTCTGGAAAGAGAACAGAAAAGTGCAGCAAAGATGATTAGGGGGCTGGAGGCTAAAACGTATGAAGAACGGTTGCAGGAATTGGGATTGTCTAGTCTAGCGAAAAGCAGGACTGGGGTGACATAACAGCAGTGTTCCAATATTTGAGGGGTTGCCACAAAGAAGAGGGGGGGGTCAACCAGAAGGCAAGACAAGAAGCAATGGATGGAAACTAATCAAGGAGAGAACTAAGGAGAAATTTTATGATGGGACAATCAACCAGTGGAACGTCTTGCCTTCAGAAGTTGTGGGTGCTCCATCAGTGGAGGCTTTTAAGAAGAGACTGGACAGCCACTTGTCTGGTATGGTATAGGGCAGGGGTAGGCAACCTCGGCTCTTTTATGACTCATGGACTTCAACTCCCAGAATTCCTGAGTCAACTGACTCAGGAATTCTGGGAGTTGAAGTCCATGAGTCATAAAAGAGCCGAGGTTGCCTACCCCTGGTATAGGGTCTCCTGCTTGAGCTGAGAGTTGGACTAGAACACCTACAAGATCCCTTTCAACTCTGTTATTCTGAGAGGCAGGACAGCTATCACCAGCAGGTCCTACCAGATCCTTCAGAGAGAGGATTTTGTCTGCGAACTCTAACCTATGGAAGAACATTCATAGAGGGGAAGATTATACCGCACTTGGACATTATTTCCTCAGCTCTAGGATTCCTGACCAGTTCAAAGGGTCAAAATGATGATGTTTCTCCTACATTTTTTCCCTGGCCAATCTCTAGACTAATTTTATTTAGTTCTGAATATGACGCCTTTCAGCAATAACATGCCATGTGGTTTATAATTTAATATGCACAATATTTAGAAAAAAGAATGCAAGATCAATAAAATACATGCAGCAGAATCCAGTGGGGAAAAAGTATTATTTTCTGGAGTCAGGCTGACGGGGTTGCATAAGTGAACATTTTGTTTATTCCAAGAAAATATCCTCCGTCTAGAAAATTAGCCTGTGAAGATGATGACTCCAGCCTAATCTATGTGATTCCCGATCCCCAGATAACATTCAACCATGCAACTCGCAAACCCGTTCAGATGTTAATGACAATTTTGGGGGGGATGAGGGGGGGCCCTTCAAACTAGTGTTGACTTCTGCCTGGACATATACCTGAAGTTGTATTGTAAACATTTCAGTAGCGGCTTGCCATTGCCTCCTTTCAAGGCCTGAGAGAGAATAACTAGCCCAGGGTCATCCAACTGGCTCTGTAGCTAAGGTGGGACTAGAACTCACAGTCTCGTGGTTTCTAGCCTGATGCCTTAACCACTAGACCAGGGGTAGGCAACCTCGGCTCTTTTATGACTCGTGGACTTCAACTCCCAGAATTCCTGAGCCAGCATGGCTCAGCTTGGAAACCTCTCCATTTCTCCTCAGCATAGCTGGCTCAGGAATTCTGGGAGTTGAAGTCCACGTGTCATAAAAGAGCCGAGGTTGCCTACCCCTGGGTCTAGACCAAAGAGGCTCTCATTGACAGGAGAGATAGACGTTAAAATAAGCCACCTGAAATGCATTATCATGCACTACCCACCCACCTATAATGAATAGCAGTAGACTGAGGCAATCTGGTCAAAGAGTGTACAGCATTCTCAAGCCCCACCCTGCTTTTTTACATCGTGAGAAGAATACCACTCTACTAAGTCAGTGGAAAATGAAAATCCATCAGTCTCAAGGGCTGTCTGTGTAATTTTGATTCTAATTATCCCAGCCATGGAAAAGTTAATCCTGAGCAATGTTACTTAAAAATTTCCATCAGCGAATAATTTGCTGGACTGTGCCACTTCAGACTGCAAATAAAAATGTCCCTCATGTTTGATGGTCTGCTAAAAAATTTAAAAACCCTTTGATTTGACTTGGCAGCTTGTTTAGCTTTATTTTTTCCTGACTTTTCATGATTAAAACATATCCCCCAAAATGGGTTGTTAGGGAAATGGGTTCCATCCTAGCTTTTTCTGCAACCTGTATGTTTTCCTTATGTGAAGAAGGCACTGTCTGAGGAGAGCTTTAGAAGTGAGGGTTCCGTCACGCCATTGATTAGTAGTTATCAAACCACTTCTACATTTTCTAGCAGCTTTTTAGTGTCCTTCCGAAACAACCAGTTAAATGGAAGAGATATGAGTCCCTTAATTCTACAGCCCTTTTGAGATATACTGAGTAGGTCCAATGAACAGAAGGAATAACCATGAGGAATAAGAAAAAGAGATGCAAGCAAGATGACAGTCAGATAAAAGAAACCTGAGTCCAGAGTAGATCTGTAACCCAAGGAAGCATCTTAGACAAGATCCAATCCACTGACATGAAGATAAAGGAAGAGAGAAGGGAAGCACGTGGAGACGTTCAAAATTCTGTTCCTATGAATTTATAATAATAAAAAGCAGTATAAGAATGCATAATTTTGGTTTCCTAGTCTGGTCTACTTTGGAGGGATGACACACTGTTGTAATAGGGTCCACCATCTCACATTCTGCATCTTCTTTGGAGTGCCTAGGGCAGGGGTAGGCAACTTTGGCTTTTTTATGACTCATGGACTTCAACTCCCAGAATTCCTGAGTCAGCTGACTCAGGAATTCTGGGAGTTGAAGTCCATGAGTCATAAAAGAGCCGAGGTTGCCTACCCCTGGCCTAGGGCCTCCTCTAGGTATCTACATGCAAAACTGGGAACAGGATTGCTTCTAATGAATCCCAAGGAACTTTACAGAGCTATGCCTAAGAAGCTTTATGGAGCAATCATTTCCACATTCATGCATATCCTAGCGATGGCATATTTGGCAGAACATGGCACGAACGAATCAGGGAGGTGTTTGTGTTCCTTATTGTCACTGATGTCGCAGGCGTTGACCAACTGGGGCCTATGGCACTTAAACAGCCAGCACTTCAAAAGCCTCTCCAAATCACAAGGCTTCCGCTTATCAAGAAGAAGAACAGAAAATGTTTTCTCCATCTGCAATGTACCATTTATGTTTATAGAGCAGATGCAAACTTGTTTGGCTGCCATGCTATCTCCCAAGAAAATGACACTGCTGGGGAAGGGGGGGGCTAAAAAGACCCCTCCAACTGACAAGCCCCAATGTTTCAGAATTGCAATACCTACTTTAGGAGTTTCCAACCTTGGTGACTTTAAGATTTGTGGATGTCAGCTCCTAGACTTCCCCAGCCAGTATGGCTGACTGGGGAATTCTGGGAGATGAAGTCCACAGGTCTTAAAAG
The DNA here is from genome assembly GCF_964194415.1 of Vipera berus. Taxonomy (NCBI): domain Eukaryota; kingdom Metazoa; phylum Chordata; class Lepidosauria; order Squamata; family Viperidae; genus Vipera; species Vipera berus. Next base: position 16,904,694 of record NC_138205.1, read on the forward strand.
TTGCCTATCTTCTCAGCCAGTATATCTGAGAAGCCGCAACATATTGCTAGGGCAACTAGTGGGGAAGGCTAACATTGAACAAACTACTAATCCAGTCTTTCTCCATCCTCCAGGCTAAGAGTTGTACTCTAAACATACCTGGAAAGCATCCTTTAAGGAAAGCTTCCCAAGATCTGTTCGACACCTCTTCAAACTACAACCCCCAGAATCCTTTGCTGGGGGGGTCACCTAGATATACAGTTAGTGGAGGCTTATAGTGAAAAGGGACGCAGTGGCTCAGTGGGTTAGGACGCTGAGCTTGTCGATCAGAAGGTCGGCAGTTTGGCAGGTCGAATCCCGAGTGCCGTGTAACAGAGTGAGCGCCTGTTACTCGTCCCAGCTTCTGCCAACCTAGCAGTTCGAAAGCACGTAAAAATGCAAGTAGAAAAATAGGGACCACTACGGTGGGAACAGCGTTCCGTGCGCCTTTGGCGTCTAGTCATGCCGGCCACATGACCACGGAGACGTCCTCGGACAAGCGCTGGCTCTTCAGCTTTGAAACGGAGATGAGCACCGGCCCCTAGAGTCGGAAACGACTAGCATGCATGTGCGGGGGAACCTTTACCTTTACCTTATAGTGAAAATACTCGTATAGGGACATGGGAGTAAATGGCCTTCTTGAAACAGATTTGGTTCCTCAGAAGGAAGATAACTAGACATAGGCATTAAGAGGAGCAGCAATTGTCCTTGGTTTTACCATCAAGAACGTGGAAGTAGCAGGAGTTATTCCTGTAACAGCATCCTTTCAATAAGCATTGGTGAGGGTAGAAAATCTCGGCTTCACCACCACAGATTTTTTTCGGTGTGGATTCCAGTCGGCAGGCTAGAAGAAATGGAGACCATCTCACCTCAGTAGCTACCTCATTTTGTTCTTCCCTCTTGTCAACACTAACACAAAAACTTAACACAGCACAGTTGTGGTGTCTAACATTATGGCTTCACATGTTGTGTTGAAGTAAAGACCGTGAGGGAAGACTCACAATGTCTTTATGCCTTGCTGGGAATTCCCCAGAGGCATTTAACCAGACATTCTTGAAAACTGACCACATCATGATATCAATCAATCAAACAAGAAAATATATTTTTAATGTACCTATTTATGGATGCAAATCACCCAAAAGAAGGTAGAGTGGAACTGAATGTGGCTGTGAATCATGAGAAAAGCTTCATTGGAGCTAAAGATGACAGGAGCAATGTTTTACTATAAGGAGGCCTCATTGATTGATAAAGCAAAATGTCAGATGATGGGATGGCAACTTTCTACATTAAAAGGTCTGTCAAGAGTCCCAAACTCTCTCCATTTTCACCTTCCTTACTTGGCTGTATTACATTTAGTATTACATTAGTGGCCATATCATGCCCTTCCTGCAGTAGACAGACCTCTCCTTAAGACTGGCTAGTTCAAATCTAAGACAAATAGAAATTAATCAAGTATAGAACCAGTCTAAACTAAGGAGACACTCTCTGCGTGTCACTGGCCGGAAACAGAGGGAGAAACAATCATTTTATCTCCAAAATCTACCCCTGTCTTCCTTAAACTGTGATAGTTCCAGATATGCTAGAATGATTGCATGGCCCATAATGGCTTCAAGATATCTGAAAGTATCTGCTTGGGGAAGGCTGGTCTATAGTTCTGTGTTGCTTCTTAGAAGAATTGTGCACCACAGCTGAAAATACGCTGAATACTCAAAATGAGAAATGGTCCTCATGATTTGGCAGCAAGGGAGAAATTTCCAAAATGGGCCATCCCAGTCAGAATGTTGTTTTTGTTTACATTTCACCACGGAAAGGTCTAAATGAGCATTACTAAGGCCAGGACTACTTGGTTTATCCCTAATTCCATTCCATCTGTCTGTCTAAAAGACACCAAGTTGGAGAACTTCCAATTCAAGAACAATTCGAACTAAGACACAAAGCTGAGTTTCCTGAAACAATTCTTTCTTTCCAACAACACCGGGTATGGATGTTGATCATAAAACCTAGCTTACTGCCTACTAGTGCATTCATGGTCAACATTAACTTACAGACAAAACCCGCCCCTTCCCCCCCCCCCCCCCCGCCAAAAAACAATACTGTTGACACGTGGGACTGTACTTCCTCTTGTTGCCTCCAGAGGGAGCGCACTGGCTTTTTTGAGAGCAGGCCTTTGGGCTAAGTATTTAAGGAAGGGAAGAAAATGAGAACAAATTGAAAAAAGGGAAATAACAAACGCTGTATTTTACTCACTGACAGGCTTGAAGAAACTTCCATTAATACCTGGTGGGAGGAAAGGGCACAAAATCAGAAAGGAAGAGGAGGATAATGTTGAGGCGGAGGAGGAGGGTGGGAGAGGCAGCGCCCTGCTGGTGACCCCTCCTGCTACAATGCCTCTTGAAACTGGCTCCTTCTTCACTTACCTTCCAAAACCAGCACTAGATAAAGAAATAATGCCAGACTAGGCTGGCTCATATCTCTCTCCCTTTAGGGATGTCAGTTCCATGTGGGGCAGATGCCCACTGCAGGCTCCTCACAGGAGCTGGGGGAAGTTTGGTAGAGTGATCTTCAAATTGTGCAGTCTGGCTGGGCCTGGGAAGGAGGCTGGGCTGTGGCATGGATGGCGTCAGAATCGCAGAGAAGTGTCATAGAACCTGGGAGTTCTAGAATAGTCACTTAGCAACCAGACCCCTAGGCTCAGGGATTCAGGACCCAGAGCAGGCCAAACCCATTGTGAGAGATAGCAGTGGGGGAGGGGGGTTGTGATGATAACTCCCCTGCACACAGATCTTGCCACTTCCTCTCCATGGGCAATAAGAAAGGTTGGGTTACTCCAGGTCTCCTTACTGAGGATCATTGAACATACTGATGAGCAGTTTCAACCTGGAGTCCTGTGCTAACCTTTCCCAATCTTTTACTGGGGTGATGCTCTCCAGCTTTCCTATTTATTATTATTATTATTATTATTATTATTATTATTATTATTATTATTATTATTATTATTATTATTATTATTATTATTAATTTAATTTGTATACCGCCCTTCTCCCGAAGGACTTTATGGCAACCTGTTCCCATGCAAAGCTTTAAAACAAAGCAAAGAGTCAGGCTTTTGCTCGCAGGGAACTTGCAAAGTAAAAAAGAAAAGAAAAAGAAAGGTATGGGGGGAATAACAAGAAGAATAAGAGACAAGGACCTTGGAGTGAGACGATGCTGTCCAGTGTGGAGGTGTTTTTGTTTTGTTTTTTTAATAAAAAAGGCAAAGTTGTGGTGACCTGCAAAGTTCTGTTATTGCATTGCACCCCTCCTTTCATGTGTTATTCCGGCCATTTTTAAGCACAGCTTTGGTGCTCTTCTAAAGCACTGGAATGTAGCATAAGCCTAGAATCTCTCGGGATATATCTGTTAGGTTACAAGGTTATCGCTTTAGTCTGGCAAGATTCTATCCATTCGGTGTAAGCAAATAAAGGATTGGACTAGACTGGATTTTTGTCGTGTCGTCTCCGAGCTGTGGCCTGACAAACCAGCATTCAAAAGTCCTGAAAACAGTTGATGGATACTGGAGAGGGGGATGCATGATACAGCTGGTTCTGAGAGGCACTGGGGATTGGGTTGGAGAGGAGGCCAACAGTATGAAGAAAGCTGGTGCTTTAACAGCTGTGTCTCCTCAATGGCTATTAATAATGAAACAGTGTCTCTGCGCAGTGCCGAGAGTTGGCATTTTCTATGCTTAGGACAGATGATAGATTGAGCAATTTCAGCTAGCCCAAGAGGGAAACAGAATTTCATCCCACCTGGGCTGGAGAGGAGGGTTTTTTTTAAAAATTCCATTTATATCCCGCCCTTCTCCGAAGACTCAGGGCGGCTTACAAGCTTAGCAGTAGCCTTCATTCTATGTATATGCCTGCTTATTAGGGCTTTCACACACACCCCAAGCGGCATTATTACAAAGTCAGCTTAATTGCCCCCAACAATCTGGGTCCTCATTTTACCTACCTCGGAAGGATGGAAGGCTGAGTCAACCTTGAGCCTGGTGGGATGCGAACCTGCACTAAATGCAGGCAGCTGGTGTTACTTAAGGAGGCATTAGCCCACTGCTCCACCAAGGCAGAGGTTGATGGTACAAAGAATGCTGGTGCTTTAGCAGCTGTGTCTTCAATCCCATGAAGTGCCATACAGCATTAGACCACTGCTGTTCCTTGAGTAGTAGCACAATTTTATCCAATTTGAACCCCCATGGGTTCTTCTTGCAAAATCTGTGGTGTCATGCAGAGAAATATCAACAACCTAAGATATGCAGATGATACCACCCTAATGGCAGAAAGTGAAGAGGAACTAAAAAGCCTCTTGTTGCGGGTGAAGAAGGAGAGTGCAAAAGTTGGCTTAAAACTTAACATTAAGAAAACCAAGATCATGGCATCCGGCCCTCTCAATTCCTGGCAAATAGATGGGGAAGAAATGGAGGTAGTGACATTTTATTTTCCTGGGCTCCAAGATCACTGCAGATGGGGACTGTAGCCAAGAAATTAAAAGACGCTTGCTCCTCGGGAGGAAAGCCATGGCAAATCTAGACAGCACACTAAAAAGCAGAGACATCATCCTGCCAACAAAAGTGCGTATAGTCAAGGCTATGGTCTTCCCAGTTGCAATGTATGGCAGTGAAAGCTGGACCATAAGAAAGGCTGAGCACCAAAGAATTGAGGCCTTTGAACTCTGGTGCTGGAGAAGACTCCTGCGAGTCCCTTGGACTGCAAGGCGATCAAACCGGTCAGTCCTAGAGGAGATCAACCCTGACTACTCTTTAGAAGGCCAGATCCTGAAGCTAAAACTCAAATACTTTGGCCACCTAATGAGAAGGAAGGACTCACTGGAGAAGAGCCTAATGCTGGGAAAGGTTGAGGGCAAGAGAAGAAGGGGACGACAGAGAATGAGGTGGCTGGATCGAGTCACTGAAGCAGTAGGCGTGAGCTTAAATGGACTCCAGAAGATGGTAGAGGACAGGAAGGCCTGGAGGAACATTGTCCATAGGGTCGCGATGGGTCAGACATGACTTCGCAGCTAACAACAACAAAGATGACATGAACCTCATGAACACTGGCCTTGCACTTCCATTCTACTATGTCAATTGATATAATTTTATTTGAGTGAAGAATTTATTTATTTATTTCATTTCTGTCCCATTGCAATCCAAATGACTCATAGTGGCTGATATGGTAGAAACATTAACACATTTATGATACCACCTAAAATACAGTGAAGATTTGAAAGCAAAATAAACCATGATGATCAAAAGATAAAAATAAACAAGGTAAAAATAAAAATAAAAGATGTTTAAACTCCCTAGCCATTTAGAATACTTTCTGGGATAATTTGGTTTTTAGCATCCTCCTGAATCAGGAGATCATTCTGATTTCTACAAGGTGGAAGGCTGTCCCAAGAGATTGAAAAGCAGCAGCACCTAGCTTCAGCTCCTTTTACTATCTGAATTGCCTAACAAACCTTACTATACCTACATAGAGGGAAGTATGCAGAGGGGTACCACAAGGTTGTGTCTTAGGTGGCTGGATGGAGGTGGCTGGATGGAGTCACTGAAGCAGGAGGCATGAGCTTAAATGGACTCCAGAAGATGGTAGAGGGCAGGAAGGCCTGGAGGAACGTTGTCCATGGGGTCGCGATGGGTCGGACACGACTTCGCAGCTAACAACAACAACATACAGCATTAGAACACTGCTTCTCCTTGAGTAGTAGCATAATTTTATTTAGTTTGAAACCCCCCCCCCCCCGGTTTCTCCTTGCAAAATCTGTGGCTCTGTTTCTTTCTTGGGCCAGCTGAAATTGCTCAGGTCTATGATCTGTCCTAAGCATAGAAAATACCAACACTCAGCACTGAGCAGAGACATCAGTGAGTCATTAATAGTCACTGAGGAGCATCATGGTTTAGCTTCACAAACAGATCCTAAGTAGTGATTAGTATGCCATCCAGTAAACAGAAGATCGCCTGTCTTCCTACCTGGATTCTGGTTATCTGGGTTTTATGATTCAAGGAATAAAGATGATTTGGAGATTCAGTCACTTTGTAATTCTGGACTGATTCAGCCAAGGCCAGGAATTCACTCAGGTACCCAGCAGCCTGGAGGAAAATCCCCATTGGTATGTTGTGGAAAGGAATCTCCTCTGTATTAAAACACCTGGACAGATGTGGCCAGAAAGGAAGAGGAGGGGATTAAAAGAAGCTCTTGGATTTATTTATATAGACCTGTGTTGATTGCCATTCATAGAAAGGCCAGTCACACTGTGTGTAGAAGTCGCCTGGAAACAGAACGTTTAATTTCCCCACAACGACATGCTTTTAATCACTTCCTCTCCCCACAAGAGTTTTCTTTCAAACAGGCTGCTTTAATTTGGCCTGCTGATCTCAGCTCTGCTCCCTCTTTCCATGCCCCTACTCATGATTTTACCCCAAACGGCCAAGGATCGAAGAGGGATATTTATGCTTTGTTCTCAAGTAGGACGCCATCTTTCAAATTCCCAGCATCTTGTGGCTCCACTGTTCTTGGCGCCCTGCAGCACAGAAGGGAATCTAATCAAGAGTTATTAAATGCAAGTTCAGCCTCCCTTCTCTTCATGTCAGACTCATAAAACATGGAGGTTCTCGTTTATTGGAAACTGAGGTCATAGCTGCAGAGCCCCAGGGGAAATGATGGGATCTAACAGCATCTTCCCAGCTGTGACTGCCATGTCATAATCTGAAGGGACACCAGATACACACCCACACACCCACACACACACACAGAGAGAGAGACACCTCCAATAACTAGAGGTAGTCCTCAACGTACAACCCTAATGGAGCTTGCCAATTAGGATGGTAAGTTGTGACAGTGGTAAAGTAGCTCAGCAAGTGATTGACCTGGTTTTTATAGTAATCATAAAATGGACACTGTGATCATTAAACAAACACCACAGTTAAGCAAACCCATTGATTGCCATGGGGGGTTTTTGTCAGAAATCAGAAGTAAACACTGGTTTTCAGCAAAAAAATCAAATCGTGGTCACATGACCATGGAAGCTGCAAATGGCCGTAAATGTGGGCTGGCTACTGAGTGCTCAAAATGTGGTCATGTAACTGTGGGAGGGGCCAATGTCAGAACTTCTGGGTCATAAGCACCTTTTAGAGGGGGTTTGTAGGAACAGTTGCTAAGCAACTGGTCATAAGTCAAGGACTACCTGTATTGCAGTCTCCACCATTATCTGAACAAATGTGGTCTAAAGCAGAGATCCCCAACCTTTTGGGCACCAGGGACTATTTCTCTGGAGAAAGGCTTTTCCACGGACCGAAGAGTGCATGGTTTTGTGTGCTGCCTACATCCTACGGATGGGGCTTTGCTTGTTTGCACAGACCAGCTTCTGGCATGTTGCAGCCCGGTACTGGTCCACAGACCGGGGGTTGGGGACCCCTGATCTAGAAACTAAAATGGATTTTGGAGAGAGCTAATTTCTACATCTTGAGAATAGAATAGAATAGAATAGAATAGAATAGAATAGAATAGAATAGAATAGAATAGAATAGAATAGAATAGAATAGAATAGAATAGAATAGAATAGAATAGAATAGAATAGAATAGAATAGAATAGAATAGAATAGAATAGAATAGAATAGAATAGAATAGAATAGCAGAATTGGAAGGGACCTTGGAGGTCTTCTAGTCTAACCCCTTGCTCAGGCAGGAAACCTTATACCATTTCAGGCAAATGGCTGTCCAGTCTCTTCTTTAAAACTTCCAGTGTTGGAGCATTCACAACTTCTGGAGGCAAGTCGTTCCACTGGTTTATTGTTCTCACTGTCAAGAAATTTTTCCTTAGTTCTAGGTTGGTTCTCTCCTTGATTAGTTTTCATCCATTGCTTCTTGTCCTGCTCTGAGGCGCTTGGGAGAATAGCTTGACTCCCTCTTCTTTGCAACCCCATTGCAGACATTCTTCAGAGGGAAGGATGATTGCGCGCGCGCGCACACACACACACACACACACACACACACACACACACACACACACAGGATATTGGTACTGTTGACCAACGTGGTACAATTGGGATGGGTTGTTTATTTTGACTTTTTAAATTGTTTTTGTTGTGTAGTGGGTTCTGGAGAGCAGGAAGGACGCCGAGACGATGAGTACAGCAGAGCAGCTCTTTATTAGGTGGAAGGGACTGTACTGGGGAATAGGGGCTACCTACACTCTTATGTATACCTGGCCAGGTACTCAACCAACCAATCGGTTTGAACCTCTGTTTCCCGCCGAAATGCTTCCCGCCAAAACAGTTACAGTTCAACGCCTCCTGGTGGTGACTCTTATACACAGCTTTAGGTGTTGCAATAAAGCTTAATACATAACAGTTTTCATGATAATTACTGGAGCAGGAATCTTTGGATTGGAGCAGCATAGAAACCTGAATAAGTAAATACAATATGATGCCTTGTAAGCTAATTACATTTATTTTATATTTGGCCAAACAAGCCATAACAATAGGAAAGCCATACCAAAGCAAAATAAATAATCCTGAAACGTTTCTTGTACAAATAGATCATTTACAGATTTTGTTATTTAGTTGTTGGGTTTCTACCATCTCCCCTCTAATAGCCCAAGAATATTCCCTAGAAATCCCTTTGTATTTTGTCTGCCCAACACAAACCTGCAGGGAAGGCTGGACTGAAAACTGGCCTTGAAGTGGTCTAAAGCAGGGGGCTTTTCAACCTTTTCACCCATTGTACCGCTTTTAGGATAGGGCAACATCCGAGTACCACCAGTCGCCTAGCAAGGTGTCCAAAATTTGATGACCAAAAAAAAAAAGGAAAAAAGTGATGAAGTACAGGTAGTCCTCAACTTACAACAGTTCGCTTAGTGACCATTCGAAGTTACAATGGCACTGAAAAAAAGTGCCTCCCCCAAGCCACAGCCGAGCAAGACACCTGCTTGCCTGCCCAACAGCGCTCTTCCTCCTGTCCGAGGTTTTCATTGTTGTGAGCATTTCTGCTGAGGATTGGCAGCGGGGGTGGGGTGGGGCGGGGTGTTTGGTTTTTATTCCCCCCTCCCATCTGCTGGGTGGTTGTAGCAGGTTTTGGTCACTTCACATGACCCTGGGACACTGTGACCATCATAAATGTGAATCAGTTGCCAAGCATCCGAATGTAAATCACAAGACCCTGGAGATGCTGCAACATTCCAGCTGATTGGCGCTTCTTCTGGGCTCAGCAGATGTGCCGGGATCAGTGCTGAGCTCCAGCTGGAGCCTGGCGCTGATCCTGGGGCTTCCACTGAGCCCTGACAGCCCTGCAGCTCCAGCCGTCTCTCACTCAGGCTTGTGTGGTGCTGCCATTCCCCTCCCCCGCTACCACTTTTCTAGGATGGTCACGTACCACCTGCCAGGTGCCAATGTACCACAGGTGGTACCCGTACCACTGGTTGAAAAGCCTTGGTCTGAAGTCACCCAGAGAGCTTCCATGTTTGTGAGTGGACTTAACTTTAGGTCTCCCTCATCACAGGCATCTGCAGGGCATCAAGAAAGAGGCAACTGATGAAGAAGCGTCAGATAAATCCTGTCACTTTCATCCTTCCATTTTAAGGAGTGCCCTGGAGTGCATTGAAGTAGCACTCAAGAGGAAAGTCAGGAATCTGTATGGGGGGTTCAGGTTTTGTCATATTTCATCATCCCAGTTTGAATTAGATGTACAGATAGTCCTTGGCTTATGACCATAATGGAGCCCACAGGTTGCGATGGTCATGAAGTGGGTCAACACGTGACTAAGCCCAAATTTGCCATTTCCCCCCCCCGGCAGTCATAAAGCCAACACAGTGGTTATTAAGCAAACCCATTGTTCTTTATGGGACGTTTTTCACCAGAAGCTGGAAGAATGTGACAATTTCCTGCAAAAACTTCACAAATCACATTCATGTGACTGCAGGGTGCTGCAAATAGTCATAAATGCAGGCCGGTTGTTGAGCACCCAAAATGGGGTCACATGAGCACAAAGAGGGGAGTGGCTGTTGGAAATTTGAATCCAGGTCAGAAGTAGATTTGGGGGGGGGGATTCATCGTAACTTTGAATGGTCATAAGTCAAGGACTACCTGTAACTGCTTTTGTTCCAAGCCCTGTACCCTTAATCACTGCAATTCTTTGATCAGCCTTAAATCTTTCCTAACCAGATGAGTTTTGGGTGGTGCTTCCCTCATCCACCATAGCGAGTAATGACATTAAGACCCCAAACTTCAGGGAAGTAGAATAAAGGAAGAGGAACTGGGGCCCGTGAACCTGGGTTCCCTTTTATAGGGTTGTTTGAAATATGTTTTTTCCAAGCAGGCAATTGCTGGTGTCTTTTACGCACTACTGATCCAAGCCACTAGGGGTCGCCAACTCTCTTTGGAGGGATAGTGACATACAGTTGAATGGACTAAAATAGGCTGTATTAAATATGGCATTTTCCTTCACCTCTAGACTCAGATTATAAGCAGAAACATAGAAAGGATAAACATTGCTAACAACTGTATTTTTTTCCCATTGGCAAAGAAGAAGACATACTGTTAGAAATGTTCCTTTCCAAATCCAAGAGAGAGATGGCATTCGTACTCTGGTTATTCTTTCTTTCTTTCTTTCTTTCTTTCTTTCTTTCTTTCTTTCTTTCTTTCTTTCTTTCTTTCTTTCTTTCTTTCTTTCTTTCTTTCTTTCTTTCTTTCTTTCTTTCTTTCTTTCTTTCTTTCTTTCTTTCTTTCTTTCTTTCTTTCTTTCTTTCTTTCTTTCTTCATCCAGGAAAAACAAGTTCTAGAAAATCACTGAATCTCATTTTGACATCTGTCTTCTTCCATATTGCCAGACCTATTTCTGGTTGCAGTAGAAATCATAATTCAAGCCCTCCTCTACCTCTTAGTTCAACAGTCCCCAACCTTTTTCGCACCAGGGTGGAAGACAATTTTTCCATGGACCACAACCTAAATGTCTCGCGTGTGTAGCTTACAATACGATTCGTGCTCCTATGAGAATCTCATGCGTGATGATCTGAGCTGGAGCTGAGGAAGTGATGCTAGAGCTGGGGAGTGGTTGCAAATGGCCAGCATATTGCCTCCAACAATCTGGGTCCTCATTTTACTGACCTCGGAAGGATGGAAGGCTGAGTCGACCTTGAGCTGGTCAGAATCGAACTCCTGGCAGTGAACAGTGAGTTAGCCTGCAGTACTACATTCTAAGGGACGCAGTGGCTCAGTGGGTTAGGATGCTGAGCTTGTCGATCAGAAGGTTGGCAGTTTGGCGGGTCGAATCCCGAGTGCCGCATAACAGAGTGAGCGCCTGTTACTCGTCCCAGCTTCTGCCAACCTAACAGTTCGAAAGCACGTAAAAATGCAAGTAGAAAAATAGGGACCACTACGGTGGGAAGGTAACAGTGTTCTGTGCGCCTTGGGCATCTAGTCATGCCAGCCACATGACCACGGAGACGTCCTCAGACAAGCGCTGGCTCTTCGGCTTTTAAACGGAGATGAGCACCGGCCCCTAGAGTTGGAAACGACTAGCACGCATGTGCGGGGGGAAACTTTACCTTTACTGCATTCTAACTACTGCGCCACCACGGCTCTGTTACAGATGAAGCTTCGCTTGGTCACCTGCCACTCACCTCTGTCTGTCCAGCCCAGTTCTTAACAGGCCCTGGACCTGGAGCAGTCCATGACCCTGGGGTTGGGGACCCCTGCCTTAGCTTTTCTACAGCAGCGTGAAAGCCAGATTGGTCTAGGGGTGAAGGCAACAGTGAGAAACTGGGAGAGGGTGAGTTCCAGTCCTGTCTTTGGACAAATGCTGGCTGGGTGACCTTGGGCCAGTCCCTCCTTCTCCGCCCAACTCACCTCACTGAGTGGTTTTTGTGGGGAAAATAGGAGGAAGGAACATTAGGGATGCTCACTGCCTTGAGTTACTTATAAAAATCGTAAAGGTTGGGGTATAAATAAACAGCCTAAGATGGGAATCTAAGCACTGAGATGATAGCTTTACAAAAGAAAGACTCTGTAGCAAATCCAAGCTAGGACTGGACAGCCGTATATCTGAAATGGCACAGGATTTCCTGCTTGAGCAAGGGGTTGGATAAGAAAACTTCCACGGTCCCTTCCAGTCCTGTTATTCTGTTCTGTTATTCTGTTAGAACTACTGTACCACATCTGGCTAAAATACAGACGACTACGAGATGGCAAAAAAGTATGGATTTTCTCTCTATCGCTTTGTTGCCTGCCGTCTAGGGATTGATCGGATCTGGTTTTGCAATTCAATGTCTGCTGACAGTGAAAAAGGAGCCACTTGGATTTGTTACATTTTCTTTAGTGTTTACGGACAGATTGTACAGAGAGAGAGAGGGAGGGAGAGAGAGAGAGAGAGGGAAAGAGAGAAAGAGAGAAAGAAAGAAAGAAAGAAAGAAAGAAAGAAAGAAAGAAAGAAAGAAAGAAAGAAAGAAAGAAAGAAGGAAAGAGGAAGGAAGGAAGGAAGGAAGGAAGGAAGGAAGGAAGGAAGGAAGGAAGGAAGAAAGAAAGAAAGAAAGAAAGAAAGAAAGAAAGAAAGAAAGAAAGAAAGAAGGAAAGAGGAAGGAAGGAAGGAAGGAAGGAAGGAAGGAAGGAAGGAAGGAAGGAAGGAAGAAAGAAAGAAAGAAAGAAAGAAAGAAGGAAGAAAGGAAAGAAAAAAAGAAAGAAAGAAAGAAAGAAAGAAAGAAAGGAAGAAAGAAAGAAAGAAAGAAAGAAAGAAAGAAAGAGGAAGGAAGGAAGGAAGGAAGGAAGGAAGGAAGGAAGGAAGGAAAGGAAGGAAGGAAGGAAGAAAGAAAGAAAGAAAGAAAGAAAGAAAGAAAGAAAGAAAGAAAGAAAGAAAGAAAGAAAGAAAGAAAGAAAGAAATAGTGAGCATCCCCTCTTTTTGGAACAAGCCATCAGTTGCATCTTCTATAAGGAGACCTGCAGGCACTTGCCTTGTTAGCCATGACCTATAAAATTGTCTTCTGTACTACACATTAACCCTACAATGCATTTTTTGTAAAGACCTAACACAGAACATTGATTGCTCTGAAAAATCTGCTTGCTCAAACTTTTCCAAACTTGACCTTGAAACTTTCAAGGACTTATCTCCTGGTTATTTCCACAGGCAGCTATTTTCCCTTCTATTTTCCAGGTGACAACATCTATCTCATAAGAATCTTCTTGCTCACATATTGTTTTGTCCACAAAAACATATAATTTAGGTTTTTTCTTTTTTAAAAAATCCATTATTATGGAAAGAGAAGATTAGGGAATGTGCTTTGGGCGGTTGATTTTCTCTCTGCTGATTCCTTCCTTCCTTCCTTCCTTCCTTCCTTCCTTCCTTCCTTCCTTCCTTCCTTCCTTCCTTCCTTCCTTCCTTCCTTCCTTCCTTCCTTCCTTCCATGCTCTGAGTGCAAACCAGGCTGTGATGGCTAATAATATAACTCCAACATCATAAATCAAAGCTAATAAGCACTATCATAACACATTTGTCATCTATAAATAATACCATAAAAAGCAATAGAATATTCCTAGTCACCATGGTAAAATCTTGGGCAGCATTCTAAAGAGGGTCTGGTGAGGGTACAAATTAGTTTTTCAAGGTTTCATAAATGAGGAAGGGTGAAGTCCAAATTTCTAAAGATGGGGAAGCCTCAATCTCCTGACGCTAACAGGGGAAAGAAACCCCCCCCCCCTTTATTTTTTAGCTATTTCCAAAAGAGTCCCTCTTCAAGTCCACTCCTGCAAAAATAATTCAATATTTCAAGAGGAATTCCTTCCTTCATAGTATAAATCCTTCATAGTTTTGATATGCTAGCACAAGAATCTTGAATTAAATCTGGAAGTCTAAGGAAAAGTCTAAGGCAAATCAGAGTATCCTGGCCACAACAGGTGTAGCAGTTTGCACCCTATAAATATGACCCCACTGCAATTTTTTACTTTCCTTATTTGTATTACAAAGCATTAAACGTTGGATCTTGGCATACTGTACAATGCAGCCCTATACATTTCCACTCTTAAATAAGAGCCATTAGTGTAATCAGGAGATAATGAGCAAGTCATTGCTTGAGGTGTGTTGACAGCTGCAGTCCTATGTCCACTAGCTGGTAACCAAACCCAATTAAACACAATGGGAATTCTGAGTGAGCATGTGTAAATTTGGTCTAGTGGCTAAGGCACCCAATTCTAGTCTCACCTTAGGCATGAAAGCTGGCTTGGTGACTTTGAGCCAATCACCAGAAGACTCTGAGTTCTAGTCCTGCCTTAGGCATGAAAGCCGGCTGGGAGACTTTGGGCCAGTCCCTCTCTCTCAGTCCAACCCACCTCACAGGGTTGTTGTTGTGGGAAAAATAGGAGAAAGGAGTATTGTGTATGTTCATCACCTTGAGTTGTTTATAAAAATAATAAAGGTGGGAATAAAAAAAATAAGAAGAATATTCAATTAATTTGAATTCAATTCCAAGGCCTGATGTATCTCTTTTCCTATGTGGATTATGGGTATCAAATTCTTTATCAGACTACACCTTCATTTAAAATGCAAAAGTCTCTGAAAATACAATATGACTTTACAACAGGACATTACTTCTTTTTGGCTAGACATTTTGATCAATTTCTGTACATCTATAGATATTTGGGGGTCAGCAAAAACTCTGGGGAATTAACCTAATATATTCATTAAATGCCAAATCTTAGGCATGAAAGCAGAACCTTTTTTTTGATGGAAAAAAATCCCAAATCCAGATTTGGATCATAGTTTATTGGGGCTGGCCAAAATAACACAAACAAACAAAAAAAACCATGCAAGAGTTGAATCCTTCAGAATTCACATCTAAAAGTTGTTAAGGAACTTGTTACAAAAAGCAGGAAAGGGGAAAAGTAAAAGTACCCAAATTGTGTTGGTTGTTTCAACAACAAAGTGTCAGACTTAACATGGGGACTGCAGATCAGGGAGGGTGGGCTGGACGACTACGGGCACCTTTATGAACTAATTTTTTTAGATGCTGAAAAAGCTTTTGATCAATTGAATTGGCAATTTTTGATGAAAGTTTTAGATAAAATGAATTTTGGGGATAAATTTTTGCAACCAATTAGGGCATTATATCAAAAACAAACTGCCCGAATAATAGTTAACAATAGTTTGACTGAAGCATGTAATATTGAGAAGGGCACAAGACAAGGGTGTCCGTTATCACCTTTATTATTTGTTTTAACATTGGAGATATTATTGATAAAAATTCGGAACTCGGAAAAAATTAAGGGTATTCAAATTAGAGATCAGGATTATAGATTGAGGGCGTTCGCAGACGATCTGGTTGTTACAGTGACCCAGCCAGAAAATTCTGTTGTGGACCTGATGGAGATAATAATGCAATATGGGAGGGTTTCTGGATTTAAAGTTAATGCACAAAAAACTAAAATTCTGGCCAAAAATATGACAGTATCGCAAAAGGCTCTTTTAGAAGGATTAACTGGATTTGAGATTGCTAAAAGGGTCAAATATTTGGGGGTGTTTTTGTCACCCTCTAATACAAAGTTATATAAAAATAACTATGAAAATCTATGGGGTAAAATTCAAAAAGAAATGGAGAGTTGGGAAAAATTGCAATTGTCTTTGTTGGGAAGAATCGCAGCAGTGAAAATGAATGTCCTGCCTAAATTTTTATTCTTATTTCAAATGATACCGGTTCTTAAGAAAGATTCTAATTTGGAAGAATGGCAACGGGGTATCAATAAATTTGTTTGGGCAGGGAAAAGGCCACGAGTTAAACTTAAGATTATGCAGGATACTCGTGAAAGAGGTGGTCTTAAAATGCCCAATCTTAAATTATATTATGAAGCTGCTGCGTTAGCAGGGATAAGTGATTGGATTAATCTGACACAAGAGAGATTATTAAATCTTGAGGGCCACGACTTGTTATTTGGCTGGCATGCGTATTTGTTGTATGATAAGAAGGTAGATAATGTGTTTAAAGCGCATATTTTAAGACAGGCATTGTTGAGAGTTTGGAAGAAGTATAGATACAAGTTAGACTGTAAGATACCATTGTGGGCAATTCCAAAACACGCAATAGAAAACATAAATGTTGGTTTCAAACATGACGTGACTACGTATAAGGAGATTTTAAGCTTGGAAAGAAGCGTATGGTGTTTAAAATCGTATAATTTCTTGCGAGATGAGAAGATTGTTCAAACCTGGTTTCAATATACTCAATTACGGGCCAGGTGGAAAGAAGATCAGAAAACTGGTTTTGCAATGACTGATGAAAATTTGATAAAGCAAATTAGAAATCAGGGTCCAGCACATATCAAACGGATATATCTTGCATTGATAGAAATTGATTCAGAAACAGAATTGGTTAAAGACTGTATGATAAAATGGGCCCAGAACATCCAAGAAGTTATTACAATGGATACGTGGGAAAAGATCTGGGTGAGGAACGTAAAATTTACACAAGCTCAAAACTTAAGAGAGAACTTTTATAAAATGTTTTATAGATGGCATTTAGATCCTAAAAAGCTTGCAAGTATGTATCCGAGCTATCAGCCAAAATGCTGGAGGTGTGGTGGTGAAGATGCAACATATTTTCACATATGGTGGACTTGTAAAAAGGTCAAGGCTTTTTGGATAAAAATTTGGTGGAATATGCAGAAGATCTTCAAGCAAAAGATAAAGTTTTGTCCGCAATTTTTTTTGTTGGGTATAATTACAGGTGCTACTGTTGTGGACACTAAGTTGATGTTAAATTTAGTTACAGCAGCAAGACTTCTAATAGGTCAGTATTGGAAGAAGGAGGAGCTGCCGACTATAGAAGAATGGACTTTAAAGGTTTCTGACCTGGCAGAAATGGCAAAGATTTCGGCTTATTTGAAAGATCATTCGCAAGAACGTTATATTAGGGAGTGGGAAAAATGGATTGTTAAAGATAAAATGTATTTTAAAACTTTTCAATTAAAAAAAAAGAAAGTCCACCATTAATAACAGCCATTCTCGGGGACCCCAGAGGGGCCATCTTCTCAAGCGTCAAACTCTTGTCTGAACTCCAATGATCTCTTGTGGCCCATCTTGGCTTTTTTGTCCTTCCTCTCCTGGCCCCACACCCTCTGGTTGGGACACCAAACAGGGAGCTATGTGGAAAACAGGAGGGTGCAGCCACTGTTGTTCCATCTGAATCAACCACAAAAGCAGCCAAGGTCCTTGAAGTAGAGTGACATCAAGCAGGGAACTCCCTGGAGATCAGGCATTGGCCCAGGAATGTGAGAGGAACGCAGTCCAAACCATTATGGACTTGGTGGTTACAAATGCCGTTCTAATGGAAGGGAGCAGAGCGGAAGACAAGCTACTCGTTGACGCAACGGGAACCGGCATTGTAGGGAATGAGTGAGACAGGGATGTGGTTCAGCTTCGGCACATATTAACTGACATGTAGGCAGATTTCATGTTTGTCACCCTGGATGACAAGCTGCTGCATGAAGTAGAAGTACGCACAGGCTGTCCTCGACTTATGACCAGTTGCTTAGCAACTGTTTGAAAGGACAATCCTATCCTGAGGCTATCTGTGATCTGGTTCTCAGATTCTGACAATTGCCTCTTCCCGTGGTCACATGACTGAACTTCAGGTGCTCAGAACATGGCCGCATTTAAGTATGTTTGCAGCATCCCACAGTCATAAGATGATGGTTTTGCTGAAAACTAGCAGTTATTTCTGGGTTTTAGCAAAACTGGGCCCTTAGCCTACTTAACAACATATGTCATAAAATTGGGTTGATTAGATTAATGTCCCATTTTACAAACATTGAGATTTATAACTGTGATAGGGAGATTTAGGCTGAAGTTATAATGGAACCTGAAAAAGGAATTTATAACCTGGTTTTGAAAATCCTGCATCCAGCCTGCCTACCCTGATGGCCAAGTGTCTGTATTTTGTGCACTCGGCAATTGCATTTGCAGCTGTTTGCAATGCCCCATAGTCACATGACAACAATTTATAATATTTTTGCCAGACACTGGCAAACAATGAGTTTACTTAATGATCACAGTGCTCTAGAAAACTAGGGAAATCAACCTAACAGGGAGCAGAAAAAAATAATACAATGAAAATTGTAATTAGAATCTTATATTAGACAAGTATTACTTATTGAAAAGAAATAGACTCAAGAAAAAGAGGGGTAATTTAAATCTGTAAAGATGTGTTAGGTCTTTGGAGAAATTCATGTCTCTGAATGCTGAGAAATGACTCTACACAATCCTGAAGCACTCAAGACTTCATCCTTGGCCCAGTGTTGGGCGATATCTTTATAAATGACCCAAGAGATGGAATGGAATGCTGATCAAATTTGCAGGTGACACTAAACTAGGGTATTAGACTATGTTGGTCTATGACCCTAATAGATATTTGATTTGATAGTGTTAATAACTTAGACCAGGGGTATCAAGCTCGGAACGTCAGTGGCGTCAGTGCAGTTTCGCTACGATGCATCTGGCCCACGGGCCGGCAGTTTGACACCCCTGACTTAGACAGTACCTAGGTTAATACCTTAAAGGACAAAAACATAATTTAAAGTACAAGTTAGTGAGACATGGCATGGCGGAAGTGCAGTGTAAGAAGAACGTAGGAGTATAAGTGGAGTAAATACAGGTAGTCCTTGAGTTACAACAGTTCATTAGTGACTGTTCAAAGTTACAATGGCACTGAAAAAGGTGACATGACCATTTTTCACGCAACCATTGCAGCATTCCCCATGGTCACAAGATCAAAATTCAGATGCTTGGCAGCTGACTCATATTTATGACGGTTGCAGTGTCCCAGGGTCATGTGTTCTCCTTTTGTGACCTTCTGACAAGCAAAGTCAATGGGGAAGCCAGAGTCACTTATCAGCCATGTTACTAACTTAAAATCTGCAGTGATTCACTTAACAACTGTGGCAAGCAAGGCCATAAAATGGGGCAAAACTCACTTAACAAATGTCTTACTTAGCAACTGAAATGTTGGGCTCAATTCTGGTTGTAAATCGAGAACTACATGTAATGTATGAGGGAATGTAGTCAGGAGGTGGGTCCCCAGGAGGGATGGGGTGCAGTCCAAAGGAGTAAGAGGCAATTCAGTCCAGATATTATGTGTAAGAGAAAGAGGTGAAAACAGCTCCTCCCTAATAGTTCACAGAGTATATTATATATGCAGATACCGGTAGCAGAGACCTCACTCTAGAAAGATTTTGTCTATAAGTGTGAAACAGTAAAGAACTCAGCTTGGAAAAATTGCCATGTGTCATTCTTGATTCTGGGCCTGACATAGTGTGATGTGGCAGCTAAAAAGGCTAATGTAATCTTGGGCTGCATTAACAGAAGCATTGCTTCTCATTCCCATGAGGTAACAGATCCACGATGTTCAGTACTCTATAGAATCGGAATAGTCTGTGCCAGGTGTAGGCAACCTTGGCTCTTTTATGACTTATGGACTTCAACTCCCAGAATTCCTGAGCCAGCCATGCTGAGGGAAAAGGGATAGGTTTCCAAGCTGAGCCATGCTGGCTCAGGAATTCTGGGAGTTGAAGTCCACGAGTCATAAAAGAGCCAAGGTTGCCTACCAGTTCAAGGTACTAGACAGGAAGGAGCTGGTGTGGATTCAGAGGAGGGCTAAAGATATACGGCATCTGGAAACCTCCAAGAAATAGTTAAAAGGACTGCTTGTCTTAAGCTTGCAAAATATGTGATGATAGCAGCCAATAAATATCTGGAAAGTTGTTATTTGCAAGCAGAGTCAGGGTGGGAGAGCAGAGCTGCTCTCCATCCATACTAATGGCAGGACAAAGATACCAAAGGTGAAATTTAAATACAGGTGGTCCTCGATTTATGACCACAATTGGAACTACAATTTCTGTTGCTAAGCAACATAGTTGTTAAATGAGTCACACCTGATTTATGACCTTTTTTGCCACAGGTGTTAAGCAAATCCCTGCAACTGTTAGTGAATCATGCAGTCATTAAGCGAATCCAGCTTCTCCTACAGACTTTGCTTGTCGGAAGCCGGCCAGGAAAGTTGCAGATGATGATCATATGACTCGGGGATGTTGCAACTGTTGTAAATACATGCAGGTTGCCAAGCACACAAATTTTGATCACATGACGTAGGGATGCTAAGACAGTCATAAGTGTGAGGACCAGTCATAAGTCACCTTTGTCAGTGCTGCTGTAACTGTGAATAGTTGCTCAGTGGCTGATTGTAAGTTGGAGACTGCTTGTGTAATGGATTTAATCTGTGTTATTAGGAAGAAGCTTTTAAGGGTGGCAGCTGGTAAGCAGTGGAATAATTTCCCTAGATCAGCAATAGATCCGTCTGGCTGGAGGTTTCAGAAAGAGGCTAGATCAGCCATCTGTTCTGCAGAGTAGAGTGGGTTCCTGAAGCGAGGAAGATCTGAATACAAGTAATCCTCGAACTTACGACAGCAACTGAGCCCGAAATTTTCATTGCTAAGCTGTTGTTTAGTGAATTTTGCCCCATTTTATGACCTTTCTTGTCACAGTTGTTAAGTGAATCTGACTTCTCCATTGACTTTGCTTGTCAGAAGGTCACAAAGAAAGAAGATCACATGACCCTGGGACACGGCAACCGTCATAAATATGTATCAGTTGTCGGGTGTCTGAACTTTGACTATGTGACCATGGGGACGTTGCAACAGTTGTAAGTGTGAAAAATGGTCAGAATAGTCACTTTTTTCCAGTACCGTTATAACTCGGAACGGTCACTAAGTGAGCTAGTATCAATACATTTGCCTTCATTCAAGACTAAACGAACTGTTATAAGTCGAGGACTACCTGTCGTGTAAAACGTGTCTCCAAAGTCTGCCTTCATGCTTCTCTGATTCTAGTATCGGGGCTGACCTTTAGAAAGAGAAAATATGCGCACACACACACACAAACACCCCCCCCACACACACAACTCGGTGGCCAGGAGGGCAAAAGCAGGGCTGGTTGGCCTGGCCAAGAAGAGGCCTGCAGCCAGTATCCAAGCCTCTCCGGAGACCTGGGGTGATGTCGGTCGTGGTTTGGAAGCCTCCGGAGGGAGTCAGATCAGAGCTCTGTCTGAGGGAGGAAAGACCGGTAGGGAGTCGGCCAGCAGTTGGCTCCATTAATTTCACCACAAGTAGGCCAACTCCCAAACCTCAGTCTGGGCTCGTGTTCAGAGAGAGTGCAAGGAATGGAACAGCCCAGGCTTAGCTTGTCTGCTGGTGCAGGAGGTCTGGCTGGCTGGTTCCAAAGGGAGGGGAAGCCGGCAGCCCTGGGCGGAGGGGATCCCACGAGGACAGCAGGTTCAAAGTTGGTATGTGTGGTGACCTGGACTCTGTCTCACTCCCTGGAGCACAAGGGAAGAGTCCCCCGGTTATGCAAAACAAACCGGACAAGAGTTGCCCTTTTATTTGTTTTTCAGCTTCTTCCAGCCATTCCTGCCTAGTTTTGTTTTGTTTTTTACTTATAGCCCACACTTATTATTTTTCTAAACAACTCAAGGCGGCGAACATATCTAATCCTCCTTCCTTCTCCTGTTTTCCCTACAGCAACAACCCTGTGAGGTAGGTTGAGCTACAAGAGAGGGAGAGAGAGAGACTGGGGAAAGTCAGCTAGCTGGCTTTCATGCCTAAGGCAGGACTAGAACTCGCCATCTCCTGGTGATTGGCCCAAAGTCCCCCAACTGGCCTTTGTGCCTAAGGCAGGACTAGGACTTACAGTCTCCCAGTTTCTGGTGCCTTAACCACTAAACCAAACTGGGTGCAAGAAAAGGTCCTCTGCATTTTGCAGCTAAATGGCGGGATCTAGCTGTACAGCAACAGGTTTGGGGAACCTCGCTTGCAGCACGGGTTTATGGGAAAGGGCAAGAACAGGGCAAATGTGGTGAAATGTATAACACAAGAATCAGATCAAAAGAGAAAACGTAGGCTGTATGGCTTTGATAATTTTCAAAATTCCGCCACCACTTTAAAATAAAGAGAAGCCGGAAGGAATAGAATGGAATATTGAACTGAAGAGATTTCGGCTTCATTTCTCTCTTTCAAAATGCAATTTTTTTTGCTGCTGAATTTGTACAGGTACTCCTTGACTTACAACCGTTTGTTTGATGACCATTCAAGGTTACAACGGCATTGAAAATAGTAACTTATGACCGCCGGACTACCTGTAATTCAGAGGACCAAATGCCATGGCGTTGTTTTTCACATGGATATCACTTCATTGCCCATTTCAGGAGTGACAAAACACATCCTCAACTACAACCATTGTTTTAGTG
Source organism: Vipera berus (assembly GCF_964194415.1). Taxonomy (NCBI): domain Eukaryota; kingdom Metazoa; phylum Chordata; class Lepidosauria; order Squamata; family Viperidae; genus Vipera; species Vipera berus. The sequence continues at coordinate 16,927,012 of NC_138205.1, forward strand.
ACTGTCTGAAATTACGATGGCCCTGAAAAAAGTGACTTATGACCATTTTCCATATGTACGACGGTAGCAGTATCCCCATAGTCATATAATCAAAATTCAGACATGTATTTATGACATGTATTTACGATGCTCCCATCGTCATGTGATCCCCTTCTGTGACCTTCTGACAAGCACAGCCAAAGGGAAATCCAGATTCACTTAATAACCATGTAGCTAAGTTAACAGCCGCAGTGGTTCACTTAACAACTGTGGCAAGCAAGGTTGTTAAATGGAGCAAAACTCACTTAACAAGTATCTCGCTTAGCAAATGGAAATTTTGGGCTGCATTCTGGTCATACGTCAAGCAAGCAGCAAGCTACTCCGTCAGAATCCCCAAAACATAGCGGGGGGCTGCAGTTTGCAATTTGCCTGTCCTCTGTTCTGCAGGGGTGCTATGAAGCTGGTCTGGCACAGGAGAAACCTGGCCAGGCAGATTTCCTTCTGTCTTGGAACATGCAAAGGAAACATGAAACATGAATATGAAAAATAAAGCCATTGGAAGGCCAGTTTTCCAGACCACGACACATACACTGTGTGTGCTGGGTGCTCAGCTACGCACAGGTAATCCTCGACTTACAACAGTTCATTTACTGACCATTCAAAGTTACAACAGCAGTGAAAAAAGTGACTGAGGATAGTTTTTCACACATACAACCGTTGCAGCATCTCTGTGGATGCTGTGATCAAAATTCAGACACTCGTTAACTGATTCATGCTTATGACGGTTGCAGTGTGTCCCGGGGTCATGGGATCCCCCTTTGTGACCTTCTGACAAGCAAAGTCAATGGGGAAGCCAGATTCACTTAACAACCCCGTCACTAACTGAATACTTGCACTGCGTCATTTAATAACTGTGGCGAGGAAGGTCGCAAAATGGGGTAAAACTCACTTAACAAATGTTTCACTTAGCCACAGAAATGTTGGGCTCAATTGTGGTCGTTAGTCGAGGACTACCTGTGCGATGTTTACATGCCACTTCCATGCTGGAAGCGGTGGGGTGATTTGAACTTTTCGGTCCTTCTGAGATAGGTGGGACCAGGGCTTTTTTTTGTCATAGAACACCCAGAACGGAGTTCCGGCATTTTTTTTGGATGGAACCTTGTAGGGTAGGCAAGGTGGGTTGTATGACGTGTGTGAGTTCCGGCACCTTTTTTTTTTTTACAAAAAAAGCACTGGGTGGGACTAAGCAACCAAAGTTATGAATGCTAATATTACTCTTACTATAAAACTATCGTTAACAGGATATTGAAAATCTAAATGGACTTCCTCCCTCCCTCCCTCCTTCAATCTTCACCAGCAGGGGTTTCCAAACATGCCAAGATTTGTGGACTTCAGCTTCCATGGCTGGCTGGGGAATTCTGGGACTTAAAGGCCCTCAGTCTTAAAGTTGTCAAGTTTGGAGAGCCCGTTCATGAGCACTAAAGAGGTTCTTGTCTGAGTAGTTTTCTCAGTTTATATTTCTGCCCAGGACGTAGGTTTCTTTTAATCTGACTGTTGTCTTGCTTGACTTCTTCCCTCTGTCCCTCAAGGTCATTCCTTTGGCCCGTGACTAGAACCGGGATTGTGAAGTTGACAGTGCTGCCATGGTTTTGTGCGACCGTGGCGCTGCCCCGCGAGGCCATGCAAGGCTACATTTGAATAAGAAAAAGTGAGAATGATTGATTGCAGCCTCAATCTCCAAGGCTGGCTTTGGTCAAGCATTGGCTGGGCCTCTCACCAAAGTGGTCTTGGCAGCAAGAGGGGAGAACAGCGGCTGTTCCTACTCCCATCCTGTCTCTTTGGACCCTGTCCGACCACGGGACAACTGTGTCTGCAAGACAGAGGAGAGCCACCCAGCCTAGTCCCAGCGCCCAGCATGGAACAACTGAAGTCAGGTAGGGTGGAGGACAGACCCACAAAAACCTAGAACTGAGGCTGATGGCGACTGATCTTCAAAAGGAGGGGAGTGGGTCAGATTTGGGGCAGGAAGAACAAGCGGGAGGTGTGATTTCATGACCCTGTGAGACCAGATCGAGTTTGGCATGTGGGTTTGGGTCTGTTTCAGGGGACAAATTTGTGGGTGCAGATAACCCTCTTCCCTCCCCTATTGCAGACAGAAATTAATGCCTGCAGAGCCTTTTGTTTTGAAACCTTTAGCTGGCTGAATAGTTGTGGTGACCAAATGTGAAAAAGTTGAGCCCAGCACTGCAGAATGTCAGTACAATGCCAGATGCCGAGAGTTTGGATATTCCTGGGGTGCAGTTGGCAAGGCTGGGCCCTCAACTCCCCACTGTCAGAGAGTTTCCACTCTTTGGGGAAGTTAGCTATTTTTTATTTTTTTTAAAGCGTTGGCCTATTATTTGCTTGGTGCAATAAAGTACTTTTTCTCTTCATTAGTCAGACTGGAAAAGTTCTATGCTAAAATGCCTCATCTGGCTGAAAGAGGGGAGAAGGAATTGCCACACGTACTTGTGTACACACACACATGCACGCACACAAACAGATGGGCTTCCGAACGTGGCTGTTTCAGCTCCACCACCTGCTAGTAAATATTTTTCCATGCAAAAGAGAGAAAAAAATGGGGAAATTTTCAGATTTGCTGGAACAGCTCATCTGGCCCATGGACGCAGCAACCTCAGGAGTCTAACCGCCATGCCCAAATGGTGACCCACCCCTGGCAGCAAATCTTGGATTCTCCTGGAATGTCTAGACGCCAGTCCGGAGAAGAAGCCAGCGTTCCTTTGCACGGGATTCCCTGGAGCCAAACCAGGCTGGCACTGGAGCCTTGGAACATGGTAGAAGGGATGTCAGCATTCATTTTATGTTGTTTTTCCCTCCGAACTGGAAGAGTCCCTAAGACTATTATTGAATAAAAGAAATGAACTCATATCCTTTGGGATTTGGCTCAGAGGTCATGTATCCTGCAGCATTTCTGAACTGTGGCTTCCCTGAACACAACAAAAGCTGATGCCATTGATTCGATAATGATAATGAACTGGAGAAAATCACAAAATACAAAGACCTACAAATAGAAATGGAACGGCTGTGGCAAAAGAAAGCAAAGACAGTAGCAATAATTATACGTGCCTGGGGTTCAATCCCAAAATAGCTGAAGCATCACTTGAATCCCATTGGCATTGACCAAATCACCATCAGTCAATTTCAAAAGGCAGCTTTACTCGGAAAAGCTTGCATCCTGCAATGATACCTTTAACTCCATCAAACCACAGCATCTGTCTGTCCCATGTCTTTGGGACACAAATGCCAAATCTGGTCTAAACATCTGACTGACATCAACACCTGCCTATCCCAGGTCCTTGAGGAGGACTTGAGAGGTGAGCAAAAATGCCAAATCCAGTTTGAATATCTGGCTGACTATGCAACAAACCAAAATAATAAAGAAGTGGAGAAAAATCACAAAATACAAAGACCTGCAAATAAAAATAAAACAAGTGTGGTAAAAGAAAGCAAACATTGTACTAATAGTAGAAATGAAGCTTCTTAGCCAATCGGAACCTGGATGCCTTTCATTTTAGAAAGTTAACCTACATCAGACATTTATAAAACCACTTGTATCATGATGAAGCAGGTGAGTTCTTATTTACTATGTCACCAGAATGGACAGGCAATTGGATATGAAGGACAGAAATTAAAGATGTTGTCATCTATTAATTCTCCATACACTTTGAAATGTCTTCAGGGGGTATTTTTCTGCTATATTTCCAAAGGATACTTTCTCATATTTGTGGCCTTAAATGTTCCATTTCTTTTGCAGAGAATAGCTATGCCCCTTCAACTGAGCAAATACCTACCATAGTCTCTGTTCCTTTTTCTATGAATGCTACAGTAACATAACAGTTTTAACAGTTTGCCTTGTCACTAGAAGGTTGCTGGTTCAAAGCCTGACAGATTTTTTTCTTTAATTACTATTTTTCTTTCTCTGGGCTTCCTACTTTTCTCTGTGCTTTTTTTTTAAATAGTCCTGTAGTGCACGGTGTCACTGTTTTTTTAGTTATCTAAGATAGATAACTCTCAGCAATCATATAGCCAATTCCCAACTCCCTGGTTGTTCATACATAAGCACATCGAAAAGTATATATGCCCAAGAAAACTCATCCATGATTAGAAGTTGGTTATCCAAAAGAGAAAAGTGGAAGAACAAAGCACCATGGGAATTAATCCAAAGGGAGGATATGGTAGCCCACTGTCTGGACTGAATATCTTACAAGCTGCTGCCAAAATGCTCAGTCCAGACAAGGGTTTTTTTTTAATTGGCTTAAAATCAAGACCAAAGGACCTAAGAAGCTTCAATGGTGGCTGTTGTTATGCCCAGAGACACAGAGGCAACAATACAGGACAAAGTATTTATGTGAAGTCGTTTCCCGTAGTGGCTAGGTGATTTCAAATCCACAAAATGTGAACAAGAAGGCTTGGAAGACATAAATATATACATTTCTATAACCACATAGACTTAATTTCTATGAACACCCACATCTTGCCTCTGTCTTTCAGCACATTTATTTGTACACTTCCCAGAGTCCTTCTGAGAGGGAAATTGGCAATTTCAAAATTTGATAAATAAATCAATAATGACAATCACAATTCCAGACAACTTCATTTGAGCATGAGGCACTTAGGCATAAGATACCTCTGTATTTTTTTTAAAAAAAATTAGCATTACCCAAGGCAAAAAACTTTTGATCTACATCAGTTTTTCATGGACTACGCATTCCACATGTGTTGGGCAGCAAACCCCATAATTCCCAGCCAGTTCTTACAGTGTGGGGTTCTTGGTGCTCTCTGCTCTCTGTTCTCTCTGAGCTTGGCTGTTTTCTTGCAGATATTTCATTATCAAATTAGGTAGCATCATCACGTTGATATTCAATCCTGTGTTCAACCCTAAGTTAGAAATATTCAGTTCTTGTAGTTTAGCACACCTGACAAGCAATATAATAAGGAAAATTGAGGGAAGCAAGATCTGTGCAAGTGGCTAACCTCCAGTCCAACTGCAACAGCTTGTCTTCCTTACCTTCTCTTTTGTGCATACATATTTCCAGACAGGTAACTGTACTATGGGAAGCTTTACCTGTTGCACTGCTCTAACTGGGCCCAAAGTTAATTTCCAGAGACGTGAGCCATAGCTGGGAAGCTGCCTGTGTTGTAACTTTCCTAGGATTTTCAAGAGGAACAAAAGCGGATCAGGAGATGAAGATGCAGATGTTTCAGCTGGGGATTGTTTGTGCCTGGATGTGCTTGAAAATTTTATGTACTAAGATGGAGAGCATCCCACATGCAAGGCTATGAGCTTGTACGTGTGTACCCTTCCTTCCATGGGGTACACGACGCTCTCTTTCTCTCTCACCCCACAGGCCTCCCCTAGGAAGCCACCCAAATCCCCCAAACAGCTCCGCAGCCAAACCACACTAACATCTGCCCCCCACATAGAATTCCCTCCCATTTGCGTCACAGAAAGGCTGGACTAGGCCTTGGTTAGAGGGGGAAGCAGACTTTTGGTTATAAGGGTGTGAGTGAGCCATTGGACTGGCTCCCTAACGCTGATAGCCTAGATCAAGGAGGGAACGGAGGTTTAAAAGAGAAACTGTTCAATGTCTGCACATTTCTTTAATCCTCAGCTCCTCCACTGCTGATTCAGCAAATTTTCCATGACCCAGGAATTCACTCCGGTTAAGCACAGTGTTCCTCTGTTGTGTGTCTTTGGACAGTGCTCAAGGCTAAAGCCAGGAGGGAAAGAAGTAGAACAGGCTTTGCAAGCATCGCGATGGGCTGGAGCTGGGTGTTTGCGGATCAGAATCGAAAAACATTGGCCCAAGTATGAGGATAAGGTTTTGCAACGGGAGGGAGATCTGTACAGACTGAGAATTAGAGGATGGGGAAAAAGTTTTCAGGCTGGAATGTAAAACTGACCTGAAGCCCAGCTCTCTATTTACTTGACAAGAAGGCTAGGCATCCCCTTCACATAAATAACTCATGCTTAACATGGTTTAAAGATAGCGTAATGAGGACAGATGTCTTTCTTTCCTTGTTGTCTTCCATAGTGAGTAGTCTCAAATTTGGGGCAATTTTCTTTTCATACAAGTTCAGTACAGTGTACAGGTACTCCTCGACGTACAAACAGTTGCTAGGCAATTGTTCAAAGTTGTGACAGACATCCCTGGTGGGTAGTTATGATCTGGTTCCAAGGTTCTGACAGCTGCTCCTCCCACAGTCATGTGACTGAATTTCAGGTGCTCAGCGACCAACCCACTTTTATGACTGTTTGCAGCATCCCGCAGTCACATGAGCATATTTTAGGATGGTTGCACCAAAAACTGGCAGTTACTGGCCCACAATAAACAATTGGTTTGCTGGCCTTTCACACAATATTCTACTACCTTTCCCCCAAAACATTTCACAAAGGCTGAGCTGGGAAGGTTAAAAGGCAAGTAACTTGCTCAAGAACCTAAATGCAGGACCGGGGTATCGTCTGGTCCTCCAAATAAACTCCTTGAAATCCAACGTTTCTGCTTCAGTTGCTTCCTGTTTCATAGGTGACAAGGCCGCGAATATCCTGAAATTGCTTCTAAATAAATTCCTCCCCAATTTTTCCCCCCATTCAGTTGTATCTAATTCTTGGAGACTGCCTGGACAAGTCCCTGCAGTTTTCTTAACAAGCTTCTTCAGAAGTGGTTTGCCCTTGCCTCTTTCCTGAGGCTGGGAGAAAGTGACTGGCCCAAAGTCTCCTAGCTGGTTTTGTTCTCCAGATGGGATTAGAACTTGCTGTCTTCCGGTGTTGTGATTCAGGGTCAGCCTGTGGGTTCGGCAGTTGGGTTGGACGATTCAGAGGAGGAGGAGGGGGTGTTGGAGAGGTTGATGAGGTTGTTGGAGAGCTTGCTGATGAGAGCCCTCAGCCAGGCCCCTTCCACCTGGTTACGACGCAGACCCAGCTGTGTGAGCCTGACAGCGTGGATGAAGATGACCCACAGCTGGCCCTGTTCAAGGACGCCCGACGCAGGAGGCAGTCAATCAGGAGTAAACAGAGGAAGGCAATGGGGCACCTCGGAAGGAGGCAGAGAGAAGCCACACCCTGAACTGTTTAAAAGGGGAATGCGTGGGAGGGCTGGTTTGCTGAAGGCAACCATTTGAATAGCTCCTGTTTCATGGTTCGTGTCTTGTTTTGCTCTGTTTGCTTTTGTGTCCATAAATTTGGCAGGCTTAGTTCCAGCCTCTTGCCTTCTTGTAAAGGGGTTGTCCCTGCCTTATCTGCAGGGCCGGTAGTAGGCTGGTACAGAACATCCGGTTTCTAGCTTGGTACCTTAATCACTACACCAAACTGGCTCACTCACTATTAATTTACTGCTATAAATTAGTAAGGAGATCATATCCAACTCTACTTTGATTAGATTCATTCATCAGGTTAATTTCTATTTATTACTTTTCTTTCTGCCTACCAACAGGCTCTCAAACTCAACCTCTCCATGTGCTTATTTGTTTATTGGTTTGTTTGTTCAATTTGTATAATCACCCATATCACATATACAATTCTGGATGCAGAGAGAGAGAGAGACAGAGACAGTGACACAGAGAGAATACTAATAAATAACCAAAACAAGAGGAACAAAAACCATTAAAATACATTATAATATAAAAACGTAATCTGTAGGGTCGTGGTGGCGAACGTAAGGCCCCACTCCTAGGCCTTCAGTTGGGTTTTATAAAACCTTTTTGCTTTAGGCCTCTGCCGCCGTGTGCAAAAAAAAAAGGGTTCAATCAATCAATCAATTTCAACTTCTCGCGGGGAAAAAAAAGATCTTGCAAAGTTGGGATTGATTGATTGAAATTTTTAGTCCCACCCAGTCTGCTGTTACCACTGCAGCCATGCCCACCCAATTGGCCACACCCACCCAATGGGCCACACCCACACAGAACACGGCGATACATAAGTGGGTTTTGGGTTGCAGTTTGGTTGCAGTCTCTAGAAGGTTTCCATCACTGCTGTAGGGTGAGTCCAATCCATCTTACTAACAGTATAACCATTTTCCAGACTCCACATCAGCACTAGATGCCCAGGCTAGTGGCAAAGTCAGGTCTTCAGGCCTTTTTGAAAGGCCAATAAGGTTGGGTCAATCTAACCTGAGGGGTGCCACAAAAAAGTCATAAAATTGGTAGGTCATGTGGAAAACTCGTTTTATGACCGTCACAATTTACAACAGTGGCAGGAAGGCTCTGTCATGGTTGGAAATCGAGAACTACCTGTATTACTGCAGCCATTAATCCAACTGCCCTCTGCCACTGTCTGCTGGGGAATATAAAAATAGGGGAGCCTTCAATGGGCCTGCATTTCCCTTTCCAATGTTCCTACTTAGCCTCCATGGAAATATTGGGTGGGGAATTGTCTGGAAAAGAGGAAGAAATCTGGAGATGCTGCGGCATCTGTAGGTAAAGAAAAGAAGGTATTTGTCAGGCATGAAACAGCTGGACCACATGGAAGTCCCAATTAAACTGATTTATTACTGCAGGTAGTCCTCAACGCACAACCACAATTGTATCAGAATAAAGCTGGAAGGGACCTTGGCGGTCTTCTAGTCCAACCCCCTGCTCAGGCAGGAGACCCTATACTATTTCAGACAAGCGTGTCCAGTCCCGTAAGCTGTTCCACTCGTTAAATGTCCTCACTGTTAGTAACTGAATCCAAAATTTCTGTTGCTAAGTAAGGACAGTTGTTAAGTGAATTTTGCCCCATTTTGCAATCCTTTTTACCACAATTGCTAAGTCAATCACTGCAGTTATTAAGTTAGCAACAGAGTTGTTAAGTGAATCTGTCTTCCCCATTGATTTTGCTTGCCAGAAGGTTGAACAAAGGTGATTACAGGACCCTGGGATACTGCAACCATCATAAATACATGCCAGTTGCCAAGCATCTGAATTTTGATCACATGACTACAAGAAGCTAAAATGGTCATTTGTGTGAAAAACAGCCATGAGTCACTTTTTTCGGTGCCACTGTAATTTCTAATAGTCACTAAACTAATGATTGTAAGTCGAGGACTACCTGTACTCACGTCTGTGCACTGAATCTACTGAACAAATGGTTAGCACTGTTTTGACACTAGATAACAGACTGCAAGAGGGGCTGGACTTTGTTTGTGGCTACATAACGACTCTAAGCTGATTCCTCTTTTGACTCTGCTCTGGGTTCTGCCACTCCTTCTCCTAGAGTATCAGTGTATAAGCAGAATAACAGAATAACAGAGTTGGAAGAGACCCTGGAGGTCATCTAGTCCAACCCCCTGCTCAGGCAGGAAACCCTATACCATTTCAGACAAATCATTGTCCAATCTCTTCTTAAAAACCTCCAGGGATGGAGCAACTACAATTTCTGGAGGCAAGCCGTTCCACTGATTAATTGTTCCCACTGTCAGGAAATTTCTCCTTACGTCTAGGTAGATTCTCTCCTTGGTTAGTTTCCATACCGATAAGCCTGCTTTCAAACCCCCATTAAGATGCTGTCCTTAGAGACATAAGTGGATACCTCACAGGTTTGCTAGGACAATATACTGGGAGAAGGAAAAAAAAATCCATTATCACGGCCTCCTTAGGGAGTTTCTTCACTAGGCTTAATCCCTGACTACTATATGAAGACAAGCTGCAATTTAAATAATGCTAGCTCATCACTGACAATAGAACCTGATTTGGGTATATGTGGAAACGTTTTGGGACTGCCAAGTCCAAATTAGAAAGCAGAACGTCCAATTCTGCATCGGCTTTCCAATTACCGGAGGGTGTCCTACGATTTAGAAAGGAACCTTTTACTGTGTAGGTATTTTGGCTTGACTTGATATAATCAGTCTGTTAAAATGCTCCAATAAATCACTGGGTAAAGCTTTCAATGCTTATTCAATGCATTTTAGTATGCATAATACACATCAGAACTGAGCTTCCCTTCCACCTGCACTTTTGAGATATTCATTTCTTCTTTGTTCATTCCCTGTGACTGATCTGTCTGTCTAGATAGTGACAGGCCCTCATGGACGTTGGCTGCTCTTGCTTGTGGTTTGGAGTTATCTCGCCCAGTCCCAAGGAATCATAACTCTGTGGTTGGACATGTTAGCTCCCCTCCTTCCCTCTATTCCTAGTAGTCCTGACGTGGCAGGAGGCATCTAAGGGATGTTTAGATAGGAGCAAACATCTGCCGTCAGCAGCACACGTGGTAATCCGGGCATCTTGTGTCATTAAGGCTGTAAGAAGAAGAGGAGGGAAAGGATCTCCAGGAAAATAACCACGTAAACACACAAACACACGGGGACACCCCACTCCAAACATGTGCTCCTAGAGGTATTTCTACACAACCACTCACTCCCAGACACTGACACCTCCACCCAAGCAACAAATGCCACACAGGAAATATGCTATAAATGCTCAGAAAAGTACACAAATAACAACCACACACACACACACACACACACACACTTACACATAAGACAAGCTTGGAAAGAAGCCTGCGTGCACTATCGCACACTCGTGTGTCTTTCCAGAAATATCCCACACAACTCTTATGTCATGAAACAAATGCGCAGCCATTACTCATGTGCTGGATCCAGATGTTTTCCCTCCAAATGGCACTTCTGCAGGCGGATGTTGCCTTTTTGTCTTTTTTCGTCTCTCGGGGTGCATCTTAAAAAGTGCTTTCTTGAAGTGCAGAAAATGCCATTCAGCTAACATGTCTCTTCACACACAAACTGTAGAATAAACTGTGAGATTAACTGAATCCAGCAAACTATAGAAGCAGTAAAGGGTTTGGGATTCAGTGATTATCTTGAAATGAATATAATTTTTGTGCTTACAGGAGAAGCTGGCCCAATCTGCTTACTCCTTCCAAGCTTTCATCCTGTCTTCAAACTCTGGTTGTTTTCCTATCCATACCTTAAAAAGAAGATTTAGAGCTGAAAGGTGTTTCCTCATATCAGTGGACCATTTTCACACACTCCATTTATGGTGACCTTTGTGGGTTTTTCAATCTGGCAGGTGGAATTTGATAGTCCAGGCCATATACAGATCAAGAAAGCTTTGACTGCACCCCCAAAGCTTCTCCAGAGATTCCCAACAATTTCCACTTCTTAATCAAACAGACAAGTTGTGTTACTGAATGTCTCAGGAGGTGATAGGACTTCAATAACTTGCCATGTTTAGAAACCAAGCAGCATCAGTAGCTATTCAGTACGTGGATGAGACATGGACACCGCATGGTTGTAGGCTAGATTGAGAAGCCAACAAACATTCTGAAAGAAGGCAACGGAAAACCACGAATGTATTGGAGACCAAGAAAGCTTCAAGGATATACCCAGGTGGAATAGAATAGGTGAAATAGGTAGAACCTGGCTCAATAGTAGTAACTGTGACAGGGATCTTGGAGTCCTAGTAGACAATCACTTAAACATGAGCCAGCAGTGTGCTGCAGTGGCCAAAAAAGCTAATACAATCCTTGGTTGTATAAACAGAAGGATAGAATCAAGATCACGTGAAGTGTTAGTACTGCTTTATAAGGCCTTGGTAAGACCACATTTGGAATACTGCATCCAGTTTTGATCACCACAATACGAAAAAGATGTTGAGACTCTGGAAAGAGTGCAGAAAAGGGTAACAAAGATGATTAGGGGGCTGGAGGCTAAAACATATGAAGAAGGGTTGCAGGAATTAGGTATGTCTAGTCTAGCGAAAGGAAGGACTAGGGCAGGGGTGTCAAACTCAATTTCATTGAGGGCCGCATCAGCATTGCAGTTGCCCTCAGGGGGCCGGATGGGTATGGCCTGGGTGGGCGTGGCCTACTGGGTGGGCGTGGCTAGAGTGCATATGGCCTACTGGGTGGGCGTGGCCAGCTCTACATCGTTCGCATCAAGGGTGCCTATGGGGGCCTGGGCAGGTGTGGGACAGATCTGAGGGTCTCTGGCAGAAGGAGGGTCTCTGGGCCAGGGCCAAGGCAGCGGGGGCCGTTCCCTCACTGTTTCCAGGATGGCTTTACGGGTCGCATGAAACCACTTTGCGGGCCGGATCTGGCCCCCGGGCCTTGTGTTTGACATGTCTGGACTAGGGGATGACATGATACCAGTGTTCCAGTATTTGAGGGGCAGCCACAAAGAGGGGGATGGGGCTCAACCTATTCTCCAAGGCACCCAGAAGGCAGGTCAAGAAGCAACGGATGCAAACTAATCAAGGAGAGAAGCAACTTAGAACTAAGGAGAAATTTCCTAAAAATGAGAACAAGTAACCAGTGGGACAGCTTGCCTTTAGAAGTTGTGAGTGCTCCATCACTGGAGGTTTTTGAGAAGAGATTAGGCAGCCATTTGTCCAGCGTTGCTTAGGGTCCCCTACCAGTGCAGGGGGTTGGACTAGAAGACCTCCAGGATCCTTTCCATATCTATTATTCTGTTATGTAGTCTTCAGAGCCAATTAAAGCAGAGTTTCCGGGAATGACACCTTTGCCTTTATAATTACTGTAAATATATATGAGGTAATCTTATCGGCTGCATTTAACTAATATAATTAAATTCCAATGTAAATTAGATTGAATCAGATGTGATTTTTAGTTCTGGTCCTACCAGTCATTTGTCCCAACCTTCCATTTAAATGATACATTTGTGGAACAACCTGCCTCCAGAAGCTGTGAATGCTCCAACACTGGAAGTTTTTAAGAAGAGACTGGACAGCCATTTGCCCTAAATGGTATAGGGTTTCCTGCCTGAGCAAGGGGTTGGACTAGATGACCTCCAAGGTCCCTTTCAACTTTACTATTATTAGTATTATTATTATATGTTGGATTGAAGCAACAGTGCATTGTAGCATATTTTACATGAACGTGTGTATCCTTATGGATGTTAAATGAATATATCTATGTCTGTATCTCCCATTCCACACTAGCTTTACAGGCAGTTTTTGATTCGTGTCCATTTGTTTGGCAACTGTTCAGCGTTATGACAGCACTGAAAAAATTGACTTACAACAGGTCCTTGCACTTACGACAGCCACAGAACCTTGCTTGTTACATGATTACAGTTTGGGTACTTGGCAACTGGCATTCATTTATTAGGGTTTCAGTGTCACGTGAACAGAATTTGCAACCTTCTTAGTTAATTTCCAACAAGCAAAGTCAATGAGGGGAGGGGGGGAAGCTGGATTCACTTAAGGACCGCACGATTCACTTAACAACCACAACAAAAAAAGGTGATAAAATTGGTGTGGTCATATGATGGCTCATTTAACAACCACACGTTGCTTAGTTCTGGTTCCAATTGTTGTCATAAGTCAAGGATTACCTATTGAAATGTTGTGATTGGCCATGTCCACCACAGTAATCGGATGCTGACCTGGCAAGTCTCCCATGGCCACCATGTCATAAGAATGCCTACCACATAATCCCAAAATTTGAATATGCCTTCTCCCAGAGCTATATAAATATATCAAGTCTTTGCCCAAATGGGCTAGAGCAGGGATCTCCAAAGTGGGCAACTTTAAGACTTGTGGACTTTGACTCCCAGAATTTTTCAGCCAGCTATGCTGGCTAGGGAATTCTGGACGTTAAAGTCCACAAGTCTTAAAGTTGCCAAGTTTGGAGACACTTGAGCTAGAGGATGCAACTAGGGCAGGGGTAGGCAACCTCGGCTCTTTTATGACTCATGGACTTCAACTCCCAGAATTCCTGAGCCAGATATGCTGGCTCAGGAATTCTGGGAGTTGAAGTCCATGAGTCATAAAAGAGCCGAGGTTGCCTACCCCTGAACTAGGGGTAACGGGAAAATGTGTTCCTTAAGATGGCTTCTACCTGTGTTCTTATTGTATTTAAAAAAAACAGAGTAGGGGTTTCTTTGGGGCGATAATAATGTCTTCCAACTGTAATCCTCCTGGTTGCAAATTACATCGAGCAAAAGTGACTGTGTAAGCTACACTGAGCTCAGTTGCCCAAGAAGAGACAACTCACATCAAGCATGATGGATGAAAGGCAGATAATGGAGACATCATGGATTTTGCTTACCACTGTTGAGGAAGGAACAATGGTTTACGAGAAGAGGGACCTTAACAGCAACCCAAAAACGTCTTCCAAGCAAACGTATCTTTCCAAACAGATGTGGCCAGGGGCTCTCTGAGAGTTTTCAGAACAGCCATCCCTAACCTGGTGTCTTCCAGGTGAGTAAAAATCTTCACCATTGACCATGATAGCCTGAGAGTCCTGGGGGCTGCCAGGAAGGTGTCCAAGCTAGTGAAAACACTTCTGGGCACCTCTGCCTGGCACTTTAGGAGCCAGTAAGAATTTCGCTCTTCTTTCAGACATTCAGTGGTGCTCAATTTGTGATTGTAATTTCTTTTTTCATTTGGGTATGTGTAGTTTAACGAAGAGAAGGGTGAGGGGTGACATGATAGCCGTGTTCCAGTATCTCAGGGGCTGCCACAAACAAGAGGGAGTCAAGCTATTCTCCAAAGCACCTGAAAGCAGGACAAGAAGCAATGGATGGAAACTAGTCAAGGAGAGAAGCAACCTAGAACTAAGGAGAAACTTCCTGACAGTTAGAACAATTAACCAGTGGAACAACCTGCCTCCAGAGGTGGTGAATGCTCCAACACTGGAGGTTTTTAAGAAGAGACTGGACAGCCATTTGCCTGAAATGGTATAGGGTTTCCTGCCTGAGCAGGGGGTTGGACTAGATGACCTCCAAGGTCCCTTCCAACTTCTTCTTCTTCTTCTTCTTCTTCTTCTTCTTCTTCTTCTTCTTCTTCTTCTTCTTCTTCTTCTTCTTCTTCTTCTTCTTCTTCTTCTTCTTCTTCTTCTTCTTCTTCTTCTTCTTCTTCTTCTTCATTATTATTATTATTATTATTATTATTATTATTATTATTATTATTATTATTATTATTTGTTGACAGTTGGTCAATTTTTGGCTTCTTTTTACGGCCTTCCAATTTGGAATTCATTTTAAGGAAGAAAGGGGGGAAATGTTATTTTTATCATGTTTTTATCATGGTTCCTAACACAGCCAGCCAGATGTTCAGGCTGGATTTGGCATTTTTACCCACCTATCAAGTTCTTTCCCAAGGACCTGGAATAGGCAGATGTAGGTATTTAATTGTGTTATAATTATCTTCACAGAATGTGAATAAAGCTGCCTTTTGCAATTGACTGACGGTGGATTTGTCAATGTGGATGGTGTTCAAGTGGTGCTCCAGATGTTGTTGTTGTTGTTGTTAATTATTATTAAAAGGAGTCGGAATTCTTTGTCAAAAGCCATTTCAGGACTCCGATCAATGAAAAAGGAAAGTTATGATGTGTTTTGAATCCGAAAACCTTGTCTTTCAAGTGAGTTTCCGAATGCGGACTCCCAAGGCTGGCTCCAATTCAGCCGATAAAATGCCTTCCAAGTTCCCGTAGTAAATTATATCGCCCGAAAAAAAAGGGGGGGGACAATGAATTTCAAAAACATTCCCTTGATCTGGAAGCGCCTGCAGCAGATTTTGAGAGACGGGAAGCCTCCAGACGTGGGAAGCGGGCGGGGGGGAGGGGGACAATGAACAACATACCCTCTTCACATGGATCTCCTCCTGTTTAAAACCTCGTGAATCCTTTTTTCCCCTTTCCCGGGGTCTGTTTCTTTTTCTAGGGGTTGATATTTTCATAGTGAGTCCATTTCCCCCCAAGTGGGGGTCAAAGCTTGGGTGGGGGTAAATGACGCCAGGACCGAGACTCATCGTAGTCTTTTGCTGTGGCAGTGTCTGAGCCAAATGCAAACAAAACCAACTCAGAGGCTGACCACATCGACCTTTTGACAAGGCAACCACACAGCCCCGGAGGCTTTACTCTCCTTCCTTGATATTCCAGACTGGAGGGAGAAGGGGTTACTCCCTCCACTTTTAATATCCCCCCCACCCACCCACCCCTGCTGCCATTTGATCTCGACTAATAGTTCCCTTGCCCTTTGCGTAGCATGGCTCCTTCCTCTTGGCAATCTCTTCCAAACTAGAGGAGATAATCATCAAGAGTACACAATCCAAGGGATAACTTGGTGACAACTCTTGGGGGAAATGGCTGTATTATGATGCCCGCAGCGCATGAGTAAACATCTATGCAAAGGGAAAGTCACATCCGTTAGTCTGGTCGCCTTATAATAATTGTGCCTGAAGGGAGAGTTTGCTTGTAACAAACGGGAGATGTGGAACTACAATTCCCAGCAGCCTCTGCCAGTGTGGTCCACAATAGAAGCATTTTGCACATCTGGAATGCGTCAGGGTGCCTCTCCTTGCACTAATCTTTCATCTCCTTTCCGGTTGGCTTGTTGCAACCATCAGGCTTGTAAATATAATTGGAAGCTGGCTTAGCTCAACAAGTCATTGTTAAAATTTGCTGCAGCTCGCCACCTATCCAGCTGTTGTTCTTAAAATTCTGAGATGTCCAGGATACAAGCTTCCATCCCTCCCCCCCTTTTTTTTTACAGCTTGCTGTGTCGACATCATTTCTTTTCTCCATTTTTGCCCTCAGTGACCGAAGAAGAGGGAGTGGGTGGGGAGCATGCTAAAACATTGAAATAACAAAGAGTTCATTTTCATCCCTTAGTCTTCCAGCATTGATGATTTCAGATACTGCCTTTTTGTTTGGCATGGGCTCTGGCCATGGTTAATAAAAAGCAGCAGCAGTGTTTCCTCCATTTTTCCTCCACATGGCTTTCCTGGAGAAGATCACACGACCTCCCGGACCTATTGTGGCTCATGCTTATTACGTTAAAATGAAGCTTTCGCAATGTGAAATTCAGCTGTTATGGAGCGCATGATGCAAAGGGAAATGGACGAGGCATTTCCTGATGACGGGGGTTCCTGGGACGTGTCTTTTAAAAGCAGCAGGGGCTCACACGCACAGTTCTGCACACGCTTATCTAGCAAACCGCTTACACAAATTACATTTCCCAGGGCTCTCACCCAAGATGCCTACAATAAGCTTCCACTGCGTTTCACAGACAGGTACAGTGATCTCAGAGGGAGGGAAGAGAAGAATTACACCCATGCACCCGGTTTAGAAATAGACAATAATATGCCAGGGAGGTTTCAGTGCTTCAGATGTGTCACTGTGTCGCATTGGGACCCCCATCTTGCCTTTGGAGGAAACTCACTGAGATACCATTTGATAGTTATAGTATTGCTTCCATCTGCCAAGGAGTACTTAATGCACAGTGGAGGCGGGGGGGGGGGGTGGGACTTCCATGCACCAAATGAAATGTTAAATCACAGGTCCTTGCCAGCTCTTCTAATCACCCGTATGCAACAGGGGAAGATGATCCAGACCCATGGTGGCGAACCTATGGCACACAGAGCCCTCTCTGTGGGCATGCGTGCCGTCATCCCAGTCCTAGGCCTTCAGCTGGGTTTTATAAAACCTTTTCGCTTTAGGCCTCCGCTGCCGTGTGCAAAAAAAAAAAAAGGTTCAATCAACCAATCAATTTCAACCTCGCAGGGGAAAAAAAAAGATCTCGCAAAGTTGGAATTGATTGATTGAACTTTTTAGTCCCACCCAGTCTGCCGTTACCACCGCAGCCACGCCCACCCAATGGGCCACGCCCAGCCAATAGGCCACACCCACCCAGCACCCGATGATACATAAGTGGGTTTTGGGTTGCAGTTTGGGCACTTGGTCTCCAAAAGGTTCACCACCACTGGTCCAGACAGAACTCTGCAAGCTTCCCTAAGGTAGCCTTAAAGCCCATCTGGGATACATACAGAACCTTGGAATCTCTGCAGAGAACTTCCCATTCTCCTTCAGAGTGAGCCATTAAGGTGGAGTTTCTTGTAATATGTTGAATTTTTTCCCCCCAGATTTTCCCCACCTGGGTTGAGTTGTCATGTACCAGAGAAGTTGCCAACTGACTCACCTGTTTTCTCTTCCTTTTTCTTCTTAGCCTGCCCTCTGACTCTGATGAGCACCCTTGCAAAGGCTGAGTACCACACACGTATGTGCAGTTCTGATTACACCATGTGAAAGTCTTGCCCAGGGAGGAAAAACCTCAGGCACAGAGCAGCAGCAAAGCAATGAGCCACAGATCATCCTCAGCGCAAGAGAAGACTCATACATTCCAGTCCCATGGTTACCCACTCCCCAAAGTCTACCCATGACAAGTGATGTGCAGCCAACCAAATCCCATGAAAAGCAGCCTACACAACATTATTGAAATCCATAAACCAGCCTAATTTTTCAGAGCTGCACGTCTTTTGCATTTTGTCATCCAACAGAAGGCATGTCTGCCTTCTGCAATCATGGCTGCAATCACTCTGACTGAATGCTTCAATTTGTGACTAGATTTACCTGCCCTAGGGTTCCATGGTGCGAAACAGTCATTCCTTGAATCTGATTGATTTCAAGGATAACTAAATGCAACTAACATAAGTGGGACCCAAACCATTAGGATAGGTTTAGAGTGTAAACTTTTTATTATGTCCTGATATGCTTTGCATCATATTACAATTATATTGGCCAGGCCTTTTTGAATGCCTAGAGGACCACGTATTTATTTTTTTTTAAAAAAACATGTGCAGCACACTTGTCTGCAACACTGCAATATATCTTAAAGATAATTTTTATATTGAGAACATTTGGTTTTGTTTTTTTTAATGCATTGCCAAATATAAATAATTGTTGAAATAGAAGAACCTTTGAATCATTTTCAAAAGAAATTCAGAGACTGATTTTGCCAAGCCTCAGAGGACAGGAAAGTTACAGCTAGAGCAAATGGGCTTTTCCATGTTGCAAAGAAGTTATCAGCGAAAGCTGTTGAGGTTCAAGACCCGGCCTTTTACTATAGTGCCGAAAGCAGGAGAGGCCGCCTTCCTCTGTGTGATATTTGCACAATGTTTCCAAGAATCCAGGTTCACTGACCATTGAAAACAATTCTGGAGTGCCTTTTGTAAAGTCGCGTGCTTCACATAGAGACGGACACAGAGCTGGGGTAAAGATGAGTTTATTCTGAACAGAACGAACTGGGGAAACAGGGAAGCCTGGCGTCTATTTGTACCTGCCCAGGTGGATGGCATCCAATCAGTTCAAACCTGGGCTTCCTGCCAGTGCAGGTGACAATGGGTGTAGATCCTGGCTTCCCACCAGGCTGACCTTGCCTGGGGCTGTCAACAGCTTAAGTCATTAGGCTTATCCTGAGTGAGCAGTTATCACCCGGAGCTGTCCAGCCCCTCTGCTGATCTGCACCATCAGCCTCCTGCTGTGCTGTCCTTTGTGTATGCTGGGAGGCATACACTGGACCTTTCCTCTTTCGATAGTGGGTCACACTATTTTGTTCTCTCCCTTTAGAAGAGAGGTAGGGAACTCTGGCCCTTTTATGACTTGTGGACTTCAAATCCCAGAATTCCTCAGCTCCTCAACTCTACTTTAGAAGAAGAGATCTTACTTCATCCAAGAGTTGAGTTGATTTATAGGCATGGGGTCTTATATTTAATGTTTAATATTTTAACATTTTATCTGTACCTTTTCATGACATCTGAGCTGTTGGTTTGATTTTAATTCATTTTGTTGACACAGCTGCAGCTGCCTTGTAGCTTTGATCTCGTTTAATGGAAAGATGAGGGATGAATGAAATAAACCATGTAATGGATAATTAAATAAATTACAATAACTAAGTATTATTTGTCTCTTTTTTGGTGCATTTTCTCTTAGTGCAATCTTATAAACTCCCCACTTACAATACAAGATGAGATTTTCTAAGGAGAGCAATGCAACCCAATGAAAATTCATCTTTAATTTGCTATGTAGTTCTGGGAACAAGAAGTGGTTTAATTTCCCCTTTGTGCTTTTTATTATCCTTCTTACCAGCTTTTCAGATAGCAAAAGTCAAGCCCCTGCTGATAGGAAAAGCTTTATTATATTTTACTCACAATATAAAGTTCTTTTTAGCTAGCCATTCTTATAAAATGTTGAAATCAGTAGTAATATTTGCCCTGCGAGCTTTGCATCAAAGACAAAAAAGTCAGAAGAATTTGAGTCCAGTGCCAATTGCTGGGGCAGACAGCAAACCAGCTGACAAATCAAAAACAGTATTAATACTAAGTATTTTATTTTAAAAAAATAGAATTAATTTCATAGCGCGATACGTGACATCTTGCCTTTTGCCGTGACATTTTTCAAACAATGGCATGTCCGTAAATCAGATAATATTTATTTATAGCCAGGGAGATATAGTGATTAAGATGTAAAGAAGGATCAGGGAGATGTGGTTTTTAATCCACCCTTTGCCAGCAAAGCTCACGGTGTGACTTTGGACAAGTGACTCCTGCTAAACCCAGCCTACTTCATCAGCTTGCCATTGTGGGCTAAAATGAGAGGAAGGGACATTATGTGTTCTCCCCAGAGCTCCTGAAAAAAAAAAGCAGGACTCAAAAGTAAATGAATGCATAATTTCAGTACAGTATTAGCTTCTTCGCATTTTGAAAGACTGCAGATTGCAAATGATCCATTCCTATTCTTGCTATGACTCTAGTACATCTATTCTGTGTTGATACAAATGTTTATATTTACCCTACTTCTAAAGGTTTCAGGTGGCTGATTTTATAGCTCAAGTAAAAGGCAACTAACTGGGAAATAACAAAACCATCCCAGAATCAGTTTATAAAAAAAAACCAACAGAACTAAATAGTTTTTACTGTCTGGCAGATGCCAAGCAACAAGAGGGTAACCCATACCAGGAGCAAGCTGCTTCATAAAAAACGGGCTGCTACCAAGAAGGTCTGTCAATCAATCAATTTAATCAATCAATTCTATTTATTGTGTTCAGAGACCAGTACAAGCTGAGTGCTGTATAAGAGAGAGAGAGAGAGAGAGAGAGAGAGAGAGAGAGAGAGAGAGAGAGAGAGAGAGAGAGAGAGAGAGAGAGAGAGAGAGAGAGAGAGAGAGAGAGAGAGAGAGAGAGAGAGAGAGAGAGAGAGAGAGAGATGATAGACCATCCCAGACCACTGATAGTCCAATCTTGGTTTGAAAATCTCCAAGGATGGAGCCTTCATGAGCAGGCAGGGCCAGCTCAAGAGTATATGGTAGCCCCAGGCCACGTTTACTGATGACACCACCTCCCACCGATGCAAAGATTTGCATTTTTTTGAATGATTCAGAACAGCATTGGAACTCCATCAGCTTTGGCAGCCTAGCCCACTGCCTAATTTGCCTCGACCGAAAACCAGCCCTGCCAGGAAGAAGGCTAGTCTATTGCTTAACAGCTCTTACGGTTATGAAATTTCCCCTAGAACTTCCTCTATAACAGGGGTGGGCAATTACGGCTCCTTTATGACTTATGGACTTCAACTTCCAGAATTCATGAGCTAGCACGGCTGGCTAAGGAATTCTGGGAGTTGAAGTCCACAGGTCGGAAAGGGGCCATAGTTGCCCACCCCTGCTCTATTCAGTTTCCATCTGTTGGTTCTCATCCTACTTCACACCTTCTTCCCTTCAAGTGTTTGAAACTACTATCAGGCCTTGCCTTCACCTTCTCTTCTTCAACCTAACACATCCAGTTTTGATCATCATAGGATTTTTCGCCTCCAAGCCCCTCACCATCTCCATCACTGTTCTCTGCACTCTTTTCAGTCCCTCAGAGTCCTTCTTGCATTGTACATCATGTCATCATTTTTCTATTTTCTCTAACAGGTTGCCCTCGACTCATGGCTAGGCCCTTAGCAACCATTTGAAGTTACAACCTATCTGAAAAAGATGTAAATGAAGACTTCATCCTCCAGGCCAAAAGTATCTCAAAAGGTTAAATCATGGCAACTGGACCAAAGTTTATTCAAACGGAAACGTTTCATTACTCATCCAAGTAACTTTGACTGAAGAGGTTATTTGGAGGAGTAACAAAATGCTTCAGTTTTAATAAACTTTGGTCCATTTAGGGCCATTTGCAGCATCCTGTGGTCATGTGCCCACATTTTACATCAGTTTTGCCAAAATTCAGCACTGACTTCCAGTTTTTGGCAAAAATGCGTAGAGCAAACAATGGGTTTGCTTAATAACCATGGGATTTGCTTAATGACCATGGTATTCACACTTACAATTGCCATGTTCACTTAATGACCACAGCAAAATACATTGTAAAATTGTTTTATGAGCTACGCCTTACGATGGGTTTGCTTAATAACCATGGGATATGCTTAATGACCATGGTATTCACACTTACAATTGCCATGTTCACTTAATGACCACAGCAAAATACATTGTAAAATTGTTTTATGAGCTACGCCTTACGATGGGTTTGCTTAATAACCATGGGATATGCTTAATGACCATGGTATTCACACTTACAATTGCCATGTTCACCTAATGACCACAGCAAAATACATTGTAAAATTGTTTTATGAGTTACGCCTTACGATCACGATGGGCAGGCTCCACTGCAGTCTCAACTTGAGGACTAGCTGCATAAGGAGACAAAGAATAGTTGACCATGAATATGTTTCCTTGTTGTGATCGAAAGCTTTTCATACAAATTGTTTCAGTTCACACAGTCCTTGGGACATGCTTGGGGTTCCCCGAGAAATGCACCCACTATGACAATGTGTGCACAACACCATAAACTTTAAAACCACAATTAACAGACCACAAAGGCAGTCTTCGCAAGACAGAGAAAACTAAGAACTCATATTATGGTTTAATAGGATAGTCAGACTCACCAATACTCTAAGACATTGAGTGCTGCGTTTGGTTTGAAGCCAGTCTTGTCTATAAATCATGGTTTGTGGTTTGAGGGTTGTTATGTATGTAAATAGTTAGCAATAGGCCTTGGAAGAGATTGCAAACACAGTGCAGCTTTGCAAGGTTTTAAGCGGGAAAATAAGGTGCATTCATTGGACGCCACAACCAAGGAGCGGGAAAAGAGACTGTTTGTATTGGTTACAGTTCAAACGCTTTCCCTATAAAAGGGTTGCAACATTTGACAGTTAGCAGTTGACTTTGTGTATTCAATAAACTCATTCCTTGTTAAACCACTCTGAGTCCTCGTCTATCAGAACTAAACAACTGGCGACGAGGATGGGATAGACAGAAGACCAGAGAATCGGCAGAATTGTCGCGCAAAGGCGGCGGAATTCGAATACGTGTCAAGTCAACTCAGCGGCCGCGGCAGAATAAAAAAAAAAAAAAAAAAAATTCTCCGAATGGCGCAGATTGGGTCACTGAAGGAATTTGACCCTAACTTCCCCGAGGATTGGGAAGAATACATCGGGCAGGTCGAGGGATTCCTGTTGGTGAACGGAATCACCGACGACCGGAAAAAAGCGGCGGCACTCTTGACAATCTGCGGCACACCGGTCTACAGAGTTGCTGTCGGGCTGTGCCAGCCTCAACCAGTCTCCAGCGTGCCCTATGCCGACCTCCTCGCAAAATTAAAAGTTCACTTTACTCCCCGAAGGTCTGAACTCTTTTGGCGGCGCATCTTCGAGAAGCGGAATCAGAGACCGGGGGAGTCCATACAGAAATTCGTCGCTGCCGTCCGGGAAGCAGCAGTTCGTTGCAAATACGACAATTTAGAGATTAGAATTAGGGACAGAGTCGTGCTGGGCTTACGCGATGAACAATTACAGAATAGAATAATCGCCAAACCTACCGGCGATTTACAGGAAGTGTTAGACGAACTCCTCACGTATGAGTCAACCGGGTACCGCGACCCCCCCCGCAGTAGCATGGCGACAGCACCCGAAATTAACCAAGAGGGCTATGTGGACTGCGGGGAGGTGGATCAGCAGTGGGAGGAAGAGATCGCAGAAGTCTCCAGGCGATTCGGAAAGATGGCACCAAAACAACTCAGAAGCGAGGGGCCTGACCCTGGCCGCCGGCAACAACCCGCAACACCGCAAAGACCACCGACCGGGGCACAACGACCGTGGCGGGACACAGCAACCAGACCGCGCGACAACGAAACGCAGAACCGATGCGGCAGCTGCGGCGGCAACCATTCCCGCGCTTTCTGCCGATTTCGTACCGCCAAGTGCAGGGCTTGCGGCAAGACTGGCCACATCCAGGCCATCTGCAGAAGTCGGGGTCGGGACACCCGTCTGAACGAAGTCGATGTGTGGCCAGAGGGTAAGGTAACCCCTAATGCTAGTGGCAAGGAGACCCCTAAACCCCGGGTGGAAAGTCCAACTCTAAGGGAGGTGGCCCGCGTCAATCGGAGACGGCGGGAAAGGGGGCACAATTTTCCGGACGGAAAATTAAAAATTACAGTCCTTCTGCAAGGGGTCCCTTGCAGAATGGAAATCGACTCTGGGGCTTCAGTGTCGATAATTTCCACTGAAACCCTTGAGAAAATTGAACAACTAAGTGGAAAAAGAATTCCACTTAAACCAACAACTATTCAATTAATGGACTTCCAAAAAAGTCCAATAATCGTAAAAGGGAAGACCAGCCTTAAAGTAAATTTTAAAGGGTTTAAGGGGGTCTTAGATTTGGTAGTTACGGAGGGGAATAGGACCAGCTTAATAGGGCTTAATTGGTTTCCAGCCCTAGGAATTTGGATAGGGGGAATAAATTCAGTGATTAGAAATAAGACCCTCGAATCCGTCTGCAAAGAATTTGCAGACGTATTCGATGGATCTCTAGGCAAGTACAAAGGGCCCCCCATTAACTTTAACCTAGACCCCTCAGTAAAACCGATCAGGCTAAAGGCCCGGAGAGTGCCTTTTGCCTTAAAAGAAAAAATTGAGGCCGAGCTCGACCGGCTTGTAGGCCTCGGAGTTCTAGAACCTGTTGAGGGCGGTTTGTGGGAGACGCCGATTGTCACACCCCTCAAACCCAATGGGGATGTGAGAATCTGCGCCGACTATAAAGCCACCCTCAACATTGGGATGAAAAAACATGCTTACCCGGTCCCGACGGTGAAGCAGGTCCTCGCCACGATCCAGGACGCCGCCATCTTCGCCAAGCTCGACTTGGCGCATGCGTACTTACAGTTAACTGTTTCCAAGGAGGCTGCAGAGGCGCAAACAATTGTTACCCACAAGGGGGCGTTCCGAGTCCACAGGCTGCAATTTGGAATTGCAGCAGCTCCAGGCATCTTCCAAGAAGTGATGGAGAGGACCTTAAAGGGCATACCTGGAGTATGCCCTTACTTTGATGATGTCCTAATAGCTGGAAAAGATGAAGGAATGTTAGTAGAGCGGCTGGAACAGGTACTGGGCAGATTTAGGAAGGCTGGGTTAAAATTAAAAAAGGAAAAATGTAGCATTGGGGTTAAATCCACTGATTTTTTGGGGTTCAGGATTGACAAAAGTGGAGTCCATCCTACCCCTGAAAAAATCAAAGCAATAAAAGGGGCTCCTGAACCAAGGAACAAGGCAGAACTACAGGCCTTCCTAGGCTTGGTAAATTTTTATCACACTTTTGTACCACATAAGGCTGCCATTGCAGAACCTCTGCACAGACTCCTAGATAAGAAGACCCCTTGGCAATGGCAGAACAAGCACAAAGAGAGTTTCCAAACTCTAAAAGACATCCTTTCCAGTAATTCAACTGTGACTCACTTTATTGAAAACAAACCAATCTTCCTGGCATGCGATGCTTCGCCTTATGGCGTAGGGGCGGTGATCAGCCACTTAGACAACCAAGGAATACAAAGACCCATTGCATACTACTCCCGCACACTAACCAAGGCAGAGCGGAACTATGCGCAAATAGACAGGGAGGCATTAGCTATTGTGGCAGGAGTTAAGAAGTTCCACGATTACCTGTATGGTAGGAACTTTACTATACTGACTGACCACAAACCCTTGCTGGGACTGTTTACCACAGATAAACAGACTCCTCAGATTATGTCACCCAGGATGCTGAGGTGGTCCATTTTTCTCTCAGCATACTCATTTTCCCTCCAATACAGGCCAGGTAAGGACATGGGTCATGCAGACGCTCTTAGCAGATTGCCTCTAAGCACAACAGAGGAGGACCCTGCCCCAGTGGGACAAATAATGTCCCTACAGGATATTCCTGATTTGCCATTAACGGCAAAAGACATTGCTGAGGCAACCAATAAGGACCTCATCTTAAGGAGAGTAA
This sequence comes from Vipera berus, assembly GCF_964194415.1. Classification (NCBI taxonomy): domain Eukaryota; kingdom Metazoa; phylum Chordata; class Lepidosauria; order Squamata; family Viperidae; genus Vipera; species Vipera berus. Next base: position 16,953,083 of record NC_138205.1, read on the forward strand.
TGGCCTGGGCCATGAGTGGTTGGCCCAACGCCAACCCGGACGTAAAATACAGTCCATTTTTCAGAAGGAAAGATGAACTATCAGTTCATATGGGGTGCTTACTCTGGGGAACTCGTGTAGTCATTCCGGAAATCCACAAATCAGCTATCCTAGTTGAATTGCATGAGGGACACCCTGGAATAGTAAGGATGAAGGCCCTGGCTAGGAGTCACTTGTGGTGGCCAGGATTGGACCACGACATTGAGGAATGCGTTGCCAATTGCCATCTGTGCCAACGCTCCAGGCCTGAACAACAACACATCCGCACACATAAATGGGAGCTAGCTAGGAATCCTTGGTCCAGGATTCATATTGATTTCGCGGGACCTTTCCAGGGGTTAACGTTCCTTGTAGTGGTCGACAGTTACTCTAGATGGCTAGAAGTAATACCGGTCAGTTCAGTAACGGCAGGCAGAACAATACAGGCATTAAGGGGCCTCTTTGCCACTCATGGGTTGCCAGATTTAATAGTGTCAGATAATGGGCCACAATTCACATCTATTGAATTTCAGGATTTCCTCAAGGCCAACTCGATTAAGCACAAGACTTCTGCACCCTTCCACCCCTCCACCAACGGATTGGCTGAAAGGAACGTGAGGACCACGAAGGACGCGCTTAAAAGGATCATTCGAGGTGACTGGCATCAGAGACTAGCTGAGTTCTTGTTGGCTCAACACACAACCCCCTGTTCGGCTACGGGGAAAAGCCCAGCTGAAATGAGGTGGGGCAGGAAAATATTGACCAAGTTGGACAGATTACATCCTGACAGACTCCAACCAAACATTGAATTTGACATTCCTAACAGAACATTTGCAGTGGGGGACTTGATTTGGGCCAGGAACTACGCCCAAGGGGACAAATGGATTCCAGGGGTGGTAACTGAAATCTTGGGTCCCCTATCTTACATCATTGAGGGGGAAGGGAATAGGATTTGTAAAAGGCACGTAGACCAACTGAGGAAAAGATCGAGGGGGTGTGTGCCTGCTGAGGGGGACCAAGGATTTGTAAGGGGAAACAGTACAGACAACAGTAGGCCTGAAAGCGTTGTGGGGGTTGGGCATGATAACACATTCCCTGATGCCCAACAACAACAATTCAGTCCAATTGATTGGGAAATACCCCTGCGAAGTAGGCCAGTGACCACTGAATGCCAAACACATCCTATTATTCAAGACAGTACATCTGTAGACAGTAACCCAGAGCCCAGGTCCAGTAGTAACCAGCAGCCTAGCAGTCAACCAGAAAGAAGGGTCCCTAATAGCCAAAGCAACAGATACCCGTCCAGAATACATAGGCCACCAAAATACCTAAGGGATTTTGTAAGAAAATGACATCAACTGGGGGGTAAGGGGTGTTATGTATGTAAATAGTTAGCAATAGGCCTTGGAAGAGATTGCAAACACAGTGCAGCTTTGCAAGGTTTTAAGCGGGAAAATAAGGTGCATTCATTGGACGCCACAACCAAGGAGCGGGAAAAGAGACTGTTTGTATTGGTTACAGTTCAAACGCTTTCCCTATAAAAGGGTTGCAACATTTGACAGTTAGCAGTTGACTTTGTGTATTCAATAAACTCATTCCTTGTTAAACCACTCTGAGTCCTCGTCTATCAGAACTAAACAAGGGTTATTGTGTGAAACCAGACAAAATGGTGGGAGGGCAGATATGTTGAATCCTCATAGGCCTACCAGCACTCAGCAGCCAATTCTTTATGCAAATTTCTCACCTTTGTGTATCTTTCTTTCACTTGCTGACTATGAAATATCTCCTAATTGCATCCATTTTAGAAATGGGGAGCAAGATATTAGGAAAGGGCGCTTTATAAAAGTCACTTTTCTGTATAATAAGCTGGGATTGAAAATATCAAAGGAAAAATATTTTTTCCATTTTAATTCCTAAATGATGGTCTTATTGAGCATCATAATGACAAAGCCTACTACCCTACAAACCCTACAAAAAACACCAGAGTCACTTCCAACATACATGATTTACACCATTTGCACAGTTAAGGGGCAATTTATTTTTCAGAGCACTGTTTTTGCAAGCAACTCAGGCCAATCCGATGGTACAACTTTGCAAAACCTCTCAGACTCCATTTGGTAAATCTGTGGCACTAAGGTAGGGGAGAAAGGACACTCATTCCTATGACCTCTGCCAAGCCCTTTTCTCTGGCTGGAGGAGATAGATTTCCCCCAGCTTCTGAATGCGGGCATCGTATTTTAACATTCCATGAGTTGTGTATAGTTTGAAAAACCCCAATGGGCTGTAAGCCAAAAGCAGAGAGCGAAGGTTTCCCCCATCACCTCATGGCCAAATATTTATCTATCCAGCTTGTGTGTTTTTTGGCGGCCATCTGGCTCCTTGATATTTCATCTCAGATTTTTCTATTATATATCATTTACACATAAGCTGCTCTGAAACCAGCATGCTCTTCAGAAGGCATAAGATGACCATGGCATGGCAGAGGTTCTCAAAGTGTGGTCTGAGGGCCCTTGGGGGTCCCCAAGACCCTTTCGAGGAGATCCACAAGGTCCAAAAAAATAAATATTTTAAAATTTCTCAGTTTCAATTTCTAATACAGCAAATAACGATATAACCCACATAAACCAAGGCTCTTCGGGAACCTCAGTCATTTTTAAGAATGTAAAGGGATCCTGAGATCAAAATGTTTGAGAACTGCTGGCATAAGGCCTGCCATTGCTAACCAAGTTTCAAGATCAGCTTAGTGCTCATAAAGACTAGATTGTTTGTCTTTTTCAAAATGAAGCTAGGGTTGCTGGAAAGTTGAAATCTCATTATGCAGATTCCTCCCCCCCGCCCCCCCAATAATCCTAGTTAGAAATAATCCTAATCATGCTTGGGCTATGCAAAGGATAGGTTTTTTTATTTTTTATTTTAATCCCGTTTATATCCCGCCCTTCTCCGAAGACTCAGGGCGGCTTACAATTTAAGCACAAACCAATGTGGTTTGTACAGTGAAATGAATATGTTTGAGAAATAAGTAACCTGTTCACATCAAATTTTGCAAATAATGCAAAGGACCAATAAGAAGGCCTCTGAGCATCAACAGAGTACCTCATAACAAGGCAGACAATTTACAACCTGAGCTACTTCTCTTTTTTTCCAGTTTTCTAAATTTTATCACTGAAATTTCATGTCAGACCACCAAGAAACATCAGTTTCTCTATGAATGTCTTCTTTTAACAGTTCCTCTGTGAGGGAGATGGGTGGTTAAAAAAATTGAGAGAGAGAGAGAGAGAGAGAGAGAGAGAGAGAGAGAGAGAGAGAGAGAGAGAGAGAGAGAGAGAGAGAGAAATTTCCCAGCCCTGTTATTCAAGGTAAAGAGAGGCAGCTGACTGCAGAATGTATTGAAGCTGAAATTAAGACTACCCTAAGCCACAGATACAGCAACATATGTTGGGGAAAGGTTTAGGGCTTCTAAGGATGAAGAGAATGATAGTTTTCCATTTCTGCAGAAAACCAGACTGGAAGGGTTGTTTTAAAAAGAACTCTTGGTTGAGACACTCAGAAAAAGCTATGAAGGTCAAATTTTCATTACCCTGGACGTTTTTTTATAATGTAGGTGCTGCTCAATAGATACATCAGAGATGGGGAACTATGGCCCCTTTATGACTTGTGGACTTCAAATCTCTTGTGAGAATTGAAGTCCACAAGTCATAAAAGGACCATAGTTCCCCACCCCGAGATACATGGACAAATACTACCCTACTGCAGTAGGGTCAAAGAGAATCATTATACAACCATTTGAAGTTGCAAAGTGACTTACAACTGGTCCTTGCATTTACAACTCTCTCAGCATCCCCACAGTGGCATGATTAAAATTCAGGCACTTGGCAACTAGCATATATTTATGTCAGCTGCAGCATCCCAGGATCATGTAATTTCCACTTGCGGTCTTCCCAGTTGGCGTCTGACAAGCAAAGTCAATTAGAGAAGCCGGATTCATTTAATGACATGTTTAACTTACCTACTGTAGCAATTTGCTTAACAACCATGGCAAAAGAAAGGTCATAAAATAGGGCACAACTCATTTGAAAACTGCCTTGCTTAGCAACAGAAATTCTAGTTCCAATTGTGGCCATAAATTGAGGATTATCTACAGTATATGCTAGAAAGGCCCGTGTTTGGGCTGACCACTGACTTTGCAGCTGCATCTTACAGATGTGGTTTTATGTATCCATTTTTTAAAGTCCAGTTTCCTGTCTGTAAATGTGGTTAGGTTCAAAGCATAATTCCTCAGGTCCTGCCCTCTTGATACAAGTTTTATTTTCCCCAAAGACCAAATGATCCACCATGGAGCAGACCCCATTCACTCCCTCTCCACCACCCTCCCCTATCTTTCCCTGACTTTGCAAAAACGGAACCTATCAGTAACCCAAATCTCAATGCCTTCTAGTTGTTTTCACAATTCCCATAAAAAAAGCCGCCTGCCTTGATTTTTCCCTGCTCATATAAACAGTGTCTTGCTTTCCTAAACAGCATCCCACAAGTGAAATTGATAATGCCACAACTTTAAAACCCTTTATGTTCACCAGCACACAAAGGTTGAGATTGCCCAGAAGAAGTCATAAAAGCAGTAAAGGGATTATTAAAACAGATTTTCTAAGGAAAATAATATCAGGCTGAACAGGCATCATGGGTTAAACCACAGATGGGGTATAACCACCATGGAGGTCTGACCCACATCTTTGCATTAGGGCTGAGGATTTGACTTGAATTAGGTTCAGCTGTGTAAATTCAATCGCTTTTCTTGAGGATCATTCCATGGATCTTTTATGAATGCTTATTTACAATGTTATGGAAAAGGACACTCCAAATATGAGACTTTTATTTTTTTTAAAAAAAGGGCAGTGCATTTTGGGATAGAGGGGTTCAAAAAGATGATAATTCTCCATCCCATTCTAATATAAAAGTTGTAGGCAAGCCCATGACAGTTCAATTTTATCTCAGATGCCCCTAAGCGTGCCACTTGCTCGGGTGGGCGGTCTGCTGATGTTAAAGTTCCAAGTGCATACCTGCTTACACATATCTTCACAACACCTCCCTGCACACACACCTTGGCCTGGAGCTGTGTTTATGCCTGAGTCACAGTGGGGGAAACTCCATGTCTGGGTCCCGCCCGGCTGAAGGACAGAGAGCTTTCCAGTGGATTGACAGATACCGTCTACCTGAGAAATCAGTGGTGCCGGGAAGATTTGAGAAAGGGAGAGCAAAGGTGTTTGTGTTTATTTGTTTGTTTATGTAAGCATATTTACGTCCTTTGATTCAAATGTACACATGCCCAGACTGTTTGACATCGCTGCCAATTTCTCAGCTTCCAGAATGTGACAAAGGGGAAGATTCTTGGCTAATTCTGTACAAATGTTTGGCGTAAATGGTGGAATTTGCTCCCCCTTGCAAAGAATTTTCCCCTATGAGTCTTAAAAGGAACTTCCCAGCTCATCCTATCCCCAAAAGAACTGTCGGTTTCATTAAACCATGATCAGATGACCTTGAAAGGTCTACTGGAATTAAGTAGCCATGAGGAGGAATGTTGGCCAAAGCAGAAGGAAGCCTGGTCCCATTCCCACCAGAAGACACTTAAGGGAAGCTAGTCAGGACTTTCCTGAGCTCCATACCTTGTGGTTACAGTGGACTCAGACAGTACTTCCGTTTACAATACAGTGCTGACGTGAGCTCTGATTTCAATTCCTTGGCCAAGATTCAGGATTTCCAAACTGTTTGTTTTGTAAACTCTAGCAGAGCGGTTGGTCACTCCATTGACATTTCCAAGGAGCTGGATTTGGGGGCAGCCCTAGAAAAAAGCCCAGATTGCATCAATTCTTTTCCTCGGTTTTCCTCCACGAGACAAAGTCGGCTGTTCAAAGACGTTCTGGCACTGCAGCTTTCCTCAACTTGGCACTCTTGCAGAAACATTGGGACTGCACTTTCCAGAATTTACAGCCTCCAGCCATACTAGCTTGGCATTCTGGGAATGGCAGACCCAGCATAGCTGAAAGTAAACCGGTTGGGAGAAGCTGGACGAAAAAACAGAGGTGCCTGTCTCTTAGTCCAGTGTTTCCCATCTCTGGCAACTTGAAGACCTGTGGACTTCTATTCCCAGAATTCCCCAGCCAGTGTGTATAAGCCCACTTATCTTAAATTTACCAAGGTTGGGAAATGCTGTCTTAGTCCAATCCCTACTGGTGTTCCATGTTCACATCCATCTGACTTTCTTCTTCTGAGGCTGTGCTCTTTGCTGCAGGATTTTACCCTGGTAGCTAAGAAAATTATAAGGAGGTTAGGATCTTTGTTGGAGAGGAACCAATTGTCTCTGGACATCCTCTGGCATTCTAAGTGCTGTATGTTTCAGCATTTGAAATGGTCGAGTAGTACAGAAAATCCACTCAAGGCAGTAAAACCATATAACTGTGCCCAAATTCTCTGTTGTTGAGAGAAACATTTGTAAAGTGAATTTTGCCCCATTTTATGACCTTCCTTGCCCCAGTTAAGTGAATCACTGCAGTTGTTAAGTTAGTGACACAGCTGTTAAGTGGATCTGGCTTCCTCATTGATTTTGTTTGTCAGATGGTTGCGAAAGGGGATCACGTGACCCTTGGGACACTACAGCCATCATAAATACGAACCGGTTGCCAAGTGTCCAAATTTTGATCACATGACCTCAGGGAAACTACAATGGTTGTAAGTGTGAAAAAACGGTCATAAGTCACTTTTTTCAATGCCATTGTATTTTTGAATGGTCACTAAATGAACTGTTGTATGCTGAGGACTACCAATACTTCTCTACCTCAAAAATCAGCTAGTATCTTCATTTAGGCTCAGAGCTTTGTGAGCCAGCAATGGAGAAATGAGACAGATTTCAATCCAGCAGAATGATTCCCTGTGGAGATCCAGGATCAGAAACACTTTTCAGCTTGAAAGCTGCGTTTGTTCATACATAACTTTCTTGGAATTCTATGCTGCAACTGACATGGACTAGACTATGAAAGCAAAAGTTGGACTTTGGAGAAACAGGATCAGAAGCGCATTCTCAAAGACTGGTCTTTGAGAAGAGTCCTGAGAATATTATGAAAAGCTAAGTTATAAAAAATGGATGACACAGCAAATTGATCCAGAATTTTCTATTGAGGCACAAATGACCAGCTTATCAAAGATTATTATTTGCAAAGACTTAACTCTCAATAGAGAGCTGGGAAACATAGAGAAGGATGGCGCAAAGGGCATAACTGTCGGAAGACGTGAAGGGCCAGATTTAGGAAATATGATCAACCTTGACAACTTGAAGAGATGTAGACTTCAGCTCCCACAATTCCCCAGCCAACAAGGATTCTGGGAGTTGAAGCCCACACCTCTTCAAGTTGTCGAGATTGAGAAACACTGATCTGATTCCTAAGCATTAACACCAACTTAATGGCACATCAAGAATCCCCCTATTCATCCATCCATCCCCCTCCCTCTCTGCCATAATCCAAACATTCTTTCTTTTGTTCCCCAACTCTTTTCCTCTTCTCCATGCAGTAATGAACCTTAAGCAAAAGAGTTCTCCCTTTTGCATAGATAAGACCTTCCCCCCAAGTTGGCGGGGCAGAGATGGTGTGGAATGATGTGGTATGGCACACAACTGAGCAATCCCAGGCCAGATCCACCCATGTTTCAGCAAACTGCATGGATGATCTATAGCAGTGATGGCGAACCTTTTAGAGACCGAGTGCCCAAACTGCAACCCAAAACCCACTTATGTATGTATCATTGGGTGCCGGGTGGGCGTGGCCCATTGGGTGGGCGTGGCTGCAGTGGTAACAGCAGACTGGGTGGGACTAAAAAGTTCACTCAATCAATTCCAACTTTGCAAGATCTTTTTTCCCCCCGCGAGAAGTTGAAATTGATTGATTGAACCTTTTTTTCTTCTTGCACACGGCGGCGGAGGCCTAAAGCGTAAAGGTTTTATAAAACCCAGCTGAAGGCCTAGGACTGGGGTGACGGTGCGCGTGCCCACAGAGAGGGCTCTGCGTGCCACCTTTGGCACCCGTGCCATAGGTTCACCACCACGGATCTATAGGATTAGAGGTCGCTTAGACAGCTCTCTAGGGAGATGCAAGAGAAGAGTGGAAGTCAACTCAGGATGGTAAAGTCAGAAAGAAGAAACTATGAAGAATTCTAGGAGTTCCTGGTGGTCTCTGAGATATTTGTGGATGTTTCATTACCCAGTTCTAAGTAACATCATCAGTGGATCATGAAATGTCTGCTACCAAACAACCCAGCTCTCTCAACCCTGAGCTACAGATGTTTTCTTTTGCTTAAATTCCAAAAGGATATTTCCAAAATGGACAAATGGATTTTTAAATGGCAAATGCAGTTCATTACAAGCTTCTTGTAAACATTCAAAACTTCCTCCATGTATTAATTTACATATTAATGGCATTTGAGCTGGCAGGAACTATCTGGAAAAGAGATCTTGGGAAAACTTATCAAATTCTCTTCTTGGAACTGATAGGAAGAGGATTGAAAATACAGTAACACAATAATGACTGATGCAGAGCCAGGATGACATTACACTTAAGACTATTGTGTATGCTTCTAGTCACCACTCTTAAAGAAGGATGAGATAGAACTAGATAAGGCGACCAAAATTATTAGAGGGCTGAAATGGCCCCTGGAAAGAAAAGACTACAAAGCAGATGTGGGCTCTTTAGTCTGAAGGATAGAAAAGAAACATGATAGAGGCACAAAAATTCATGCGCGGCATCCATAACGAGGAAAGGTTTTTTGTTTGCTTTTTCTCCTCCTCTTTCGGCGTACGAAGTAAAGGACATCAACTGACAGAAATTTAGGACCAACAGAATGAAATACATGCTGTTTTTCATACAGCACATTGTTAGTGTCAAATTCACTGCCAGCAATTGTGATGATGGTAGCCAATTTGGATGGTTTTCAAAGGGTGCCGGATAGATTCCTGGAGAATCAGGCTATCAATGACGCCTAGTATCGATGGCTGTTTATTACTTCTTGAATCATAGGCATTTGGCTTTAAATCTGGGTTGCTGGGAAGCAGCAGTAGAATGAGGTTCTAAGAGAAGAGAGTAGCTGTTAGCTCAGGGTTGAACTGAGGCATCCTTGATGCTCTCTGAACTTGGGACATAAATTTTATTCATAGAATTACATGCTTTGGGCAGGGGCAAATACAGATGGGGGAATTAGGAAAAAATGCTTTGAACCAGAATAGAAATGTGCCACTTTATTTCAATATGAAAATATCCCCCTTGCTGGCCTTTCCTCATCTGGCACCTTCTAGGTTTGCTGGGACTGCAACTCCCAGAATTCCCAGATACTTTGGCCAGTGGGGAGAATTCTGGGAGTTGCAGTCTCCAGCACATGTGGAGGTTAGAAATGTCTGCCATTGCTTATGACACAGGTCTGCAACCCGCGGCTCTGGAGCCGCATGCAGCTCTTTCAGCCATCTCCTGTGGCTCCCAGTCCTCTGCCATGTGCCGTTCAAAAAAAAAGTGGGACTAAAAAAGTTCAACCAATCAATTCAAATATGTAGGGTAAGTGCATATCTCACCTTGGTTCCACTCTTCAGTCAAACCCTGTTCTGCGCATGCGTGCATGTACGCGCATGTGCACACATTTTTTGCGGCTCCCAGTTTTTCCTTTTGTGAGGGAACCAGTTCCGAGTGGCTCTTTCACTGTTTCAGGTTGCTGACCCCTGGCTTATGACAATAAAGGGTCAGACAGTTCCTCTGTTGAGTGTGATTCCACTTAAATGCCCTGTGTGGGGCCTTGAGCATTAACCTCATTTGGTCCCTTAATTACCCACCGCTCAGGGGCTCACTTGTGGGGGACTTTTGTCTTTCATCCTGCTAGGCACCTGCCCTTCCCCACCAACTCCCTGGCACAGATATATCTGACTCAGGTTTTCCATTGCTTTCCCGCGTCGTTATGGGGAACTGAGTGTTTATGAAGCCTGGGTTGACACAGGCCCTATTCATGGCCCCGGAGCTACATCCAAGGACCTGGCCTTTTTAATCTCTTTCCTTTGAAGACTGTTGGGGAGCAGGATTTTTTTTTGGTGAGGTTGTGATTGCTTCCAACAGAAGGCATTGCAGCTGAGCTCCCCCCCCCTCTTCTTTTGCCAAGTTATGATTTTAAAAAAGGTATTCAAAATGACCAGATAAGCTTACTCTACTTTTTATTTCATGCAATCCCACAAAGCATTCAGGCTGTTGACAAACCCCCTTCTTGTTGGGTGTGGAGGTGTAAAAACTGCAGAAACATACATATACAAACACACACACACACAAATATTTTTATCTTTTTTTTCCTTTCAGGGTTCAATTTTAAAAACAGGCAGATATTTACTGGGTGCAGATTGTCTTTGTGTGGGATGTTCTAATGGGAAATGCATTATTATAGGTAGTCCTCAACTTACGACCATAATCGGGAACAGAATTTCTGTTGCTAAACAATGCAGTTGTTAGATAGGTTGTGCCTCACTCCATGACCTTTATTTTGCCACTATTGTTAAACAAATCACTACATTTTTTAAAATGAATCACACCGTTGTTAAGCAAATCTGGCTTCCTCATTGATTTTGCTGGTCAGAAGCTGTCTGTGAAGGTCCAAATGGCAATCACGTGACTCTCGGACACTATAACCACAGTAAATACATGCCAATTGCCAAGCATGCAAATTTTGATTACATGACTGTGGATATGCTATGATGGTCATAAGTGCAAGGACCGGTCGTCACTTTTTTCAATGCTGTTGAACCTCAAAAAGTCACTAAGTGAATGGTTGTAACTCAAGGATACCTGTATTTACATTTTTTTTCCCCAGAATACCATAAGAGAGTAGTTTTCCTGGTTGCTTCAAAAAAATAAAGATGGCAACTATCACAAACCCCGTTCTTTTTTTAATATGGCAAGCCTTCAATTGCATTGTTGTGGACACTATTTCTTACTTTTTTGTTGCCCGCCCAACTGACATGTTGCTGTGGACACCTAAGCTGAAAGGCAACATCAAGCTATTTTATATAACTTGAAGTATCTTATTTACACTTATTTATTCCAGCCTTCTTTCTGATATCTGAAGGGGACAGAGATTTGAGTATTGAGTATTTGAGAGGTTGCCACAAAGAGGGGGTCAAATTATTCTCAAGGCACCAGAGGGCAGGACAACAAACAACGGTCAGAAACTGATCAAAGAGAAAAGCAACCTGGAATTAAGGAGAAAGTTCTTAACAGTGAGGACAATTAACCAGTGAAACAGCTTGCCTCCAGAAATCATGGGCGCTCCATCACTGGAGGTTTTTAAGAGACTGGACAGTCATTTGTCTGAGATGGTATAGGTCAGGGGTAGGCAACCTTGGCTCTTTTATGAGTTGTGGACTTCAACTCCCAGAATTCCTGAGCCAGCTGGCTCAGGACTTCTGGGAGTTGAAGTCCACAACTCATAAAAGAGCCAAAGTTGCCTAACCCTGGTATAGGTTCTCCTGCTTGAGAGGGTGGGCTGGACTAGAAGACCTCCAAGGTCCCTTCCAGCTCTATTCTATTCCTATTTGTTCTATTTCTATTCTATTCTATGATACCCTCCCCACATTAACCCTTCAATAAACTTGCATATTAGGAGAAGCTGAAAGGCAACAACTGAATGAAGGACAATGTTCTAGTCAAGTGAGTTACCCAACTGAAATCCAACTCCACACTCAAGACTATTTCCCCCCCCCCACGCCCACACCCATGGTGGAAATAAGTCTTGCTCCACTGGTTAATTATTGCCACTGTTAGGAAGTTCCTCCTTAATTCCAGGTTGCTTCTCTCCTTGGTTAGTTTCCATCCATTGTTTCCTGTCTTGCACTCTTGATTGCCTTGGAGAATAGGTTGAGCACCTCTTCTTTGGGGCAGCCCCTCAAATACTGGACTACTGCGATCATGTCGTCCCTAGCCCTTCCTTTAGTCCAGGGGTCTTCAAACTTGGCCCTTTTATGACTTGTGGACTTCAACTCCCAGAATTCCTCAGCCAGCTTGCTGGCTGAGGAATTCTGGGAGTTGAAGTCCACAAGTCATAAAAGGGCCAAGTTTGAAGACCCCCTGCTTTAGTCCCACGTCCTTCTTTTCTCTAGACTTTTCTCTACCCAAATCCCGCAACTTCTCATTCCAAGAAACTCTTCCTTCTCCAAGAAACTTTTACAAAGGAAAAGAAAAGAATACAACCAAGAAATCCCAGTCGCCTTTTGGAAAAAGCCCCTTTGGGGTCGATTTATCCCCTCCACACCCCACCCTTGTTTCTTGGGACGGAAATGACTCCAGGCGAGATTCTGCAAGAGCCACGCCGCCCGTGTTTTTTTGTTTTTTAGGGGAAATGGGAGCTCCTGGCATAGAGCAGAGCATTCTGGGAAGAGGCACGCTTTCCCCGCGGTGCGATGACCGCACGCTTTTCGCGCGCGGCTTGTGTCACCGTCGCTCCTAAATATCATCCTCCCTTCCCGCTTCCTCGCCCCCAGGCCCTGCCAGCCCGCCAGCCCGGCTCCCTCCCGGCAGCCTCTCATCACTGCCAGGCACACAGGAAGCGAAGGGGCACCTGTAACTCGGCCGTCTTGGCCCTAGGAAAATTCCCAGAAGCCCCCAGGAAGCCTGGTGACATTTCATTCCCTCCGGCGAGCCATCCCGCCCTCTTCCCAGCCAGGGGTGGCAACTCCTCCCGCCTCGACCTCGGCCTCCAAATTTATGTGTCAGCAGCCTGCGGTGGTCTCGGGGAAGGAGAGAGAGGGTGTGTGTGTGTGGGGGGGTCATTTTTCTGACGCTGCCTTGGCTTCCCTTCGCAAGACCGGCGGTCTCCGACTTGCGTGCAGGCGCGCGCGCGCCTTCGCGGAGGAGTCAGGAGGAGGATTGCAGTCCCGCTTCGTGCGAATGCGAACGCGAACCGGGGGCCAGCCTTGACTCAGCTGGATACGGGGAGGAAGGCGGGGGGGGGGGCGCGTAGGTCTTGTGCAACCACCTTCCCGTGGAGTCAGAGCTGCAGATTCAAAGTCTCCGCAAACTTTCAATTGCTGACCTCAAAACCACGCCGTGGCCAGGGAAAGGTGACTGAGCCAGCTACCTCGTCTTCTTTCAGGGACTCTCCTGGAGTGACTCAGGGACAGGACGGCAACCGGATCAGTTTTGGCTCGGGGGGGGCCTTCCTTTCTCTTCCTCTGCCCCGCTGCTTTTCCTTGAGAGGAGCCTCGACGCCCCTTTGCCAGATTCAAGGCTTTGATCTTCAGCAGCCATGAGTGGCATCTGCATTTTCCTGAAGCTTTCTTCTTAAAGCCATCTCGGGGGGGGGGGGGGTTGTGTGTTGGCACTCGTGCCTGTACAGAGTGCAAAGTCATCAATCGGGAAGCAAAGTCAATCCCAGAAAAGTCTCCCGGATTTAGGGTTGAGATTCCTGGTCAGGGAGATTTAAGAGTAGGATACATACAAGAAGAGCAAATTAAATGTCTCACATGACTCCGCGTAACTCTTTGCCGTGCCTTGTGCTTTTCTCCCCAAGTCTTCCAAGTATCGGTTCAAGGATTTTGGCAATCCCAAAAAGCATTCCTTTTAATATATATCCCCTCCCCAATTTAATCTGGAAGAATTTGGATTTAGAAACAGACATTCTCTCATAAGGCTTTGGAATGAGGGGGGGGGGGGTCTTTTACATAAACATTGAAATGTCAACAGCAAGAAAAGTAAATGATGCTGGAATTGAAGCAAGGAGGAGTAGCAGCAGCAGCAGCAGCAGCTGTTGCTAACTTCATCCCACCAAGCATAAATTTCCCACTCCCAAAATCATCTTGTTTAGGGCTGCTTATTTGCAACTCGGCCATATGTACTTATTTCTCGGTATATCCAGGGTACTCTTGGGGATAACAAGGCTTGCGTGATTGTGGCTACCATCTTCATCTTTTTTGACACTTCCCTCTTTCGTGCCCTGCAGACATCTCTGCTGAATACTGTTTAAAAATAATAGAATGCCTCCTGAGATTTGGTGCATCTGATACATTCCTCTAAATTTTGTCACCTCCAAGTGTGTTGGACTTCAGCTCCCATAATGCCAGACTTGCGTGGTTAATCTGACTTCATAAATACCTTGTTTATTTTAAAATATTCCCAGGGACTTCTCTTAAATACAATTCAAACTATCTAGCATTCTGGTTCTTCTTTTGAGTTACAGTTTCCTGATAGCCCAGTGCAACACATGTTTCTTTAAAGTAGGCCCCACTCCATCCCATAGGACTTTCAAGTAAATATGCATAAAATGCATGCAATTGATCGCAGTTATTATCTAAAGACTCACGTTGCTCTTCCAACAGTAATAAGCCCTTTTAATATTTCTACTTGGTGGACTACGTCTTTGCTAGTACTTTTCAATTTCAGGCTAGAAGTAAGCTATGTATTGACATAGATCCCCAAAATAAGACATCAGAATGTCCAGCCAGCCCCATATTAGCATGAATGTGGTCAGAACCACTAAACAAGGGAATGGTAGGAATCTGATCTAAATCTATTGCCAGTCTTCTGGCAATGTGAGCTGTTAACTGAAATAGAACCTTTATGAGCACTGAATTCGGCAACTATTATACTCTCTCTATCCTTTTGCTAGCCTTCATATATGTGGGCCATTCCCAAAATTCCCCAGCCAGTGTAGCCATTGATAAAAATTGTGGGAGTCTGCCCACATAGATGGCACCCAATTTGGAGAAGACTGTTCTGAACATAAAGCTTAACCTTCAGATCATCCAAGAATTCAAGCGTAGTGCTTGAGCACGTATTTTAAATGTGTCATGTTTGATTCCTGCCCTCGGCAGCTTGCAGTGCAGTCTGATCCATGTCTGCTCTTGCTTCAAGGGAAATAAATATCTGAGTGTAACCTAGAAATATCCAGCAGCAAAAATGGGAAAGATTTACAATCCTGGTGAGATGCAACCAGAATACACAGCAATGAACCAGCAAAGAACCAGTGGACTGACGGAGTATAATGGAAAGATTACAAGAATTATAATAATGTTTCGTCCCTCTGAACGTGTACCAAGTACCAGTCTCTTAGTGAGGACTGAATATTGCCAGCCCCCATGTAATTGAGGAGCAAAACTGCCAAAACAGCAGCAGAGACATTCATACTATTTTATTTCCTGGGAGAATAAGTTACTACCTTACGACTCAGCTTTCTGCTATCTGGACCCCTCCATTCTGTCTAACCAGGGATTATGGGAGTTATAGTCCAACATAGAGGAGATCAGGTTGGGGGAAGGTGAGCCGCCATTTTAAAGGATCAGTTATCGGCATATTTTCAAGCTCAGTGAGAAAGACTGATGTGTGGAAATGGATGCCTTAGACAGCCACACCAAGACCTATCAAGGCTAATCATTAAAATTAGGACCTGATGTATACTTACCCATAAAATTAGACTATTTGAGAGAAGGGCCTTTTTGGTGGTGTCCAAGAACTCCTTTCTGGCTTATCTCTTTTGTTGACTCCCATCGGGATTGAAGAATTCCTAGTGTGCTCTATATACTCAAACCTACACATTGTATGTGCTTCTACTGTATGCACTGTTTTGGGGGGGGTTGTTAGAAAGCAGCTTATAAATGGATTAAATACACAACTCACCCTTTTTAATTTGCATACCCTGCACAAGAACAAACAGGCTTGCACCGTCTTCTTTATTTGCTGCATTCTGCTGCTGCTTTCTACAAGTGGCCCTCATCTGCTGACACTCAGGCTTGGACAAGAGGTGCTATATAAGCAGTTCCCCCCCCACCCCAAACTCAGCTGTTGCGGCCCAGCTTCAGGGGAGAGATGTCTGCGTAAACAGCTGCTGCACCCCAGAGGAAGTCCCCCTTTTCCCCCTCAGGAATACGTCTGCTGTGGGCAGGTGCACTGATGTGGTTTGGAAATCAGGAGAGGGATGGATGTGATCCCCTGACCCAGATCACATCCTGCTCTAACAGCCTGGCTGGGACCCTGTCTGTCGAGTTTGGCCTAAGGTGAGAGAGGCATGTGGCAGGGCCTGGCTCTCGCTCCCGCTCCAGGCAATGCGAACAAGGAAGCATCTTTTCCCTTCTAAATTCTTTGCTCCAAAAATGGAGCCGCCAAGCTGCTCAGGTCACAGCGCTTCGGATCACCATACAGGGAGCTTCTTGAAATGAGACCTTTCGCTCGCACTCATGGCGTGGGATTTGCTGTGGGGCTTTTATGACTCCAGACTTTGCTTTGACTTGCAGCTGGCTAAGGTCTCTTTCCCGACTGCATTCTTCCTTCTCCTCTTCTGATTGTGATGTGGTATAAAAGAAACCACTTAGTTTACTCAGGACCCGGACTTGAACACCCGGAGTGTCAAACTTGTCCAATAAATTATATTTGTTTCCTGTTCTTCATACAGGGGATGTTTTTATTTTTTTGCAAGCTGCCCAGAACTGGAATGATTCACTGGCATACAAATTTAATAATAACAAGAATAGCGCAAGAGCCTTGCAGACAAGTTGGATCACAAACTCCATCATTCACAGTCAATATGTGGTGATGGGAATTGTAGCCAGAATGGGAACAGTTGTAATACATTCACATTAGGAAAAGTGTGTGCTTATGTCACAAGTTTTGGCAGGGAGGGTTAGTTTCTTTAATTTGAGAACCAGAGGAAGGAATTTGTGCCAGCTCATTAAAGCTGATGCCTTTTAATAAAATTTGTAGTCAGAAAAGGTGTTGCCAGATTTCTGATGTTTTGCCACTGTAGACTAACACGACTTCTCCTTCAAAGTTCCTGGTTCTGTTTCCTTTCATATGTGAGCTTTAGACTGGATAGCAGTCAACCTACATAGGCACGATTGGAGCCAAAGTCCCATTTAAAACAAGAGAGAGAAAATGGATATGGTCTATGTTTGTTTATATACCTGTAATCCTGTAGCACAGTGTTTCTCAACCTGGGCCTCTTGAAGATTTGTGGTCTTCAGCTCCCAGAATTCCCCAGCCAGCATGGGAATGAGGAAAAAACCCTTTTCTACAGGTAGCCCTCGACTTACAACAGTTCACTTAGACCATTTGAAGTTACAACGGCACTGAAAAAAGTGACTTATGACCAGTTTTCAGACCTACAACCATTGCTGCATCCCTGCAGTCGCATGATCAAAATTCAGATGCTTGGCAACTGGTTCATATTTGTGACAATTGCAGCGTCCCATGCTACTTACTGAACAACTGCTGTGAATCACTTAACAAACGAGGTAAGAAAGTGTCATAAAATGGGGCAAAGCTCATTTCACAACTGCCTCACTTAGCTCAATTGTGGTCGTAAGTTGACTACTTGTATATCACCACTGTACAGCAACATTCACTTCCTTAAAATGGAGTTGTATTTAGTCAATGAATCCCAATCCATGCATTGCAGAAAGTGATCTATATTAACTCAGAAAAGGTTTTCAGAGACATGTAAAATAGGAAAATTCTGTGGTAGTGTTAAACTTCAGAAAATCCATTGCGTGTGTGTGGGGGGTATTCTTGGAGTATCCAAGAAGTGAGCATATTGGTAGTCCTTGTTTAATGACCATGTTTATGATTAGCAACTAGATTATTATGTGAAGCAGTTGGTAAGTGAAACTACGATCACGCTTACGATCTTACTTCAGCTTCAGCTTTCCTTGGTTTTGCAGACCTACAAAAGTCATAATTGCAAGGTTCGGTCCTAAAGTTATTGTTTCATCACCGAAATGTAACGTGATCAATTACTAAATAAGGCAGTTGCTAAACAAGGACTACATGTAGCCCAAATAAAGCCCTTCACTGGGATTTATTTTTTTTAAAAAGTAATGTCTTAGTTTCAATGTGGTTCTCTGATGGGAAAAGAAATACAAGTTATAAACTGAAATGGGAGATATTATCATACATCTTTGTTGGTTTTCATATTCTAACATTCAGTTGTTGTTTTTTTAAAAAAAATGAAATATAAATGCAATAAGTATCATCATCGTTGTCACCATCATCAACAAAAACAATAATAAAACAGTTACTACCTTAGGTATTTAATGATGCTAGGAAATTTTGGAATGTGCCTTTCAGTTAAAAAAGATTTGAGCATTCTGAATCACTAATTAAGTGAGATGATTTCAGCAGGTTGATAATTTTTCCATTATATCAGAATAACAGAAAAAGAGAGTTGAAAAGTACTTGGAGGTCTTCTAGTCCAACACACAAACACCCCGCCGCCGCCACCCTGCTCAGGCAGGAAACCCTACACCATTTCAGACAAATGATTGTCCAATCTCTTCTTAAAAACTTCCAGTGTTGGAGCATCCACAACTTCTGGAAGCAAGTTATTCCATTGATTAATTGTTCTGTCAGGAATTTTCTCCTTAGTTCTAGCTTGCTTCCCTCCTTGGTTAGTTTCCACCCGTTGCTTAAAATCGCTGGGACACAGGTATCATTTTGTAAATAATTGTGCCAGTTAAGCCCAAAACAATGACCATATAATAAACATAGCATTTGAATTAAAAAGCATTTCGCTTTTGCCGAATTGTAGCCTCTGTCAAAATGTGGCACCTAGGTTTCATGTGAAATAGATTGGCCAATTAATCAATCGGTCAATTTATTATTTGAGTACAAACCATTACATAAGGGTCAAGCCCAGCATGAAATGTTGTGTGGGGCTGATTCAGGATTAAAATACGGGTCTCCTCGCTGCCTCTGGAGGTGGCAAGTGGGATCAGCTGCTTTGAAAGAGATGAGAAATTCATGTTCAGTGACATTCAGTGGTGGTTCTGTAGCACCAATTGGACCCTGCTAGAGACTCAGCACCGGATAGACAGATATCATAATTTGATGCCGCACCTTGGGCATTTTGTACATCCAAAGCTGGGGGTTCAAAGCCATTCATCCCTGACTGTGATTGCTTTCCAGGGTTATTGTTTTATCTGTTTCTCTGTTAAACCTCATGGTTTTTTTCTCTCTTCCGTCTTACTTTTTCCCCACTTAAATTCTGCAGGGTTGGGTTGTTGTTGTTGCCTAATTCAAGGTGTGTGTGATTTTTTAAAAAAACTCATATTCAGAGACAATCTATTAAGTTTTGGAAGTATGGTAATTGCAACATGACCTCGTCACATTTCCTTCCTTCCTTCCTTCCTTCCTTCCTTCCTTCCTTCCTTCCTTCCTTCCTTCCTTCCTTCCTTTTTCTCTCTCTTTCTCCTTCCTCCTCTCTCCCCCTCCCATTCTCTCTCTCTCTCTCTCTCTCTCTCTCTCTCACACACACACACACACACACACACACACACCAGGGGGGGAATATATATATATATATATATATATATATATATATATATATATATATATATATATGTATGTATGTATGTATGTATGTATGTATGTATGTATGTATGTATACCTTAAAAATCCATCTTAAAGGGATAGTATAGCACATTACAAAGGTATGTGTCATCCAGGGCCATGAGGAGCAGCATTTGCTTATGACCTATCCTTTTTCTTTCTTTCTTTTTTTTTTGAATGGAAAAGTGTATGAGTCAAGATGTGTCACCATTTGAAAAAAAAATAAAAAACACTCGCCTAGACAAGACCTGTGTATATATAAAGACCAATTTGTAAGTGATGTAAAACACACACTTGCACATATACAAATCTGAACAGTTCAAGACTGCTCTGAGTTAATTCTTTTTTTTAAAAAAAATAATAATAATTTTGGGTTCTTCCATTACTTTCTTTTTTTAAAAAAAGAGAGGGAGAAAAAGAAAATTTTGAACTGAACAAAGGAAAAGCTGAGAGATTGCAGACTTTTTTAAAAAAAAAACAAAGCAAAAAAAAACACCCCAAAAGCAACAAACAACAAGAACAAAAGAAAATTGGCTGCGCCTGGTGCTTTTTTATTTATTTATTTATTTATTTGGCTATTTATTTATTTATCAATTGAAGAATATTGTCACTTTGTTGGGGGGCTGTCTGAGGAATTTTTTTCCTGAGTGTGTGTACGTACAAGTTCATCTACCTCAAATACCTAGCCTCCTGAGAAACCAAGGACAGGTGTGGTTTGGAAGACGTTTACAGCCCAAAGAAAACTTTTTAAGGAAAAAAATCAACCCCCTTCCCTAACCAAACCAATTTTGTATTAAATTCCCATACCCCTCTCCCCCCCCCTAAAAAAAATACTCCATAAACAATATAAGCAAAGAAGACATTTTTCAAGAAGAGGGAATTTTAACTCAGGGAAAAGTAACCCTCAAATCTTCTCCAAAACATGAAAAGTAAGTTTACTCTTCTTCTTTTTTTAAAAAAAAAACTTTGGTATGATAGATATTGCTTAATTTGACAT
The DNA here is from genome assembly GCF_964194415.1 of Vipera berus. NCBI lineage: Eukaryota > Metazoa > Chordata > Lepidosauria > Squamata > Viperidae > Vipera > Vipera berus. Next base: position 16,973,471 of record NC_138205.1, read on the forward strand.
GTTGAAAGTTCCTTTCTTGACAGCCGCTGCTCTATCTCAAAATGTACATATTGGCAGATAATAGCTGTATCTCGTTCCCTTTGCATGAATTACGGTGTCGTAAATTCAGGTTTATTGCCTTTGGTGGGATGCTTGATTTTTGTTTTAGATAGGCAGATGTTTTCGTTATCCTTTGCTTATAGAGAGGACTGAATCTTTATTACTTAGGATGAGAAGATATCTGTCTTTGGAACTTGAGTGGAGGGTTGGATGGGGAACAAGGAATGTGATTGCAAGCAGTGGTGGTGGGGAGATGGCTTTGCTAATAAATTCACCTATATTTTGCAGAACTAAATACTTGCGTATCTTAAGCTGCCTGGGTGGGCAGGCAGGAAGAAAACATAGAGTTTTCTGCTTTGGCTCAGGGATTCCGCTCTGATTAAATGTGTGGCTTCTTAAGCATCCTGGACTTTGTTTGATCAAAAGGACATTCTTACAATTGCATTTGTGTGAGTGTGACAGTGGGACTCTGGGGAGAGGGGAGAGCTAAATCTCCTACTGCCAAAGATTAAGCCACCTTAATTTTGACTGTGGTTGTACTAGTTTTTCTTCGTGTCTAAACTCTATCCACTACCCTAGCCTGCTCCAATTCAAAATCTTCCACATAAGTAGGAACAGCGTTCCCATCATCCTCAACCAGCATTTACCACTGGTTAGGGATGGCAGAAACTCAGTCCCACACATCTGGGGCATACCAGCTTGGGTTAGGTTGCGCCACCATAAGTTCTTTGTTTTCTGAGGAGTAGTTCTGTTGGATAGAAAGGAAAAACGGGAGAAAATTGGAATTTCTTCATTGTTTCTCTCTGCTTCACTCAGAGATATGCTCTTATGGTTGAGCAGAGGAGTTGCCTCTTTCTTGAGGACTCGACACTGCGTATCATAATGCTTTTTCCATTGATGTACAGTCAGAATTCATAAGTGAGACCAAGGTCCGTGGGTACTTTGGAGTGTGTTACATTAACCAAGCATTTTACTTGGAAATGGCCCACCGTTTTTAGACGGTAATGCAACCTGAGGCGGTGACCAACCAAACTGCTGGGGGAAAGCTTGTATTTTAATAGGCACCTGAAGAAAAAAAGTGCAAAAGGTTGAACTCTATTGCATACTACTTTCAATGCTGTTGCTACAATTTCTGTATGAAGTGAACAAGGATACAAAATCTTCAATGCTGCCCTGTGATGTCTTCCTTCCTTCCTTCCTTCCTTCCTTCCTTCCTTCCTTCCTTCCTTCCTTCCTTCCTTCCTTCCTTCCTTCCTTCCTTCCCTTCCCTTCCCTTCCCTTCCCTTCCATCCCTCCCCTCTTTCTCACAGACAGAAACCCAAACAGACAGAAGCACAAAAATGGATTTCCGTAGACTTCCTTTAAATGCATGGTTATGTTCATTTCAGATTTTGCTAATTTCACACCAAGTTCTGTCATCCAGCTAAGCAAGAACAGAGTCCAATTCCTGACTTTAAGGTTTAAAGTTTGAAGGCTATTGTCTCAGCCTCATGTAACCTTGCCGACTGTAAGACTAAATAGGCAGACCTATCTGCATACCTCCTACAGAGAGAATGTAAAGATAATTCTGCTCTGCTGATAACCCTGTTTTGTCAACCCATCACCTCTTAATGATACATTTCCACATCTGCTCAAGAGCCAATTTGCTCACATCTGCTTTCATCTTAAGTCACACAACAGAAGGTTTAACTCCTCAACCCAGCATCTTTCAGCGTTTGGGAAATGAACCTGGTGCCCATAACATCCTCCCTCACCCAAAGTGGGTATTGTAGAGCAACACATCTGGAGAACACCTGACTCAAGAAGAGTGCTTTACAGATTAGGAATGTAAAAATGTTCTTTGTCTTTGGGAGGGAGATTAAGAATATTTTTGAAAGACATGGTTATTCCTTATACTTTTTCTTTCCTGTTGGAGAAGTTGTTCTCTGAGCTTACACCAAATGTTTATATCTTATTTTGGTATATTTCTACTATGCCTTGATCTATGTGTATGTGTTCTGTACCAGCCTGCTACCGGCCCTGCAGAAAAGGCAGGGACAACCCCTTTTACAAGAAGGCAAGAGGCTGGAATTAAGCCTGCCAAATTTATTAATACAAAAACAAACGGAACAAGACACGAACCAAGAAACAGGAGCTTTTCAAGTGGTTGCCTTCAGCAAACCAGCCCTCCCACGCATTCCCCTTTTATACAGTTCAGGGCGCAGCTTCTCTCTGCCTCCTTCCGAGGTGCCCCATTGCCTTCCTCTGTTTACTCCTGATTGACTGCCTCCTGTGTCGGGCGTCCTTGAACAGGGCCAGCTGTGGGTCATCTTCATCCACGCTGTCAGGCTCACACAGCTGGGTCTCCGTCGTGACCAGGTGGGAGGGGCCTGGCTGAGGGCTCTCATCAGCAAGATCTTCAACCCCCTCAGCAAGCTCTTCAACACCCCCCTCCTCCTCCTCTGAGTCGTCCGACCCAACTGCCGAACCCACAGGCTGACCCTGAATCACAACAGTACGTGCTCTCCAATTGAAGAGAATATATGCTCAGGGTTGAACTGTGGAGTGCTTGGTGCTCTGAGCTTGGTTGTTTGCTCACAGACGTTTCATTACCCAATTAGATAACATCATCAGTAGTGGTGAGTGTGGGGTTTGGTCCCTGTTGATATACAGCAACTTGCCCTGTTTTGGTGGAGGTGTGGTTTTCTCTTTGACAGTTCTTTGATTACGGTATTGTCTTCTGCTTGATTGTTTGTCTGATATTAATCCTTGCTGCTGGAGAGACAATAAAAAAACTAAGAAGGAAACAAAAAGGCCAGAACACATCCTCTCTAGTAGCAAAATACTCAGATAAGCATGGACTGACACCAGACAAATGATAAGCTAGAAAAACAATACCCTAATCAAGGAACTATCAGGAACAATACTCTAATCAAGGAATTCCCTTTATATAAACAGGGAGAAAACTCCACAACACACTCACACTGATGTTACCTAGTGAGGTAACGAAGTGTCTACAAGCAAACATCCAACCTCAGAGAACACAAGAACTCCATAGTTAGCTACTCTAAGTTTCTTAAACTTATTAGATTAAATATGCATACTCGTCATACTTTGCTACTTGAATGTTTGAACCGGCTTCATCAAAAACACTCTATCAAGGAGATGAAAATGTTGTTTCTGAGTAAACAGTTCAGACCCTTTGCTAAAAAGATGGAAAGGATCCCATCAAAACCTAAGCCTTTTCACCCCCATCAGTGCTGGTGGGATGGATTTACAACAGCACCCTAGCCAACTATGTTCATTTGAAGAAAATATTTGAAGTGGCAAAAAATGTGGGATACCTTTCCCCAACCTTGTACTCTCGTATGACCTGGATTTCTGGACGCTAAAGACAGCACCAAGTTGGGGAAGACAGGTTCAATGAAGAAGTGTAGATACCTTTTTCACCCTGCCAAAAATATTTGGGTTGAATCTCCCAAATTCTTTTAATCGCTGCGGGGCCGAAGGGGGGAAGGGAAACTGCAAACCTTTTTTTCCCTCCCCCTCAGGATAAAATGGGGAACAGCATTTGGAATTCTTCTCTGAAGAAAAAAAAAGGGACAGAGTAGTTTACCTCTCCTATTAACAAGGGAGAAAATTGCTGAGGTTTCAGAAAATATATGCAAATAAACCTTTGACTGTCTTCCAGGATTTTTCTGGTCTTTCCCCCATCTCCATTTAAGGTTTGTGGGAGAGGTGCGTCCTAACCTCTTTGATCCAAGGTGCTGTTAACGTTAGAAAAATGTGTGTTAATGACATATCAAAGAGGCAGCTTGATGCAGTGGTTAAGGCACCAGACAAGAAACCAGGAGACCCTGAGTTCTAATTTCACCTTTCGCACAAAGCCAGCTGGGCGGCCATCAGCCAGATACTTTTTCTCAGCCCTAGGAAGGAGGCAAAGGCAAACCATTTCTGAAAAACCTGGCCAAGAAAACTGCAGGGACTCGTCCAGGCAGTTCCCAGAAGTCAACACTGCCTTGAAGGTACACACCTGCCTCAGTGACACTTCTAACATCTTAGGTTTTTAAACCCACTGAAATCTGGAGCTTCTCACTGTTTTCTCAGCAAACAGACAAGAAGAACTTTCCCCCATCCTCCCTCTTATCCCCTTTGCCACCGGCGATCACCTCTATATCTCTACTGAGAGAGGGAGAAACTTTGTATGGATCGACCCAACAGAATTCCAAACATGCTTATTTGTTCTCCTTCAGCAATAGAAACTAGGCCTCATTGTCAGAAAGGAGTATCTGAGACTGCACCCTTAATACATGTTGACTAGGTTCAGGTTTGCTTTCCTTAAGTGGGGTTTGTAGAAGGAACCACAACTGGATGGTTGACACAAAAGGCTAACCCCTAAACCACTGCTAAGCAGCTTTAACTGCTGGGTTCCACAACAGTGTTAAGAAAGTCATGAACATAAATCACAGGAGGCTACGCATGACATCTCAACCCAGCTATTCTCGTTTTTCCTCGTTTTTTCTTTTTAGCTTTTTCTTAAAAAAAAAAGTGTGAGTTTTCAGAACGCAAGTAGTCCATTGACCTATAATCACAACTAAGTCCAAAATTTCTGTTGCTAAACGAGACCGTTGTTAAATGAGTTTTGTCCCGTTTTATGACTTTTCTTGCCATGGTTGTTAAGTGAATCGCTGCAGTTGTTAAGTTAGTAAAGTGGTTGCTAAGTGACTCAGTGTTGACTTTAGAAAAAGCCGGCATAGTCATACTCCAATTTGTATCAAAGCTGGAGCTATGGAGGTGGTCAACAGTATTAAGTATCTGGGGGTACAGATAACTAACAATCTGATTTGGTCTCTTCATCAATCTTCTTTAGTGAAGAGTGAGGGGGTGACATGATAGCAGTGTTCCAATATCTCAGGGGCTGCCACAAAGAAGAGGCAGTCAAGCTATTCTCCAAAGCACCTGAAAGCAGGACAAGAAGCAATGGATGGAAACTAAACAAACAAGAGAAGCAACCTAGAACTAAGAAGAAATTTCCTGACAGTTAGAACAATTAACCAGTGGAACAACCTGCCTCCAGAAGTGGTGAATGCTCCAACACTGGAAGTTTTTAAGAAGAGACTGGACAGCCATTTGTCTGAAATGGTATAGGGTTTCCTGCCTTAGCAGGGGGTTGGACTAGATGACCTCCAAGGTCCCTTCCAACTTCTTCTTCTTCTTCTTCTTCTTCTTCTTCTTCTTCTTCTTCTTCTTCTTCTTCTTCTTCTTCTTCTTCTTCTTCTTCTTCTTCTTCTTCTTCTTCATTATTATTATTATTATTATTATTATTATTATTATTATTATTATTAATTATTATTATGTGTGAAAACCAGCGTCTGCATTTCCTGCATCAGATGAGGAGAGCACATTTTTCTCCTTCTGTCCTGGCTACTTTTTACAGAGGCACGATTGAGAGTGTTTTAACAAACTCCATCACTTTTTGGTTTAGTGGTAGCAGAGCCACAGATAGAAGGTCCATACAGAAGGTGAGAAGATTATAGGAAGTTTACTTCCCATTATTCAGGATACTGCTTGCAAGCGCTATATGCCTTAGAGCTCGAAGCATTGTTAGGGACCCCATGCACCCACATCATGCTCCAGGTTCCAAAATATTTCCAGCAGGACTACTAGATTCTGTAACAGCTTTGTTCCTCATACCATCCGTCTTGTAAATTCGCAGGATTTTTTTCCCCTCTCACCTTGTATATCAGGGGTTCCCAACTGGGGGTGCGAGACAATATTCCAGGGGGTACAAAAACTTCAGTTTTCAAAATTATAGTGTATATGCATAATTCGTTGCCGTTATTTCCAACTTTTGTAAAGGGTGCGAGGATATATTAGAAGCATTCTAGGGGTCCGGGGTATAGAAAAGGGGTTGGGAGCCGCTGATGTATATGCATACATCCGAACTAGACTGTGTTGTTTCTCTGTGTCATAAATGTGCGTGTATGTGGGTATATGCATATTTTTTTGTCATATTTATGTAGTGTATATTGGAGGTGGTTACCCTTTGAGAGCTGAATGCAAGGAAATTTCAGTTTAATGTATGCTGATTAGTAAACATTTAAAGTGACAATAAAGTATTCTATTCTATTCTATTCTATTCTATTCTATTCTATTCTATTCTATTCTATTCTATTCTATTCTATTCTATTCTATTCTATTCTATTCTATTCTATTCTATTCTATTCTATTCTATTCTATTCCATTCCATTCCATTCCATTCCATTCCATTCTAGATTCCCAATTGACTTTGCTTGTCAGAAGGTCACAAAAGATGATCATATGATCCTGGGACACTGCAACCATCATAGATATGAATCAGTTGCTAAGCATCTGAATTCTGGTAACGTGACCATGGGGGTGCTGCAACAGTTCTAAGTGTGAAAAGTCACTTTTTTAAGTGCCAGCATAACTTTGAACAGTCACTAAATGGATGGTTGTAGAAGTCTTGATCAAGTTTGATTGAACGATAATATGCTATCAGGTCAGTGATGATGCTTAGTGAACACAGCACAGAATTTTCCAGGAGGATCTATCCTAATGTGGGCTTTTGGACCTTCCGACAATGCATCCATCATTTATTTAACTGAAATCATCCACCTTGCAGCTGGTCACCCCTTTCTTCTTCTCTCCTTCCAACTTTCCCAGCATCAGACTTTCTCCATAGAGTTCGGTCTTCATATAAGGTGCCCAAAGTAGGATAATTTGAGAATGGTCATTTCAATCAGAATAGAGCTGGAAATCCAATCCCCTCTACTCTTTCAGACAAGCGGCTGTTCAGTCTCTTCTTAATAACCTCCAGTGATGGAGCACCCGCAACTTCTGAAGGGAAGATGTGTTCCACTGATTGATTATTCCCACCATTAGGGAGTTTCTCCTTAGTTCCAGGTTGCTTCTCTCCTTGTTTAGTTTCCATCCATTGTTTCTTGTCCTGCCTTCTGGTGCTTCAGGAAATAAGTTGACTCCCTCTTCTTTTGGCACCCCCTTAGATATCGGAACACTGCTATGATGTCCCCTCCAGTCCTTCTTTTCTCTAGATTAGCCAAATCCAAATCCTGCAGCTGTTCTTGTTTTAGTCTCCTGGCCTTTAATCATTTTAGTTGCTCTTCTCTGCACTTTTTCCAAAGTCTCAACATCTTTTCTTAATGTGGTGACCAAAACTGGGTGCAGTATTCCAGGTGTGGTCTTACTAAGGATTTATAAAGCAGTACTGAGTTAGGACGCTGAGCCTGTCGATCAGAAGGTCGGCAGTTTGGCGGGTCGAATCCCAAGTGCCACGTAACAGAGTGAGCGCCTGTTACTCGTCCCAGCTTCTGCCAACCTAGCAGTTCAAAATGCAAGTAGAAAAATAGGGACCACTACGGTGGGAAGGTAACAGCATTCCGTGCGCCTTTGGCGTCCAGTCATGCTGGCCACATGACCACAGAGACGTCCTCGGACAAGCGCTGGCTCTTCGGCTTTGAAACGGAGATGAGCACCGGCCCCTAGAGTCGGAAACGACTAGCACGCATGTGCGGGGGAACCTTTAACTTTACCTTTACTAATACTTTACGTGATTTTGATTCTATGCCTCTGTTCATACAACCCAGGATTGTATTAGCTTTTTTGGCTGCTGCCATACCCTGCTGGCTCATATTTTAGTGATTTCCCACTTGGACTCCAAGGTCCGTTTCAAAGTTACTGGTTTTGAGCCAGGTTTCACCTAATCCGTACTTGTACCTTTGGGTTTTTCTGCCTAAGTGAAAAACCTTGCTTTTCTTCATATTAAACTTCATTTTGTTGGCTAGGGCCCATTGTGCAAGTTTATCAAGATCTTTTTGGATCCTGAGCTTGTGCCAGAATTTGTGCCTGATGTGAGAACTCTGGATGGATTTGTTGATTTGTTCTTTTAATCTGTCTGTTTTCTTGGTTGCCCACATTATTCTCAGGAGTTTCCTCCAACACTAAAGTTCAAAAAGCAACTGCTCAATATTTCTTCTGTTCTGTTTCTTTAGAGTCCACTAAATCAAGTTATAGAATGCTACGTAGGGGAAAGCTTATAAGCTTGTAAGCTTTGACACCAAACTATACACCACTGCCACCTTCTACCCCACACATGAAAGAAAACAAAATCCCATCCTGACAAAAAAAATGTGATAAAACTTACCTAATCTATTTTACTGTATCTTTTTTTCTGCTGGCACCAGCTGTCTGAATCCAGCCATGTTTATTGAGTATTTATGGACATTTTGTAATGGCTTGGCATTTTTACAATCCTTATCTCATTTACTAGCTCACAACAACCCTGGGAGGTAGGTAGACTGATGACTTCCTAGCAGACAATTGGGTTTAAGTGAACGAGCTAAGAAAGGATCATTAAGCAGTTTGGGAATTAAAAGTGCCAGGTCAACATTAAGTAATATTCTTATAGGAAAGTAGCCTTAATTGGAAGATGCAGCCTCTGTTTTATATAGGCAAAGCAAGAATTAAGCTACAGTAGAAAATAACAAATAATATTCTACTTTTTTAAAAAAAAAGCCAAGAGGAAATGTAAAGATTTATTTATTATTTTATTTAGCATATGGCAGGCATATCATACATGGACTAACAATATAAATTAACATTTCAGCTAGATTAGTAGAACCCAATAAAATATAAATGTCAAAAAGATATGTGTTCAGATATCAATGTCTAGGCCATCTAACCACTGAAGTGCAGCATTATTTATATTAAAAAATATATCAGATACCAGGAATGGTATATGCCCTCAGCTTGCAAACAGTCAGGAGGCAATCTACAGTTTGACATGAGACCGGCAGTCACACTGAGGGGAAGATTCAGTGGTGGGATTCAGCCGGTTCGCACCACTTCAGCAGAACCAATAACTAATATTTTGTTGTCCAGGCCCAGAATGGACTTCCGGAAGCGGCATCCACATAGAGAACCGGTTGTTCACATATTTCAATCGCACCACTGGGAAGATACTATGCGCCATTTATATAGAAAGTCCCGGCAGACGCCATGTGAGGCACGAATCCTATTCAGGATTGTCCATTGCTGACGTGATAGTTCAAAGCCTGGCACCTTTTTTTGTGGAGTCATTTATATGTCTTCCTATAACTGGGCGTTATAGGCAGTTTAAAAGATTAAAATGGCTCTTTAGCCTTGAAAAGATACTAGTAAGTACTTAGATGGGAGACTACCAGAAATTCCAGGGCTGTTGAGGAGACTAAGTCAAACAACAAACAAAAAACGTATCTGAACAAAACTATGGGAAATTATTTCCGCCCCTCACCCCCCACCCCCCCACCCACCCCCAAAAAAGCTACAAGGATCTCTGCTCAAGGGAATCTTTAACTTCCTTTCCTGACTGGAATGAAACATCAGTTTCAGTCAACTGGGTGAGAATACAAAAACGCCTTTGGATATGTGAAGAGACTAGAGAAGGGACCTCAGGATAACAAGCTGAATTAAGGGTGTGCTTTGTCATTTGTATCAGTTAGGTGTGTGTGCACCTTCAGTCTTTTCTGGTAGATCAACAATGTGTGGGATGGTGAGTACAGACAGTCCTTGACTTACGACCACAATTGAGCACAACATTTCTGCTGCAACGCAAGGCAGTTGCTAAGTGAGTTTTGCCCCATTTTATGACTTTGGTGGCCACAATTGTTAAGTGAATCACGGCAATTGCTAAGTCAGTAACATAGTTGTTGAATGAATCTATGACACTGAGCTGTCACAAATACGAACCCATTGCCAAGCAAGACAGTGGTTAAGTGAACTTTGATTATCTGACCGCAGGAATGCTGCATCAGTCATAAGTAATGAAAAAGTCAGATTTTGCAGTGCCGCGGTAACTTTGAATGGTCGCTAAATGGATGGTTGTAAGTTGAGGACTACTCGTCCACTTCCCAGCTCTTTTCTCAACTTGGTGCCTTCCAGATGTGTTAGGCCAAACAGGATATCTCTTTTTGGGTTCAGAGGGATGGGAGGCCATTGTAGACCCCTTCATATGGAGAAGAATAACACTGGCTAGCACTGATGATGTTACCCAGTTTGGTAATGAAATGTCTGCAAGAAAAATAACAAGTTCAGAGAACATCAAGGACCCCAGTCAGTACTAATTGGGGGAAGGTAGCCATTAGTCAAGGTAGGACATCAACCCCATGGCTGCTGTTGAAATTGACATTTTGCCTCCAGAAGGGGAATGCTACTTGGTGGAGAAATATTGGCACCACCATTCAAAGGGTATCATGCAGGACTCTGTCCAGCTGTGGGCTTATTTTGCAATTAGTAACCCAGGCAGGAACCCTGAGAGACTTTCAGGGAAGGATTATATTATCTGGCCCCTTGTAAACCTCTGCTTGAGTTTAGCAAGTGCCTAATAAAAACTGCACCACCTCATTCCTCCCCTTTCACACACCCCCACAACCACAGGGGCATGCTGCCGAGTTTTCCAGAAGAAGAGATGGTACGAAGTTTGCACACTGCAGTTGGTGCCTGATTTCCATTAATTCCATCCCTAAAAACTCTTGTCTGTCTTGTTTTAAGAGTAAAGGCAACATAAGGATGACTCCTCTGTCTCTTAAACATGGAGCTGTATTATAACCTGCCTTGGTGATTGTTCTGATTTTAATGATTTCAGTCTCTGTGCAGTAAAGCAATAAGAACCTGCTTTGGGGTTTTGTAGGACCATGTCTATCTAGAAATAATACTAATACAATATTATTAAATTACTAATTCCCTCCTACATCTTTGGGGAGAATTTGATTGTCAAAAGTTCCAAATCCAGGTAGAACTATCTGGTGGACTATGTGTAAATAGTAGTGGTGGTGGTGGTGGTGATGATGATGATGATGATGATAAGGAGGAGGAGGAGAGAGGAGGAAGAGGAGGAGGTCAAATCCAATCTAAACATCTGGCTGGCTGTGTGACCAGCCATAGTTCAGCTAGTCATCGACGTACAATCATTTATTTAGTAACTGTTCAAAGTTACAATGGCAGTGAAAAAAATAACTTATGACTAGTCCTCACGCTTATGATCACCGCAGCATCCCCATGGTAACGTGATCAAAATTCAGGCCCTTGGCAACCAGTGCATAATCACAACGGTTGCAGTGTGCCAGGGTCACGTGATCCCTATTTCTGACCTTCCCAGCCAGATTTAAACAAGCAAAGTCAATGGGGAAAGCTGGATTTGCTTAATGACCATGTGATTCATTGAACAGTTGCTTAACATCTGTGGCATAAAGGTCATAAACGTGGACACAACTCATTAACAATTGCCTTGCTCAGCAATGGAAATTCTTGTCCTTATTGCGGTCGTAGGTCAAGGACTACCTGTACTTGGGAAAGACCCAATAGGTGGACGAAAATGCCCAGTCCAGTCTAAGCATCTGGCTAGACTGTGTGATCAACAATATAATAATAATAATAATAATAATAATAATAATAATAATAATAATAATAATAATAATAATAATAATAACAACAACAACAACAACAACAACAACAACAACAACAACAACAGTCCTTTATTTCTACTGATCAAGTTGGAATTGGTCTCCCTGGCGTTTCTGAAATCTCCATTCTTAGAACATGGACTAGATTTACAAACATGCAAATCCTCAAACAATTCACCTCATTTCAGCCTAGCCCAGGGGTAGGCAACCTCGGCTCTTTTATGACTCATGGAATTCTGGGAGTTGAAGTCCATGAGTCATAAAAGAGCCGAGGTTGCCTACCCCTGGCCTAGCCTAACACTGTGCAAAGACACTAATCAAAAGGGAACCAGGCTGAGAAACTATGAAACGTCTGAGATAGTAGAAAATACCATTTTTAAGAGCGTTTTCTTAGAAAGCTTTGCAACTATGAAACTAATCTTCAGAATAAAATCTGTCTGTCTGCATTTTAGTGTCCAGGTCTCATAGAAAAATGGAATTCCCTGTGTGCAGCCCTCTTCAATCTTCCTTCACCTGTTGCCTTTTAAATGTATTGGATTCCCACAGCCCTTCTGCTAGTTTTGCAAACTAGATTCCCATTTATTTCTCCAAAAGATAAGCATTTACAGCCAAAGCGGTTGTGGGGCAGGGAAAGGATGTCCATGGGTTACCTGGATGCCTGAGGGCCCTAAGCCGTAGCTTCACACCATAACTAAGGTTCTCGTAGTGCCCTCCCAGGGTGACCTTATCTGTCCAAGATGGGGCTGCCCATCAGAATTTGTATTTGTTCAAAACCTGTAGGGCCTGAAGTTTCTCTTCATCCGGTCCTTGGTTTTCCCCACCACCCTCAATCAGGAAATATATACCTTCCCAACTGACTAATAGCTTTAGGATCTTTCCTTTCCTTCTGATGGTTAGCAACTGCTACAGTTATTATTTTAAACCACTGTTCCTTGGAGTTGACTTGACCTAAATTGTGTTGCCTGCTGCTTCTGCGTAATGAGGAGCTCAGTTCTCAATGAATCTGCCTGATGGGGATTTTGGAGTTTAAAATTCAGGTGTTTTGCTGGGTATGGTCAAAACAGTTAAATAAAACCCTCAAGGTGGCAGCTGTGACCTTGCAATTATTGCTCAGCCTCACACATGACAAACAGATGAAGCTTCAATCGCAACATCAAAGCCACTATTTTCTTTGCTTCTCTCTCTTTTTAAATCATCTCTGCAGACATTTACATAGTCCCAGTACATTTAAATAGTCCCACCATTATTGCAAAAAAATAAATAAAATGTGTTTGTGTGTGTAAGTGTGCGCATGTTAGATTTTTAGAAATAGATGGTCCCTTTCACCCAGAGCTGGAGCAGAGCAATAACAGCAACTCAATTATAGTGTGGTGAAGATTTCAGAACCGCTAAAAAAACTTTCTTTCAAACTGAAATTCTCTCTCTGAAGATTTATTTCTTCTGTTGAAGGTGTAGATCAGGGGTGTCAAACTGCCGGCCCGCGGGCTGGATGCGTCATGCCGAAACCGCGCCCACCCCATTGCCGGCAATGGAAAAAAAGTTGCGGTATGTCACGACACATTGCATGACGTTGCAAGTTTGACAACCCTGGTGTAGATAGTTTTTGACTTACAACCATTCATTTAGCAACCATTTGAAGTTACAGTGGCAATGAAAAAAAGAGACTTACAACTGGTCCTCATACTTAACAATCATTGTAGCATCCCCACAGATACGTAATTAAAATTCAGCCACCTGCATGTATTTACAATAGTTGAAGCATTCCAGCTTCATAGAATTCCCATTTATAACTGTTCCAGCTAGTTTCTGCCACGTCAAGTCAATGGGGGAACCCGTGTACACTTAATGACCCATGATTCACTTAACAACTGCAGTGATTTGCCTAACAATCATGGCAAAAAAAGTTTGTAAAGTCAGGCACAACTCATTAAATCAGCCTTGCTTAGCAATGGAAATCCTGGTTCCATTTATGGTCATAAGTGGAGGACCATCTATATTGAGGGGAGGGGGAAAGAGTTTAAATGGTGGGCAGACCCCCCATAATTGATGCCCCACCCACCCCTTTTTATGTGGATTGGCACATGTCAAAAAAAGGGCAAAATAACAGCTTCCACCTTGATTTTCTGATTCCTCCCCGCCCTGTACATCACCCCTGGGTAGCAAAAGATGCTATTGTGCAATGACAGCGTGTGTGAGGTAGTGTGCCTTTGGAAAGAAACCAGGTCAGCTGTACAGGTAGCCCTTGACTCATGATCACAGCTGAGAACAGAATTTCTGTTGGTAAGCAAGGCAGTTGTTAAGTGAGTCACGTCCAATTTTATGACTTTTTTTGCTATGGTTCTTTAGCAAACTACTGCAGTTAAGTGAATTGCGCGATCATTAAGCAAATCCAGCTTCCCCGTTGACTTTGGTGGTGAGAAGCTGGCCTGAGAAGATCACACACGAGGATGGGATGCTACCAAAATCCTTAATATTTCCTGGTTGCCAAGTACCTGAATTTTGTTCACATGACCATGGGCACGTTCTGTGGATTTTTCCCAGTGCCGTTGTCATTTTAAAAGGTGACTAGACAAGTGGTTGTAAGTCGAGAACTACCTGTAGTTTGCACATGTAGCTTAGGAACTGGTTCTGCATATATGTTTTTTTCTTAGGTGGCTGTGTGCCTTTCTCTGCTGCTGCTCCTGTGCATGTCTGTCTGTCTCCACTAAAGAAAACGGAGGCATCACAAGGTACAGGCACACTTGAGCCTTGCACACATGGCTGCTCAGGGAGTCGGGGGGGAGAGGTTGCCCACCCAGCTGGAGATGCTCGTGCAGGCATCTTGCTGCATCAGCTCATGGCCTCTGACGCCTTCCCTCGCTCCTTCGATCCTCTTTATGAGACTTCATCCAGCCAAGCCAGGCCTATAAATCCCAATGCTGGGAAAATAACCCTCCCTTCTTCCTTGAGGCCTCAGAACTGCACCAGATGATGCCAACTTCTTCTGTCTCATGCTGCTAGGCCTTTGTCTGTTGACCTGTTGAATTGAATTGAAAACAAAATCTTGGTTTTGTCTTGGCATGCTGTGAACCTCTTTGTCCATGTCTTCTGAAGGAGAGCAACCAGGGGCTTCAAGCTGTTTGGGACAGTACTTTAGCCAGTACCTTGTTCTTAACTATTGACCAACTCTGGGTAAAGTTGAGGTCCAGAACATCTGTACACCCCCCTCCCACACTGTCCAGACCCAGTCTGCTCATTTACTCATCCCTCATTGCAGCCACAAAACGTGTTAATCCATTAGTGCCAGCAACTCTTTGTTATGTTTCCAACCTTACGTTGCTTAGAGAGCCACCCAAATTTAAAGAGTTTTAAGGTGAACACCTACAGAGTTACACATGCCCATGTTGCACCAAACAGGAATATCTTAGCAACTGCATTTCTACATGTTTTGCTCCAGGGAGTTGCAATTGGCTGCCTCTGTAAACAAGATTGGGTGAACAGACTACATTTGCCTTCATGTCAGATACAAGATTAATCTGGCTTAATACTTAATAGAATAACAGAATTTGAAGGGACCTTGGTGGTCATCTAGTCCAACTCTCTGCTCAGGCAGGAAGCCCTATGCCATTTCAGACAAATGGTTCTCCAATCTCTTGAAAACATCCAGTGCTGGAGCATTCACAGCTTCTGGAGTCAGGTTGTTCCACTGATTAATTGTTCTGACTGTCAGGAAATTTCTCCTTAGTTCTAGATTGCTTCTCTCTTTGGTTAGTTTCCATCCATTCCTTCTTGTCCTGCCTTCAGGTGCTTTGCAGAAGAGCTTGACTCCCTCTCCTTTGTGGCAACCCCTGAGATATTGGAACACTGCTATCATGTCACCCTTAGTCCTTTTCATTAAACTAGACATACCAAATACTTCTCAACCCCTGCACCCCCTTAACTGCTTCTATTACCATAGCTACCCAGTTTGGCTAAGTCTATTTCATTTCTCTCAATCCCTCCACCCTTCCTCCTGGATGTCTAATCTTATGCATCCTACCTATTAATTTCTAAATGCAAGCACAACCATATTTACGTATGGGTCTCCAGGATGAGCTAAGGAGCATAATGCAACCTGTTAATACCCATTAAAGTTTTGACTCAAGAGAAGCAGCAGCTATTTGGAAGTCAGTGGCTTTAATGGTGCTCAAGAAAGCCATTTAGCTGAGTCCCGCAGCCAGCAACAGGATCCAGGCCTTTTCTGCTCATTCCTAAGTTTGCAGGGTAAACACAAACTAGTCAGGTCCTTGGGTGAATTTACTCTGTTACCCTCAAGTATCTATTTGTTTTGAAGCGTTTTCGCCTTGCCTTTCTTAACTATTTTATCCAGGCAGATTACAATAAAGCTCAGCAATTTGGTCTCCTTCCAATCCAATGGCCAGCAAAACTGTAAAACAGGGACCAAATGCCTTCACTTGGACACGGTGTAAAGACAATGACGTCAGGGACCACGGTGCCATAAGAGGAACTGCTTTCCTGGGATTAGCCCAAGGCCCACTGTTACCGCAGAATGGTGGTTGGGAGGGGGAGGAGATATTAAGAAGATCAACATGGCCTGTGTGGAAAGAGAATCCCTTTTGAGCCAAATTTCCCTAGGATCAGATGAGCTGAAAAGCTTCAGAAGGACTGAGGTGTCATGTTTTTATTCCAACCTGTTGTGGATCCCAGTTTAATTAGTACTGCTGGCTGGGTTGAAGAACCTGGGTAAGATGTTGTGTCTGAAGCCCTTCCAACCTGTACCAACCCTCATCCCTTCTCCACGCTTTCCCCCTGGATGGTCTTCACCCAGTGCTTTGCACCTGGTTTCTTTGATTAACTGGCCGGCTGAAAGTGCTACTCATATCTACCTAAACCAGGGGTAGGCAACCTTGGCTCTTTTATGACTCGTGGACTTCAACTCCCAGAATTCCTGAGCCAGCCACACTGAGGGGAAAGGGAGAGGTTTCCAAGCTGAGCCATGCTGGCTCAGGAATTCTGGGAGTTGAAGTCCACGAGTCATAAAAGAGCCAAGGTTGCCTACCCCTGGTCTAAACTTTCCATTGCTAAGCAAGACAGTTGTTAAGTGAGTTATGCCCCCATTTACCACAGTTGTTAAGTGAATCACTGCAGTTATTAAGTGAATCGTGTGGTTGTTAAGTGAGTCTGGCTTCCCCCATGAACTTTGCTTGTCAGAAGCCAGCCAAGAAGGTTAGAAATGATGATCACATGACCTGGGACACGGCAACCGGCATAAATATATGCCAGTTGTGAAGTGGCCAAATTTGGGTCACGTGACCAGAGTGATGCTGCAGCGGCCTTAATGGTATGAAAAACAGTCATCAGTCAATTTTTCTAGTGCCATTGTAATTTTGAGCAGTCCCTAAACAAATGGTTTATAAATTTGAGCGTTACCTGTGCTTGCAAACGAGGGTGCAAAATAGATCGACCACAAATATCTCTTCAGACGTCTAGAGCAGGGGTCCCCAACCCCCCCAACCCCCAGTCCATGGACCAGTACCAGGCCGCGGCATGCCAGCAACCAGTCCGCACAAACAAGCAAAGCCCCATTCATGGGATGCAGGCAGCACACAAAACCACGTACACTCCGGTCCGCGGAAAAGCCTCTCTCCACGGAACCAGTCCTTGGTGCCCAAAAGGTTGAGGACCTCTATTCTAGAGCTCTTTTATTCAGATTCAGAATATATATATTTTTAAAAATTAAGTTAACCCTGCTCCTTCCCCTTCTACCAGCAGCTTGGTCAGTGCTGCAAATCCAGCTGTCCTTAAAGTTGTAGTAGCGGGAGCAAAATCATACCCTCTCATACCCATTTCTGGAAGGCTGGCTTCAGCTGCCCCCACGAATTGCCGAAGAATTTTCAGCTGCAGGGGCGGGCGGAGAAAAAGGCACGAAAAACCCCAACCACCTTTGAAATCCAGGCTGATGCCTTCACTCCTGGCAAGAGGAAAAAAATATGCAGTTTGCTCTCTAAGACAACACCGGAGAGCTTTTCCATGAAAACACCTTGACTCACCCCCTCCTTCACCCTCCCTCCTGACCCAGCATCACTGTTTCCGAATACCAAGAGACCTTTTTTTTCTTTCCTTACCTCATGGCAAAGGCGCCGGGATGACTCTCTTTTTAGGAAAGGAATTCCCTAACCCAACAAGCCTTCTCTCTCTGCCCTGCCTGTCCAGCAGACATGTATTCAGAAGCACTGCCAGATGTTTCTGACGGGCACCTCTGGGCCATTCCTGAGTTCACTGCCACATCTCAGACAGGACTTTTTCACACCTAGCCTAACCCTCAGAAAGTCTCCTCCAGTCCCCCACCCCCATAGCCTGAACATAAGACACCCTTAGTCTTAAAGTGCTCGCTCTCTGTCATGGCAGCTGGCCTTCCAGTGAAATGCACCTCAGAGACGAGCGGTCAGGGGTGGGGGTGGGTTCTTGCTTAGTAAAGCAAGGTTCAGAAAACTATGGAAGGCTGTCAAAGGCTTCAGTTTCACGTTGCTGCAGTACAGGTAGTCCTCGACTTACAATCATTTGCTTATTGACTGTTCGAAGTTACAATGGCACTTCTGACCAGTCCTCGCACTTATGACCCTCACGGTATCTCCACAGTCACATGATCAAGGTTTAGACACTTATCCACCGGCATGTATTTATGGCACTTGCAGCAAGCCAGGGCTCCTGACAAGATAGCTTCTGACAAGCTAGCTTCTGACAAGCAAAGTCGGTGGGGGAAGCCAGATTTGCTTAACGACCGCACGATTCATTTAACAACTGCGATGACTCGCTTACCAACCATGGCGAAAAGGTTGTAAAATCGTGCGTGACTCACTTAACAACAGCTTTGCTTAGCAACAGGAGATGCGATGGTAAATCAGGGATTCCCTGTACAGCGTTACCTTTTGGAGGGATTATTTAAGAGACTTTGTTCTTCCATTTTCTCGTCTTTTCACATTACTTTTGCACATTTGCGATCAACCAACCTCAGTGTGACTGTGACCCATCTATAAAATGACATAGCCAGCATTAACTTGGCTATTGTAGTCAATCACGGTCTAGGTTTGCATCCTAAACTCACCAAAATGATCTGGGTTCACCCAGAGGGCAAAGCGACACAGAACCACACAGTCAAGGCTAACTCTATTATTGTGTTGTGTGAATGGATCTGCTAAGACTTATTTTATCTAGTGAAGGGAGTTGGATGAACATAGCCATAGAATACAGCACTATCACATTGAGTAGACTTAATTAGGAGCTTAAAGAATTTTGAACCAGGAACTGGCTACAGGATTTAGATCATCTCGAGGCCCCAAACACACACACACACACACACACACACACACAAATATTTTAAAATATTCCTTGACACTTCTCTCTCACCAAGTGGAAGAAAGAGGTCTTTTGAAAAAGGAATGTTGGCGCAGGGGTGGGGGTTAGATTCCAGAAGAAAAAATGTGTATAAACTAACATCAAATTCTGCAGGCACTGCATTAATCCATCAAAGTGACAGAGAAAACAGTTTCATTTGACAAAAGCATAAGGCGATGGGCCTTGAACCCTTAGCCCCAGAGGATGAATTGAGAAGTACACATGCAGGAGTATGCATTAAACCTACTGTTTTTGCAGGTCCATTATAAGCCTAGGGGTGGCATTCAGACAACATACTAACCTTAGTTCATTATTTGTGGTTTACAAATACTTCTCAGTTTATGACCACAATTGAGACTGGAAAATTCAGCATCAAGCAGTGTTGTCATTAAGTGAGACATCACATGACTGCACCCAATTTTATGACCTTTTTTGATATGGTCATTAAGTGAGACCGACTCGTGGCCTTCTGCTGGCTTCCACATTGCACGTTGGAAGCCAGCTGAGAAAGTTGCAATAATGTGACCGTGGGACCATTTATCACAATAAAGTCACCAGAGGATGCCATGATGGCCGTAAGTGCAAGGAGTCACTTTCTGTAACTTGTAAGTCACTTTTTCCAATGCCTTTGTAACTTGAAGTGGTCGCTAAATGAGTTGTCGTACGTGGAGGACTACCTATATTCTGTTTTGCAAACTCCCCCACTCAACATAGCATGTGAAACCAGACCAGACTCATTCAAAATAAGCAAGTCTGGAGCAAACGCAGCCAGCAAACCCAAGGTTGCAGAGGTGGGAGCATTGAAAAATGAATGTCATCCATCTTGTCTATGGAGATTCCGTGTCGTCCAGGTCAAGGTTGTCCCAAAAGATGTTTTCTCAAAAGGCAACTGGATTTTCTTTGGTTTTGCTTGAAGATGTTTTGCTTTTCGTCCAAGAAGCTTCTTCAGTTCTCCTTCAAGCAAAAATAAAGAAAAAGCTTCTGGGAGGAGAAGCAAAATGTCTTCAAGCAAAAAAACAATGAAAGTCCAGTTGCCTTTTGTGAAAAAGCAACTTTGGGTCAACAACCTTAGAAATCTGACCCCAGCCTAAGACCTCTCCTTAGGCTACTGGACAGAGTTCCTTATTTGTGAATTCTCTGCCTTTAAGGGTCCATGCTAAGCCACGAGAATCAGTCAAAGAGTCAGTTAGTAGAGTCCAGAATAGTAAAACAAATAAATGAGTGGAATCTTTTCAAGGTGCTAATCAGGATAGAGATTTAAAATGTTTTCCAACTTTGAAAAGGAAGGGATACCCTTCATGGCTGCAGTCATCCCTTCGTTCTCTTTCTCACACACATCAAAGTCCAACTCCTAGGGAGAGAGGAGGAGGCCGCTGAATCGGAGAAACAGATTTCCCTATAAAAGAGATGCACAAGAATTTACAAGTAAATTTCACGCTATTTCTCACGAATTCAGAGATGGAAGTTTCCCATCGCTCTACAAAGGTTAACCAGCTCACCAGTACAAGAAAGTCAGAGTCACACCCAACAATAGTTTCATGCGTCGTCCCAGTCTATGAGTCATTATCACTGACTGTCTCTCCTGCGGTTTACAGAGATGGTAGTCCCATATGTACAGGTGGATGTTTTGGAAAAGTTGGTTTGTAGCCACCGGCTTTCTAACAGCCATCCTTGGCCTCTGTTCTTTTTTTTTTTGTCTTTGCAGACGGCGTGTGTCAGATTGTAGTGGTGTTACTGACTCTGTATGAGGGACTCTGGGCTGCACCTAGTCCCAGACTGAAGCCCACAGACCCTCGGATGGAGTTTGATTCTGTTATTGCCTTGACCAGAAGCCTGCTAACTGACACCAAGACCCTCTCCAACCACTTTGTAAGTCCAGCAGTCTTCCCTATTAGAGTCCATTGGATATTATTGTTATTATTATTATTGTGCAAAGAAACAGAAAAATAAATAAATAAATAAATAAATAAATAAATAAATAAATAAATAAATAAATAAATAAATAAATAAATAGATGATCTTGTTGTCAGGTCATGCAAGATTCCATAAACTGATTATAAACACCAACACGGTGGCAAAAATGATTCACTGGAACATCTGTAAAAATTATCATGTACCAGTTATGAAAAAAATGATGGGAACATAAAGTTGAAAAAGTAGTAAAGAAAATGAACAGGTTAAAATATTGTGGGATTTCTGAATATAGACTGATAGTCTTGGGTCATAACATACCAGATCATTTTATTATTTAGTGTATGGCAATTGCAAAGAGCAGCTTTACTTGGAATGGCTTACATCCTGCAACCATACATCTAACACCATCAAACAACATCTACCTATCAAGGTCCTTGGGTAGATAAAAATGCCAAATTCAGTGTAAACATCTGGCTGACTGTGCAACCAAGCATAAGAAAGCAAGCCACCTTCTGCAAAGGCATTGTTCACAGAGCAGTAGAAAGATAAACACAGCTTGTTAAGATAGGGTAGTTTTTCTCAACCTTAGTAACTTTAAGGTAGGGTTAAAGGTTGAGAAACACTTATAGAAAGGCTTCAGGGTGTGTGGCTGGAATTCTTTCAATATTTACTTCTGTGTAACAAATACCCTGTGTCTATGTGTTCTTGTGTGTGCACAACAAAACCCAGAGCAGGGTGCATATATTCTTGGGTCACATGACCAGGAAGTAGATGGGCTTAGAATGGAGCAGTTGGCAACATTCTGAGCCACTGCCCAGCTGCCTCTCCTATAAGGATGCATTAGTGCAGGCATCTTCAAACTTGGCCCTTTTAATGACTTGTGGACTTCAACTCCCAGAATTCCTCAGCTAGCGTGCCTGGCTGAGGAATTCTGGGAGTTGAAGTGTACAAGTCATAAAAGAGCCAAGTTTGAAGACCCCTGCATTAGTGAAACATTTTCTTGGTTGTTTTTCTCCGCTGCCTGCAGCCTTACTCGGCCCATTTTTGAGCTCAGTATTTCTTTTGCTGGTTTTTCCCATCATACCAAATTTGGTGCCATTCTCTTCATTTTCCAGAGACTTGTCCTACCGATGGACCAACCGGCAGAATAAGCAGAAAACTACTCTGAGCTTCTAATAAAAATCAGTTATCTTAGACTTGGAGGACATTTGGGTTGTTGTTTTGATTATGCTAAGTTAGTCCTCCTTTTAAAAGTAAGGTCAGCTTTCCTTGCCTTCACAATTCTCTCTCTTTGTGTTCCCTGTGCAGAAGAAACATTTTCCAGCAGATGGTGAACACAAGCTTGAAACACTGCCAGTTTTATCAATGAATGCTGTAGAACTTGCCAACATCCAGGTAAAAACAGCCTCCATTTTTTTTCCTGGTGCCACTTTAAGATGGCATCATAGCTTCTTTCCAAAAGCCGGTCTTTTCCAGTCTTATGCCCTCTGAGTGTGCTGAATGAAGTAGTGTAGTCCAAAATATCTAGAGAATGTCAGTTTGGAGAAGGCTCATCTTCTGTCTGATTGGAATATAGTGATTCTATGAAAATAGTGACTTTCTCACCATGGTCCCCTTCAGATATGTTGGACAATGGCTCTGGTTATGTTCCAGGTTCATGGGAATTGTATTCCAACATAATCTGGAGGACAACAAGCTCTGGAAAGCATTTGTAAGAAGCCCAATTGGTGGTGATTTCAGATGCTTGACAGCAGCCTTCTCCAACTAGACACTGTACAGATATATGAACTTCAACTCCCAGCATCCCTCAAACAGCATAACTATTGCTGAGAATTCTGGCAGTTGAACCAGGCCGGGGAAGGCTGCTTCATCATCATTGCACTTTTCTTTTCCTTTTGGTGACTTTTCCCCATTTTCTCTGGAGACTCATATCAAATCAGTTGCTGTTCCATGTCCCCAGCGTCTCAGTTTCTCTGTTGCGAGGCAAGGATGGGGCCGCAGCATAATTCTCCTTCCTAATTTCTGTATGGTTTTCCCTTCCTCCAGGTTTCTGCAGGTCTAGTCCGGTTTGCCTCCGATTTGCAAAGCTACCAGCGGCATTTTGAGTGGCTGAAGAAGGCAGCAACATGGCTGCGGCCCATGGAGCATGATATTGGCACAGTGCACACTCGGCTTGAACGCCTTGTTAGAAGATTGGAACACGTGGTAAGGTTGAAATGAGTAGGCTGAGAACAGTAATATCTGCGCTGCAAACCTTGAGGCAGCCACCAGGCGGCAGCAAAGTATTCTGATATTCTGTGTCTCTTTGCCGCCATCTAGTGATTTCCTGCATCTTTGCATTCCAAATATGGTAGTTCCAAATTAGCAGCTGTATGATCATTGGGGACAGTTGTCTAAATTGAGTTTGTTAGTCTTCCTGTGGATAATTCATCTCACACTTGTCCTTTTCTCTCCAGATGACGAAGCTCAACGTCACACGATCCAATGATACTTTGCCAACCCTCCCGACCCATGGGACCCACTGGTCTATTGTCCAGGCTGGACATGCCATTGTCCACTCATTTCATCTTTATTTAGACTGGGCAGCCCGAGTGCTGGTCTTGATCCGGAAGAAATTGTGAAAAACCAAGAAACAAAACTGTCCAGGATGTTTTGGAGATGTTCTTCACCGACCAGGAACTCTTATCTGGAAATCCCCTATGGAGGGGGGCTCAAAGAAGGAAGGAAAGGCTATGAGACTAGATTCCTCTTTTAACGGTTGCAGTGGAGCAGGAAGAGAGAAGATTTGCCTACCCACTCATAACTTTTCTACATTGTGGGGATGTTGTGGAACAGGAGACGGCTTTCTCGATTCCCTCAGAACGATCACCTTATCTTCTCCCTGCAGGCTTGGAAAAATAATTGGGGAAAGCATGCTACCCCCTTTTTTCAAGGAAATTTTTAAACCCTCCTGTTCTCCATTGATAGAATACAACTCATTCGGACATGTGCATTGATCTGTGTCAAGTAGAGGGGGGATCCCTCTTGGCGGGTACCACTTACGAATCTTGCAGTATTATCCATAATGGTGATGGAATCCCTGTTTCAGACACAACCTGTGGGCCATTGTTGATCTTGCCTGCAGGGACACACAACCTATGTTGCCCTCCCAGTTTATGCTGGGGAGAGCAGTGTGGGGGAGGAGCTATGCCACATAAGTCTAGGCTGATCTGTACCCTGGTGCCCTTCTGATGGGCAGGTCCATGTTGGTTGGGATTTGTGGAACTTCTATTCTCAACATAAGTGGAGGAAATGAGGTTAGGAGTAGTTTTCCATGGAAAGTCACTGCAATAGCAATGGCACTTAGACTTATAGCAATGGCACTTAGACTTATATACCGCTTCACAGTGCTTTACACCACGTTCTAAACCAGAGTTCCCAACCATTCCAGGGTGGATGTGGGAGAGAGAGGGGGTGGTTCTGTGTGAGCGGCCGGCAAGCACACGCATGCAGTTCCATTTGCGTGAGCGGTGGGCACGCGCCCCCACCGCTTGCACGAATGGATCACACGCACACACGCACACCTGATGCTTGCGCAAGTGGAGATAAGTGCACAGACGCTCACCTGCCGCTTCCATGGCCCGGTTCTAAACAGCTCACAGCCCAGGGATTGCTCTAAGCAGTTTACAGAGTCAGCATGCTGCCCCCCCCCAACAGTCTGGGTCCTCATTTTACCAACCTCGGAAGGATGGAAGCCTGAGTCAATTTTTAAGCCGGTCAGGATTGAACTGCTATCAGTCGGCAGAGTTAGCCTGCAATATTGCATTCTAACCAATGCGCTACCAGCGCTCCTGCATAAGAACCTGCATAAAGGCATACTCCTGGATACCTTGAAAGATTTAGAGATTCTGGAGCATAAAAGGAAGGAAAGGTATATCTTGAAATGAGGAAGTGTGCCCCTTATGGGGAGGCTGGACCTTCTCAACCTGCCATCCTCTTTTCACTAATAGACCCCAACTGGTTTCTCTGTATCCATTACAGGATATCAAAACCTGTAGCCACTAATCAACAAAGAATTAATATCTTCAGCAAGGCCAGCACAGGATGTGCTACAATGAAGCCTGTTACTAGTTACCATTTTGATCCTATTAACCTTAAAAGAATACTCCTCTCACAAAATTAATAGAGCAGCTGCAAGGTTGTTGGCAAAAAAAAATTTTTTTTGAGAGTGGAGGACTAATTTACAAATATAAATCCATTAAGAAAAAGCACAAGATGGACAGGCATTGCTCTGTTTCTCTCAGACCTGCATTTACCAAAAGAAAATATATATTTTTCTTTAGTAAAGGAACTATACTATTATTCATATGCACGTTGATGGAGATTTAATTGCACAAGCAATTAAAATGGAAAGAGTTTAAACAGATCAGGAAAAAAAACTTATAAGGGAATTTTTAAGCATTTGGCTCACTTTCCTCCTAATGAGATATTTGTTAGTATATAAAATTCCATCTCAGAGTTTTTCTCTTTTCGTTTTAGCAACTTCTAAAAATACCCTACACACATAAATATGGAGAAACACGTGCGTTCTTCTTTTCTTGCTTCAAAGGAATTTACCTGAGAATGAAAAAAGTGAAGTTGAGGTTATAGGAAATTATGCTCCAGTTTCCAAATAAAAACCTTGATAAATAAGTGAATTCCTGCTTTCCTTTAGCAGCAGCGCCCCCTGCTGGATGAATTGTGTTTCTGTCAAGCCAGTCAGCATTTAACTTCCAGAAAATTAACTGGGCCATACAGTGTAAGAAGGACCAAATATAATTGCTTCAACTTCAGAAAAAAAATTAAAAATCGCAATAATATCCCACACTACACAGTTGAATTCAAACAGGATCATGCAACACAGAAATAAGAACAGAAGTCTAATCCTTCCTTCCAGGATGATATTATATTTTTAAGCCGCCCTGAGTCTTCGGAGAAGGGCGGGATATAAATGGAATTAAAATAAAAAAAAATAAAAAATAGGGTTTTCTTGTTTAATATTCTTTAATGCAAGAATAGGCACCTGTGGCCTCCAAATATTGCTGGATTCCAACTGCCATCATCCCCTGAGCAGTATAGCCACTGATTGGGGATAGTAGTGGTTGCTCTCCATCAACATTTGGTTCCCTAATACTGTATGAAATTGTTATTAACCCTTCTCTTTTTTTCCAGTAAACCTATACTTCATAATCCCTAATATTTATAAAGTCGTTAGAATTCACCCTTGTAAGTTATTATTTTTTATTTATCTGTTCCCAGTCTGGGTCATTTTATTAATTATTGTTTTTGTTATTGTGGTTATTATTATATTAATATTATTAATAATGTTATTTTATTTTGAGTATTTTCCAAGTATTTATTGACCTGCTTCTCTCTTTTTCCCTCCAACTTTTCCTTTTTGTAATAATTTTTTTTTTCAAAAGATGGGGAAAATTACATTTGGAATAAAACTTCACAAAGGTCTAAACGAAAGAGTCTTGTCTTTCCTGTCGGTGGGAGGAGAGAACATCGTTCAGTTATTAGAAATGTAATTGATTCATTTAAAATAACGGCTGTACAGGCAGTCCTTGACTTGCCACCTTTCATTCCGGGACTGTTCAAACTTACAACGACACTGAAAAAAGTGACTTATGACCATTTCCCACATTTATGACCATTAAATCATCCCCGTGGTCATGTGATCAAAGCTCACTTGGCAACTGGGGTCATGTCATCTTTTGTGACCCTCTGACAAGCAAATTCAATGGGGAAGCCAGATTCACTTAGCCACCGTGTTATTAACTTAACAACTGCAGTAACTCACTTAACAACTGTGGCAAGAAAGCTTGTAAAAAGGGGCAAAACTCACTTAACAATTGTCTTGCTTAGCAACAGAAATTTTGGGCTCAATCTGTGGTCATAAATTGAGGCCTACCTTCAGTCAATGGATAGAATAGCTGCCAGTTCACTGATCTTGTTCATCGGATTGTCTTGCAAGACATCTGGGTCACTTCCAATTTGTACAGCCTTTTTTGTACTTGCCCTTAACAGTGGCGTAGAAATAGGCCCGCGACATCTTTTTTCCCTCGTGTCCCTGTGATGCTCCTTCATCTTCCTCTCTAACCCAGTGAGACAGGCCTAATTCATCCTTAGCTAGAACATGATTAAAAGTAGAGTTTCCCCTCATATTTGGATTCTTCCTCATGGAAACCTGGAAGTGGGTAACATCTGTTAGTCATACCCACCTATTATCTGGAAGTTGAGATTGCAAGGGACGGGGACAGAGGCAACAAAGGCAAAAGAGAGACCGTCCAGGTCAGGGGTAGGCAACCTTGGCTCTTTTATGACTCGTGGACTTCAACTCCCAGAATTCCTGAGCCAGCATGGCTCAGCACGGAAACCTCTCCATTTCTCCTCAGCATAGCTGGCTCAGGAATCCTGGGAGTTGAAGTCCACGAGTCATAAAAGATCCAAGGTTGCCTACCCCTGGTCCAGGTGGTTAGCAACTTCCATTGCTAGTATTGTGTAGCATTTTGCCAGCTCAAGGATGGCTAGACAACCCTTCAACTTAGCAATGAGGAAAGACAGACAGCCACAGCCTTCACCCACTTGATATCCTTCACCTATAACCAAAGCCCACCTATAACCATCACTCCAGCTAGCTTGGAATGTCCAGGTAGCCCTTGCCTTACAACAATTCATTTAGTGGCCATTCAAAGTTACAACAGCACTAAAGGACTTATGACCATATTTCACACTTAACAACCATTGCAGCATCCTCATGGTCATGTGATCAAAATTCAGATGCTTGGCAACTGACTCATATTTATGACAGTTGCAGTGTGTCCTGGCATCATGTGATCGCTTTTTTGTAACCTTCTGACAAGCAAAGTCAATGGGGAAACCAGATTCACTTAGCAGCCATGTTATTGTTAAGGCAATAACTTAACAAATATCTCACTCAGCAACAGAAATTTTGGGCTCAATTGTGGTCGTAAGTCAGGGACTACCTGTATAGGGGTGTTATCTAAAGTGGAGAACAACTGGTTTGACCAGATCCTGATCTGTTATGATCTGATAAGAGATCAGGCTCAATTCTGGCATCCCTTACCAGCCACTTGCCCTATGCACCCTGTCCTTGATCCTTCACCATTGACTGTGGCAACCTTGATCGATGGGTGGGAAACTTATTATTTATTTATTTATTTATTTAATGGGACTTATATGCCGCCCTAACAACAGGGCGGCTAACAACAGTAAAATACAAGTAAAAATACAAATATTAAAAATTAAACTATATCTATAGCCCCAACTGCAACCAATAAAACCTTAAAACCATATTAAAAACCCCTTATCATCAGTCCAGGTTGGCCTGTTGGAAAAGAAATGTCTTAAGGTCATGATGAAAGGACCGGAGGTCTGGGGTCATCCGGAGCTCCAGGGGAAGTTGATTCCACAGGGCAGGTGCCCCCACAGAGAAGGCCCTCCCCCTGGGGGTCACCAGCCGATATTGTCTGGCCGACGGCACCCTGAGGAGGCCCTCTCTGTGTGAGCGCACAGGGCGATGGGAAGTCGTTCCTGGCAGCAGACGGTCCTGCAGGTATCCTGGGCCTAAGCCAAGTAGGGCTTTATAGGTAAGAACCAGCATCTTAAAGATCCTGCAGGATCTTGCAGGAACATTGCTGGGACACTGATGGGGCTAACTTGTACTTTTCCAAATGGAATGGCAGAGAAAAATCTCCCTTCTACCTTTTGGTTCCTCCTAAGTGGCCTACAACATCCTTGGCAGCCACGGTAGGGGAAGCAGAAAGCTTAAGAAGCTGCCAGACGGTATCCCATTCCAATTTGCAAAGACAAGATGGGCAATCAATCTGCCATGCTCTGACAGTCCTTTCTTTTGATCTGGGGAAACCGCAGTCAAGTGGACCGATTCCTTAACTAAATGCCGACTATAAACTATTTACTATAATTTTAACAGAACATTTCAGAAAGTGTACTTCTGAAATAATACGTACAGACTGAACTGGTTACATTCCTAAGAGGAAAATGAAGGGCAACAGTAGATTTATAATAAATGGACCACAGTAGAATATGTCAACAATAAAAAGTAGGAAGAGTAGTAGTAATAATATTTTTCAATGCAGAAAACCTGGAGTTACCTTTCTTATTAGCATTTTTAAACAAAATGCATCCAGGAGCAGGATGTAAAACTTGGGGTGGAGGGCACATATGAACAGCAAACAGCAAAGAGGGCACTCAATACAGCAGTTTCCACAATTTTTTCAAGAAGCAAAAACATCAGGCCAAGGTATCCTCTTTCTCATTTGTAATTGCTTTAGGTATTTCGGTGGACATGATTTAGTGAAAGAGATAAATATTTGGGAATAAAATTCAGGGAGAGGATCATAAGTTGAAATAATGAGAATGACTTTGGTAGACAGGGGGAAGATCTGCAGCCTAGACAGATGTCTGATAAATATCATTTGAATCCAAAGAAAGCACGTCAGAAGGAATCTTCCCTAGTCTTTGGGGTGGTAAAAGTAAAGGAGGGGAGAAGTACTTTTAGACTTGTGTAGTGTATGCTCTTAAAGCATACACGGAAATGTCAGCACAGCAGGGGGCTGGACAGCTCCAGGCTATAACCGCTTTTGGCGGGAAAGCCTGAATAGAGCAAGTCGTTGACAGCCCCAGGGCATGGTCAGCTCTGGCGGGAAGCCAGGGTTTAAATCCATTGGCCACCTGCACTGGCGGGAAGCCCAGGTTTGAATCTATTGGTCGCGATTCACCTGGGCAGGTATAAAGAGACGCCAGGTAACCCCTTTGCCCCAGCTTCATTCCTGATCCAATAAAGAAGTTACTACCCAGCTCAAGTGTCCATCTCTCTGTGTGACCACGCGACATTGCAACTTGCAAGCAGTGGTGGGATTCAAATATGTGAACAACCGGTTCTCTGTCTGGATGCTGCTTCCGGAAGTCCATTCTGGGCCTGGGCAACAAAAAAATTAGCTACCGGTTCTGCCGAAGTGGTGCGAACCGGTTGAATCCCACCACTGCTTTCAAGATTATGATACTATAACCTTACAAGAAAGATAGTATTAATAATCATGGTGGGTGCTTCTTGTCTGGGCTACCTGTCAGGGCTGACAACTGATGAGATCAAAGACTTTCGTGAATTCTCTGGCTTTAAAATGAAAAGAAAACAAAGATAATAAGAAAAATGTAACCTCAGAAGAAGACTTTGTGGAAAAAGAATTGTGATTTTTGTGTATGTGTGTGTGTGTGTGTGTGAAAGAATTGTGAAATGACAAGAAAATCCAGTGAAATACTTGGAGCTCTATTTGACAAGATGTAAAAAGGGCATATTTCAGAACAATTATAATAAATCAGGGAAAGAAATTTTAAAGAAAGAGCCAGAAAGATGGGGGTGGGGGGACTGAAACCTAGAACTTAAAATTTTACAAGCTTCAAAAGAAAGGGGTGGTTAAATTATATTGTTATCTATCATGGATAAGAGAATGGATTAAATTGTAGCTTGTCAAATATAGAAGGAGCTAGCCTAGCCCATGGAGTTCATGGTTTACTTGTGGTAAAACAGAAGAAGAAAACAATTTGAAAGCACACAGTATAAAACAAGATTTGATAAAAATATGGAATCTATTAAAAATGAGAATAAGTCTGCAATTTCAGTTTTAGTTTCACCATCAAATGCTTCAGGGATGAATATTTAATTTAATACTTGATTTAATTTAAGATTTAATCACATATGCCAATATGGTACATCCAGATTCTAGAAATAACCTAAAACACATCAAGAACTGCTTAATGAAGGTAGGAAATTATTATGGCTGATATACTTACAAATTGTTAGAACTTAATAAGTCATCTCAAGAAAGGAGGGACTTTGAGAATGACAAGAGTCTGAAAGACTCACACAAAACCAAGATCACCTATTACAGGGGTCTTCAAACCTGGCCCTTTTAGGACTTGTGGACTTCAACTCCCAGAATTCCTCAGCAAGGCACGCTGGCTGAGGAATTCAGGGAGTTGAAGTCCACAAGTCCTAAAAGGGCCAAGTTTGAAGACCCCTGACCTATTAGGACACTCACATAAATTGTTATTGAAATATGACATGGAGATGTAACAAATAAAAACTTGTTTGATAAAGTGAATGCAAAAAAATCAAAGAAATAATCACAGTGAAACAATGAGAAGAGCCGGGGGAAGGGGGGGAATTAAAACAATTTACTCCAATTTATAATTTAAGGGAAAACCATATACAATATTTTATAGATAACCTATCAACAATTACCAAGATAGACAAATCATATAATAATAAAGATTGGAAATGCCATATCAAAGAAGGATTGTACATTATACGATGGCTATGTACCAAAAATGCACAAAACTATTTATTAATAATAATAATAATAATAATAAGAAGAATAAGAATAAGAATAAGAATAAGAATAAGAAGAAGAAGAAGAAGAAGAAGAAGAAGAAGAAGATGAAGAAGAAGAAGAAGAAGAAGAAGAAGAAGAAGAAGAAGAAGAAGAAGAAGAAGAAGAAGAAGAAGAAGAAGAAGAAGAAGAAGAAGAAGTTGTTGGAAGCGACCTTGGAGGTCATCTAGTCCAACCCCCTGCTCAGGCAGGAAACGCTATACCATTTCAATTTGAATAAAATACATCAAAATATTCAAGAAAAATCTTAAAACAAAATTTGAGCTGAAGCCACATTTAGTATTCCTATTAAGCATAATTCCTGAAAATATAAATAAAAAATATCACAAAATATTACTAAGATACATGCTGGCAGTTAGGAGAACAAATTTTGCACAACACTGGAAAAGGTGAACTTTGCTGATGATATCAAATTGGGAGACCAAAATTGGAAAAAATGCAAGAATCGCAAAACTGACAATACCCAGTATATCTATATAGCAGGACAATTTTGGACCTTTAGATTATGTGTTTTAGGGGAAAAAAGATGAGACCAATCAAAACTAATAGATGAAAGGATTTCAACAAATACCAGCAGTGATCTTTAATATTTAATGTACAGTTTAAATATCTAAGT
Organism: Vipera berus; assembly: GCF_964194415.1. Classification (NCBI taxonomy): domain Eukaryota; kingdom Metazoa; phylum Chordata; class Lepidosauria; order Squamata; family Viperidae; genus Vipera; species Vipera berus. The sequence goes on from NC_138205.1 coordinate 17,005,327, forward strand.
TGTGGTCAGCAGTTGAGGAAATAAATGGCTGAGAAGAGAAGAATGTGTAACTGGAGAGTTTTCCCATAATATTTTTGTTTGTGTTTTATTTAGGCTCAGAAGTTGCCATTTTTTATGTTATTCAACTTTTAGTGTTTAGTGTAGATCTTTTTTTCCCTTTGTATTTCATTATTTTAATAATACAGTACAAGTACTGTTCCTTTTTCTAAAAAAGACAATTCTTTTACTCAGTCCCTATCTCTGCTAGTATCCTTCTGCTGCTCTGGGCATCTTCCAGGTTATGGGATGGGCTGTTTATGAGACCATACAGAAGCCCTCCGCCAATTTTGTTTTGGCCTCTCCCATTGGTCCTTTGGCCACCTAATGAGAAGGAAGGACTCACTGGAGAAGAGCCTAATGCTGGGAAAGGTTGAGGGCAAGAGAAGAAGGGGACGACAGAGAATGAGGTGGCTGGATGGAGTCACTGAAGCATATTGGATTACTCAGGCGCACCAATTACAGTTCAGAATTACAACTGGACAAGAGGTAAAGGATTAAGTTCCTTGAGATCAGGATTAGAACTGGAGCTAAACTCTCTCTGCTCCTAGGAACAGAGGTTCAATTCCTAGCTTCTGCTCAAGTTTCCTTTCTCAGCGGTGTAATTTATGAAGAGGAAGACAGGAGGTTTTTAAATGGCTCCTATTAAGACAACTGGAAACCACTCCTGGTTGCCCACCTATGAGATCACACAAGGTTCTCTCAGGGGGATCCTACCGTAAGCTGCTGTGGTGGGCTTCATACTTCTGATCCCCCTGCTTGATTTTCTTCTCTCTCTTAAGCAGAGAAATGAGGAGCAGCTGGAAAATTCCTCCTCCCTCCCCCACTTATGAAATGAAGCAGACTGACACTGATTAATTCCTTAATTTCTTTAATCAACCAGAAATTAATGACTCTTGCTCTTCCATCATTCCCTACAGATGAGAAAATTGCATGATGCTAAAGCAGATCAGATTAACCAGACAGCTACAAATGGGCTTCGGGGGGAGGGCAGGGATATTGGAGGTGGAGGGACAGAAGAGAGCAGAAGCAATGTGGCATGAAAAAAAAAGATGTGTGTGTGGGGGGAGGAAGGGTGAAATTGCAGGGCAGAATATATCGGATCCAAATGGCTAAGTCATTACTTGGAATAACGGGGGGGGGGGAGCTATACCTACTCTATTACTCAAACAACCATACTATGCACAGACCATGTCTCTAAAGATACTTGAGCATCTTTTGATGTTTCATGCCCCATGGGAGTAATTCTACAACAGTGAAAGCTGAATTTTGGCACACACGTTCTCCAATGTGCTCTAATTACCAAACACACTACAAACCAGTCACGATGACAGAGCAAGGCGTGGGGGTCCACCTATTGTGCTATGGAACCAGCCTCCAAACAGGAGGAAGCAGAACAGGTAGGTGTGTGTGTGTGTGTGTGTGTTGGGGGTATAGATGAGCATAAACAATGACTTTTCACACTCATTTGAACTACTCCTGCACTCTTGGAGAGGATCTTGGGGGAAAAAAGAAAGAAAGAAAATATACTAGACGTCATACAAGCCAACTCATCCTGGGCAGATGAGGGTTTTCCCATAAGAAGTTGAAATACACCAAATGGAAGGAGGTCTATTGGGGATCTACTTCCTCTGAGGTCTACTGTGTCCATCAGTGTAAGTGAATGCCCTAGTATCTAAGTAAGATGATCAAAAGAAAGCCAAGGGGATGAGTTGCAGGGGGCTTTGAGCAAATTGGCCCTCAGAAGCCACAAGAAAAATAAGGACTCTAGGAGTCCATAGCAGTCCTGGGGTGTGATGATCCAACAGAACACTGCATTGTACAGTTGGAGGCAGCGTATAGGGAGAGATATCCCATGATCCTTTTTGACTGGGTAGGATATTTTTTCCCGTGGTCTCCCTACCTCTTTAAAATGATCTCCCCAGACAAATATGCATGACTTAATGAAGTTTCTAAGGGAACATTTAGAAATGAGAGTGGAAATGATAATAATATGGGGATTTTGATTCCAATCAATGCTTGGATGATGTCTTGAACTTTGCAGGTAGTTGTTGGTGAGATTAATGACTTAATTAATGGTTACAGTGTAATGAGCTGTTTCATTAGTAATTTTCCATCATCTGTTGATGACTTGAAAAACTTTTGGCCAACAGGCAAAGAGATAATATTACAGAGGATACAAAGTCAAACAGACCTTCTGATATACGGAGCAGAAAAGTTTAGTGGCACTTGTTCAAATGAGCCACCATCTTTCAGAAATCGGGCAAAAGTTCTGCCAAAACCTAACTAGTCGGTAAGATGGCTCTCTTTCTCTTTCTGTAATTCAGATCAGTCAGGAAGGTCGATCTCCAAAATCCATTTGCAGCTGAATTGCCTTGACATGAGACATTCAACACCCATCACATGCCAAATTAATAAAGCTTCCTTCATGGTCTGTAACTGTCCTGACAGGGAGATTGGATCCCTGGATCTGGCAATTTGTCTTTTTCAAATCTGCAGATCTCAAGAAAATGGTGAGTTCTAGACCCCCTTTAGGCATGAAAGCCAGCTGAGTGGCTTTAGCCCAATCACCAGGAGACGGTGAATTCTAATTCCCCCCCCCCCTTAGGCACGAATGCCATCTGGGTAGCTTTGGGTCAATCAGCAGGCGATGGTGAGTTCTAGTCCCACCTTAAGCATGAACACGGTCTGGATGATTTGGGGCCAATCAGCAGATGACTTCTAATCCCGCCTTAAACATGTAAAACCAGCTGGGTGATTTGGGGCTGGTCTTTCTCTCAGCCCAACTCATCCCACACAGTTGTTGTGGGGAAAAGCAATGTTGGTATGTTTGCCACCTTGAGTGGTACCGTATATGAAAAAAAAACCATGGGGTAAAAATCTTCTTTAAAACAGGTCCTCAGTGATGAGGTTGTCTCCAAGCTGTGAAAGTTACTGAGAGCTTCGAACAGGAGAGAGAAGAAAACGTCATTAAAACTAGGTGCTCAAGGGAGTGAATGTGAGAGGGAGAAGAAAAATGGTGGACAAGGCTCTCTTTTTCCACACAGCCTCCTCTCCTCAGCAAGGTTCCCCATCATCCCTATCCTTGTTATCTCCACTCTGACTCCTTGGGAGCCCAGCATATCCTCCTGAGCACTCCTTTCGGCCTCCGCTGAGAGCTAAGCGGCCGGTTGGACTTGCAGAGAAGTCTAGGGATTCACTGACACTGAAGATATATTTCTCCCACAGAAAGCGCTCCATGTCAGGGGCCAGCGCTGGCGAGTTGGAACCTCGAATGCTTCCCGTTGACGCCGTGTATTTCTCAAAAATCTGCCGACGGTATTTGAACTCCAGAATAGTCTTGGTGTAAGTGTTGAGGGTCAGCACCGAGGCTGACATGCAGAGAGTGAAAGAGAGCCAGGCCAAGCTGTGGGGAGAACATCAGGAGAGGTGAGCAAAGGAGGAAAGAACACAACTTGAATCCCTTGGCCACTGATACACTGATGTCTTCCTCAATTGTCCATCACTATTCCCAAACATTTATCCACCCACTCAGTTGCACTGCTTCTTTCATCCACAAAGTTCCCTCATCTCCAGAATCTCAATATTAAGGCTAAGGTCAATGTCTCCTCTATTATAAATACAAGCAGAAGCTTTGATCCATGAATCTTAAACATGCTTGGTTGCAGAGGTATCTGAGACAGTCAAGACAGCAGTTGATATTGGGCAATTAAAATCCCACCTCTTTGTTATGTACAACACACGCTTGGCACGCCTAAAAGGAATGGGGATTCAATCATTCTATCGTGGCTATCTTCTTGACTGTTTTGAACCTTCTACCCATGGACACCCACATCTCAGTGTTTTAGAATCATTCTTCTTTTTCACGGTCCTTTTTTTTTGCCACTTTTACAAGTAAGAAAACCAGGCATCTTGAGTTATGAGACAGCTTTCTCTAAAATATCTCTTGAGATTCAGATTTTTATATTTTGTTCTTTTTACTCATTCAGATTTACGCTCTTTGTTTTACCATCCACTGTGCTATTGTCATCTAAAATGAACAGACTGTACATTTTGGTAGATCAGAATCTCATGCTGTTTGTCACAGGAATTTATTACCAGCCACCTCTTGGGACCGTATAACCATTCTTAGACACCTCTGAATCTCTTCCTTCCCTCTTTTTTTCCTACTTCAATCAAATCCTCTCTTTTCTTTCCATTCTAACCAAAACAAGGTGGTAAACTCTAAAGGGGAAAGGTCCTCCTAGTCTCACACTCCTCAAAGCTGGCTACTCACCCAAAGGACCATCCATAATACCATGTCTGGGGCCTCCAATCCTTTGGCCCCAAGTTTACAGCCACCTGAAAGACAGTCATGTACATCATGTGGGCCACCATGCCCAGGAGACCTGTGGAGCAGAAGAGGTCAATAAACCCATTCAAGCCATAATTCTTTTGGCAGCCTAGAAATGTTCCATGTAGCAATCAACAGCCTAAGCGGGCAAGCCTATAAACACCCATACACACAGATATGCAAGTTGTGGGTTGATTCAACCAAATCTAAGAGTAAAGCTCACCCCAGTACATACTCTATAAAGAGAGGGGAAAAGAATGACGGGAACATACAGCTAGTCTTAAACTTACAATCACAGTTCTGACCAGAATTTCCATCGCTAAGCAAAGCAATCGTTAAGTCAATCGCACCCAGTATTATAACTCTCTTTTTTCCACCTTGGGCATTAATTAGGATTCCCTAGTCAGCCTGACCACATTGCTAAGAATTCTGAGAGTTGAAATTTACCTCTCCGAAAATGGCCAAGATTGGGAAATCTACATCGGCACTATCTCAGAGACATTTCTGTCTACACAGAATAAAGAGATGGACAGGAGGGCAAGGGGCAATACCTGACAAAACAGTGATCACAGCTGCGAAAGCATTGATCTTGAGGCCGTCAATGAAGTTGGCATAGTAGATAGCATCTAAACACATCAGCAGGAATCCAATACTCAACAGGATGATATAAAGAAATTCGGAAGCAACTGAGAGCCACAGCACTCCTGCAGGGGAAAAAAAAGGGTTACGAGGAAGAAAGAGGCTAAGCAGCCTCTTGCTACCAGGAAAGAAGTTGATGGCAACCACTAAATTATTCTGTTGTCCCAGAGGCTGCCTGAAGCTTTCCCACTGCCTCTGCTTATAAAATTCAAAAGCCCAGCTGGGAAGGACTGGAAAAAAATGATAACAAAGAGGCATTTGGACTGACTGAGTGCAAGGTGGGAGAAAAGACTTTGGTGACCACAAGGCTTCTCTATTTCTTTGAGAAGGCAACATTTGACTAGCTGAAAGTTTACCTCAGAAAAATAATCTTTGCGGTACTTACGGTGTTGCTTCCCACTCATTTTGCACTTGCGTGAGTTGGCCTATTTTGCCATCCAAATTCTCACCTTTTTCTGACTCTGGAGGCAGCTCAATGAAACTCCGACACTTCTCCTCTGGCGTGAGGGGAACAGTGAGAAAAGACAATGACAGTTTAGCCACAGCTGCTGCTGAACGTGGCAATGACTTTATGCCAACATCCCTCCCCTGTCCCCAGGAAAAGGGGATCTTTCTGTTTCTGCCGCTAAGTAGCGGCAGGTCGATCTGAGTTGATCTCAGCAAGAAAATGCACCAGGTTGAGAAGACAAAGGGATCAAAGAAAGAGCCATAGTCCAAATACCATTTTTCCTCAACTACAATAGACTCCCAGAATTCCTAGCTCACAAAATCCAGCGGGACGCTTGGGATGTTGGACGGCATCTGGGTTGGGGAAGGGTTAAACCAGGGGTCTTCAGACTTGGCCCTTTTATGACTTGTGGACTTCAACTCCCAGAATTCCTCAGGCAGGCACGCTGGCTGAGGAATTCTGGGAGTTGAAGTCCACAAGTCAGAAAAGGGCCAAATTTGAAGGCCCCTGGGTCAAACTATGACTTTCAAAGTTGTTTTGAAGTTTAAAGTTCTCCATCTCTCTAACTGCACTCTAAATTCTGATCCACACACTAACCTGTCTGGCAATCTTGTCCAGCCGCTGGCCCCTCTTATAATAATTAGGAGGCTGTGGTGCTAGGTACATTTTCCATAATGCCGTGAAGGAAATGTATTGGGATCTGTGCTGAGAAATCCAGCTAGTGAACATCTCCATGTTCAGACATTGCTCAAAAAAAATATGGTATTCTTTCCTGAAGAATTCTCCAATAAGGGTAAAATTGGGGTCTACCTCCTCAGTTAAAATTGGATTTGACTGGCTACAGGTAGTCCTCGACTTATGTCTGGACACTTAGCACTGGCTGAAGCAATTATGGACCTACCTTGGAGCAACTTGCAACCCAGATTTGCATTTTTGATGATTGTCCCTCAGTCACATCATCGAACTTCAGGCACTTTGCAACTTGCATTTGCAGCCTTTTGAGCATCCCTCAGTCACATGACTGCATTTTATGACAGTTACGCTTTTATTTCCAGTTTTTGGCAAAACCATGCCCATAGCAAACTATTGGTTTGCTTTATGACCAGGACACTTGCTTAATGACCACTGAAAAAAAATGGCATATAATGAGGTTGGTCACGTAGTAACTTACGACCATGATGGGCCGGCTCCATTATGGTCATAAGTAAAGGACTATCTCTACTGTGATTGGTTCTGAACAGTATTGCTTATTTGCAGCTAATTTAACCTTCTTTTAACCAACTAAGTATGTTCTCTGAGTTTGTACAATACATTAAATTATGGATCATAATTCCAAGCTTGATTCTGGTCATAAGTCAAGGACTACCTCGCTAAGGGTTGTAATCAGCTCAGCACCTCAGTACAGACATGTCACCTTGTGTCTGGTCCATGGACACTGTGTTCCAAAACCTTTCTAACTGAGAGAATGGCAGCATTTGCTTCTTTCCACTAGGAGAGTTGTATCAGTCTGGACCACCACCATCCAGAATTGGTGGCCAGGGTATATCCATTAATCACTGATTTTAACTCGCCCCACATTAAAACAATGCGGACAGCCCCTCCTAAGGTCTCATTAGTGAGGCAGAATGGGGATTGGCAATGAAAAGAACCCCATTTATGCACCATATGTTTCTCCAGGCTCACAGACTTGCAGAAAGCCCTTGAACACAGCTGTTCGGCCATGCTCTGAGATACAGGAGGGAGAGAACAGGTGCCAAGATTTGCAAAACTACAAAAAAATCTCAAGTGGGGGCAAACTCGGGATGAAAAAAACCCACCTCCGTTTTTCACACAGAAGGTTGAGCATGCCAAGGACTTTAGTGGCATCTTTCCCAGCTTTGTTCCAGAGAACAAACCATAGCACTAGTACCCTCCTTCCAACAATCCACTGGAAAAAAGCATCCTGGATGTAGCCAAGTAGTGTTTTATAATTATCTGTTGCCTTTATCTCATCCTTCCTCCAAAAAGCTCAGTTGAGTTCTTACAAGCCTCTCCCTCCCCACTTCCCATTTACTATTCCAACAGTCCTCCAAAGTTATCAGACTGAGAAAGAATAATGGTGTGAGATAAGTTAGCCCAAGGGCCTCACCTGGGTTTCTGAGGATATGAATACTAAATACTTCACTTTCCACTGTGCCACTCGTTATTACTGTTGTTGGTTATACATCGCACAGAGTAAGACAAGACTCTGTCACTAGTACTTTACAAAGAGGATCCCAGGCAAAAGTATAGGAGAAAGAGTTAAGAAGGTGTGGCTGGGAAAAAGCTCTGTGCTCTTATTTATAGGTTGGCCTGATATATTAGTCCCTTCTTATAAAACTCTGCGCGTTAAGGTCCTTTATAGCCCCTTGAAGTTCTCCTACGACATTGTCTACATTGCTTATCTAGCCAATTCTTTCCCACCCCATGAAAACAAGAATGTCTAACTACAAATACAGTCATGGAATCAACTGCCCAGGGAAGGTGACCCTCTTTAATACCTCCATGATGTTCTTCACACGACAGCCAGAAACCCGTGTGGAAATACTTAAAAGCGTATTTGTCTTCACCCGTCTCCCAGATGTACTGGACTTTGTGGGGATCCACCGTCTCGTTTGTATCCACAGTCCCGTTGCTGTTGCTGGGTACACAGTTCCCTTTCTTGACCACTGAAAGGCAGGGTGATTTCACCACTTTGTGGGTCCCTTCACACCAATAGCTGGTGCTGAAAGCCGACACAGAAAAACAGAGGGCAAGACAGTTGAGGCCCAAGGAAAGCATTGAGCGAGCTCTTCGGCTTAATTGAATCATCGTTACAATTTCCCCAGAGCTACAGGAAGAGACGGGGTTGGTCCTTGAGATCAAACCCAATTGTTCAAAGTCACTCTAAGTGGTGGATCAATCAGACATCGTCTGGATTTAGTGAATAATTCTGCACAAGAGTCCGGTGGGCAAATTGCTTCTCCAATTTTCATCATTCTCTCATCTTTATAAGCAGAGAGTAGGCTGTGTTCAAGAAAGCATTCGCCCTAAAGGGGAAAAAAAAGCATGTCAGAACTTGGAGTTAGATCTGGTTACTTGAGGATATAAAGAATAGGAGCCAAAGGAACAAGTGGGATGTAGGATCAGAAGGAAAAGCAAGTTTGCACCTACATTCCAAGGGGTGTATGTCAATGAGATTGAATGAGCAAATAAAGAGATGGGTGCCATCAATCCTAGATGCTCCCCGATGACAGCTCCTAATGTGACTGAGCAAAAGATATCACACAGCTAATCCTTCATGCCTTAATAGATTTCAGGGTGTGTATGTGTTTGTGGTAAAAAAAAAGGTAGGAAAGGTAATAGGGGGAAATGGGTTATAAATGGAAGGTGACAAAATTCTGCACTCGGCCCCCCAAAAAAGTCTGATATAGCTTCTCTATGTTATGACGCGATGTTTGTGGATATTATCAGCAAGATAAATGGCTTGTGCTGAATACTTGACAAGCCTTTTCTTCCTGTTTACTCCCCTATTAACAGGAACAAAACCTTTCAATCTGACTAAAAAGCAGAGACAATCCTAAACCCTTTCTAATGTAAAGGCCATCAGTAAATTTAAAGCAAATGCTAAAAGTCTTTTGGCATGTCACAGAATCTACAGAATCTTCAGATGCTTTTCATCTCTTTTCTGTAACTAGCAAAGCTTCTTTTTGAAGAGCTGAGGAAGCTTTCCCAATTATGGAGATCTTTTTCCAGCCTTCCATAACCACCATCTGCCACCCATACACTTGTGAGGGGTTGATATAGCTTCAAAGAGTTAAGAAATTTCCTTCTTAGGCTACAGAGACCAGCTTCTTACACAACATACTACTGCAAAATTTTATCTTTGATAGCAAATTACAAAAAGTCCTAGAAACTTCCAGAGGCCTTACCTGACTCTAAAATGCAGGGGTCTTGGAGACCCCTGATCAGAAGCTAATAGTCTTCAAAGTGAACAACTAGCCAGTCTGCCATGTCAATGAGTCTCCTACCACGTTTTCTTTTCTCTCTGGAGCAACAGTGTGGTAACTAGGCAAAACATTAAGGTAGCCTCGCTTCCTAGATACTCCACTAATAATATAAATCCTTGCATTTGCCACCATCCAGTCGGAGCTGAAGAAGCTTCTTGGATGAGAAGCGAAATGTCTTTAAAGAAAATCAAAAAAGTCCAGTTGCCTCTTGAAAAAGCACCTTTGTGACTCCATAGACATTTAGGGTCTCAAAAACTAGAATATTAGGAACTCCTAATCATTTCAAATGCCTCCCCCCCAAATGCCTCCCCCCTGAAATCTCCCCTAGTTTGCTTTTCAGCAGCTCTGTTGGGCCCCTCAGGCTTGCTAAATCTATTCAAAATGTGATCTTTGGATGCAGTCTATCGAACCAAGTGACATTGCTTGGCCCCTGCACCCACAACGCTGCCTCTCCTCGGGATGAAACAGCTCACAAGTTGCTTTGTTGATCCTACTTTAAGAATCATTTCTCAGTCCTCTTCCTCTCCTGAAGGAAGAAATTGTCTTTCTGAAATCCATGGCAGCTCTTTTACAGTTCTCTCCCACAAGGTTGCAAACTCTTTTTCTTCTTTTAATTATTCATCACAATTACAAGCCACAAGCATGCAGCGGGCTTTGTCAAATCTTTGGAGTTCTGCCAGTTCAAACTTTTGCCCAGAAGGAATGTCAAAGATCCAGTGTTCGCGCTGAAGAATAACGGAAACAAATGCAGGAAGAGAGGAAATGTGTATCTGAAGGAGTGGCCCTCTGTCTGAACAGTCCAGCAGTTCACAACCCTAAAAAGAAGCAGTTTGAACCAAGCGGATCAGGCCTTTTATTGCTTGGGGGAGCTGAAAGACTGGATTGCGAAGAGTACAAAGTATCACCCATTAACAACGGCTCACAATGCCACTTAAGCTGTCAGCCACAAACATTCCCATTTGAAGAAAACGTTGGATGCTCAAAATCCAGGAATTGTTGGTTCCCCTTCCTTAAGGTTGCTCCAGAAATGATCCCAAAAACAAGTGTCAAGGGTATGATTCAAGATCCCTCGGTTGATGGACAGAGACCAATCCTGGAACATTTGACCAAATCACTTCTGGACCGTCACGCCAACAGAGGACTGAAGGTCTGTCCTCTTTTTAAAAAAAAGAAAGGAAAAGATATTCAGCTGATGCCCATAGACAAGATGCAAGGATCTTCAGCAGAGAGATAGATGCAAAGAGCAATTCCCAGAGGTTCACCTGCACCTTGTAAAAAAATGCTTCTCCGTAGCTGCTCAGTAGGAAGAAATCTCTCTACGCTGGCTGGGTGACTGGAGAGGTGGCATAAGCAGGGTGATAAATGAGCAGGCAGCAAAGTGCTTCGGCACCCTTCAGTGCGACACAGTCCGTGGAGGATAGGAATCAGCAGAGAAGTGGAGCAGCAGCTGATTAAACACACACACACACACACACACACACACACACACACACACACACAAACACAACTTCATTAGTGCCAAAGGGGTACCAGTGCCAGGTTTGAGGGATTAACATCTAATAAAGGAGAGAGGAGAGGAAGACAGAGCATCACGGACCCTGTTTTTTTAATTCTGTGTTCAATCAGCTGGCTGCTTGAAAAGGATGAAAAATTGGATGCCGAGATGAGGGAGCAGCTGGGTCAAAGGTGACAGAGGGGACTGAACGAGGGAGAGAAGAGGACAGGGAAGGAGAGAGGGATGGAGGAGAAGAATAGAGACCAGCAGATCAGATCACGGAAGACTGATCAGCAGAAGAGCGGGCTGGTGAACTGGGCTGATCGGTGACACAGAGGGATTATTATAACATGAGTGAAAGATTTCCACCAAACAGCACTTGAGGGTTGAAAACATTATTGTAGTCCGATGTTTAGAGAGCAAAGGATTACGGCAAATGTACACAAGCATTATTGCCTTTTGTATTCTTCCTTTTGACTGTCCTTGTTCCCCATTTAAAATGTCAGCTCTTCTTTAGCAAGCATGAACACGTAGGAAGGCCAGTCAATACAGAGAACGAATATTGAGATAGATAAGGGAATATTTGTCCCACTGCTCAGAGTTGAGGGGAATCGATCCGTACATAAACAAGAGTGAATAGATTGGCCAATATGTCAGTCTAAAAACTGGTATGTATGTATGTATGTATGTATGTATGTATGTATGACATATTTAGTCTTTACCCTTGGATCTTGGGTTTCTTAGGATTATCATCTGGCTGGCTATAAAGAGATTGTTTTTGTGTATCCCATTTTCAATACCTTCAACATGTTAGGAAATCAAAGCTGGTGTAGACTTAAACACAGCTAAGTAATTAGAGTAGAGAAGATCTAACCGGGTGGGCTGTCAGCCAGAATGCTAGACTTCTAAAGAAGACGTAACAGTCATGCAGGCTAACTGGATGACAATTGGTAAATGGGAAAAGTATAGGCATTGCAGCGTACAATAGGAATAGTCCACCACAGGAAAAAAAAACACAACCCTTCCAAGGCTGCATTCAGTTCCTAAATATTTTTTATAACTCCCCCCCCCTCCCCTGAGCTGCCTCTGACATCATTGCCAACCTTTGGTGGCATAAATTCTTGTTATTCCGGGCTGGGAAATATGCACACAAAAATAAGACAAGTTGTAAAATAGAGTTAACACAATGTAGAAAACAAAGACAACCTACCCACTCTCCAAACTCCCTTGCAAAATCCAAGTAAAGACAAACCAGGACTTGGTTTGCTTTTGGCACTCTACATAATGTTACTCCACATCTTTTATCAAAAACAATTTCCCATTCCCAAATGTGGACAATAAGGGGATTAAAGGCATCTCAGCAACCTGCTTTCTAGCAGAGCAGGCATGTCAAACTCGCAACGTCATGTGACATTGTGCAACATATTGCGACTTTTCCCATTGCTGGCAATGGGGTGGGTGTGGTTTCGGCGTGACACATCTGGCCCACGGGCCGGCAGTTTGACATGCATGTAGTAGAGGTTTAGGAAGTGGCCACACCTCCCACCCACCCACCCACCCCTGAGGCAGCCATGCTGTTTCTGGACAAATTTATTTACAATCATACCTCAGTACTCAACTGCTTTGAAATTCGTCGAATTTGGTACAAGATGCATTTTGATGTGAAAATTTTGTCCAGGTACTCATTGTTTGTTTGGTACGAGGCATAAAACCTGTCAGTGTTGGCTGCCTTGTGACATGCTACCCTTTCCAGCTGAAACAAAGGGTGATGTGTTAGTCACGTGATTTGTTTGGTACTTGTTTTTAGTACTCATCATACCTTCTGGAACCAATTAATGACAAGTACCGAGGTACCACTGTATTTATTTGTTAAACTTATTTGTTGCCTATCTCGCTGGGGGGCCGCTCTAGTGGCTTTTGCACACACAGCCCCAGTGGCAGCCATTTGAGGAAAACGCCCACAACACACTTTCAAAATTCAGAATACTCCACCCTGACCCAAAACTGGAAGGCTGCAGGCTGATGGATCTCAGTATTTTAATTAAAAAACCCAATATGAAGCCTGCTCATCCCTTAAGTCCCCCTGAAACCAATTGGATTCAAGCTGCTGTACTGGAAGAGATTTATCTAGCCTAATCTCCTATAATTACAGGCAGTCCCTGAGTTAAGAATGTCCAACTTAAGGACAACATCTAGAGATAAACAGGCTGCCTATTACTAAAAATGGCAGATGGTGTACTCCTTCCTTGAGTCAACAAACCACTGTGGGAAGTCAGCCCCACAGAGAAGGAAATATTAAAAGGGCAGAAAAAATATATTTCCTCAAAGGATCTTAAAGAGGGAGAAAAGCATGCCCAGTTTTCTTAATAGCCCCAAGTCTCCCTCCCCCAAGTAGAAACCAGCTCTGTAGAAATGCAGATGTAAACCATTCAGGAAGGTTCAAGCTAGAAGATTAAGAAGACAAAGACACCTAAAATCTACATGCCCAAACTCTAAGACAGGACATAATAGGATTAACCCACAGATGCCAAAGGGGCACACTCAGACTCAGGTCAGAATACATGACACAGGAAATACAAAGGAAACAACTCCAAACAAAGGCCCCAGAGGGTATAAAAACCCACTCCCTACATGTGCTCTCTCTCTCTTCTTCCAGAGCCATCTTACTGTCTGGCTCTCCTCTTCAATAAACTGATGGAGACTCTTCCTTCAACACCACTGAAGCCATGCAATGCTTTCAGGAATTGTTGAAGCTGCACATTTTTAACATAGCATTTAATATAGCCATTGTAGCCATTCCTGAAAGCATAGTGCAGCTTTAGCAGTTCATTGGTTCAAGGAAGGACAATGCCATCCGCCATTTTTAGCAATAGACAGTCCGTTTCCTAAATACAAGTTTGACTTACATACAAATTCAGGTTAAAGACAGACTTAGGAGCAGAACCTGGAACTCCGTATAACTAAAAACCTTTAATGATGGAAAGTGCACAATTTATAGTCACACTGTAAGGAAATGTGATGGGTTGGAGTCCAGGAGCAAGAGATAACTCAGTTCAGATAGTTGATATGAGAGAAAGAGGATAAAGACAGTCTCCCCCTAGTAGTTTGCGGAATATATGCTTTTTGGGGGGAGGTTGGTAGTTTGCTTCAGCTTGGCAAGATTCTGTCTATAGATGAGGATCAATAAAAATAATCTGCTTGGAAGAATCACAGTGTGTCTTTCTTGGTTTGGGTGGCCTGATGGAGAGCTCTTCCTAATATTTAATGTGAGCACCTTTCCTCTCTCTTGAGTTAAAGTATCTCTAACCATCCTTGGGCAGCCAGAAAATGATCAGTGTGAAAATAGTTGCTCTAATGGCTGATCCATATTTTGCTCTTGCAGCTTCAGTAGTGAATTGCTATCCAATGACATTGTCCTCATTTTGCGTGTGCAATCGATAGTAAGCAAAGCAATTGGCTGGTTCTTCCATCTTTGCTATCTTTCTATTCTGCATGCCTGGAACGAAAGAGAAGTTTCCTGACAGTGAGAACAATTAATCAATGGAACAGCTTGCCTCCCTGAGTTACAGGTGCCCCATCAGAGGTGAAGAAAAGATTGAACCTCCATTATTCCAGAATGGTATAGAGCAGGGGTCTTCAAACTTGGCCCTTTTATGACTTGTGGACTTCAACTCCCAGGCATGCTGGCTGAAGAATTCTGGGAGTTGAAGTCCACAAGTCATAAAAGGGCCAAGTTTGAAGACCCCTGGTATAGAGTCTCCTGTTCGAGCAGAGGGTTGGATTAGAAGACCTCCAAGGTCCCTTCCAGCTTTGGTGTTCTATATTCAATATTCTTCATGGAGGCAACAAGATGTGTCTTTGGAACGTGAGAGAAAATATACTTTTGAAAATGAGCCATCCTATGGGTAGAAATACCAGTAGAAACTCTTTCCTCTGGCACTTTCTCATCCATTTTAGGATTACTTTGTGAATTATGTGCAGAAGAAGAATTTGGGACAAACTTCTGGAACAAAACGGAGACTGGGGAGCTGAGTGATGCTCTAGTACAGTTGGCTTAATCCTCATGGCCCTCTTATCTGCATATCCAAATTCTGTGAATGGCATTAACCATTCTTGTTACTTGATGATAAATCAAATTGGATACAAAATGTACCCCGTGTAAATCATTTTCAACTCATATTTATTCTCTGTATGTTTTTTTCATACAAGGTAGATCCACATTTTCTTTTATTGATATTATTGCTTTTTATATTTTTGAAAGCATAACAGCTACACAAAATATAAATATAATATATTAGAGAACTGTATAGAAACATAGAATGGATAACCAACTTTGCCAATATTTCAAGAAAATATTATTTTCAATAATGATACTGACTTATGAGCACTTTTGAATATTTTAATTAGCTCAAGTTGAATCATGAATGGATGTTACCCAAATAAAATTATAGTACAAATGGTTTATTGTGTATGGGTTTGTGTAATAGCAAAATGTCAATTTTCTTGTTCTGTTACAGTGTATCATGAACCCTAACTATATACAGAAACTAGGTTGCTAATAGTTTTAAAAGAAAAATGTCTAATTCTAAATATGATCAATATTTTAATATCACATTTCAAGGTGAATTTCAAAAAGCATGTACAGTTAAAATGTGGAAATCTGTATTCAGTACACAGTTATCTCAGATATATAGCAGTGCATTACCTACTTATTTATTGAGAAAAAATGCATGTAGATATACTAATTCTTGCCAACTATTCAAATTCTGTGTTGAAGTCATCCATATTCTACAAAATATCTAAGCATATGCAAATCAAACAGATTTACCCCGCAATTTTCTTCAGGATTTTGTTTTTTCAACTGTCACAGAATCTGAAGAAGGCATATATTTTTTCCCGCATAATAAGCACCGTTCTATTTTTTCCAATTATGTTTTAACACAATATATTTTTCCTTGTCACAAACAGTGGATTTTATACTAGAAGTCTAGCTCTCAATCCACTTGATATCCACCGTCTTCTACTGCTCACATTCCTGATTCAGATCCTTTTGCCGGTTTACAGTACAATAAAATCAACTATAATCCACAAAAGCTTATACTATAAATGTACAGAGTAATGGAAGCTTCCTACATGTCTCAAGAAAGACAAAAGAGGAAAAAAATGAAATTTAAAGGAGAAAGGGGCTGCTGAAAAAGGAGAACTGCAAGCTAGATTATTTATTTATTTTATTCATTCAATTTCTATAGCCATCCATCTCAAGCAAGATTTTTTTTCTCTGTGAGCACGAGTGACTCTCTCTCTCTGTCTCTCTTCTGTGACAACCTTGCCCTTATCCTAATGATGTCGATTTTGGGGCCTGCTTTTTGCAGCCCAGAACAAACCAACAACAGTAGCCTGAATATCAATGTCATCTGCAGTAGTTTCATGTGGAATGGCAGGAGATATTCCATGTAACATCAATTTTCTTCCCAATCAATCAACCCCCAAAGCAAACAAATATGTATTAATTATCATCTCTGTCCTTCCTGACACAAATTCTCAAACATTACACACACACACACACACACACACACACACACACACACACACACACACACAAACTCTGAAGGTTAATGGAAACCTGAGGGAAAGAAAGGATGGCCCAAACTCTCCTTTGCCATCCCTTTCCTCTGTGAAAAAGGCTTCTGTTTTATTCTTTAATTTTCAGGAGGCTTGAGATTATTCTTCGATTTCTTCAAATGATGTTTTTGAACTCATTTTATTATTGGAGCTGGCAGAAGATGGCACTGCTTTCAGCTTGGATCTTTTCATCCTTTAGAAGCCTTTCCAGCTGCCCATGCTTCCCATTTTCAAAAAAAAATGCAAAGGGAGAAATGCCCTCATCATGGTTTCCCTCGAGAATTTTTGTTTGAAATGTGGGAAGCTGCAGAATCCAGCCATCTCTCAAACAAGGAAAGGCAAGAAAGTGCCTTTGCTGTAAGAAATGAAACAAAATTGTTTTCTTTAGTTTTCATGGAAAGCAAATTATTTTGTCAGGCTGAATGATGGCCAAGGAAGCCAGAGTTTATTATCTTATATTTTACTGCTTTGAGGAATTACTAGCCTGCTCTTCAGGGCATCCCATAACAAACTAGCTCAATATTCAGGAAGTGAATTCTCCAATCATTTGCCATCAAAGGCATTGTGACTGGCGAATCCAGGGACTAAATTTGAGGTGTTCTGCAGACAGATAATCTCTCTCTCTCTCTCTCTCTCTCTCTCTCTCTCTCTCTCTCTCTCTCTCTCTCTCTCTCTCTCTCTAATATCTTGCCTATTGAGAGCATCTAGATCCACTGGACTACAACTCCCAGCATTCTGTTAGCCATGATGGGTGGGGCTTCAAAAAGTTGATATGTTCACCACCTTGAGTTATTTCTAAAAATAATAAAGGAGGGATACAAACAAATACTAATATCTCAACTAGGGGTGTCCACAAGAAGGGTTAAAAAAAATCAGTAGGGCAGACCCAACCACACAATCACCACACACCTCTTTTATCATGCTTTGCATGCATATAAGAGACAGGGCTTTTGGGGGGACCCTCTCCTGCAGATGCTCTGGGTCCTACATTTAAAGAACTCAAGATTTATTGCAAAACAGGGCACCCCAAATAATTAGGGGGCTGAAGGTGTTTCATGTGGAAAGAGCAGAGCAGCTGGCATTAAACACTTTCTTCAGTCCCCTAATTATTTGTGTTGTCCGGTTTTACAAAAGTTAAAGAGCTTCGAACAAAGGAGAGACAAAGTAAACATGACAGAGGAATATACAGCCCTGCCTGGCATCAATAATGCAAAGAGATATCTCCCTCCACCACCACCCACATCCCCGCCCCCCCATTTTAGAGCTCAAGGTCATCCGTGGAAGCTCAATCGAAGGGAGATTTAAGACTAAGGGGAAGAAAGGCTGTTTCACCCAGCATATAATTAAATGGAGAATTCATTGCCAGGAGTTGGAGTGATGGCAGCCCATTTGGGTGGTTCGAAAAAGGAACTGGAGATGTTCATTGGAGCATCAGGCTATCAATAGCTGCTAATGTGCCAATAATTCCTTCATACTAGGCAGATGGCTTTAAATCCTGCAAAGCTATGAAGTAGGTTGAGTCTCATTCTCTGGTCCGGGTTTGGGAACTTCTCCAATGGACCTACAGTGATTCATCACTATACAAACAGGGACTGGTCAGGATGCAGCCAGGGCCTGATCCAGCGGATTTTGTCCAGCCTTATTTTGTTTTAGGGACTCCAATTTTGGGGAAGAAAAGATGGTCTGAAGGCAAATCCAGTGGTTCTTCCTACTCCCAGCCAATATTCTGAGCATTATAAACACTAAATTTGTTATGTGCTTGTGTTTGTTCTATCAAGGAAACTAAACATGGGATAAATAGATTCAAATGATTTTTATTGAATTCAGAGTTCACTTACTTTATAGATTGCTTACTGTAGTAAGGAACATTGTCCCCCACCCCCACTTCATCCCAGACACATCTACTACTCATAGAACATAGAAAAATAGAAATGGAAGGGATCTTGGAGGTCTTTTAGTCCAACCCCCTACTCGAGCAGGAGACTCTATACCAGGGGTAGGCAACCTCGGCTCTTTTATGACTCATGGACTTCAACTCCCAGAATTCCTGAGTCAGCATAGCTGACTCAGGAATTCTGGGAGTTGAAGTCCATGAGTCATAAAAGAGCTGAGGTTGCCTACCCCTGCTCTATATCATTTCAGACAAATGGTGTCCAATCTCTTTCCGAAAGCCTCCAGTGATGGAGCATCTACAACTTCTGAAGGCAAGTTATTCCATTGGTTGATTGCTCTCACTGTTAGGAAATTTCTCATTAATTCTAGGTTGCTTCTCTCCTTGGTTAGTTTCCATCCATTGTTTCTTGTCTTGTCTTTTGGTGCTTTGGAAAATAGTTTGAACCCCCCCCCCTCTTCTTTGTAGGAGCCCATCAAATATTGGAACACCATCATGTCTCCCCAGTCCTTCTTTTCATTAAACTAGACATACCCAATTCCTGTAACCATTCTTTGTATGTTTTAACCTACAGCCTCCTAATCATTCTTGTTACTCCTCTTTGCACTCTTTCCACAATCTCAACATCTGTTTTTATAATGTGGTAACCAGAACTGGATGCAGCATTCCAAGTGTGGTTTTACTAAGGTTTTGTAAAGCGGTACTAGAACTAGAAATCTACTAGTGACAGATTTTATTTTCCTGGGCTCCAAGATCACCGCAGACGGGGACTGTAGCCAAGAAATTAAAAGACGCTTGCTCCTGTGGAGGAAAGCCATGGCAAATCTAGACAGCACACTAAAAAGCAGAGACATCACCCTGTCAACAAAAGTGCGTATAGTCAAGGCTATGGTCTTCCCAGTTGCAATGTATGGCTGTGAAAGCTGGACCATAAGAAAGGCTGAGCGCCAAAGAATTGAGGCCTTTGAACTCTGGTGCTGGAGAAGACTCCTGCGAGTCCCTTGGACTGCAAGGTGATCAAACCGGTCAGTCCTAGAGGAGATCAACCCTGACTGCTCTTTAGAAGGCCAGATCCTGAAGTTGAAACTCAAATACTTTGGCCACCTAATGAGAAGGAAGGACTCACTGGAGAAGAGCCTAATGCTGGGAAAGGTTGAGGGCAAGAGAAGAAGGGGACGACAGAGAATGAGGTGGCTGGATGGAGTCACTGAAGCAGTAGGCGTGAGCCTAAATGGACTCCAGAAGATGGTAGAGGGCAGGAAGGCCTGGAGGAACATTGTCCATGGGGTCGCGATGGGTCGGACACAACTTCGCAACTAACAACACTAGAACTTCATGTGATCTTAATTCTATACTTCCTGGAGGTCATCTAAATAAACCTTAAGAACTCTAGGAAGGTCTTGTCTGCTGGTGTGAAAGAGGTTTGGAAAACTGACACTGAAATGATACCCAGCAAAAGTTCCTATATTCGGTGCTCTTAGTCCAGTGATGGCAAACCGTTTGGGCTTGGCATGTCAAAAATTTGGAAAATGCCTCACTTCACTCTGCTGGTGTGTCACACCCCTGCCGAACAAAAGAAATATGTCCTTTGCAAATGTATTTATTTTAAAAAAATATATAGTCCAGCCACGGTGGTTCCATGTATTATATTTGGAAACATCAAATTACAAAAATGAAATACGAATTAGACAAACTCATTTTCGCAGGTGCTGGAGACTGCATGAGAGCACTCTGGGCCTTCTCACTCGGCTTCCAAAAATCATGCAAGAATGGGATGTCTTTTTGAGAATCGCTATCAGGTGTTGGCGAACACTGGCATGTCACCAAAACATCATGGTGTGTCACTTTTGACATACAGGTCATTGGTTTGCCATCATTGTGCTAGTTCCAAATGGAGAGGTTGGTAGGAATGTGAAAGTCCAGAAATATCCTTGTATGTTAACATATCTGTCTGTCTGTCTGTCTGTCTGTCTGTCTGTCTATCTATCTATCTGTCTATCTATCTGTAACAATGTTCCCCAAACATTCTGGGTTGGTGGCTCAGCACGGGGGGGGGGGGGAGAGGGGATGGTTTTGTGTGAGGGGCAGGCCCGTGCACAGCTTCATTTGTGTGAGCAGCGGGTGCATGCACCAGCGACTCTTGCAAGTGGAGCTGTGAGCACGGGCCATGCTGCTCGTGTGAATTGGGCCGCGTGTGCATGCACATGCACATGCACGTGGACCAATTGCGAATAGGCCATGGCCCAGTATTGGGCTGGGGCACACAGGTTGGGTACCCCTGATTTAGAAAATTTATATGGCCACCCATATCCCTCTGTTAATGCAGCCTAGCACTGTGTTGGCTTTTTTGGCAGCTGCAGCACACTGCTGGCTCATATTGAAGTGATTATCTACTAGGACTCTGAGATCCCTCTCACAGTTACTACTATTGAGCAAGGTACCACCTATACTATACCTGTGCATTTGATTTTTCCTGCCTAAATGGAGAACCTTACTTTTTTCACCATTGAATTTCATTTTGTTAGATAGCGCCCAGTGTTCGAGTCTGTCCAGATCCTCCTGTATTTTAAGCCTATCTTCTGGAGTATTGGCTATACCCTATCTTCCCAGCCTGTCAGGTAGATGTAACTGGGAAAAGATGATCCGTGAAATAACCTGACCCCATGCCGTGTAGGACTATAAGGTGACAACCTTGCACTGAATTGACTTGATCTGATCAGATTTGGACAGATTCCTAGGTTTGCAGTCTCTTCTTCCTTTTTGAAATGGAGATGCTCCATAGACAAGGAACTATAGAGATGTCTACTGGTTACTCACCAATCACTTGGGTCAATGGGTCAGTCACCCCCCCACCCCCACCCCACATACACACTTCTGTTGCGGAAGGGGCATTCAAGTTGCCTTTTTAGTGTTTCCTCCAGATCCAGACTACATCGGGACTTGTTGCAGATAACCGCTAAAAGCAATTTACAAAGCCAGGGCTGCAGAAGAACGGTGTAAAATTAGATCTGAAGAGTTAAGAGGGGGAAGTGGATAAAATATATTTTAAAGGTGTGGGGTGGGGAGGGCAAAGAAAGATTACATGGTAGGAGAAAATAAATGGAAAAAGGGAAGGTGTGAGACAGCAAGGAAATACAACACAAATCATGGGGTAGTGTGAAAGATTACACACTGAGAGAGATAAAGCAAGTCAGAAGGCAGCATTAAAAACATCATCTAAATCCTGGGCAGAACAAAAGGTGCAAAAGCAGAAAAAATAACGTTCTGGAGAAGATGAAGGGGAAGTGTTTGGAAAACTAATTGCTGTGCGTGGGGAGGCGTTGCAGAATCTGGTAGGGGTGGGACCCAGTTACTTCTTCCGTGGGTGGGTATGCAGAGGGGTGGGCAGGTGGGGGAAAGGTGGGGAAAATATCCCATTATAGACTGTTGTTGCTCTGTTCTCGGGGAATAAAAAATACCCCAGGAAATTAACTGAAAGGAGCAAAGAACATCACAGATGCAAGTGGTTGGGTGTGAGGTGGTGATGTGTTTACTTATGCTTTGCATGCAAGAACCATGGAGTTGGGATCACGGAGGTCATGTAGTCTAACCCTCCATTCAGGGCAGGATCCACTACCCCATCTCTGACAGATGACCATCCAAGTTCTGAAGCCTTTTAGCAGAAAACGCACCATATTATGTGCACCCTATTCCACTGGCTCATACAATCACAGAGAATCAGTTACTTCTGAAGTCTAATCTTCTCTCCAAAAATTCCTCTAACATTTGAGGGATACCCCAGATTGGTCTTAAAACTTGTTCAAATTACATGGGTTAGCTAGGATCTTTGCACACCGGGAATCAAGTCATGATACTGGCTACAACATGATTTAAACCCCAACACTATTTTTAATGTGTTTGTAAAAAAATTTAAGACCGTGGAATACCAAACAGTAATCTGGCACTCACGAGGAATACTTCTATTTCTTTCAAAAATGGGGGAGGAATATTGAAATAAACTATATATTTTAATACTATGTTTTCTTTTTCCTATATTTATAAATCTTAATTGGGGATTTGAGAAGGAAAAATCTGCCAATGTTCTTTCTTTCTTTCTTTCTTTTTTACTTAAGGCAAGGGTCTTTCTAGATTATTGAATGGATCCAAAGGATCTTGCAACTTGTCAAGATTTTCACGGAGAGATACAATCAATGAAGCAAGAATTATACAGACTTTAATATTGTAAGGTGAACTAGAGGTGAAGTACAGAAACTTTCCAACCATAATAGGAAATTTCAGTCCTCATTTATTAATCATTATTAAGGCTGAATTTATTTTTATAGTGTCCACTTGAAGTTAACAACATTGAAAAGAGTAACTTATGACTTTTTTTCTCACTTGACCGTTGTAGCATCTCTACATCCATGTGATCAAAATTTGGGTGCTTGGCCACTGGCTCATATTTATGATGGTTGCACTGTCCTGGAATAATGTGATCCTTCTGACAAGCAAAGTCAATGGGGCAGCCAGATTAATTTAATAATTATTTACAATGTTAAATGAATCTGGCTGTCCCCAATGTTACTATTACTAATTTATTTGAATGTTTTGAATATCAACTTCTTGAGTTTTCTGCAACGTGGAAAGGTATGATTTAGGACACAAGACACTAATAAATTGCTCTCCTTATACCAGTATTTATGTCTAAATTTTCTTCTGCGAATTTCTCAGCCAGCCCACAGTATCTCACATGGATCTTGGGGACCAATTCATGGGATACCTTCAAATTTAGTTACCAGACTAATTTGTAAACTTTCAGAATCCACCAGATGGCAGCAAAGAGGTTTCAGTAACTCTCTGTTGCCATCAAGTGGTCAATCACATTTTTCCAGTCTGGATGAAGTAGCCCTCTCTGGTTGTTGGGGGAACAGGACACATGGGATTAGCAGATGTGATAACTTTTGGGGATGTGTATGTGGATTTGCTTGGAGGAAAAGAAAGCTGGGCTGAACACTAATTCCATCTTCCTAGCCCCTTTTTTTGCACTGGAAAATATCTGTCAGAAGCAGAATAATTGGAAGCATCTCCTGGGGGGAAAAAACCTTGCAAATCTATAATCAAATAAATTTTCTGGACTCAACCCACCACTGAAAAATTGTTTTGCGTTACATATCCTGCCAAAACCCAAGGGTTTGCTGTTGCTTCTTTCTGTAGATTTCAGGTTTGAACAAGTTACTCTCAAATATACCAGCCTACCTCACAGGCATGTTGTTAGGGTGAGAAAAACTGGCTAAAGTTTTTGAATGAAAGGCATACATTTAATATGTAAATTAGTCAACTCAGGGAATTGCTGGCCTGGGCCCCTGTGGAGGTGTGGCATTTTGGGGTTGGCTAATAGCCCTCCTCCTCCCGCTGAACACACTTTGCTCCCCCACCCCCCATCCTGGTCAATTTTATTTCAACTGAATTTAAAATTTAAATCCCTATTTATTTCGGTCACGTTTTATACTGCATTTTAACTGAATGGTGGTTGTTGTTTTTTTATTGAAGTTTTATAAAAATTACAATATTATCCCCTCCCCAACCCCCCCTTAAACCCCCCCTCCCCCTCCCCCACTTCCCAAAGCTGATTACAGGGTTAAAAGATATATAATAATCATAATCTATTAACTGAATGGTTGTTAAGCTACCAAGAATCACCTTTGGCAAGATGGATGGATGGATGGATAGATGGATGCCAAAACTTCAATATGGTAAAGGTTACAAAATTAGTTTGTTTTTTTTAGAAAGACAATGTTCTGGTAAGATGGACGAAACGATCTTTTTGGTACCCCTCCTGGTCTAAGTAACCTCCGGGTGTAACAACTGTGGAACTCTCCATATCTTTTATTTATTTATTTATTATTTATTTATTTATTTATTTATTTATTTATTTATTTATTTATTTATTTATTTATTTATTTATTTATTTATTTATTTATTTATTTATTTATTTATTTATTTATTATTTATTATTTATTTATTTATTTATTTATTTATTTATTTATTTATTTATTTAGATTTATATACCGCCCTATTCCCATAGGACTCAGGGCGGTTTAGAGGGCAGTTAAAATCATACCATACAAAAATTAGAAGATTTAAAAGGAATACAGACTGTTATTAATCCCAATGACAACTACATTTTTAAAAACGTTTTTTTTTCAATTGGGCAATATTGTGCTCGTCACTAAATACTGCCCTCCGCATCTGCAAGAGACAACAAAGCAGCGAGGTGAACAATGAATACACACTTCCTATTGTAGGAGGGGCACGAACGCATTTGAGTATCTCCGGGGAAACAGTCCCAGAGGCTTCTGATTGGTCCCGAGTCGCGGGATATGTCAACGTTCTACATATCTCACGAAATGGAAATAAATTCCGCACTTTCCCCTACCCACGTGACTTTCGGAGACCTCAGGGAGGGCCGCTCTCGACGGACGGTCGAGCTCCTCCGAAACGACCGCCGAGGTAGCCCGATTCGTTTCCGAGCATCTCCGAAGCGCATCCGATGGTTTCCGAAAGAGGCGACTCTCCGGGCTACTCTTTAGTCGTTGCCACTCTACCATTGACATCTCTATGGTGAAACTGCTTTATGGATTTACAGTACACGGATGGCTCACCGGGGGGGGCGGGGGGGCGGGGGAGAAAGCCTTTCCGTTCAGGGGCGGAAGTGCTGGTAGCTTGGAGAGCGGAAGTGACTGGAGTTCGAAGGAGGAGGAGTTTGCTCGAAAGGCGGAAAGGCGTATAAAATCCCCTCACCGCGGCTCAGCCCTTCTTTTTCCGCTTCCGGTCGCGGTATCGGCGAGAGGCGGTGAGGTCTAGGGCCGCGCGTGTTTGTCCAAGGGGGAGACGCTGTCGTGGGTGGCAAAGAAATGGATAGATATGGGGGATAAGGACAGAGCCTTCTGGGGGGGGGGTTGTTTAAAAAAAGGCGCCACGTGGTCGAAAATATTAATTTATTATTTATTTATTTTAATTCCATTGATATCCCGCCCTTCTCCGAAGACTCAGGGCGGCTTACAAGCTTAGCAGTAGCCTTCATTCTATGTATATGCCTGCTTATTAGGGCTTTCACACACACCCCAAGCGGCATTATTACAAAGTCAGCTTAATTGCCCCCAACAATCTGGGTCCTCATTTTACCTACCTCGGAAGGATGGAAGGCTGAGTCAACCTTGAGCCTGGTGGGATGCGAACCTGCACTAATTGTAGGCACTAATCCTCCGTCCTTACGTGTTGTGAATATAGATGCCCAGGAAGAAAAATTGAATGCGCCTCCCCCCCCCCCGCCGCCTTCAATCACATTATATTCAAGCTCGGCACATCAGGTTTTCACGGGACATGCTGGGTGTTTACAGCAAGATCTAAACCATTTTAAAAAAACGGATTCACTTGAGTCTCGGTGGATTTCGTTTTAAGGGATTACGCCTTGCGCTGAACGCTTTTTTTCTTATAGGCAGAAGGATGTGGAGTGTTTCCCTCCTGTTTAAAACAGGCTTTCGGGAACTTCATAATGCAGTCGGGTTTTTTCACACGCAGATGAGACGAAATTTATTTATTTATTTATGGGATTTATATCCCACCCTATCTCCCGAGGGACTCAGGGCGGCTAACAACAAAACTTAAAGGTCTCTACAGTAAATTAAAAATAAAAATTTGAAATAAATTAAAATAAATTAAAGAATAGAGTTAGAATTGTAAACATAATTAAAATCCCTGTCAGTCTAGGTCAGCCCAATAAACTACGTATTTGGCGAGATGGTGCCTGGTGGTCCTCTTCATTTTTTGAAGGGAAGCATTTTTTTTTAAAAGAAACATTGCTTTAATTTCGTGAATCCTTTAGTGCAGGGGTAGGCAACCTCGGCTCTTTTATGACTCGTGGACTTCAACTCCCAGAATTCCTGAGCCAGCCAAGCTGGCTCAGGAATTCTGGGAATTGAAGTCCACGAGTCATAAAAGAGCCGAGGTTGCCTACCCCTGCTTTAGTGGAAGGAAGATGATGGGAGAAAGAGTTGCCCTAATTTTCATTTGTGCTACTATTTCAGCTTTGCCGCTCTTTGCAAAGGAGGAAAAACTAAAAGAATAATTTTTAGGACTTATTGGCAAAGGGTGCCTTTTACTCAAATAACCAGTCTTTTATGTTTCAGTTGGATTCTTCATTTTTAAAAATCATCTTTTCCAGATGTTCAATTCTGGGGTCCTCAAGTGGCGTGGAAAACGTAAAGGAATTAGGAATATAGCCTATCGAGTTGGAAAAAGCTCTTTCACTACATTATTTTACATTTGTTTCAAAGACCCAGGAAAAAAAATGTAAATAAACTAGAATAATATGAAATAGCAAGCATAAACTTGAAAGTAGCAGTGACATTAAAACATATATATATTTGGCATTGAAAGGAATATGAATACCGTTGGACTTTAAAGAGAAATCACTCAGCTCTGGGATTTTGAAATTAAATGAGTTGTATAAAACATGAATGTTTGCTTGGTCTTCCCTTGCCCAGGAATTCTCCACAATGTCGGCTCATCTGCAGTGGATGATCGTACGCAACTGCTCGAGTTTCCTTATTAAAAGGAACAAGCAAACTTACAGCACGGTGAGCCACACTTCCTACCATCTTCCAAACTGACAGCCTCGTTGCAAACCATTCTAGGGTGTTCTTAAGCTTTCCTGGACTTTGAACCTTCTATTTTTCATATATTCCCTTTTCAGATAAAATTCCTGCCTTTAGCTGGCAGAACTCTTCATTGTTAAGTTGCAAGGAATTCTAACAAAAAGTGTTTTTCTTTCTTTAAAGGAGCCCAACAACCTTAAGGCACGTAACTCCTTCCGTTACAACGGTCTGATACATCGCAAGACAGTTGGGGTAGAACCAGCCGCTGATGGGAAGGGCATTGTTGTAGTCCTGAAGAAGCGTGCAGGTGGGTGTGCTCGGGTTAAAGCAAATTCATACTGAACAGAGAAGGTAGAACGGAAAAAGTTGGAAGCGACCTTGGAGGTCTTCTACTCCAGCCTCCCCCCCCCCCGCCTCTGCTCAAGCAGGAGACAACTTATACTATTCCAGACAAGTGGCTGTCCAGTCTCTTCTTAAAAGCCTCCAGTGATGGAGCACCCACAACTTCTAAGTGTGGCCTTACTAAAGCTTTATAAAGCGGTACTAAATTTCACTTGACCTTGCTTCTATCCCTTAATGCAGCCTAGGACTGCATTGGCTCTTCGGGCAGCTGCAACACATTGGTAGCTCATATTTAAGCGGTTTCACTAGGATGTCTAGATCTCTTAAATAGCTACTGCTGTTGAGCCAGATGTAGCCGTACATCTGTACCTGTACGTTTTATTTTTCTTGCCCAAGTGTAAAGCCTTACTCTTCTCTACATTGAATTTCATTTTGTTAGGCAGTTTAGGAAATGATAGAAATAATATGGTGATTCTTGAACTATGGATAATGCAAATTGATGAGGCTGAAGGACAAAAAAGTTGCCTGTGTCTGCATATAAAGTTCTGATGAATTTATATCAGTTTTGTGGAACCAGAAGCAACTATTACATCTCATAATGATTCCGAGCCACTCAAAAATACAACCAACATGTCAAAAATATTTCTAAATTAAACCATAAGTTTGCAAAATCGTGCATTTAAAATAGTTAAAAGGCCTGGGTAAGTTATATTCTGAAACTTTGTGTCCTGTAATGAGCTATTTTAGTCTCCAGTGTCTAACTGTAGATACCCAAGTGTATCTGGTAGAACCTGCAAACAGTGTTCCATTAATAGTCTACACTCTTCTGCTTCTCAGGCCAGCGAAAGCCAGCCACTTCCTATGAAAAAATCACCATCAACAAGAATGCACGGGCCACTCTTAGCAGCCTCCGCCATATTATTCGCAAGAATAATTACCGCAAGGATTTGCGCATGGTAAGTCAGCCTTCTGGATTCTCCCTCTGCAAGGTGGCGCTTGGATGGATTTCATCAAGCTTCCATTAATCCAATTAGTATGTAGTAGTGATTCATGATAAACCAAACTGTTCCATCCAGCTAGAAAGGAATGCAAAATACGAGTCTTTGTACTCTAAATCAGGACCCTGCAACCTTAACAACTTTTTAAGAGTTTATTCACTACCCCCTTTTTCTCCCTCTATTCCAGGCTGCCTTGCGTCGGGCCAGTGCAATTCTGCGCAGCCAGAAGCCCGTGGTGGTGAAGAAGAAGAGGACTAGGGCTCCCAAGACTGCATAAAAACAGTTCTCAAATTATCCAATAAAGGAATAAAACCAGAGACCAGAATGTCTGTCATTTATAAATCTCTAGTCATGGTATAGTAGTGGTCCCTATTTTTCTACTTGCATTTTTACGTGCTTTCAAACTGCTAGGTTGGCAGAAGCTGGGACGAGTAACAGGCACTCGTTACGCGGCACTCGGGATTTGACCCGCCAAATTGCCGACCTTCTGATTGACAAGCTCAGCGTCCTAACCCACTGAGCCACCGCGACCCACTACGGTGGGAAGGTAACAGTGTTCTGTGCGCCTTTGGCGTCTAGTCATGCCAGCCACATGACCACGGAGATGTCCTTGGACAAGTACTGGCTCTTCAGCTTTGAAACGGAGATGAGCACCGGCCCCCCTAGAGTCGGAAACGACTACCACGCATGTGCGGTGGAACCTTTACCTTTTTAGTCATGGGATTGCTTCTTTCCTCCAAAAAATGAACTTTGGCTGTTTCCACTTATTCTGAAAACCAAATAAATGTCCCCAAAATTGCAATTTCTGTAGTGGGATGGGATTTGAAAAATAACATGGATTTGCAACTTAAGTTTCAAGTCATGTTTGATTTTAATTAAGTCTCCCTCCCTCCTTCCTTGATGCCACAACTGAGGTCACAGCTAGTTGGAATGGAAATGGTTTTGCTCCTTTTTTAGGAGGTCTTGGGTCTGGTGCAGATTCTTTTGAAAATGCTTTCCTACGATAAGTGTGCATACGGTATGAGTAACTATCTGAGGAACTCAGGGTGATCTCCATGGTTCCCTTCCACTTTTTTTCTTCTACCTTGAAAATTACATTAACTACAAGCAAGAGTTGCTTTTTCAAAGCAGAAATCAGTCCATTTCCTTGTATGTTGACACACAGGCCTTTTTGGTAAGCATCAATGCAAAATCTGTAGGTTTTTCCCTCTCTATGACATCTTGAACTAATCAGCAGAATCTTAAAGGTGCTGTGAAAAGAGAGACCAGTCTGTGGTCTTAGTTAAACCAGGAAAACTTTAAATTTATCCTGATCAGATTGTTGGTGGTTAAATACCTGTGTTGGGCTATCCTTTTGCCAGTTACAGTCTCTTGACTTCATTGTTTACAAGGTGAATTTATTATAATCAATTCCTGGTAAAGTGTACTGCTAAAATATCTTCCTTCCAAAGAAATATCTTTTTTTTTCTGGAACTGAGCTGTTAAAAGCGTAGGTTAGGAGAAAAGGCAAAAAATGAAATAGATTTAAGATGTTTACACTATCTCATAGGGACAGTGGTATTTGAGATGGTTAATTGGCTTTGCAACCATAAGGTGGCAGTTAAGAGCTGAAGCAAATCTAGGGTGGTGGTTTATTTTCAGTTTTATCCTTTTGTCCTAGATTTCAAGAGGTTGGGTTTACATACCCTTGTCTACGCTGTTGCCACAGCCAAGTAATTAATGCTAGTTGATGAGAAGCATTTTTAGGGGACACAAACCCAAAGGAAATACTTAATAAACGATACAGCAAAAGTCAATGAAGGAACCTGATTGTTTACTCTGTATCTATAGCAGATATGTCAAACTCGCGACATCACGTGACATTGCGCAACATATCGGGATGGTTTTGCCATTGCTGGCAATGGGGTGGGTGCAGCTTCTGGATCATGTGTCTGGCCCGCGGGCCAGCAGTTTGACATCTATAGGTGCTGTGTGCATTTGGCTATCTCATGCCACGGTGACTGGATGGCTTTTGAGATATTCAACAAGAAAGATGGGCTTTCCAGTAAATAAATCTTTGCTTCTCTTCCTAAAAGCAGCCAAGATGCGATAGTCCTGCAATTGGACTGACTATGGGCCGTCAAAATTGAGCTGGCTGTAGCAAATTAACTTTGCAAGCCAATAAACGAGAGTATAGGAGGTCCTCTACTTGTGACAACTGAGCCCAAAATTTCTGTTGCCAAGAGACATTTGTTAAGTGAGTTTGGCCTCATTTTATGATCTTTCTTACCCTGGTTGTTAAGCAAATCACTGCAGTTAAGTTAGTAACGGGGTTGTTAAGTGAATCTACTTCCCCATTAACTTTGCCTGTGAGAAGGTTGCGAAAGGGGATCACATGACCTTGGGACACTGCAACCGTCATAAGTCTGAGTCAGTTGCCGGGCATCTGAATTTTGATCGCGAGACCGTGAGGCTGCTGCAGTGGTCGTGTGAAAAATGGTCACTTTTTTCAGTGCCACTGTAACTGAATGGTCACTAAATGAACTCTTGTAAGTTGAGGACTGTATAGCTCAAGGTTGAAATGACAGATCCTTGGTGCTCTCTGAGCTTGGTTGTTTTCTGGTGAACGTTTCATTACCCAGACTAGGTTACTTCATCAGTGCTAATAAGAAGTGGGGTTTTCTCTCAGTGTATATTCTAGTCGCAGGGGTCTTCAAACTTGGCCCTTTTATGACTTGTGGACTTCAACTCCCAGAATTCCTCATGCTGACTCAGGAATTCTGGGAATTGAAGTCCACGAGTCATAAAAGAGCCAAGGTTGCCTACCTCGATCTAAACAATGCCCCAATCAAAGAACTGCCAAACAAGCAACAGTAAATAGCTCAACAAAGGAACCTACCGTATAAGACCACCCCCAGCCATGCTGGCAGGGCAAGTCACTAGAACAGGGGTGTCAAACTCAATTTCATTGAGGGCCACATCAGCATGGCGGTTGCCCTCAGGGGGCCGGGTGGGCGTGGCCAGGGTGGGCATGGCCTACTGGGTGGGCGTGGCTAGAGTGTGTATGGCCTACTTGGTGGGCATGGCCAGCTCTACATCGTTCGCATCAAGGGTGCCTATGGGGACCCGGGCAGGAGTGGGACAGATCTGAGGGTCTCTGGCAGGAGGAGGGTCTCTGGGCCAGGGCCAAGGCAGTGGGGACCGTTCCCTCACTGTTTCCAGGATGGCTTCGCGGGCCACATGAAACCACTTTGCGGGCCGGATCTGGCCCCCGGGCCTTGTGTTTGACATGTCTGCACTAGAATATAAACTGAGAACAAAGCCCACCCCTTACTGGCACTGATGTTATTACCTAGTTTGGGTAATGAAATGTCTGCAAGAAAACCAAGCTCGGAACACCAAGGTACCCTTGCAAGGCCAATGAAATCAAGATTATGGCTGTATAGTCCCAGCAGAGCCCAGACAGATCTTATTCTTAAACTTGGGGGGGGTCACATGTAATCAATCTGTTTCATAAGTCTCACTCTCCTTGATGCCACAACTGAGGTGGCAGCTAGATTGAAAGCAAATGGTTTTGCTCCTTCTAGGAGGTCTTGGTTATAGTGTAGAATTCTTTTCAAAATGCCTTCCTAATATAGGTGTAACTATCTAAGGCACGGGTCCCCAACCCCAGGTCCATGGACCGGCACTGGACCGCAGCGTGCCAGAAACTGGTCCACGCAAACAAGCAAAGCCCCCATCCATGGGATGCAGGCAGTACATGAAACCATGTCCCCTCCGGTCCACAGAAAACCTCTCTCCACGGAACCGGTCCCTGGTGCTCAAAAGGTTGGGGATCTCTAATCTAAGGAACTCCTTAGTTCTAGGTTGCTTCTCTCCTTGATTAGTTTCCATCCATTGCTTCTTGTCCTGCCTTACTTACAAGCAAGCTGGAGTAGCAAAGTATGACGCTGTTAATAAAGGGTGAGTTTTTTTCTCTAACTTCACAGATTTAAGCCCCTCAGCTCCTGTACCTAAAGTGGGTAGGAATAAAGCAAGCTAAAGAAATCCTTTTCTGAATTTCAGCCCCTTCCTCTCCTGTGGCCATTGTGATGGCCTAGTAGTCTGTCTTGAACACATTTCCTATGCCCCCCCTCCCTAATTTTTGTAGTTCCTTGCTTCTTTATCCCTCCCCATTCATGGTGGGAAAGTAAAAACCAATTGCTTAATTTTCCCTGAGTGGGTCTTTGAGGAGTGTGGTTTCCATTAGCAAACCTTTTACAGGTAGTCCTCAACTTACAACAGTTCATTTAGTAACCATTCAAAGTTACAACAGCAGTGAAACTTGTGACTTACGATCATTTTTCACAGTTACTTTTGCAGCATCTCCAATTTGCTTACAACAGAATTGAGCACAGGGGCTGAACAGTAGAGCACCACTTGTATTAGCACAAGTCAGAAATCACTACTTTGGATGTATAGCAGGAAAGAAAATGACCCGAAATTTCTGTAGTGGTGGGCTTGGGCAGAGGTAGGCAGCCTTGGCTCTTTTATGACTCGTGGACTTCAACTCCCAGAATTCCTGAGCCACCATGGCTCAGCTTGGAAACCTCTCTCTTTCCCCTCAGCATGGCTGGCTCAGGAATTCTGGGAGTTGAAGTCCACGAGTCATAAAAGAGCCAAGGTTTTCTACCCCTGCTCTAGTTTTTTCACCATTTCTGTATAACTTGCAATCACTCAAAATGTTTGCTAGTCCTCAAGAAACAGTGGCCAGTACCGACACTGAGGCAATCTGGTGGTGCAGATTTACCTCACATCACCAACAACAGCTGAATGTAAATGCAGTGAATGATAATTCTGCAAATTAGGCTCTTTGCTGTGCCCTATTTAGACACATAGGTGAAGATGATTGAACGATATTCTGCTTGCCCTATTTTGAAAAGGAACTTTGCAGTGTTGCAAAAAAATAACATTAATGCAAATAAAACAGCACCTTCTGTAGCAAAAAATTCACTTAAGCCTTTGTTTTTTGTTTTTTTTAAAGCTGGCAGAATCCCAGCTTTTATTTTACATTCTAATCCTACTGTTTTCCCCAGAAGCTCACAATTATCTGCATTTCTCATATTATAGGTAGCTTATTCACTGAGGTTGCAGCTGGGGATATGATAAGCATATTGGTAACTTGAAAGAGAAGGGGGAATTCAACACTTTCCATTTACAAAACCACCTAGTCACTTGCAGAATTTCTGTCCTCAGCCCAGGGGAAAGAGGAGGTGAAAATGGCAATTATTAATCTAATCAAAGTGTCTTGATTAGATTTGGAGGATAAAGTGATAGAAAATACTAAGATATCGGTAAGCTAATGATATCAAAATGGGAACCTGGCTTAGTCATTAAAATTCGTTCACCATTTTTCAAGCCCTGCTACACATCAAATTCCCCCCTTTCCCCCCCTCGAGGGTTTGTTCTTTTATATTTTGAGAAAGGTTTTCTCTGCTTTAATAATTTATTAAGCTGTAAATGCCAATAGATGCATCTGCTGTTTGGGAGGTGAAGATTATAGAAACTGCAAAGCGTTTTTTAAAAGTCACACCACCAAAAGACACGCAAGACCGTGGGGTTTATTAGCGTTCCTATGAGGTTGTGCAATGAGGTAATATGTAATTATTATAAGATGCTCTCCACTCAAAGATTTATTTATTTTTTTGTCCAGCTTAGGTGCTGGTGTCTGATAATCTTAGGCAATGTCAGTAAAGCTAAAACATGTTAGGTCTGATCCTTGCTTGGGTGAGAGTCTACAGTGCTTAAACTATTCGTTGTCAGAAGTTACAATGGCATTGAAAAAAGTGACTTATGACCAGTTTTCACACAACCATTACAACAACCCCACGGTCACATGATCAAAATCTGGGCACTTGGCAAATTATGTATTTATGATGGCTGCAGTTTCCTGGGGTTGTGCGATCAGCATTTGTAGCCTGCTTACGACAAGCAAAGTCAATGGGGGGGGGGGGCGGAGAATCCAGATTCACTTAACGACCTCATGATTCAGTAAACAACTGCAGTGATTCACTGAACAACTGTGGCAAGAAAGGTCGTAAAATGGGGAAAACTCACTTAACACTTTGGAGAGGTGCGCGCTCACCTCCGCGCGAACGGGCAGCGGCGCCGCTCTTTGGGAAAGCTGCCGCGGCATGTTTGCAGGCTGCCGAAGGCGGCAGCTCTGCAAACGAGCCGCGGCAGCTTTCCGAACAAGCGGCGCTGCTGCCACTGGGAACCGGTTCCATCACACACACAAAAAAGTGGCAACCGCGGGCATCCGCGCATGCGCAAGAAAAAACATTTTGCGCATGCGCAAAATGTTTTTTGCGCATGCGCGTGCATGGACACATGCACGTGGCTCCCACTTTTTTGTGTGTGTGATGGAACCGGTTCCCAGTGGCTCTTTTCCTTTTTCAGGTTGCTGACCCCTGCCCTATACCCTGTCCTGTACATCACACGGCATCCTTCCAAAGTGAGCCCAGTTGATAGGCCAACCTGGTCACATGCTTTCTGACCGCCTAGCAACCATTACAATTACCAGACCCTCCAATTATTAGATCAAATGCCCCTTTTGTTCCTGTCTTATCTTCACTCCCTTTTTTGTGACATGATTTGTAACATCCTGCTAATTCGGGGTACCCAAACTGGATAATTGCAATTATAAAAGATTTATGTTTTCCCTCGTTTTTCTATAAGAATACCTGATTTGCATCTAGAAGCTATATGTGTAACAGAGTTTATGCTTCGGTTAAACATGGCTGCACTTTGGTTCTTAGTTATACTTTAAAATACTAACTCTAAGCAGTTTTTATTTAAAAAAAGCCATATTTAAAATGAATTCATAAGCTATATGTTATTCTACAATAGTGTGACTATTCTAAAAGTATCCTCTAAGTCAGTATATAATTCCTCTCTATTCCTTCAGCTTATTATATCTCCTTTCCTAAATGTATCTTAGCTAAGTGCCACCATATGCCTATTCCTTTAACAGAAATGGAAAATTACAACATGTACATTTCTTGTGTACCTCACACAATGTTTTCAAGTATTTCATACTGCAGTGGTCTTCACAACAATCCTGTAAAGTTTGTTTGATGACTTCTTCTTCTGAAGCTGAGAATGGGTTACCTGAGATCACTGCATTTCCATAAGCTTTAATGGTGCAACCACTGATTTCACAGAACATTGCTTTTCTTCTAGATTCCTTTCCTAAAAATAAAGCGTTCCTTTGAAAACAAGTTTAACCATATCATGATTATGCAAAAAAAGGAGAGCATATCATATGGAAATTACGTTGCTTGGAGAAGAGGGGTGCAAGCCAGTTTAGCTAAAAAGCACCAGGCTAGGAAAATAGATTACGACCCTTTGTTTCATTCTAGGACAGGGCTTTTCAACCTTTTCACCCATTGTGCCACTTTTAGGATAGGGCAACATCTGAGTACTACCAGTCGCCTAGCAAGGTGTCAAAAACTTGATGACCAAAAAAAAGTGACTGTTCAAGTGGCACTGAAAAAAGTGCCCCCCAAACCACAGCCGAGCAAGACACCTGCCTGCCTGCCCGGCGGTGCTCTTCCTCCTGTCTGATATTTTCATTGTTGTGAGCATTTCTGTTGAGGATTGGCAGCGGGGGTGGGGTGGGGGGGTGTTTGGTTTTTATTCCCTTCATCTGCTGGGTTGTTGCAGCAGGTTTTGGTCACTTCACATGATCCTGGGACACTGTGACCATCATAAATGTGAATCAGTTGCCAAGCATCTGAATGTAAATCACAAGACCCTGGAGATGCTGCAACATTCCAGCTAATCACTGCTTCTTCTGGGCTCAGCAGACGTGCCGGGATCAGCGCTGAGCTCCAGCTGGAGCCTGGCACTGATCCTGGCGCTTCCGCTGAGCCCCGACAGCCCTGCAGCTCCAGCCGTCTCTCGCTCAGGCTTGTGCGGTGCTGCCACTGGTTCAGCTCATTCCCCTCCCCCACTACCACTTTTCTAGGATGGTCATGTACCACCTGCCAGGTGCCAATGTACCACAGGTGGTACCCATACCACTGGTTGAAAAGCCCTGTTCTAAGAAGTTATTACATTGCAAGCAAACCACTGGTTAATCAGCAGAAACATGAGTTTTCCCAGCAGAAAGACACTCTGAATTAAAATTTCTTCCTGGTCCTCCTATGGTTGGTTTTATTTAGCATCCATAAATGTTGGTGCACCTGCAGAAGCTTAAAGCTACACACAGTCTGGGAACGAAGCTGGACAACTAATATAATGCAGTGACCGAATGAACCCTGGGCCTGCCTGCCAGGATGGAGGGGCACTAAGGAAAAATGTGGGTGGATGTTTGCGTTTCTGATTTTTCTTCTGCTCTTCAGAGCTGCGTAGCTTTCAGGCAGAGAGCCTGCAAGGCCTGGAGAGTGTGTCATTCATCAGCAGGAAATGGGGCCGTGCTCTCGGAACAATGCGCTGACCTGGGAGAGGTCTATGAACGGAGCGATAAGCTCTGGCTGTTTATAAAAGGGCACCGAGATGGCAGAGATTGCGCCAGCCCCACAGGGGATTGTGCAAGGCTATGCGTGTAGCCCAGGATTGGGAGGAGGGCCTTTCCTCTTGGGATCTTGCCTTCACTGGAAGCTTTGGCCCAATTTCCAGCCCACAGGCAAAAGTCTATTTTCCAAAGCACTAGCCACAGGGCTCAGCCTATGCCTGGATGGTGCTACTTTGGACTGACAGGACATTTACAAGAGCAAATGCACCGGTGCTTCAGTCTGTACACAAACATCCCCCTTTGCAAGAAAACATAAATGCAATTAATGCAATTAAAAGGAGGGGGAGGGGAGGGGAGGAGGGCAGTTGAAGCTAATTTGCACCAACCCCTTTCACTAGAGATAGTCCTCAAATTACGACCAAAACCAAACGCAAAATTTCTGTTGTTAGGGGGACAGTGGTTAAGTGAATTTTTGCCCCATTTTACACCCTTTCTCACCACAGTTGTGAAGTGAACCACTGCAGTAGTTAGAAGCGTGGTTATTGAGTGAATCCGACTTCCCCATTCACTTTGCTTGTGGCAAGATCGCAAATGGTGATCTCGTGACCCCAGGGCGCTGCAACCATCATAATAAATAGGTGCCACTTGCCTAGCGTCCAAATTTTGGTCACGTGGCGATGCCGCAAGCAATGGTTGTGTGAAAATGGTCATAAGTCACTTTTCTTAGTGCTGTTGTAAGTTCAAATGGTCACTAAACAAGTGGTTGTAAGTTGAGGACTAGCTACATATTTTTCATAACTCTCATGAAAATTGTGCCTGTACACTTCTTCATAGCTTGCCTTTCGTTTTTAGAGTTGCACTCTTTTTCTTTTTGAGGATCTTATCATCTCCAGCCAACCACTACATTATCCGTCGTTCTCTTTCTTGCATCCTATTCACTCTTCTTTTGGCTGGGGAATTCTGGGAGTTGAAGTCCACACAGTTTAAACTTGTCAAGATTCAGAAGCATGGCTCTAGTTTTTTCGCCATTTCTGTATAACCTGCAATCACTCGTTCCATTTTCCCTGTCAAATAAAATACCTTGGTCTTTAGTTCATTAACTGCTAGAGCCACACTCTTTGTTTCATTCTGCAATCTATCCAACATTTGCTGCAAATCTTTGAGTTTTCAACCAACAACACAGCATCATTTGTGAATAAAAGTAGAGATATTTTTCCCCAAAGGGACATCTTTAATAATCACAAACAATCCTTAAATTTTTATTCATAAGCATTCGTGTGAAGTTTATCTGATCATCTTCCCTTTGGGGGAAATGATATTTCCATCATTGCAATGGAAAAAGAGGAAGGAACAGGTTACTGAGAATGGCATACATATATGTTTGAGCATAAGACGCATAAATGCATATTTGCAGTGCCTTGAAACAGAAGCTACCCCGAAAGGACCTTAACAAAATATGCACTAATATGTAAATCTTTTTTGACACAATGGCAAAGGAAAAACTTACATTTTGCCTCATATTTATAGGTAGTCCTCGTTTAGCAACCACAACTGGGTGTTTAGCAAAATGGTTGCTAAATGAAGCTGTGACTGTGCTGATGAGCCTCTACTTTTCTTTGCTTTATAGACCTGCAAAAGAGGTCTGTAAATGAGAGGATAGCAAAATTACTTTCTCATCACCATCGTAACTGCAAACAGTCCCTAAACAAGGCAGTTGCTAAACAAGGACTACCTGTATTTCATTTTGTGCTAAAAAGTTGCTTTTATAGCGTATGTTATAAAGCAAAGTAGGGCCCCCTATCCGCTCAGTCATTGGCAGGGCTTTTTTCTCTCATAGAACGCTCAGAACGGAGTTCCGGCACCTTTTTTGGATGGAACCTTGTAGGGTAGGCAAGGCGGGTTGTATGACATGTGTGAGTTCCGGCACCTTTTTCTTTTACAAAAAAAGCACTGGTCTTTGGGAATGCTTTTATGTTTATTTTGAATACATTCATTTGAACGTATTTATACTTCCATTTTTTTTCCTTGTATGCCTTTTGATTCCTTCTTCTTTTCTCCCCCTGATTTTGCTGTTGCTTTTGTTTGATCTAAAAGAAAGTTAGAAAGGTGGGAACAAATTCTGAAAGTAATCTGCTGGAACTTTGTACTTTGATATGGCCCAAGGGCTAATCAATAATGTTGTTGTTGAAAGTAATCAATTAGTTCCAAATGAGCTTTGCCCAATGAGGCCAAATGAGATTTTGTCATAGGGTTAACTCTCCTGGGTCTGGCTCTGGATTTAGTTCCGGATCTTCAGATAACTGGTTTCTTTGCTTCCGTTTCACCTGTTAGGATGGTCCAGCTGCCGCAGCGCTTCCTTCTCCTGTATTGCTGCCAGATGCAACTTACGGTCACCCCGAGAAGCCCGGTAGCCAGTAGGACTCCGCCTGCGACAGTCAGGATGGTGTCAGAGAATCTACCGGCACAAGCGACACTCGTAGTTACGAGGCCAATGATGCTGGCCAGCACCCCAAAAGGAAGCAGGCAGCTGTGGCAGGAGTTTTCCACGCTGCCGGTGGTAGTGCTTATGAGGCGGGGATCCAGCTGGGATTTGGTACGCCCCAGAGAAACCTCTTCCCGTTCCATGTTCACCATTACACGGTCGTAAGGCAAAGTGGACGGCAGAGCCATGACTGTTACAAATCTACGGAGGAAAACAGCAGAGAGGACTTAGGCTGGTCTACGACCGTAATAAAGAATTGATTTGAGAAAGGAGGCCAGATTTGATTTTATTTTTTTTTACCAAGAGAAGGAAATACAGATGGTCCTTGAATTATGACTACAAGTGGAACTAGAATTTCTGTTGCCAAGTAAGGCGGGGGTTAAGTGAATCCCACCCACTTTTATTACCTTTTTTGCCATTGTTGTTAAGTGAATCACACAGTTTGTTAAGCTTCCCCCACTGACTTTGCTTGTCGGAAGCCAGCTGGGGAACAAGTGGTGATCATATGACTCTGGGATGCTGGAACCATTGTAAATCCATCCTGGTTGCCAAGCACCCCAATCTTGATCACACGATCATGTGGATGCTTGCAATGGTCATAAGGACATGTCATAAGACACTTTTTTTTCAGTACCACTGCAACTTTGAACGGTCGTTAAAGGAATGCTTGTAACTTGAGGACTACTTATAAGCAGGGTTGAAGGAAGAAAATCACCTTCAAAGGTTGGCAAGACTGGGAGGTTGGAAAATGGGCTTGGAGTTAGGTAGAAGAAATATTTATGTTTGCCTTTTGCCTCTCCAGAAGAATTGGGAATTGGGAAGAGTCGCCCCCTAATCACATGGCAGGCGTTGAGAATGACAGGTTGTGAATAAGATGGAATAATGATTCAACTGGATTCAGAATTGCTTCCTGTGTTTTATCTGGAATTAAGGAGAAACTTCCTAACAGTGAGGACAATTAACCAGGAGAATAGCTTGCTTTCAGAGGTTGTAGGTGCTTCATCACTGGAGGTTTTTAAGAAAAGACTGGACAGCTATCTATCTGAAAGGGTATAGGGTCTACTGCTTGAGCAGGGGGTTGGACTAGAAGACCTCCAAGGACCCTTCTTGCTCTATTCTGATTGATTGCTCTCTTAGCTGCCATCAGTCATAAGAGCAGAATCAAATTCTAGGGTCCAAAACAGTAAATCGGTTTCTTTATTATTTATTCATCCATCCATCCCTCCCTCCCTCCATCTATGTTTCTCTAATAATTCACCATACGGATATAGCCGCTCAACTCACAAAATGTTCCTAAGGACAAATGTTTCAGGCAGGGTCACTAAACCTCAGGGCCACCAACAATAGTAACTTGTAAGAAAGGACTATGAGCCCAGCTTGTATGCTCAGAGGCACTCTTTCGAAACAATTCTGTCGTTAGTGGACGGCTCTGATTGGTGGATCTTGAAGCTGTACGAGAAAAAAAGACAAAACCTGAGGTTTGCCCCTTTGAACGTTTTCCCTGGTGGCATTCAGAGGCATCGGTCGGGGGGGGGAGAGAGGGGGTGTCAAAAACATCAAAATGGTGCCCATGGCTCTTCTTTGCCGTGGCTCTTCTTTTTTGACAGCCACACCCCTCCCGCATACACTCTTGAGAACATTCGGATTCCTTATTATTCCCAACTGCTGGAAGACAGATCAGTCATAGGGTTTTTACAACTGTCTTTATATTTTTACTGCCAAAGTGTTCCACAGTAGAGATTTATAGTACCGTTTCAGCCATCGTTAGAGTGATATAGCACTAATGCAGACAAGCTTTATATCACCATACTGATAGCTTGGCTGACTCCATAAACCATAAACCATAAAGCCCAAAGACCTTCTAAATCAGCCTTTTTCAATCTTGACAACTTTAAGAGGTATAGACTTCAACTCCCAGAATTCCCCAACCAGCTAGAATTCTGGGAGCAGAAGTCCACACATCTTAAAAGTTGTCATGATTAGAAAACGCTGGTCTAGATTGGGTGTGATATGCTGATGCATTTTATGCTATTCACTTTAAGACTGGAAAAGAAAGATAGGAAATTCATAAGACCTCATAAATTCATAAGACCACTTAGGGAGGCCATAAACAAGAATATTTGGAGGCCAGTCTATACAATGCGATCCATGACAGGACCTGACATCCTTTGTGTAAGTTTAATCTTTCAAGAAGCAGGTTTGAACTTCCCTTAGACCAGGGGTAGGCAACCTCAGCTCTTTTATGACTCATGGACTTCAACTCCCAGAATTCCTGAGCCAGCCAAGCTTTATATCTGGCTCAGGAATTCTGGGAGTTGAAGTCCATCAGTCATAAAAGAGCCGAGGTTGCCTACCCCTTCCTTAGACTGATACCTGGACTACAGCTGCAGGCATCCCCAGCCAGAAGAGAACCACAGTTAAGGTCCAGTGCTTCTAGACAGCATTCATGTGGGGCATAGCTAGGTCAGGCAGATCAAAACTTTTTTTTTTATCTTAAGCATGAAAAGAATCAAATGTGGCATTGTAAAGGAGGCTGGAAGCATTTTTAACACACCCGCTTATTGTATTTCCAGATTTTGTTTGTGTGGTTCGCGTTTGTTTTTCCAAGCTGGAGACTGTGTATTGAAAATGTTTCCGCACACGCAGGATATATGTCTGCCTTTGGTCTGTCTCACTAACCATCAAAATGTTTGGACAAGCTGAGTGGATACATGTAGTAAGTTTATTCAGCGATGGACTAGAGATAAATTATCATCAGAGGGGATTTGGAAAGGGGTAGGAGGAGGCAGGACAGAAAATTGCTTTTTTTTTTTTGCCAGAGAGGAGCTCAAGATGACATTATTCAATAATCTTTTCAGCTGAGATTACAACCCAGTGGGGGATCCATTCATTCCCAAGGGAAATTGTGGAGTTTTTGTTTTAAAAGAAAAGCCAGGAAGATATATTAGATGAAATTATGGAAGAAAGTTGACAGCAGGCCAGGGATTTTGATATTTTTTTTTTAAAAAAAAAGGCTTGCCAGGCCTTGTGAACAGAACCTTGTGGTTGCAAATGGAAAACAATGCTTTTAAAAGACAAAAGAATGAATTCGTAACTGCCCCAACCAAAAAGATGCTGGGAATAAAGAATAGTCAAAAAAAAAATTAAATTTCTGGTTCTGGAACAACCACAGTGACAGCCATTAGCAGATGTTAAATTTAGATTTTGCAAATCCTTCTCAGAGGATTTTGTTTAATTTTGCACTTTCCCCTGTTGTCAGAAGTGATTGTCCAAGATTGACTGTTTAGTTTTACTTCCAGTTAATTGGCAACCTAACTGTGTAGGGTGGCCCTCTGAAAAAATAAAGGGAACCAAAGGAGGTCCTTGATAGCTATTCTACAGGCTGAATTAGTAAAGGAATATTTTTGAGGCAAGTTGGTGTGCTGCATATTTGATTCTTTGCAGAGCCTTGGTGGAGCAGTGGGCTAATGCCTCCTTAAGTAACACCAGCTGCCTGCAATCAGTGCAGGTTCTCGTCCCACCAGGCTCAAGGTTGACTCAGCCTTCCATCCTTCCGAGGTAGGTAAAATGAGGACCCAGATTGTTGGGGGCAATAAGCTGACTTTGTAATAATGTCGCTTGGGGTGTGTGTGAAAGCCCTAATAATAAGCAGGCATATACATAGAATGAAGGCTATTGCTAAGCACACTGATTTGTGCTTCTTAGATTGTAAGCCGCCCTGAGTCTTCGGAGAAGGGCGGGATATAAATGGGATTAAGAAAAAAAAATCAGTTTAAGGTTTTTTGTTTTTTTAAAAAAAGCCATGTATTCTCAGGCTGACTTTGAAAAAACAACAACTTGTATTTGTATTTTCACCGTACAGTTGCTACGTTTGAAACAATTCCCTGCAATGCCTAAATACTTTCTGCATAAATAGCTAACAAACAAATAACAAAAACAAAAGAAACGCAAACCAATGTTGCAGAAAACCTTTAAAAATGGTGTCCTGAGTGATTTTTTTTTTAAATTCCATTTATATCCCGCTCTTCTCCGAAGACTCAGGGCGGCTTACAAGCTTAGCAGATTAAAAATGAGATTTACTCTTTCAGTGAGATTTGCTGGCAGATAGTTATGTATGGATAAAATTAAGGAGCATAGAGCATCCACTGAAATCCAAGAGAAAAACTAAAACTCAGCTGACTTCTCCAGGAAAAAACAACAACTCTCATTTGCTGTGCCATCATCAAAAATAAAAAATTTGTAGCA
The DNA here is from genome assembly GCF_964194415.1 of Vipera berus. Classification (NCBI taxonomy): domain Eukaryota; kingdom Metazoa; phylum Chordata; class Lepidosauria; order Squamata; family Viperidae; genus Vipera; species Vipera berus. Next base: position 17,048,977 of record NC_138205.1, read on the forward strand.
ATAGAAAGTAAGCAGATTGCTGGCATCAGAATGATGAGCCCAGTTCAACAATTGATCACATTAACTCTCATTGTACTGTAACAGAAACAACGATATCCAAGAGGATCTAGTGCAGGGGTAGGCAACCTCGGCTCTTTTATGACTTATGGACTTCAACTCCCAGAATTCCTGAGTCAGCATAGCTCCAGTTCTGGGAGTTGAAGTCCATGAGTCATAAAAGAGCCGAGATTGCCTACCCCTGATCTAGTGGAATCATCTACTTGGTGTTAGACGATCTGTCTGTTTCAGCATTTCATGGTTTTACAAGTAGATCAAGCTGGTTTATTATTTATGGTCTTTTATTATATTTATTCATTTATTGTACCTTCAAGTCAGTTTTTGAGTCCTGGTAGCTGCCTGAACAAGTCCCTCCAGTTTTCTTAGCAAAGTTTTCAGAAATGGTTTGCTGTTGCCTCCTTCCTAGGGATGAAAAAGAATGATTGGCCCAAGGACACCCAGTTAGTTTTGTGCCTCAGACAGGACTAAAACTCACGGTCACCTGGTTACTAGTTTGGTGCCTTAACCATTACCTGCAAGTGGCTATTTATATCACCATAATAATCATCCTGTGAAACAGGTTGCTGTGAAAAAGACTAACTGGCCCAAAGCTTCACAGTTCAATGGGACTTTCAAGTTGGAACATCCTCATTCGTTCCAACATCTGAACAACCATTTTTCACTTGCAATTTTGCCCAATGTACATATTTTCGGCAAACGTTTTCTCTAATTTTTGCAACCACATACATTATTTTCAGGACACTATGCATTTTGTACCGACTTTTCCTGAATACGCTTTATTTTTTAACGGTTGGCAAATTACATCACAACATTTGGAGGATATTTCAAACAAAGGCCGCATTTGGCTTTGAAAATGCTAAACTGGGTACGTTGTTTTACACTGAAAAGTAATCTAAACATATTTCTTCCCCATCCCTTTCACTTGCAGAGAGGTACCAAAAGTGTGATCACACCAGCCTGCCACAAAATCTTCAGCTTGGATAAGATCAAACACTTCCTCCCACCCTCCCACCTTTTTTGTGAAGTTGTCAGAAAAAGCTAAAGGGCAAAATGGATACCATTAACTTAATTTTACTCCTCGATAGCCCTTCCCCTTGGATATTAAGGTAAAAGTTTCCATGACGGCTGTGTCTGACTCTAGGGCGCAGTGCTTATCTCAGTTTCTTGACCGAGGGAGCCAGCATTGTCCAAAGACAGTTACCCTGACCGTGTGATCAGCACGGCTGTACACCAAAGGAACGCTGTTACCTTCCTACCGAAGTGGTACCTATTTATCTACTCGCATTTGGATGCTTTGAACTGCTAAGTGGGCAGGAGCTGGGGCAAGTAACGAGAGCTCACCCGTTGCACAGAGCTCGGGGTCTCAAACCCCAGCTGTCAGCTCTGCAGCGTCTTTAACCTATGAGCCATCGCGCCTCCTCCCCCTTGGATACAATAGCACCCCAATTTGGAGGGTGACCTTTGCTGTGCTGTGCAAATCCTAGTGTAACTCCTAAGTATATTCTTGTCCATCTGTTTCTTACTTACCTTAGCTGACAGTCAGTATTCCTTGTAGAGAAATTACTTCCCTCCCATTCGTTCCACGATCCCACTTTCTATCTTCTTTGGATTCCAGTCAACCCAGCACCAGACAAAACTCTGTCGGTCTCTCCTGCCAGCCTGGCTGCTGCTGCTGTTGCTGCTGCTGCTGATCTTAAATTTGGTTCCCGGCTCCCCCACCCTGATTTCTGTGTCAATCATCCTGGAATACGGATGATGGACTGATAAGGTGGCAATTAAGGAGTTCCTGTAATGTTAGTGGCCATCGGAGAAACTTGGATACAATACACAGAGTGAGGAATGGAGAACATTGTGCACGGCAGGTACACACCCAGCTAGCGAGAGAGTGCTGTAACTAAATTGGCAGACCCCATTCAATAACCTGTAATGCATAAATATAAATTGACATTCTTCTGAGAGAGCCCCTGATAAGCTTCCACGAATTCTTTAGAGCCCAGTCTGAAAACTCAGTGACTTTGGAATATAGAGGCTGCATCCAGATTTAAAGCTCTCCGTGGAAAGGGGGGAATGAGTGAAAAGGGTGGAAATGTTAAACAGAAAAAGACTTAGCAGGATGGTTTGAATTTCATCTTAGACTTTGAAAAAAAGTACCGTTTTTCACTTTTGTCGGGCCTGGCCTGAGTGAGGTGAGATGGGCGTTAGGGAGACAGAAATCAGAAACAGACATAATGGGTAAAAGTTACAACTGCCTAGATTTAGTTTAAATACAAGGGGGGGGGGGAATTTCTGACAGTAAGATCTGCACAGCAAGGCCACAGGTCTGAGATATGGAAATGGTGAACTCTTCCCCTCTGGAGAATTATTAAGAATCCTGATAGCCATTTCACAAGGACAATTTAAATCAGGGGGATGGCTGGAGAATTCTGGGAGTTGAAGTTCACAAGTCTTAAAGTTGCCTGATAATAATAATAATAATAATAATAATAATAATAATAATAATAATAATAATAATAATAGTAATGATGATGATGATGATGGAAGGGATCTCGGAGGTCATCTAGTCCAACCCCCTGCTCAGGCAGGAAACCCTATACCATTTTCAGCATTCACAACTTAAAAGATTCGCATGCTGGATCTAGAATGTTCTTCTCATTGCTTACACTCCTTCTTATAACAGAGTAACAGAGTTGGAAGGGACCTTGGAGGTCTTCTAGTCCAACCCCCTGCCCCCATATTATTCTGGATAAAATGGATGTCCAGTCTCTTCTTAAAAACCTCCAGTGTTGAAGCACCTACAACTTCTGGAGGCAGGTTGTTCAACTGATTAATTGTTCTGTCAGGAAATTTCTCCTTAGTTCTAGGTTGCTCTTCTCCTTTATTAGTTTCCACCCATTGCTTCTTGTTCTGCCTTCAGGTGCTTTGGAGAATAGCTTGACTCCCTCTTTTTTGTGGCAACCCCTGAGATAGTGGAACACTGCTATCATGTCACCCCCTAGTCCAGACATGTCAAACACAAGGCCCGGGGGCCGGATCCGGCCCGCGAAGTGGTTTCATGCGGCCCGTGAAGCCATCCTGGAAACAGTGAGGGAATGGCCCCCACTGCCTTGGCCCTGGCCCAGAGACCCTCCTTCTGCCAAAGACCCTCAGATCTGTCCCACTCCTGCCCGGGCCCCCATAGGAACCCTTGATGCGAACGATGTAGAGCTGGCCACGCCCACCCAGTAGGCCATACGCACTCTAGCCACACCCACCCAGTAGGCCACGCCCACCCTGGCCATACCCACCTGGCCCCCTGAGGGCAACTGCAATGCTGATGCGGCCCTCAATGAAATTGAGTTTGACACCCCTGCCCTAGTCCTTCTCTTCTTAGACATACCCAATTCCAGCAACTGTTCTTTATATGTTTTAGAATCAAGATCACGTGAAGTGTTAATACCACTTTATAATGCCCTGGTAAAGCCACACTTGGAGTACTGCGTCCAGTTTTGGTCACCATGATGTAAAAAAGATGTTGAGACTCTAGAAAGAGTACAGAGAAGAGCAATAGAGATGATTAGGGAATGGAGGCTAAAACATATAAAGAACATATAACAAACAAGAGCAGCTCTACTTGGTCCCAATCAAAATCAAATTTTAATCATGATTAACTTTAGAACTATTGATATTTTAAGGATGATTAAACTTGAATCCAACCTGCAATGTCCCCCATAATCTTGAATGGCCGAGGTAAAATGACACAGCAGATCCATGGTGGTAAAATAACTTGAGAGCAGTGCAGGAATTTCCATCAATTTTTTTGAGTTTGCATAGCAATCAATCAAAACCAAACTAAGTTGTGTGCATTGTGTAAACCCAGTCAGTATTGGCTAGATGACTCATGGGGTATAAACCAGATTTCTATATCCCAGATCAGATCTAGAAATCCCAGCAATCTGATCCAAAATCTAGGACTTTTATCTGCTTCATTTTGTTTACCTGTTCTTACAATCTGCAGAATAAATCACATCCTAATTTTTGTAGGATGCAGAAATGAAGTTGAATTTTCTAAGACGTTGACAAGTCTAGCCTTAGATCTATGACCACTGAAATCCTTGTCAATGCATGCCAGTTGTCAAGCATTTGAACTTTGATCACATGACTGTAGGGATCTGCAATAGTCCTAAGTGCGAGGATCTCTCATATAGATAGTCCTTGACTTAACAACCACTCATTTAGTATTTTTATTTAATTCCATTTATATCCCGCCCTTCTCCGAAGACTCAGGGCGGCTTACAAGCTTAGCAGTAGCCTTCATTCTATGTATAAAGGTAAAGGTAAAGGTTCCCCCGCACATGCGTGCTAGTCGTTTCCGACTCTAGGGGCCGGTGCTCATCTCCGTTTCATAGCCGAAGAGCCAGCGCTTGTCCGAGGACGTCTCCGTGGTCATGTGGCCGGCATGACTAGACGCCAAAGGCGCACGGAACGCTGTTACCTTCCCACCGTAGTGGTCCCTATTTTTCTACTTGCATTTTTACGTGCTTTCGAACTGCTAGGTGGGCAGAAGCTGGGACGAGTAACAGGCGCTCACTCTGTTACGCGGCACTCGGGATTCGACCCGCCAAACTGCCGACCTTCCGATCGACAAGTTCAGCGTCCTAACCCACTGAGCCACCGCGTCCCTGGCCATTCTATGTATATGCCTGCTTATTAGGGCTTTCACACACACCACAAGCGACATTATTACAAAGTCAGCTTATTGCCCCCAACAATCTGGGTCCTCATTTTACCTACCTCGGAAGGATGGAAGGCTGAGTCAACCTTGAGCCTGGTGGGATGCGAACCTGCACTAATTGCAGGCAGCTGGTGTTACTTAAGGAGGCATTAGCCCACTGCTCCACCAAGGCTCTTATTTAGTGAGCGTCTGAAGTTACAATGGCACTGGAAAAAAGTCTTATGACCGTTTTTCAATATTTACAACCGTTGTAGCATCCCCAGGGTCACATGATCAAAATTCAGGCGCTTGGCAACTGGCATGTCTTTACAATGATTACAGATGCTGGGGTCATGCGATCACCTTTTTGCAATTCTCTGACCAGCAAAGTCAATGTGGAAGCCAGATTCATTTAACAACCATCTTACTAACTTAATAACTGCAATAATTCACTTAACATTTATGGCAAGAAATGTTGTAAAATGGGGCAAAATTCACCTAACAACTGTGTTGCTTAGCAATAGAAATTTGGGGCTCAGCTTTAGTCATAAGTTGAAGACTACCTGTAATTTTCTTTCTTTCTTGCCATTTTAACTTTGAGTAGACACTAAATGAATGGTTGTAAGTTGAGGAATTTTCTGTACGCAGAAACAATTTAGTTCGTTGAAGACGTCCTAAACTACATTACTCAGTGTACACATTGGCCATCTAGCAGGATGGATCCACTGCCACTAAAGTGCAAGAAAGAGAGAGAGAGAGAGAGAGAGAGAGAGAGAGAGAGAGAGAGAGGGGGGGGGGGGAGGGACTGGAAACTTTTTCTTCCTGTCTTTTCCTCTCCTTCCACAATGCAAAGGAAGTTTATCTCTACTGCTTATACTGTACATGCACACAAGCACACACAGAAATACTCAACTGAGTCTTGATGGATTTCAGGTGACATTAATACTGCTTTAGTGACAGATCGGGAAGGGCAAAGAGGATTGAACATATGGTGGAAGGTAGCAAGGGACAGCCAAATTAGCTGTGGGCCAAAGCAATTAACCTCTTGAGTATGTCAAGTTTTATTTATGTGTAAAACTTCTCTCCTGCTTTTCTTCCAGAAAGTTTGCAGGTAGCGTACATCTAGCACTCTCCTCTGGGAAATTTCTCACAACCACTATCTTGTGGGGCAGGAGCATTTAATTGGCCCAATGTCATTTGAATGAGCCTCTGTGGCTATGAACCTAGGTCTTCCAGACCCTCTTCTTACCCACTACACCAGGGATCTCCAATCTTAACAACTTTAGGACTAGTGGACTTCAATTCCCAGAATTCCCTAGCCAGCATGACTGGCTGAGGAATTCTGGGAGTTGAAGTCCATGCGTCTTAAAGCTGTCAAGTTTGGAGATCCCTGCACTACACCATACTACCTCACATCAGCATGAAAAATAATGTCTTAACTGAGGCATTGAGGTGGGAAGTTTGGGAGTGAATCCCTTGATGTCTCTTGGCCAGGCTGAAGAGCCAGAGAATTGTGAGTTGTGGTTTTATTACAAGAGGGGGACTTAAGGGATTGGAGGCTAAAACATGAAGAATGGTTGCAGGAACTGGGTATGTCTAGTTTAACGGAAAGAAGGAAGAGGGGTGACATGATAGCAGTGTTCCAATAACTCAGGGGCTGCCACAAAGAAGAGGGAGTCAAGCTATTCTCCAAAGTGCCTGAAAGCAGGACATGAAGCAACGGATGGAAACTAGTCAAGGAGAGAAGCAACCTAGAACTAAGGAGAAATTTCCTGACAGTTAGAACAATTAATCAGTGGAACAACCTGCCTCCAGAAGTTGTAGGTGCTTCAACACTGGAGGTTTTTAAGAAGAGACTGGACATCCATTTTATCCAGAATAATATGGGGGCAGGGGGTTGGACTAGAAGACTTCCAAGGTCCCTTTTAACTCTGTTACTCTGTTATAAGAGGAACAATAAGGCAAGAGCTGTTGCTGACAGGTTTTCAGAAGAAACATATTAGAAGGAGTGTAGGGCAATGAGAAGAACATTCTAGATCCAGCATGCGAATCTTTAAGCCTCTCAGATTTATCGCCTATATTCTAATGAGAAACAATTCTAAAGGGATTTTATTCCATTTACACCTGCCTTCTTCCCCATGAATGCAGACTAATGTACAGAAAGTTCTCCACTTATGAACATGCCTGATTTTATAACATTTTTGCCATGGTTGTTACATGGCTACTCAAGGAATAAAGAAAGCTGTATTGGTTTTTTCGACAAATATATGCCACGTGTAATGTAACTATGTACATGAACAGGCAGTCCTTGACTTATGACCACAATTGGGACCATACTTTCCATTGTTAAACAAGGTGGTCGTTAAGCAAATTGCACCTGATTTTATGACCTTTTTCAACTATGGTTATTAAGCAAATTACTGCACATGTGAACCGAATCATGTGATGCCTGAGCCAATCCGGCTTCCCCTATTGGGTTTCCTTGTTGGAAGCTGGCTGGGCAGGTCGCAAATGGTTATCACGTAACTCTGCAACATTACAAGCATTGTAACTACATACCGGTTGCCAAGCGCCTGAAGTGTGATCATATGACTGTGGGGATACTGCACCAGTCATAAGTGCGAGGATCGGATATAAGCCACTTTTTTCAGAACTATTGTAACTTTCAACAGTGGAACAGAGGGGATATCAAAAAATCAATATGGTACTCTTAAATTCATGATCAAATCTTTGATGCTTTTTTATGTGCAACACATGCAAAAAGAGGTAAGCCCTTGATCCCATCGTCACAGTCGCCATTTTAACTATTTTGATTCCCTTACCACCATCATAGGGACGCGGTGGCTCAGTGTGTTAGGACGCTGAGCTTGTCGATCAGAAGGTCAGCAGTTTGGCGGGTCGAATCCTGAGTGCCGCGTAACAGTGAGCGCCTATTACTCGTCCCAGCTTCTGCCAACCTAGCAGTTCAAAAGCACGTAAAAATGCAAGTAGAAAAATAGGGACCACTATGGTGGGAAGGTAACAGCGTTCCGTGCGCCTTTGGCATCTAGTCATGCCGGCCACATGACCACGGAGGCGTCCTCGGACAAGCGCTGGCTCTTCGGCTTTGAAACGGAGATAAGCACCAGCCCCTAGACTCGGAAACGCCTAGCATGCACGTGCGGGGGAACCTTTACCTTTACCTTTACCACCATCATGGATCCTCTTGACCTGTGACCCCCATTTGAAACCACAATTAAGATGATCAACAGGCCAAAATTCTGAAGGTGTTGCATAATAGAGACACCTATCTAAACCATGGTTCAGGAAACCAACTTCACAAAGGAACAGAAACATTCCTACCTGCTCTTGGAGGACTATGTGAGCTTATGTCACAGACAGGATTTTACCAAGAGGCCTTTCTCTCTCAGTGAAGAAAAATATTATTATGAGAGCCAGTTTTGTCTAGCAGTTAAGGCACCAGGCTAGAAAGCTTGAGAATGTGAGTTCAAGTCCCACCTTAGCCATCGAAGATGGCTGGGTGACTTTGGATCAGTCAGTCTCTCAGCCAAACCCACCTCACAGGGTTGTTGTTGTGGGGAAAATAGGAGGAGGAAGATACGTTGGGCATATTCGCTGCCTTGAATAATTCGTAAAAACAATAAGGAACGGATGCAAATAAATAAAAATAAATAACTTGGGGTGTCTGCAGTTTGGGGGGGAAATTGAGATGGGGCAGGAAAGGCACTATCGACAAGATTGTCAGGATAGGGTACTGCAGGTAATTCTTGACTTGCAACCATTCATCTAGTGGCCATCTGAAGTTACAATGGCACTGAAAAAAGTGGTTTATGACCGGTCCTCGCACTTATGACCATCATAGCATTCCCCACGGTCACAAGATCAAAATTCAGGTACTTGGCAACCAGTATCTATTTACAATGGAGGCAGCATCCTGGGGTCATCTGTGACCCTCCCAGCCAGCTTCTGACAAAGCCAACTGGGGAAGTCAGATTTGTGTAATGACTGCATGATTCACTTAATAACTGCAGTGATACGCTTAACAACCACCTTGTTTATCAATGGATATGGTTCCAATTGTAGCCATAATTTAAGGACTCCCTGTTCATGTATGTACTTACATTACATGTGGTACGCATTCATAAAAATAACCCAATAAAGCTTTCTTTTATTCCTTGAGAAGCCATTTACACAGTAACTGAGATCATGTCTGCTGAAATACCTTTGTGCAGCTACTGTTAAGTTTACAACATTGCTTTCCTGAAAACAATGCCTATTTTTCTAGAGGAAAAACTATTACAATTTGAAAATGTAGAAAGGGAATATATCTTAAGACACTTGGATGCTGATATTTTTTTCCATGTGGATCAAGCAGGATGACAGGAGACATTTTAACATGGTGTATAATTCCTTCTTCCTTCCTTCCTTCCTTCCTTCCTTCCTTCCTTCCTTCCTTCCTTCCTTCCTTCCTTCCTTCCTTCCTTCCTTCCTTCCTTCCTCTTATTAGAATTTAATCCTAAAGACCTATTTGAAACATACTTCAGTAGCTTTTTAAGGACCAACACATCAGTGACAAAAATTGCCTGACCATCTGTCTGTCCATCTTTTGCCATTTATAGTTTGTTTTTTCCAGTTCCCATCTTGGTACTGACACCATCTGAAATAGAGCTGGCTGTTTAAAAAAAAAGGCAGAGGGCGGAATAGGCCAGTAATGTCTAAAGCTGATTTCCTTTGTGTTAAAGAGCTTGGAGAAACTGTGATCAGCACAACCAAAATAGTCTCTCCCTTTATATGTGTGATATCCGGGTTTGTGCATTCATGACCATTAGGGGAGGCAAGGAGCAGGTTCAAAGGCCCATCCCAAGCAGTCTATATAAGAAGGTATTCTGGTCACCTGCCCTTCCACTAGCTCAGTGGAGATAAGAGAAAACAGGCTAGTTCTAGCCGCATTTGGTGAAGCGTTGTTAGGAAGGTGAGCGTCCAACCAAACAATGGGAAATAAGAAGAGTGGGATGATCTCCAAGGAGATCCTTGATGATCTGAAAATGAACACAAAGTACTCAGAGGACGAGCTGGTCAAATGGTACGAGGCCTTCAAAAAACAATGCCCCGACGGGCGCATCGGTAAAGCTGACTTTGAAAAGATCTATGGCAATTTCTTCCCCAACTCTGACCCCAAAGTCTACGCTCGGCATGTCTTCCGAAGCTTTGACACCAATGATGATGGGACTCTTGATTTCCGGGAGTACATCATCGCATTGCATCTGACCTCATCGGGCAAGACTGACCTTAAGCTGGAATGGGCTTTCTCGCTTTTCGATGTAGACCGCAGCGGAGAGATCAGCAAGAACGAAGTTCTCGAGATCATTGCAGTGAGTGCTGAGGATATTCAGGGAAATGGGGGTGGTGTCGCGTGGAAGGGACAGGGAGTTGGGAGGACTTCAGGACAGCTCTTAAGGGTTGGACATTGCCCAATCTATGATTAAAATGTCTTCTTGCACAATAATACAGTGATAGCTAACTGTGGATGTCCATAATGGTTTTGGTGAGGAAAGCTTGTGGAAAAAGTTCCTTCCTGTTACTGTCTGGTCCCTGTGAAGCTTGCATCAACTTCCCTTGAATTACGTCCTTTAGAATAAGCCTACTTTAGTAGATGGAAACTTGGAAAATCCAGTTCTTGCCATTCAAGTATAAGATCCTGTTCAACTTAACTGGTCTCAGATCTCATCCTGTCTGGACCAGCTCAAGCCATACAAACTGTCATTCTTATGAGAGGCTGGGTCACTTGCCAAACTAAAAACAGTTGTAATCATCAAGAGGGAGTAATAGTTAATGGTTGTGTGGCTTTCTCAATCTACTTCTAGGTGATGGTAAATTAATGGATTATGTAGGCTAATATTTGTCTCCTGCAGCCAGATGGATTAGCCCTTCCCATATGTGGAGAGGTGAAACTGATTGTGCTTATTTAATAGGATGAGCACGATTCTTACAATAGAAATCGTTCTAAATCCCCTCATAATTTTCCCTCTTGGGTGTCAACCCACGCCTTTCTGAGAGAAAAGGTTTTATTTTTTTAAAGAAAAAAAGTCATTTTAGTTCTACTTTTCCAGCTTCCAGAGCTCCCTCCCAATTGTGCACCACAAAGCACAGAAGAACAAAGCAATCAAAGATGAATATTGGATTAGGTGAACCTAAAGCTCGGATTCTCTCCGTACAGTATTTGTGCTTTCAATTTTGTTATTTCAACCAGGAGTCCATTCCTCTGATCTTAAGAAGATAAAGGCATGAGACCATGTTGGTTTTTCAGATCCAGGCAAAGACCTAATTATTTTTACTATTATTTTTAATAGAGGGGAGAAACAAAGGGAACAAAAGCGGACCCAGGAATTCTAGAAGTTGAAGTCCACAAGTCATAAAGGGGGCCATCGTTCCCCATCTCGGCTTAATGGGACAAAGCAGACCGTCTGGGAAATGGTGGTTTTGAAATAAGCTTTCCTTTTCCTTTTTTTTTTTCAATCCAAACAAGTATGTCGAATCCGTAACTTCTTGCAAAAATTCTTCAGCGGAAACACAAGTCCTAGCTCTTAGTCACAAATGCATTCATTGCCTTATGTTTTTTAGAAATGTTTTCATTGGCTTTTATATTTTTACAGTGTAAACCATCAGATGTCACGGTTTTGTTGCATCTGGTGGTGTATAAGGGCAATAAATAAAATAAATATCAAGCCCAAGTTGGCTTCTTGTTGAAACAAAGCTAGGCAAATAGTTAGATAGAGATAGCTGTGTAGAAATGAACGGTTGGAAAGGGTATTAGCTGTACAATGTACAGGAAATCTGGAATGAAAGGTTCGGGACAGCAATAATAGACCACAAGCTGTGAAATTTGGAGGTGCCTCTGTACAATATTTTCTGCTACGGAGCCTTCGGAATGCCTGAAAATCACAACTGAGAACAAAATATTCTCTTATGATATAGTTATGACTTACGACTGGTAAGTGACAGTTCAAAGTTACAATGAACCTCCCTGGCAGTTGTGAGATTCAGCCAGTTCGCACCAGTTTGGCAGAAGCGGTAGCTAATTTTTTGTTGCTCAGACCCAGAACGGACTTCCGGAAGTGGCATCCACACAGAGAACCGGTTGTTCACATATTTGAATCCAGTGCTTTTTTTGTAAAAGAAAAAGGTGCCGGAACTCACACATGTCATACAACCCGCCTTGCCTACCCTACAAGGTTCCATCCCAAAAAGGTGCCGGAACTCCGTTCTGAGCGTTCTATGAGAAAAAAAGCCCTGTTTGAATCCCACCACTGCTTCCTGGGGGTATTTATGACCCAGTTCTGCAGTTCCGACAACTGAACCACAGTCACATGTCCACATTTTGGGTGTTTGGCAACCAACTTGCATTTATTTATTTAGCCTCCTTTTGCCTCCTTTTTCCCATGGGCTACTCTAGGCGGCTTACAATAATAAAATTATAAATAAAATTTACAGCTGTGTGTATCATCCAGCCATCATGTGACCATGTTTTATGAAGATTTAGCCCCAAACTGGCATTTACTTCCCATTTTTGAACAAAAGCTGCCCACAGCGAACCTTTGGTTTGTTTAACGAGTGTGACATTCACTTAATGATCACGGTGTTTGCTTAACGATTCCCACCAAAAAAGGTCATAAAATCAGGTCAGTGATGTGGGTGATCCATTTTATGACCATCAAGACGTCGGGCCATGATGGGCAGGCCCTGTTACCTATACTGCTTTTAAGATAGGCCTGTATTGCTCCATTTCACAGATGAAAAATTAGGCTGTGCGGTAGTCAATCTCTAACACTCTATACATTTATCACCTGCTTGGTTGAATCCAATTATTTAATTTTAATGTGACATATTAGCCTCATGCTGTACATTAGTTTATTAATATGCAGGGTGTGTGCATGTGTATATTGCACTTCAAAAATTCCCAATTTTCTAAAGCCAAAGTTCACTTGACGAAACCACAACAAAACTAGTTTTTATCAATTAGGCATCTTTTTCATAGGCAGGATTTACGAATTTTGGATCTCATTTAGGTACTGATTGGTGTCACCTACCAGTGGAAATTGTTAACACATCTTCAATTAGTCTTCTAAAAAGTTATAAGCACTAGGAACTTGGCTTTGAAGAATGAAAATAAAATCAAAGCAATTAACCACTCTTAACTAGAAATGTTTTGCCTCCTTGATGCTAAAAGGAATAAATTCTATACAGAGGCTCTAGTTTATCCCAAATAAGTTTATAAGTCTTAAAGCAGACATGTCAAACACAAGGCCCGGGGGCCAGATCCGGCCCACGAAGTGGTTTCATGCGGCCCGCGAAGCCACCCTGGAAACAGTGAGGGAACGGCCCCCACTGCCTTGGCCCTGGCCCAGAGATCCTCCTTCTGCCCGAGACCCTCAGATCTGTCCCACTCCTGCCCAGGCCCCCATAGGCACCCTTGATGCGAACGATGTAGAGCTGGCCACGCCCACCCAGTAGGCCATACGCACTTTAGCCACGCCCACCCAGTAGGCCACGCCCACCCAGGCCATACCCACCCGGCCCCCTGAGGGCAACCGCAATGCTGATGCGGCCCTCAATGAAATTGAGTTTGACACCCCTGTCTTAAAGGCACACTTATGGCACACTACATACAGGTTCTGTGTACATATTTAGAACACTTCAAGCTATGTAGAAATTCAAAGAGCCAGGCTGGAAAATCCTGGGAGTTGAAGTCCACATGTTTTAAAGTTCCCAAGGCTGGAAAACGCTGCATTAAACTTGCATGGTGCCACGATTAAGGTGCTTAACTAGAAACTAGCAACTCTTATTCTCCCTTAAGCAAAGAAACCAGATAGGTGTTTTTGGCCCAACCGCTTTCTTCTCAGACCAACCCACCTCACAGGGTTGTTGTTGGAGGGAAGATTGATGTCATCCCTTACAAGTAGACCAAATAATGAAATCAAGTCCACAAGAAGAGTAAAATGACTTTTATTGACATCACCCTGCCAACAAAAGCGCGTATAGTCAAGGCTATGGTCTTCCCAGTTGCAATGTATGGCAGTGAAAGTTGGACCATAAGAAAGGCTGAGCGCCAAAGAATTGAGGCCTTTGAGCTATGGTGCTGGAGAAGACTCCTGCGAGTCCTTTGGACTGCAAGGCGATCAAACCGGTCAGTCCTAGAGGAGATCAACCCTGACTGCTCTTTAGAAGGCCAGATCCTGAAGTTGAAACTCAAATACTTTGGCCACCTAATGAGAAGGAAGGACTCACTGGAGAAGAGCCTAATGCTGGGAAAGGTTGAAGGCAAGAGAAGAAGGGGACAACAGAGAATGAGGTGGCTGGATGGAGTCACTGAAGCAGTAGGCGTGAGCCTAAATGGACTCCAGGAGAAGGTAGAGGACAGGAAGGCCTGGAGGAACGTTGTCCATGGGGTCGCGATGGGTCGGACACGACTTCACAACTAACAACAACAACAACAAGAGAATCTTATAATTCTGGTTAAGTTTTACCCCCTCCTACTACTTATAGTTCAGCGAATTAGGGGAGTGTCCGGCTGAACCTCTTCAGAATATTATCTGTTTGTTGTGAATTTAAAAGCTGTTTTGCCCCTTGTCGACAGAGCTGGCACAATTCTATCAACTCCTTCAAGGTCACTTTCCTTCCTCTCAGCAAATGGTGAGCAAGTTGTGACTTAATTGTTTCTGCTCCTGCACCTTTACCAGCAGGCATTTAATAAGCAGAAATAAAAGGCTTAACGGCATAGAAATGTGTGAAGAAAACAACTTGATCTGCTTAATTGGTAGGTGTCAAGCTGTAATTCAAAGCATAAAAAAGAGGACACATACAAAGTTTTAAATTTAGCAACTCTATCAGAACAAATGAGAGAGAGTGAGAGAAAGAAACTATGGGGGTGCTTGTGGGCAAACGTGGAAAAACCAATTTATCTTTTGTACGGTAAGGCTGCTTCATCAAAGGCACAGGATTAGATTCAATAGTCTTTACAAACACGAGAGCAAATACGTAAGCAGCCCAGCAGATTTTGTGCTGGCAACAGCAGACGGGAATTCTAAAAAGACTGAATGCAGGGAATCTTTAAGTCTCTGTCAGAGAAGGGCTTACAAGATCAATCTGGGATAAACTGAAAGAAGATTGGATAAGAACTCGGGTGACCTCGGATGAGCAGCCAATTCGTAATCGGATGTTATTGAGCTCATGTTTTTGCTTATAGGACAATTGAGAATTCCCCAGAACTGGCATGGTCAGATGGACATTTCAGGAATTCTGGTTCCAACGTTCTTGGAGGATGATTAGCTAGGAAAGGCTCACAGTTAAAGCTCACAAGATGAACCACTAACACCTATTTTTTTATGATGTCGGCCATTAGGGGGATCCCATGCTAAGCATCCCCCAGCCCTTCCAGTCAGACAAAGAGGCAACAAACCCAAGATCTTAAATGGATACGCTCTATCTTTTGATTGACCTTGTCTTATGGATGAACAGCAGAAAAATCAGGGGCATCACAGATGGGGAGGGGGGCCTCCAGATATTTTAGAATTCTACCTTCTACCCAGATGAAAAATGATGAACAATGATGGGAGATGTAGTCAACACTTGAAGAACCACAATTGCCTATCATGACTACATCATCATATAAGAATCAGATATTTGTAACTGGCTGCAAGAGAGAAGATTCAGTGAAGCAGCTCTAACTGATCAGCCTCTTTCAACATTGAGATTCAGTTTGGAAGATGAAAAAGTGTTGCTGAACAGGCTAAGCCATGTCACGCTTCTCTTCCAAATGTACCAGACCGTAATTCCAGGACACAGAATCCATATTTCATGCTCTTCAGCACAGAAATAATTGGCAAGACCTATATCCATAATCTAATGGTAGAACTGGCAGTTTTGCTGGCTGGGAATTGTGAGAGTTGCAGTCCCACACATATAAAAGATACCACCATAAGTCAAACTACACAACTAAGTCTCCATGATGCATTGATGCTCCTCAACTTCAAGGATATGATATCTGGACTATTTGCCATCAAGTGAACATCTGGATATTTGCAGCCCAGATACGGTACATTTACTAGAATTCCTATCACTCTGCTCGTAGGGAGCTGGTTACACTACTAAATAACTCTACTAGATATAGTAGAGTTAAAGTGAAAGGCAAGGAATCTAAAGATCTTCAGATGTTGATTGTATTATCTTGAACCCTAGGCCAGGGGTAAGCAACCTGGCTCTTTTATGACTCATGGACTTCAACTCCCAGAATTCCTGAGCCAGCCATGCTGGCTCAGGAATTCTGGGAGTTGAGGTCCATGAGTCATAAAAGAGCCGAGGTTGCCTACCCCTGCCCTAGGCCAATGATTCTATAGTCACAGATTCTGTAACTCAGCTGTAAACTAGTATATCTGAGTCCTTTAAATATTTTTTTGAGTGGGTGACCAACCAAGAACTCGAAAAGCCATTCTGGGAACTCAACATTCCAGAATAAGGCAATGGCAAACCACTTCCATAATGGTTTTCTGGAAACCAAGAGCCATGCCAACGAAGACATCAGAAGCTACACCTGACTCAAAGACATCAACTTTAAGCAATCAGGTGCTGTAATTATGATAAATGTGCAAGAAAAAATTCTCATTGCAGGAGCTGGGAAATTCTTACCCCTACCTTCAAAACTGACGACACGAGGGTACAAAGCCAGCACCTCCTTCCCTGACTTTGCTATGTCTGGGCTGCAAACAAGAACACAGGGGAATAAATGTGATTTTAAAAATCCTCTCTCTTACACACTTTTGCTATGCTGGCAAACTGTTCCAACTGTTATCTTTCTGTAGTCGCTCAATCTCTCCTCCTTTTTCCACGTTACCTTTACCTTCCTTTCCTCTCCTATTTACATGTCCTTTTAAATTTAGATGATTCCCAAAGCTTTACAGTTCCTAAATAAGGCAGGTATTTGCAAGCCTACCGCTCTGAGTACCATTCAGAAACCTTACCCATGGGGACCATAGAGGTTTAGAGAATATGGGCCAATGGAGGACCAGGACCAGATTAGATGCTGAGGGCAGGGCTCCTGGCACTTCTACAACTCTGGCAGGTAGGCCGTTCGTTACTGAGAATCAGTGGCTCCAGGTATTCTGTGCAAAGATTTAAAACATCGAGAAGCTTAGCTGTATAGAAAGGACTATAATTTATTTATTTTTTCCTGTTTATTCTGCCAGGCAATATTTAAGATGATTCCTCCAGAAGAACAGAAAGGCCTGCCTGAGGATGAAAACACCCCGCAGAAACGGGCTGACAAGCTGTGGGCATATTTTGGAAAGGGAGATGCTGGTAAATTTGCCTTTCATCGCCCAACCCTACTACTTATTCTTACTAGTTATAGAACTTTACATATACTGATCTACATATAAAACAATGTGCACCTGTTCTATAAAAGCTTACTTTGGAGGAAGATTTTTTTACTATTTTGTCTCTACAACCTGAGAGAGGGACAGCCCAAAGCCACTAAGTGGTTTGAGGGTAGACTAGAACCGGTGTCGTCTTCTCATAATCCAGGACTTTTGGTGGGAGCAGGAGAAGGTGGCCTCTTTGAGTACCTGTTTTCAGTAACAAGGAGTGCCTTTGATTGTTTCTAGTAGCAAGCAAATTTCCCATGTGGATTGTGGATTCTGATCAGAACCGGTTCAGGCTAGCCAGAAGCAAAGTCTGTGCAAAAGATTAAGCTCAAATAACCTGAATTCATTATTTATTTATTTATTTAATGGGACTTATATTATAATGTGGCAAACACACCTGAATGTGCAATTAGGCATTAAAAAGATCATGCTAAGTGTATTATGGGATGATATGAACTGTTGCATATAAAGTTACTGAGCGTACTTTCTAGATGTTTGATGACTCAAATGATTTTGGCCAATTGAAGAACACATCCCAAACCCAATGTTTGAATTGTAGATAAAGTGATTCCTCCCCCCTCCTTTTAAGGGTTCTCTCATTTTATATCAGTGGAAGACCTCTTTTTCACTTATCTATAAAGAAAGAGATATTAAACTACCTTTCCAGCTTGGATCCTATTTTGGCAAAGGCACACCGGTCTAAGAATCTTGCCGTCCTTTGAGGATAATACCTTATCTGCTATGTCACCCTACAATGTTTTAGCTATGCATAAAGGGACGCGGTGGCTCAGTGGGTTAGGATGCTGAGTTTGTCGATCAGAAGGTCGGCAGTTTGGCGGGTCGAATCCCGAGTGCCGCTTTAACAGAGTGAGTGCCTGTTACTCGCCCCAGCTTCTGCCAACCTAGCAGTTCGAAAGTATGTAAAAATGCAAGTAGAAAAATAGGGACCACTACGGTGGGAAGGTAACAGCGTTCCGTGCGCCTTTGGCGTCTAGTCATGCCGGCCACATGACCACGGAGATGTCCTCGGACAAACGCTGGCTCTTCGGCTTTGAAACGGAGATGAGCACCGGCCCCTAGAGTTGGAAACGACTAGCACGTATGTGCGGGGGAACCTTTACCTTTACAGTAAGATATTACGGTTCTCTGTCTTGCAAAATCAAAAAGGGCAGATTGCAACTCACTCACCTTGTCATAACTTTCCAAGGGTTATACAGTAAAAACCTATTCTGGCCCATCTCGAAATTAAGAATGGTCAAGAATTAGCTTCATATTATATACAACCACTTGGTTTCTTAACCATGGTTAAACCAGAGTTGACAGGTTAAGGACATAAATTTAATAAATAAATAAAGTATAGTTAACAAATTAGAAGAGTGGTTTCATGCAACTCACTACTCCACCTCAAAGAAATCACCTTATAATTAGATTTAATGTTTGAACCCAAGTAGCATAATTTTAGTCAAATTAATCTGAATTGAATCTATACTTACTGATTCTTTCCCAAAATATTTACCATTTTGAAGCTAGTCCGATAAATATTTTTTGAAAGATTTGGCCTGCTTCTGAGTTGCATTAAATATTTGCATAATACAGAATGGGAAAAGGGGGTAGAGTTCTCCATCCTGAAAGCTTACCTATTTTTATACCTTTTCCCAAGATTACATAGACTTTCTCAGAAGATAGCAACCATCATCAGGACTACCATATCTGGGCTGTAGGAATCTGAAAGACCAGTAGATAGCAGCACAGAGAGGCAGAGAAGGCAGCAAAGAGATGCTTTGCTACCATCTAGTAGCTGCCTAAAAATTTGCACCCCCAGATATGGTAGCTCTACTATAGTTTCATAATCTCCAACTGTTCACAATTAATACAGGAATGTCTGTAACATCCATTCCAAGTGATGTTGTGAAAACTCTTCAACTTTTCTGTTGCACATTTAGCTATCTCTTGTTCTGTACTGATTTAATACCCAGGAAATGGTCTGGGCCTAAAAACATTTAAATAATTTATATTATGTATCTCTTAACTTCTACTTGTTACCAATTAGCCCTCATTGATTCCTTCCTTATATTTTGGGTTTTTCTTTTTCTTTTTTATGATGCTGTAGTCCCTTTAATTCGGGGTCGGGTCAGGGTGACTGGGTAGAGCTGAGCATTTACTAGCCAGATGCCCTTCCTGACACCTACACAGAGTTCACAGCAAATATTTTCTCTTTCTGAGAGAAGAAACATCTGCCGCTACCTAGGATCAAACTCTCAATCTTCCAAATGGGAGGCGAGTGTCTTCACCTTTAGTCCTCTGCCCTGCTCCCTTCTTTATATTTCATGCTACCTAAATATTCATTTAATTGTAACACATTGGTTTTGTTTTTACAGACAAAATTGCTGAAAGGGAGTTTATTGATGGAGTGATGAAGAATGAAGCAATAATGCACCTCATCCAGTACACCCCCAAGGAAAATAAATAGGGGCTCCCAAGTTGGACAGGAAGCAAAAAAACAAAAAAACAAACAAGAGATGTGAAAAGGCAGCATGTGATGAACAGGCAGGGGGAAATCAGTATGTGTCTCTTTTGTGTATCATATGAAAGACAAAATACAACTCCAAAACAGTGTTCCTTTTTCTCTCTCCAAGTCCCATTACTTGTTCTGTTAGCAGTAGCAGCCCATATTTCATCTTGCGGTTTCCTAGAATTATTTTTTTTTATTGAAAAGTTTTAAAATACATTTTTAAAAAGACAAAACCCCTCCCAACCCCCTCCCCTCTCCCCAACCCTCCCCAACACCTCCCTCCCCTCCCCCTCTCCCCTCCCCGACTTCCCAGAGCTCAATACAGGGTATAAATATACAAAAAATCATAGTCTACCTTATGCAAACAACAATAAAATATTAAATCTATCGCACTTTAACTCTTATAGAATTCTTCAATGAAGGATGGAAAGCAGTTTTTGTTATCCTGAGTTGTATTATTTGTAGAAAGAAAGAAATTAGCAATATGATAAATTGTGGGATTAAGATCCCTTCATTCCAAAAACCACCTAAAAGGTCCAGCGTCTGTGCGTCCTTGGTGCTCTCTGAGGTTGATGGTTTTCTTGCAAACATTTCGTTACCAAACTAAGTAACAACATCAGTGGTAGAAGGGAGTGTGATTTGCAAACCCCATTCCATTAAGGTGCTGGTACTTACCTTTAAAGCCCTACATGGTCTAGGCCCGGGATATTTGCAGGACTGTCTGCTGCCGGGAACGACTTCCCATCGCCCAGTGCGCTCACACAGAGAGGGCCTCCTCAGGGTGCCGTCGGCCAGACAATGTCGGCTGGCTGGCGACCCCCAGGGGGAGGGCCTTCTCTGTGGGAGCGCCAGCCCTGTGGAACCAACTCCCCCTTGAGCTCCGGATGGCCCCAGATCTCCGGTCCTTTCGCCGCGGCCTTAAAACTTTCCTTTTTCATCAGGCTGACCTGGACTGACGACAGGGTTTTTTTAAAAAAAAATTTAATTTTAATTGTTTAGTTTAACTTATTTATTGGGGCTGTTTATTTAATTTCTTTTAACTTTTGTATTGTTGTTTTTATTGTTGTTAGCCGCCCTGAGTCCTTTGGAAGATAGGGCGGCATATAAGTCCCAAAAATAAATAAATAAATAAATAAATAAACGAAATGTCTGCAAGAAAACCATCAACCTCAGAGAGCACCAAAGATCCTACAGTTCAACTGTGAGCTACAAATATTCTCTTCTATTAGTCCGCTATCAGCTAACCTATTTTAAAATTCAAATACAGCAAGTGGAACAATTCCCTTCTGTAATACATAAATAGCATTCATCAGTGCTTTTTTTGTAAAAGAAAAAGGTGCCGGAACTCACACGTCATACAACCTGCCTTGCCTACCCTACAAGGTTCCATCCAAAAAAGGTGCTGGAACTCCATTCTGAGTGTTCTATGACAAAAAAAGCCCTGGCATTCATAAGCTACAGCTCCCAGGTGTTAACTTGCTACATACAGGTAGGTCCATTCTTCATTTCTCATGACTTCGGAGCTCACACTTACCAATGAAACCCTTGGCTGCCGTTTTTCAAACAGCAAACCTAGGACCATAAAGGCACATCATATTGGAGGATTCGTAGTGTCTTGTCAATTATTCCTAAAATCTTTTATAGGGAAAGAATGTCAGTTGAAATAACCATACAGAGATAGAATCTCAACTTAACATTTCGTTTAGCAAGCATTCAGAGTTTCAATGGCACTGAAAAAAACACCCTGACTTATGACAGGTCCTTACACTTACAACCATCACAGCATCCCTAGGATCACGTGATCAAAATCTGGGCACTTGGCAACCAACAATGTATTTATGACAGTGTCCCGAGATCATGTGATCACCATTTGGACCTTCCCAGCTGCAAAGGCAGTGAGGGAAGCCAGATTCACTGAACGACTGCGTGATTAATTGCAGTGATTCACTTAACAACTGTAGCAAAAAAGGTCATAAAATCGAGCGTGACTTACCTTAACAATCATTTTACTTAGCAATGGAAATTCTGTTCATAAGTCAGGAACTACCTGCAAAACCAGATCACATTGATCCACCCTTAAATGCTACCGGTCCCAACTTAAAAGATGCTGACAGCTACATTGCAAAATATGTTTACTCAGAAGTAAGTAGCATTCAGACCAATGGGACTCACCTTCTACTAATTCTTGATATATTTCTTTTGATGATAGTTCTGCATGTGTGAAAGATTTATCAGCGTAAGCAACCTTCCCTGCTTTTTCTTCTTTCTTCCCAACGGTGCATTTAAAACGTGCATTGACAATCTTTATTTAGCAGAAACAGGGGGCCTGGATATCCCCATCATCCTGGGGATATTTATGCATTTCTGTTTATTCCCTTCATTTCTCACATTAGCATTATTTTTTGTTTATTTAAGAAATGGGTTACTTTTCAGGGGTGGGTGCAGGGGTTTAATGTAATAAAATAGGACACTTTCAAAATCGATGTGCCTTCAATAAAGGCTGCTGAGCTGAAAGGAATATTCACCAAGGAGAATATTCACAAATCAACTGACAGTGGATGTTTGGTAGCTGCAAGTGGGCTGCGTATCAGAGAATATTTAATACAGTGCTGCACCAAGCTCACTTCTAGGGAACAATGCAACTTATTTTATTATAGAATCACCCCATAAGCTCCTCAATAAAATTGTATGATGGACTTCTTAGGACACCTTACCTCAACCAAGTGCTCTCTAGATATTGTGCACCACATCCCATCCTCTGTGGAAGGGCTTGCTAAGGGCACATGCGGAGAACAGCCAACTGAGGAAAAAAAATGAAGCAGTGGTAACCACCTTGGCAACTTTAAGACATGTTGACTTCAACTCCTAGAATTCCCCAGCCAACATGGCTGGCTGGGGGATTCTGGGAGTTGAAGTTCATTGGTCATAAACCTGCCAGGATTGGACACCCGATTTAGAGCCTTTCTCCACTTTAATATTCACCATGACACAAACTTAAGCCAGTAGTACCTTTTTTTTATGCTATGTCCCAAGGACATTGTCTTACCCTCATTCCTAGCCCATGATTGAGGCAACTCTGCTTAGCTGTCCTGGTATTAAGACACTATTTCCCCCCACACACACACACTTCTTCCCACATTGTCCAAGAACAGCATCAAGGGGATAAAATCTGTCAGGATCTCTCACCTCTTATGGAGGACGGTCAGGGGGCTTGTGTTGCTTACAAACAGATTGGATGGGCCAACGTGGAAGGACCTAATGCAGCTTTTTTCACTTCCAACTCCAGGCATCTGGATGTTGTTTCCTCAGAACATAAAACCCATTTTGATTGGGGCAGGGGGGAAGGCTCACTCAGCTTGGGAGCATTTGTGCTTTAAACTGGGCTACAGAGTGAGTTCAAATCATGGCAAATGAATTATAGCTTCCGTTCTTCATCTACAAAAACCCACCAGACCTCTGCCTCTCTTTGCTTTAAATGTCATTCAGTCACACTCTAATATCCTTCATCCCTCAAGAATATTACTATCCCAGGTCCCACTGGATCACCCACCCGAGTCTGAGCTGCCACAGCAGCATCAGAAGCCACCAAAATTTAGCAGGCAAAGCTTTTCCAGATCTAAAGAAGCTAAGGATATTTTGCCTTATTTTCACCAGCTTAACTTACTATTTTAAATTTTACATCACATAGTATTCCTTATTTTAATTGCGATGCTTCTGACTCGAGTAAACAAACCAGCATAGCTCATGGTTGTCTGCTTGTGGTTACGAATTCTAGATCTGGGCAGGGTTTTTTTAAGTTTCTTCCAGTTAAAGGATCTAGAATGAAGTAAAACTTTCAACGTGGGGAGTCAGCCCCTTTTATTTTCCTTCTCCCTTTGCCTTTGAAGCTATTAAAGACACCAAGCTTATGCCATTTGCTAACCTACTTTGGGCACTTTCAAAGCTTTATGTTGACCTCACACAAGGAAGATTTTGTAGGTAAGGCAGGGATTATGTAAGCAGGCTTGTCCCATCTTCCTCCAATGAGTTTTAAACGTAAGCAAGTTAAGGAGTTGATCCGCACTAATCTGCCTGTGTAGTGAATATGGTTCTAAGGAGTTTGCTGTGGTCAGTTGAGAGAAAAAGCACAGCCAATCCTTTCCATTCTGAAATTACACCTGACCAGCATTCCTACCAGCCTCTTCCTCCATCTTGTGTATGCTCAAAGATTACCAAAGACATCTTTCAAAAATGACATATAATAAAACTTCCTCTTCATTTCTTACTTTGACCATAAGCGCCACCTGGTGGAAAGAGTAAAAATAGAATACACTAGAAGAGAGCACAAATAACGGGCTTTTCATTTCCAAAACATGGCAAACGAGATTCAAATCTACCCAGAACTCATTTCAATTTATTTCTTCCTTTGTGGTTTCAAAGATACGCAAGTGACTTCTAGGGGCACGTTCCAGGCTCAAAACACCTTCCATTGAAATTGAATTAAGCCTATGGAAAATGGCAATTAAAAATCTTGAATTAAGACCCGAGAGGAATATCTTCAACTGCCATCCAGTTGGGAAACTCATTAGATGTTGGGTAAGCCTAGCCTACTTTGCAGGGTTAGTAGGTCAGGGGGGGTGGGCAACTATGCCCCCTTTATGACCTGTGGACTTCAACTCCCAGAATTCCTGAGCCAGCCATGCTGAGGAATTCTGGGAGGTAAAATCCACAGGTTCTAAAGAGGCCATAGTTGCCCACCATGGTTAGATAATAGTATGTACATTTGTAGGGCTGTGTAAAAAGTTTAGTTTTGAGCATCACTAGTACATGGCCTTGAGGGCCTCAGAAAGCAGGAAATAAATTTTAAATATTTTTATTTTTTTTAAAAAAAGGAATTTCAGCAAACCTCAAGTTCCAGGTTCATCAAAGGGGGGGGGGGGGAATGAAAAGAGATATTTTATTAGTGGGAGGTGGAAAAAAAATCTAGTTCCTGAACCCAAGGATTTAGGGGCTTAGTTTTGTACTCCAAAGAAAGGAACAAGGAGCTAAGATTGAAGGGGAGAACATTAGAATGGGAGCAAGCAAATCATGGTCTTTGGCCTAAAGTTCACCTAAAAATCTGTCAGCAAGTAGTTTCAGACCCTTCCCGCCTTATTTATTTTCACATTTTTGCCTATGTCCCTTGGAGAAAAAAACTCAGAAAACAAGTGAAGTATCTGTCAGATGTTAGGGAAACAATTAAGGGGGTGGCTCAGTACGCTGAGCTTGTCGATCAGGTCGGCAGTTTGGCGGGTCAAATCCCGAGTGCCGCGTAACAGAGTGAGAGCCTGTTACTTGTCCCAGCTTCTGCCGACCTAGCAGTTTGAAAGCATGTAAAAAATGGAAGTAGAAAAATAGGGACCACTACGGTGGGAAGGTAACAGCATAACGTGCACCTTTGGCGTCTAGCCATGCCGGCCACATGACCACGGAGACATCTTCGAACAAGCGCTGGCTCTTCGGCTTTGAAATGGAGATGAGCACCGGCCCCTAGACTAGCACGCATGTGCAGGGGAACCTTTACCTTTACCTTTAGGGAAACAAACAAAGGTTTCTTCCCCATGGTTGCAACCCCAAAAAATGGCCTCCGAGGGAATATCAGAGAACAAGGAATATGAATGTATCAGAAATATTCAAGAATCATTAGCTAATTCACTGAATGAATGAATGTCTCTCTCATTCACTGAGATACAAGAAGCAGATGGCCTAGTTCTAGTACAATCAGACTGGGAAGATTGTTATTATAGCTAATCAAAGCAGTTTTAGCCTTCCTGTGGAGTTGATTTCCTGGTTTGATCCATCTAATGGGGTTGACAGAAATACAACCCTCCGAGGCAAGGAATTCCAATCCCTAATTTATATTCATATTTTTGTGCTCTCTCAACATCCCCTCCTCCATAGCTATCAAGTGGGACTATTGCTCTGAATATGCCCAGTAGGAGAGACCATGTATGTGCATGCATATCCATGTGTAGGTGAGACCCATGGAGAGAAGGGTAAGCGAAGTCGGTATTATTTTCTGTTTTCCACCTAGAAATGCAAACTGGCTGACATTGCTGGATTCTGACCCAGGCCTAAGCCTCACCTGTACTCTCCTTGCACACCATCAAGGGAGTCTGGGCCGCTTAAAACCTAGGCCCCAGGTGATGAAACAGAAATGGACTCATTTGGCTAAGGGTCTCTTGGTGTTTCTAACCGCTTTCTGTACTGCTCAGGATTTGTGGGAGAAACAATATTGAATATTCCAAAACAGCACCAAGCAGGTTCTTAAGAGATGTCATTTTCCCATTGCTTTGCTGCCAGGTAAAAAGCCAACACTTCTAGTTGATTCAAAATGAGTAACATTGGATTAAACAGGTACACGCACAAACATACAAAATGCAGCAGTGCCCTCTGCTGGCCTCTGAAAAAGTCAACCATCATGGTCTCTCCTGCAGCGTTTCTCCAGAAAAAGGTAGAGATCTCCACATTTTTGGATCCGCCAAGTGCAGAATCTCTGTTATTTCTCCCTACCTTTTAGGCCTATCTAAGCTGGAGGACACAACACACAGCTCAAACCTTTGGGGACTCCCAAGCTTCTGTGGTGCTGAACCAGTGAGTTTCCCATCTGTTTTGAAATGGGAACTATGCAGAATGTTAACACAAGCCCTCACAAAAAAGTCCATTAAAAGAAAAGCCAAGGCTCATCATACAACTCCCCCCACTTTGTGCCATCACCCTTTCTTCATCACTTCTGGCTTCCATCCCCAAATCTCACAGGCTCAGTTTAAAATTATTTAACCCAGTGTCCCATGATCACTCCTTGCACAAAAAGCATTTTCTATTGCCTTAGGTGGTTCAGTTTTTAATTGGGCGATCTGCATTTAACTGAGAAAAACTCCCCCCCCAAAACCCAACATTATGTATTTTTTTTAATCCCATTTATAACTCGCCCTTCTCCGAAGACTCAGGGCGGCTTACAATTTAAAGCTCAAATCAATGTGCTTAGCAATAGCCTTCATTCTATGTATATGCCTGCTTATTAGGGCTTCCCCCCCCCCAGCAGCATTATTACAAAGTCAGCTTATTGCCCCCAACAATCTGGGTCCTCATTGCTCTTGCTTTGGATAGCTTTTAGCAGCCTATTTTCTGGCTCTGCAGTGCAATGTCCCTTTGGAGAAGCATTGCAAACTAGGTGGCAAAAATAACTCCCGCCATTGTACGTCAGCATGAACGGTGGTGGGAAAATTTATTTTGATTTCTTTGTTATGCTTAACCAGTTCCCATGCAGATAAGTCTGCATGTTCCTGCATCATGTTCCTCAAGCTCGAACCCAGCTTGAATTGGCAAGATACCAATGTCTTGACACCTCACAACAATTAATCATGCTGAACAAACTTCTCTGTAGTTACAGGACGATTGTTCACTTGAAGAGGTCTCAATGGACAAATCAGGAATCAGCTCAACATTCTTGACACATTTGGATTTGAAGCCAAATCCCTACATGGACTGAAGATGTAAAAGCCCTATTTGTTCTACTCTTGATACATGAAGATATTAAAATTTATATGCTACCCATCTCACTGTTGAAGTGACTCTTCACTGTAGATAGATGTGAAAATAAAGAGGAATTTTCAGGAATGGCTCTAATCCTCTAGAAAGTTTTCCTTCTTACATCTAATGAACTCCCATCTTGTTCTTTCTTTCAAAGCTCTCTACATGGGGCTGCCCTTGAAGACCACTCGGAGGCTTCAACTGGTGCAGAATGCGGCCGCGCGAGTTGTAATGGGGGTCTCCCGATACTCCCATGTAACACCTCTACTCCGCGAGCTGCATTGGCTTCCGGTTGCCCTCCGGGTGAAATTCAAGGTTATCACCTATAAAGCCCTACATGGCCTGGGTCCGGGGTATTTGAGGGAACACCTGCTGCCGGCATCAAATGCCCTTCGCCCAGTGCGCTCCCACAGGGAGGGTCTGCTCAGGGTCCCACCGGTAAGAGATTGCCGGCGGGTGACACCCAGGGATAGGGCCTTCTCAGTGGGGGCGCCTGCCCTCTGGAACCAGCTGCCAGTGGAGCTGAGGACTGCCCCCAACCTCCGATCATTCCGCTGGGGCCTGAACACCTGGCTCTTCGAGCTCTCGGGCCCAGGCTGAGGAGAAATTTATTTTAATTGGGGTTTTTTAATTGCACAGGGGTAGTTTAATCTTTTTTAAATTGGTTTTTAACTTTTGTATTGCTGATTTTTAACTCCCTGTAAACCGCCCTGAGTCCTCAGGGAAAGGGCGGTATATAAATGTAATAAAATAAAATAAAATAAATAAAATAAAAACTATTCCATTTCAAAAGAATCGGCACCCTAAACCTGCACACTCCGCTTTATTTTGAATAAATGGTACTGAAATTCTAATTTTATTGATTTGTTTCCATTTATATGTGATATTTATTTCAAAAAAAGTAATAGGTTTTTTTAAAAAAATCTTTGATGGACTTACTGCTTTGGGAAAACTCCACAAAATATTTATATAAAAGTTTTTAAGCATCAATTAAAAACTAGGTCATAAAATGATAAAGGCAAGCAGATTTTGAGTCGCTCTGTGATGGCACTTGTAGGCAATGCTGAAGGGTCTGAATTGTTGAGTACTGAATGGACACAGAAATACTGTAAAAATAAATATTAGATTTCCAAGCAGAATACATTACCTGATGTTGTTCAGTGCTGACTGGATGGGGCAAATAGGAACATCAATTGTTTTATAGGCCTATCTGCTCATCTTGTCCTGAACCCTTGGCACAGAACTGCACCTCTGTGGCCAGCAAGTTCTCAAATTATCTTAAATCATTGCAAGTTAACGTTGTTAAGTGTGAAATTCTGGCCAGCCATTTCTCAGAAAGTCCAAGGGCGATCATAAAAATCACTTGCACTAAAGTGACCATCTTCTTTGCTTAGGACACCCATGTTTTAAATGCACGAACTTACCCTTCAACAAACTGAGATAGCTCAGTTCCAGCAAGCTGCCATACAGATGTTTCCCAGAACAGTCATTCCAGCTTTCCCTTACCTGAACATTCTAGATCTACACAACCCCTAAACGTCAAGAGTCTCATTGTGACCGGTCGCAAAGACACATAATTCTCCCTTCTATATAAAGATACCTGCCATCATGTCCACGTCTGAAAAGCATGTCGACAACAAACTTGTGATTCAGGTATTACGTGAGGAAATATTTCCCTTTTCTGATATGAAGCCATTTTATAAAGTGACACGAAACTCTAAGAAGTCATAGTACCCTTCCCTTGTAGTTTTATAAACCAGACCTATTCCCCTCCTTGATGTTTTCTTCCCTTAAAATGAAAACAGCAGGTTTTTTTCTTCCAAAAAGCACAGGTACCTCTTCCCACCTCCACCGAGTTCTGACTTTTGGGTCTTCCAGAAGGCCTTCATTTTAAGGAGGGGAACCAGATACCCTCAACATGCTCCCCCACCCAGCTTCATATGATGGCACAACCGTACATGTAAGAGCCTTCCTTAGAAAACAAAGGCATTTAATAGATTTTTCTGCTTTTATAATTTAAATAACTTAAAGACTGAAAAGAAGAAAAATCCGACAAGGGTAAGACAAAGTTGGACTGCAGTCTCCAAGTGAAGATGGCAGAGGAAGAGAGAGGAGAGATTGAAAATGTACTATGGAACCCCCAATGCCCACAACACGCCTGTTTCACACCCTCACACCCCAACCTCACCCCATCCCCTAAAGCCGCCGGAGAGCTCGCTTCTTGTCAGTCTTCTTCTTGGAAGCCAGTTTCTTGTCTCTGTCACCTGCGTGTTTCTTGGCCATGGGACCCTCCCCGGAGGCACCTGCCGAAGAAGAGCAAGGCTCAGCAGGGTTCTTGGTATGCAAGCCAGAGGGCTGGGCATGAATCTCGGTTAGGAGCCGAGCTCGGGAGGCGTACTCCTCATAGTTCTCCAGCAGGAGGCGCCCTGCCTCCTCATTCAGGGCGGATTCCGGGTTGGGATGGATCAGCAAACACTTGATGGTCTGGAGCAAGAGCAAAATAAGGAAATCACAGTTACAAGAGGGAGGCATGTCTATAGAGGTTCTCAGTCATCCAGGTCATGCTTGTCCCCAAAGGCGTTCTTGCAACTGGGCTTTTGTTTTTCCTGGTGGCATTCATACAAATGATCACAGATTTGCTTAATGGCTGCCCCAAACAAGAGGTTAGTCAGAGCTGAAGAAGTTTCTTGGATGAGAAGCAAAATGTTTTCCAGGGAAAACAAACTCCAGGCGCACCTTTTGAAAAAGCACCTTGGGGAAGTGGGAGGAATCATCAGACAGAACTCAAGACATTCAGGGCCAGGGGAAGATGGCAAGTCTCCCATTCTCTCCAAGCACTGGACCAGGGGTAGGCAACCTTGGCTCTTTTATGACTTGTGGACTTCAACTCCCAGAATTCCTGAGCCAGCATGGAAACCTCTCCATTTCTCTTTAGCATGGCTGGCTCAGGAATTCTGGGAGTTGAAGTCCACAAGTCATAAAAGAGCCGAGGTTGCCTACCCCTGGGCTAGACTAACTTCCACCCTTGATGAGTTTATTTCCTTCTGCCTCCCCAACCGAAGAGGTTTTTTTCTCCAGTCTCCTGAAGGAACGGAGAAGAGACATAATAGGCTTTGGTCACAAACAATACAAAACTCTAGACGCTGGGGGAAGCACAATGCAGCTTTATACAGGTCGTCCTTGACTTACAACCCCAGGTGAGCTCAAAATTTCTGTTGCTAAGTTGAGACAGTTGTTAAAAGTGAATTTTGCCCCATTTGACAGTGATTTTTCTTGCCACAGTGTTGAAGTGAATCACTGCGGCGGTCAAATTAGTCGCACGGTTGTTA
Organism: Vipera berus; assembly: GCF_964194415.1. Classification (NCBI taxonomy): domain Eukaryota; kingdom Metazoa; phylum Chordata; class Lepidosauria; order Squamata; family Viperidae; genus Vipera; species Vipera berus. The sequence goes on from NC_138205.1 coordinate 17,079,532, forward strand.
AGGGAATCTGGCTTCCCCACTGACTTTGCTTGTCAGAAGATCGCAAAAGGCGATGATCGTGTGATCCCGGGACACTGCAACAGTCATTAACATGTGTCAGTTGCAAGGCGTTGAATTTTGATCACGTGACCATGGGGTATCTGCAACGGTCGTTGCGTGTGAAAAATGGTCATAAGTCACTTTTTTCCAGTGACGCTGTAACCTTGAACAGTCACTAAATGAACTGTTGAGAACTAGCAGATCTTTCTCTTTCAGCAAATCATAGCAACTGCAATAAAGCTACAGTTCTCAATGTGTTTATAAATGAATACACAAGGCACGCTTATGGCAACACTTAAGAGGCGTATTGGCTGCGGGTGTGGATGTACGTGCGCTTTTGTTGGCAGACAAGGCCACCTGGGTGGCTAAGAACAATTGATCTGCAACAAAGGCTTGAAAGCCGCATGGCACTCCAAGGAGTCTGATCTAAAATCAATGCCTCCAAAACCAAGACAGTTATGTTTGACAAGAAAAATAAGGCAAATTATTGCAGGTCATTCTTAAACGGTTAAAAAAAAAAAGAACCACGAGCAAGCAAGATGAATTCGCCCAATTTGATACAATGTTTACTGAAGATGAGGACACAGTTGGGAGAAATGTGAAGTCTTTTGAATGCTGACCGTAAAGTAGTGGATACTATTTGTCCAGTTGCCAGGAACGAAGGTTTGATAAAAAGAAGTGAAAATGATCGCTTGGAGTGCGTTTCTGCTCATTTTTATTGTACGGAAGCGCAGAAACATAAAAGTTGGATGCAATGGGAGTGTGTATGTGGTTGACCAAGAGATAGCATCAAGACTAGATGTGGAGTGATCTGTAAGAATGAAGTACACTGAACTGGTTTAGTGATACCAGAGGAATGAAGATGAAATCACAAAATAAGTACAGTGGTACTTTGGTACTCATCATTAATTGGTTCCAGAGGTGCCGTGACTACCAAAAACTATGCATACCAAACACATTTGCCCCATAAGGAATAATGTAGTGAGTCACAAGGCAGCCAGCCAACACTGACAAGTTCTAGCTTGAGCATTGAGCACCAAACAAACGATGAGTTTGGGGACAAAATTTTCACGTCAAAATGCACTGAGTACCAAATTTGATGTTTCAAAGCACCCGAGTAACAAGATCCCAATGTACGTGAAGGAAGTTTGAGTGGAGAGGAAAAGAAAGTTTAAGGAAGTCATAGCTAGGAGGAGTCGATAAGAACTCTAAAAAGACAAAGCTGGGAGGTTTAAGGCAACGTATAAAGCACTGTATGGATGTAGTGATTTTCAAAGATAAAATAGCATAGAGATGTATTGGTATAAAATACGTTTAGCTGTATGTTTTTTCTCCATCTCAGAGCCTTAAATTTCTATGACATACTATTCGTTACTCCATTTTGTTCTCTTGGAACAAGGTTTATCTCAGTAGCATAATTGGGACACACAGCCATGTACAGTAATGTAATCCAATTGCTCGATTTTATATATAAAGGGTACACAATTTCACATTTAAAATGTTTCCATTCCCCCTATAAAACAACGTCCCCCATGCAAATAATAAAAAATCAATAGTTAAAAAAGATAAAACATTCCAACTTTTTTAGCTCCGTCTTTTGGTTCTGCAGAATAAAAACAGAGCTATAGGAACAAGACAGCCCATTTTCACAAGTGCATTACCCTTCCAGAATCGATCTCTGTTTGTGAGGAAAGTGCACTTCACTTCAGAAAACAGAGCTAACATGGTAGATCAATGGCTAAGGCGTTAAGCCCACACGCAGAGGCATCAGTGGTGGGAAGAGTCAAAATCTGCAAGATGGCAGGTGAAACACTGTGATTGAACCTCTGTCCCTTTGAGAAAAAAAATCTGTGATGTACACATATACACAAAGGGCAGGACTTCAATCACAACACTGTGCCCACGATCGTGCAGTTTTCACCCCAATCCTCGGAGACTCTTTGACCTGTAAGCTTCCTTTTATCCAGAAAACTCAATCAATGGAAAGCTTTTCAAACCAGCTAAATGCCTATGGAGATTCTCAGTCATCCAGGTCAGAGTTGTCCCAAAGATGCTTATTCAAAAGGCAACTGGACTTTGTTGTTTTTTTTCCCTAGTACACGTTTCGCTTCTCATCCAAGAAGCTTCTTCAGTTCTGACTGGTTTCGAACCAGCCCGCTTATCTCTCTTGCCTTATCAAGTGCAAGAAGCATCGTGACTTCTACAACGCTACTGTTTTCAATCCTGAAATTTGAACCCAAGCCTTCGGTGGTCACACATTCCCGTTTTGCAGACAGTAGCACCATCCCAGGGCCCCAAGCCATGTTTCAGATTCAGCTCCGGGACTTTAGAACTGAAAACTCAGGAGTTGGAAAGGTGTGCTGGAAGCAGCAGGAGAAAAGCTGGATGAGGACAAAATACGGCTTTTTAACCCACCCCCCTCTTGCTGCACACTGGCAGTAGGAAAAATAAGGAATTAAGCTTTGCAAACTGTGCTGGCTGTTCTTAATGGAGTTCACCAATGACTATTGATTTTCCTTTATTTATTACATTTGTAGACCACTGAATTTCCAAGGGATGCCTGGCAGTTTACAAATGACTTCCAAATTTATAGTTGATTGTTCATGTGCCTTTTAAAGTGTTTAATTAAATGCAAACATATCTACAAATTACCAAAGCTCGGAAGCACCATTTTGTGATGTGTAAGACCACTTACTCTTCTTAAAGTCAAAGCTGTACCAGACCAGCATAGAAATTAACCAGAATGCATCTTATAAATTAATCCAGTAATACAAAGTCTCTTAACTAAAATGCTTTCTAAGTGATTTGAAGTCCTTCTTTCTGCATGCAACCTTGTCCTCCTTTTTCATTTCTTCGACATAGCTGTGTGTAAATACTGAACACCCTCTCTCTGCTTTTGCATCTGGAAACAAAGTGGGCAAAGCAGAATATCATTTCTGCCTCCTGAAACTCCTTGAATTAAAAAAGGACCGTTCTGCTGTACACTTTTTTGGGGGGAAAAATTAAAATATAGGTTGTCCCTTGACTTACGACCACAACGGAGCCCAATATTGCTGTTACTTGGTGAGATAGTTGCTAAGTCAATTCTGCCCCATTTTATGTTGTTAAGTGAATCACTGCAGTTAAGTTAGTAACATGGTTGTTAAGTGAATCTGGCTTCCCCCCCCCATTGACTTTACTTGCCAGAAGGTTGCAAAAGGGATCACGTGATCCCACAACACTGCAACCATCATAAACATGAGTGGGCAAGCATCTGAATTTTGATCACCTGACTGTGGGGGAATGCTGCAACGGTTGTCAAGTGTGAAAAACGGGCATAAGTCTACTCTAGGCTACTTGTGTTGACTGCCAGCTGCCAGCAGTTTGATTCTTACCAGCTCAAGGCTGACTTGGCCTTCCATCACTCCGAGGTCGGTAGAATGAGGTCACAGATTGTTGGGGACAATATGGTGACTCTATAAACCGCTTAGAGAGGGCTGTAAAGCACTATGAAGCGGTATATAAGCGTAAGTGCTATTGCTATAAGTCACTTTTTTCAGTGCCATTGTAACTTTGAGTGGTCACTAAATGAACCATTGTAACTCAAGGACTAGCTTTATAGTTTTGGAAAAAAAATTTTCCTCAACAGCTCATTCCAAATCTTTCCGTGAGCTATTTTGAAGAAAGTCACACATTTACAAATTCAAACATTTGCAAACCCTTTTGAATTTTCATCTATTTCTATGTAAGTATGACCTAAGATATGCTGTTCTCCACGCAAATTACAAAAACTAGATAAAAGAAAACCCAACTAAAATATCCAAACAGCACTTGTCCATTTATTCATAAAAATAATTCAAAGCTACATTTTGGCGTGTGGCAAAGGTTTGTGAACTTTTCTCTCAGTAATAATGTGGGTCTCCTTGAGCAGCAATAACTGCAGTGAAATGTTTTCAATAGCTGTCAATCAGTCCTGCACACTGGTTTGGAAGAATTTCAGCCCATTCCTCCTCACAGAACACTTCAAGTTAGGGATGTCTGTGGGCATCTTCACATGAATTCCATGCTTCAGATCCTTCCGCATTTCTATAGGATTCTGTCACTTAGGTTTTATATCATTGGTCGCTATTTGCTTTCTTTCTATTGATTTTAATTGTTAGCCATCCAGAGTCATGTATATGAGAGGGCTAGTCATATAAATTTACTAAACAACAAACAAAGAAGGCCAAGACTTTCCAAACTATTTACTTTATACATCTTTTAACTCTGACTATATTTATTTATTTTATTTTTATTTTTATTCCATTTACCGGTATATCCCGCCCTTCTCCGAAGACTCAGGGCGGCTTACAAGCTTAGCAGTAGCCTTCATTCTATGTATATGCCTGCTTATTAGGGCTTTCACACACCCCCAGTGGCATTATTACAAAGTCAGCTTAATTGCCCACAACAATCTGGGTCCTCATTTTACCTACCTCGGAAGGATGGAAGGCTGAGTCAACCTTGAGCCTGGTGGGATGCGAACCTGCACTAATTGCAGGCAGCTGGTGTTACTTAAGGAGGCATTAGCCCACTGCTCCACCAAGGAGACTAGATGCTTTTGGGTCACTGTCTTGCTGCATGATCCACTTTGTTTTGAGTAGACAGATACACAGACAGATACTGCGATATTTTTGTGTAAAATTTGCTGGCACACTGAGAGCCAGTTTGGGGACTATAGGCCAGGTAGGTACATTCACTGATATAAATCAGGGATTTTCAACCTTTTCACCCATTGTACCACTTTTAGGATAGGGCAACATCTGAGTACCACCAGTCACCTAGCAAGGTGTCAAAAACTTGATGACCAAAAAAAGGAAAGAGTTTGCTTAGTGACTGTTCGAAGTTACAATGGCACTGAAAAAAGTGCCCCCCCCCAAGCCACAGCCGAGCAAGACACCTGCCTGCCCCCCCCCCGGCGGCGCTCTTCCTCCTGTCTGAGGTTTTCATTGTTGTGAGCATTTCTGTTGAGGATTGGCAGCGGGGGTGGGGTGGGGGATGTTTGGTTTTTATTCCCCTAGTCTGCTGGGTGGTTGCAGCAGGTTTTGGTCACTTCACATGACCCTGGGACACTGTGACCGTCATAAATGTGAATCAGTTGCCAAGCATCTGAATGTAAATCACAAGACCCTGGGGATGCTGCAACATTCCATCTAATCGCTGCTTCTTCTGGGCTCAGCAGAAGTGGCAGGATCAGCGCCGAGCTCCAGCTGGAGCCTGGCGCTGATCCTGGTGCTTCCGCTGAGCCCTGACAGCCCCGAAGAAGCACTGATCCTGGCACTTCCGCTGAGCCCTGACAGCCCTGCAGCTTCAGCCATCTCTCACTCAGGCTTGTGTGGTGCTGCCACCGGTTCAGCTCATTCCCCTCCCCCGCTACCACTTTTCTAGGATGGTCGCGTACCACCTGCCAGGTGCCAATGTACCACAGGTGGTACCCGTACCACTGGTTGAAAAGCCCTGATATAGATGATTAGATAGACAGGCAGGCAGACAGACAGATAGATAGAGACAGACAGATAGATTTTGGGCACAGAGCAACTGGTCCACATTTACAAGATTGCAGCATGCTGCAGTCATGGGACAATTTACCATTTTTTGCTGAAAATCAGTATTTATGGGTTCATTTAATGACCATGGTGATTCACTTAAAGACCACCACGAAAAGTGTCCTAAAATCAGATTGGTCACATAATGGCCCACTTAACAACTGGCAAAACAATTCTGGGTTAAATTATGATAGTAAATTGAGGACTACGTGTACATGTAGCCCTGTGGGTTTCTGCCCAGGTACTAAGAAGAATAAAACAATCACTTTGGGGGGGGGGGGGTCCACTATCTACCATCCTGGGATCTACCCAGTTAAAAACCACAACCTACCAGCAGGACATGTCGGATGCCCAGTTCTGCTTTCCAGTCTTTCTTGAGCACGTTGACACAGATCTCCCCATTGGCACCCACATTGGGGTGGAAGATTTTGGTCAGGAAGTAGCCTTTTGGTGGACTGGCAGGGAAGTCTTTGCCGAGAATCAGCTTCATGCGGAAGAGGCCACCAGAGTAAGGAGTTCCTTCTACAAAGGGAAGAAGAAGAAGAAGAAGAAGAAAAAAAGGGGGTGGTGGGTTTCCTTATCACTCGACTTATGATCAGTTCCGATGAGGACTACACTTTGGGCATTCGGCAACCAGACCACATCCTGGGATCACATGATCACCTTTTACAGCAGCTTTGCTAAAAAAAAAACCAGCACTTACTTCTGGTTTTTTAGCAAAACCAACGGTGAACCAATGGTTCACTCAATGACTGTGGCATTCACGTAACCACCATGGATTTGCTCAGTGGCTGCCACAAAAAAAGAAAGCAAAATCAGGTTTGCTATGTGACTGACTCCCCTTTAAAAATCAACATGAGTTGCAACCACAATGGCCAGGCTCCATTATAGTCATATATCTGTATGAGGAATATCTTCTCGAGTAAGGCTCACATTTCCAACCTCTAACTTTTTCCTTCCTACTGACCAATAATTCAAGACGGGCTGCCTTCTCCGGTATGATTCTTTGACTAGAGCAGCAGCAGCATCACCTACAGTTCAATCTTGAGATGCAACACTGAGAAGAAATTCCCAAAGATGAACCTTCTTCAAGTAAACCTCTCTCACCAGGTCCTTCAATGGTGACCTGCACATCTGTAATGTCCTCCTCATTGGGGAACACCTTGATGCCCTCGGGTGGATCTGATGTTAGAGTGGAGACTTCCTTGTAGACCAGCCGGATCACATGTGGAGGCAGGTTTTCAACATTGGAATTCTGAAAGAGAGAAATTGGGGAAGAGATGGGAGACTAAAAGAAAGGATGGGCATCTTCTCTAAAAGAATATCTTACTGGATACAGCAGGGGTCAAAACGCTCCAAACAGCACTGACCAAAACACTAACACAAAAGAAAGACAACTTTCCATGACACTGTAATATCTTTACTCTGGCCTTAATAAGAGTTGGGCCAGCAACGTCTTCTTCAAAGAATACTTTGAAGCTTGTACAGATATATATTTTTTAAATCTACATTTTAATAATTCAAATGTCTATAGGCTTTGATCTAAATGATCAAAGCATACTTTTAAAATTATCTTCTCAAGTAAATGTTTCGTTTTATCTTTCGTCATACGCACCCTCTAAAGATAGTTCTCTAGGATGTGGATTTTTGTCCATTACAACTTTTGAAGGAGTTAAGGCTGACTCAGGAATAAAAAGGAAAACCATTTAAGTGAGATCAACAGATTCCAGAGCCTCCACGGCTAGATGGTAGAAAGAAGAAACCCATTTCAATAGAAATAAGACTCACTTATTACAACGGATACCTGGAAATACCTGTCCTGGGTTCCTTGTCTATCTAAGATAGGAATAGGCAGCCTGCAACCTTGGATTAAATTCAGAAATTGACTCTCTGTCAAGAGTACATTCTCAACTCCAACTGTCTACTGCATCCAGTTTTGGTCACCACGATGTAAAAAAGATGTTGAGACTCTAGAAAGAGTGCAGAGAAGAGCAACTAAGATGATCAGAGGTCTGGAGGCTAAAACATACAAGGAACGGTTGCTGGAATTGGGTATGTCTAGTTTAATGAAGAGAAGGGCGAGGGGTGACGTGATAGGAGTGTTCCAATATCTCAGGGGCTGCCACAAAGAAGAGGCAGTCAAGCTATTCTCCAAAGCGCCCGAAGGCAGGACAAGAAGCAACGGATGGAAACTAACCAAGGAGAGAAGCAACCTAGAACTAAGGAGAAACTTCCTGACAGTTAGAACAATTAACCAGTGGAACAACCTGCCTCCAGAAGTGGTGAATTCTCCAACACTGGAAGTTTTTAAGAAGAGACTGGACAGCCATTTGTCTGAAATGGTATAGGGTTTCCTGCCCGAGCAGGGGGTTGGACTAGATGACCTCCAAGGTCCCTTCTGACATCATGATCATCATATTATTATTGCAAGAAAAAAGAAACAGAGAAAGAGGTGCAGAAAATGAGAGAGGGGGGAGAGAAAGGCTCCATTTCAGCAGCGTCATATCCCAGTCAGAAGACCACTGTCTTAGCAGAGGGCTAATGCCTCCTTAAGTAACACCAGCTGCCTGCAATTAGTGCAGGTTCGAGTCCCACCAGGCTCAAGGTTGACTCAGCCTTCCATCCTTCCGAGGTAGGTAAAATGAGGACCCAGATTGTTGGGGGCAATTAAGCTGACTTTGTAATAATGCCGCTTGGGGTGTGTGTGAAAGCCCTAACAAGCAGGCATATACATAGAATGAAGGCTACTGCTAAGCTTGTAAGCCGCCCTGAGTCTTCGGAGAAGGGCGGGATATAAATGTAATAAAAATAAATAAATAAATAAATAAATAAAATAAATCTTATCCCCAGAGTTGCATCTCTTTAAGTATGTTAGGAAAAATGTTGCCTCCCACACGCCTGTAATTTTGGGTTAAGAATCAGAGTGCTTCACTTTTGAAACCCTGATCCAGCCCATCCAAGCAGCAAAGTGCACGGCCATTTCGTTTTCCATCTAGTAGTTCCAAATAACTTGTGAAATAGGGCACGTCCATTTCCAATGTGCATTTTTTTTCCTACCAACACTCAGCAGCAATATGCCCGATACAGGTGGTCCTCAATTTACGACTACTCACTTAGTGACCATTCAAAGTTATGACAGACCTACTTATGACCCAGATTCAGTGTTCTGATGGCAACCAGTCATTTGCAGGGACCCAAAACATGATCACGTTTTACGATGTTTTTTTTTTTTTTGCTAGAAATCAGTATGGTTTCCAGCAAAAACAAAACAACCAAAAAAAACCCCCACACATTGCGGACAATGGATTTGCTTAACAATAGCGGCATTCACTTTAAACTGCATTTGTTTAACAACTGCCTCAAAAAAAAGGTTGTAAAATCAGGTGCCATCATGTGGCAACCCACTTAACAACCAGCAGGACTGACAACCATAATTCCAGGCTCAATTACGGTTCTAAGTCAAGGACCATTTATATGTGAAAGGCAAAATTTATTTATGAACAGCTTACCGTATATACTTGAGTATAAGCCGACTCGAGTATAAGCCGAGACCCACAATTTCACCCCCAAAAACTGGAAAAAGTTGTTGACTCGAATATAAGCCGATCCACCGTTCTGCAAGCCTCTGCCGCCAGCAGAGGCTCGATCCGCCATTTTGCAAGCCTGAATACACAGGAATACCCTGTGTGGCCGCGGCTCTCGGGGAAGCCCTGGCTGTCAGCTTCCTCGCTCCACGCTGCCATTCGGGGCCCGCGCGTTCCCCGGGCAAATCGCGGCGCCCAGCAGGCGAGGAAACACGCCCGCTCCAGTCGCCCCCCCTTCCCTCAGGAGACGCGAAGCAAGTGACCGCCCGGAGCTTACCGAGGACTTGCTTCGGTGCTTCCAGGATCGCGCGCACCTCTCCCAAGCCGCCGCCGTCCGGAGACCTGCCGAAGTTTGGGGAGGTTTGGGGAGGTGCGCGCGCACCTCCCCAAACGTCGGCAGGTCTCCGGACCTCTGCGCCCTGCCTGCCTGCTTCTTTCCGCAGCGGAAAGAAGCAGGCAGGCAGGGCGCGGAGGAACGGAGACCCGGCGACGTTTGGGGAGGTTTGGGCGCCTCCCCAAACGTCGCCGGGTCTCCGTTCCTCCGCGCCCTGCCTGCCTGCTTCTTTCCACAGCGGAAAGAAGCAGGCAGGCAGGGCGCGGAGGAACGGACACCTGCCGACGTTTGGGGAGGTTTGGGCGCCTCCCCAAACCTCCCCAAACGTCGCCGGGTCTCCGTTCCTCCGCGCCCTGCCTGCCTGCTTCTTTCCACAGCGGAAAGAAGCAGGCAGGCAGGGCGCGGAGGAACGGACACCTGCCGACGTTTGGGGAGGTTTGGGCGCCTCCCCAAACGTCGCCGGGTCTCCGTTCCTCCGCGCCCTGCCTGCCTGCTTCTTTCCACAGCGGAAAGAAGCAGGCAGGCAGGGCGCGGAGGAACGGACACCTGCCGACGTTTGGGGAGGTTTGGGCGCCTCCCCAAACCTCCCCGGGTCTCCGTTCCTCCGCACCCTGCCTGCCTGCTTCTTTCCACAGCGGAAAGAAGCAGGCAGGCAGGGCGCGGAGGAACGGACACCTGCCGACGTTTGGGGAGGTTTGGGCGCCTCCCCAAACGTCGGCAGGTCTGCGCGGAGGAACGGAGACCTGGGGAGGTTTGGGGAGGTGCCCAAACCTCCCCAAACGTCGGCAGGAGGAACGGAGACCTGCCGACGTTTGGGGAGGTTTGGGGAGGCGCCCAAACCTCCCCAAACGTCGGCAGGTCTGCGCGAAGGAACGGAGACCTGGGGAGGTTTGGGGAGGCGCCCAAACCTCCCCAAACGTCGGCAGGAGGAACGGAGACCTGCCGACGTTTGGGGAGGTTTGGGGAGGCGCCCAAACCTCCCCAAACGTCGGCAGGTCTGCGCGGAGGAACGGAGACCTGGGGAGGTTTGGGGAGGCGCCCAAACCTCCCCAAACGTCGGCAGGAGGAACGGAGACCTGCCAACGTTTGGGGAGGTTTGCGCGGAGGAACGGAGACCTGGGGAGGTTTGGGGAGGTGCCCAAACCTCCCCAAACGTCGGCAGGAGGAACGGAGACCTGGGGAGGTTTGGGGAGGCGCCCAAACCTCCCCAAACGTCGGCAGGAGGAACGGAGACCTGCCGACGTTTTGGGAGGTTTGGGGAGGTGCCCAAACCTCCCCAAACGTCGGCAGGTCTGCGCAGAGGAACGGAGACCTGGGGAGGTTTGGGGAGGCGCCCAAACCTCCCCAAACGTCGGCAGGAGGAACGGAGACCTGCCGACGTTTTGGGAGGTTTGGGGAGGCGCCCAAACCTCCCCAAACGTCGGCAGGTCTGTGCGGAGGAACGGAGACCTGGGGAGGTTTGGGGAGGCGCCCAAACCTCCCCAAACGTCGGCAGGAGGAACGGAGACCTGCCGACGTTTGGGGAGGTTTGGGGAGGCGCCCAAACCTCCCCAAACGTCGGCAGGTCTGCGCGGAGGAACGGAGACCTGGGGAGGTTTGGGGAGGCGCCCAAACCTCCCCAAACGTCGGCAGGAGGAACGGAGACCTGCCGACGTTTGGGGAGGTTTGGGGAGGCGCCCAAACCTCCCCAAACGTCGGCAGGTCTGCGCGGAGGAACGGAGACCTGGGGAGGTTTGGGGAGGCGCCCAAACCTCCCCAAACGTCGGCAGGCGGAACGGAGACCTGCCGACGTTTGGGGAGGTTTGGGGAGGCGCCCAAACCTCCCCAAACGTCGGCAGGTCTGCGTGGAGGAACGGAGACCTGGGGAGGTTTGGGGAGGCGCCCAAACCTCCCCAAATGTCGGCAGGAGGAACGGAGACCTGCCGACGTTTGGGGAGGTTTGGGGGAGGTGCGCGCGCACCTCCCCAAACCTCCCCAAACTTCGGCAGGTCTCGGACGGCGGTGGCTTGGGAGAGGTGCGCGCGATCCCGGAAGCACCAAAGCCTCGGCCGCGCACAAGTCCTCGGTAAGTTTTTTTGTTGACTGGAGTATAAGCCGAAGTGGAATTTTTCAGCCCAAAAAGTGGGCTGAAAAATTCGGCTTATACTCAAGTATATACGGTACTTTTAAACTATTACCACCTCCAAACCCCAGGAGCCCTTTTTTACCTATTAAATTGCACCACACATCTTATAACACGGGTCAATATCCACATGCAACCTTAAACAAACTTTTAATTATGGAGCTCACCTGCTCATTCCAGCAAGCAAGAATTAGTAGCCTCTTGTAATTGGAAGCCCTTGTTTCAGTATAATTAACAAGAAAACTATGCATGGGTGTTTTAGATGGAGTTTACTTTTCATTAAGACAGAATGAAAAGTTTAAAAATACACTGATGCAAAAGAGTGCTAATACCTCATTCTAAATAGCAATTAAACATCTAATTATATGAAGAGAACGGGAAGCGATTCATATGCTTGCATAGATGGCCCAGAATCAGTATTTCCCATCAATTTGACATCCCTGGTTTGTAATCCATGAAATCCCAAAAAAGTCTATCCAAACTTCAAACCAAGATGCGAACAGAATTTCTAATGATGGATAGGCTATATATTTCTTAAGCCCCTGGGGCTTTGCTAATGCACAGATCCCTCTATCATGGTCCACGCTTCAGGTCAAAAGGTTAAAACAGTTTGTGCACCAAGAAACATAAGTCACTAAGCTGTAACTGTTTTAAAAGGACTGAATAAAAAAGAGAATATATATTATTGGATGGTACTGAAGCATTTGTTGTAAGTCACCCAAACTAGTTTAAAATGGTGGCCATAAATCTACTAAATACAAGTAGCCCTTGACTTAGGACCACAAGTGAGACAGTTAAGTGAATTTGGCCCATTTCACAACCTTTCTTGCCACAGTGGTTCAATGTACGACTGCAGTTGTTAAGTTAGTAACATGGTTTAAGTAAATCTGGCTTCCCAGTTGACTTTGTCAGGTGGTCACAAAAGGTGATCACATGATTCTGAGAGACTGCAACGGTCATAAATGTGAGTCAGTTGCCAAGCATCTGAATTTTGATCACATGACCGTGGGGATGCTACAATGGTCATAAACCGCTTTTCCAGTGCCGTTTTAACTTCAAGCAGTCACTAAATGAACAGTTTTAAGTTTAGGACTAGCTGTAAATACGGTAATAAAGCAGTAGGAACACTAATTAATAGTAATAATCACTGTAACGTTATTTTCCCAAAAGAACAGGTTGGCAAAGGAAAGCCAGTTTGTGATCAGTGTTCAGTTGTTCTTTGTGCATTGTTACCAATAAAGACTTCAACACCATTAATCACATTAAGTATGGGACGTCCAAAGATGACCGATCAGGTTAATAAGGGCACAATGTCCTGGCACATGTTGGGCAAACATGTGCAGTCCCTGTAGTTGTACACTGGTGGCTCTAGACCTGTGCAGCTGATGTTATATGAGGCCATGCCAGGCAGAACGATTTTGTGTTCCTGGGTGTGGGTGGTTCTATCTCAAAGAAGTTCAGGGTAGCCTTTATTGTATCTTTGTTACTTTCTGCCTGCCCTCCAGCTGAGCAAGAGAGTTCTGCAAAAAAAGGAGTTGCTTGAGTATGCCCTAATTTGGCATGATGTGAACTGCCCATTGGCTCATCAGCAGTATGTAGACCTGGTGGTTGATTTGCTCTAGACCAGGGGATGTCCAACCATGGCTATTTTAAGACTTGTGGACTTCAACTACCAGAAATCCTCAGCCAGCCAGCCTGGCTGAGGAATTCTGGGAGTTGAAGTCCACAAGTCTTAAAGTTGCCAAGTTTGAAGACCCCTGCTTTAGAGAAGGGAGAGAGCTGTCAAAACTTTGAATCCAGTAACCCCCAGATTGGTCAGTTAGAATTTCAAATGGTAGCTAAGCAACTGGTCATAAACTGAGGACTATCTGTATCTGAATAAATATGGTGGGGCTGCTAAACTCTGCCATGATCCTCCACAGCCTTGGCAGCTGACAGTATTAAAGGCTTTCATGAGGCCAACAAAGTGTTGCACAGAATACATGATTCTGCTCCCGATGTTGGTAACATAGCTTCTGGCCGGAGCAGCAAGATTCCTCAGCGGTTGTCACATACTTGTCAATTACCTTTCCTCTTGTGGAAGTGTACAATGGGTGCATTGTACTTCCTGAGGAATGGATCCTTACGTCCAAATACTCAACTATCTCATTGATTTTCTCTATAAATAGAGGACCACTGACCTTGTATACCTCTGCAGGTGTGGTGTTTGTCAATGGAAAGCTGGCTGACACTTCTGTAACTTCAGTTACTACTGTAGGTCATCCATGAAGCTGTTGACGTCAACCTTGGGGATCCTGTCTATCATATCACTATAAGTGGACAATGAACTGAGGATGGTTCTAGTGTTCAGCTCATCTCTGCAAGATCTGAGCCGTCTCTACACAGGTAAACCTCAACTTCCAACAGTTCGTTTAGTGACTGTTCAAAGTTACAACGGCACTAAAAAAAAGTGACTTATGACTGTTTTTCAGAGTGACAACCATTGCAGCATCCCCTTGGTCACGTTATCAAAATTTGAACACTTGGAAATTGACTCATATTTATGACGGTTGCAGTGTCCCAGGATCATGTGATCCGCATTTACGACCGTCTGACAAGCAAAGTCAATGGCGAGGCCAGATTCACTTAACAACCATGTTACTACTTTAACCACTGCAGTGATTCACTTAACAACTGTGGGTTGTAAAATGGGGCAAACATCACTTAACAAGTTTCACTCAGCAACAAAAACGCTGGGCTCAATTGTGGTTGTAAATCGAGGACTACCTGTAATGAGTTTTACCTTTTACTGAGGAGGGACAAACTCCTGAGACTGACATCTGTAGACAGTGTAAAGGCCTTCGCAGAACCATTTCAAGTTGTTTTCATCAGCATATCCCTATACTTTGTCTGCCTTGGTACTCAGCCAGACATCTTGCATTTTAGGTGGCTAATTCTGGACTATCCTACAAACACTGGTAAAGGGATTTTTCTTGGCAGCCGATGACAAGTTGTTCTGATAGACAGGACAAAGGTGATGCTTTTCAAGAAGTAAAGCCTATAACCCAGTAACGGCAAACCTATGGCACGCGTGCCATTGCCCCCCCCCCCAGCCTCCTCCTCACCAGCAGCCCTTCCAGAGCAGTCGCCCCCAGGTGCGGCCCGCGCAGAGCAGTGCAGCCAAGGACATGGCAGCTGGGCAGCGGGGACAAGACTCCGCCCTCACGCCCCGTCACACGGAGATGATGCTGTGGGGCATGGCTGGAAAGCGTGGCCACCATGGTGCTGCTGGGCCGCCGTGGCGATCTGCTGCGGTGAGTGGCCCTGAGGGTGGGCGGGGCAGTTTTGGGCACTCAGTCTCTAAAAGGTTTGCCATCACTGCTATAACCTCTTCATCTTTCTCATTGAACCTCAACAATGCCAGCAATTTGTAGATCAGCAAGCTTAGTTTCTAAGTCTTCAGCCAGTGCTGAAGCTGTCCTGGGGTTCTTAATCCTGGACCCATTAGTACTCTTCATGGCCTTGCTTCCTAGTGATCACCGCTTGGATTGGATACGGAGCTTCATTTTGGAGATAATGAGCCTGTGGTCTGTCCAACGTTTGGCACCACACCTGGTCCTGGTGACTCTGCCTCTCTTTTCTCCTGATAATGACATAATCAGTAAGATGCCAATGCTTGGAAAGGAGGTGTGTCCAGGAGGTGTTGTGTTATAGGTGGCCAGCAAAAAGTTGTTTTGGTGATGAGATCACCACGTGTTGCACAGGTCTGCAGTAAGATAGCCCATTACTGCTACACTTGCCCATTCCATGTCTTCAAGTGGCTGCTTGCCAGGCTGCAGAATTGCACCCTATTCTTGCATTAAAGTGTTGGATTAGAAGCAGAGCAAAGTTTCAAAAAAAATTCTTGTGCCAATTACCTATTCTGAACTTAATCTATCTTACTAATCAATGATCATAAACAATTTGTTATTCCCCTCTTGGGATGTCCATGAGGCTAAAGGGTGTGGGAGGGGATGGCACATACAGTAATGGACAAAACAATTTGAAGCACCCTATTTTGCGTAATAATTAATGTTTGAAACAGGCAGGCTATCACTTGGAAAGTGTTTTTGAGCTCATTTTGAATGCAAAATGACTTTTGTTTCAAATGACAAATATTTTGCACATCCCTCCTCAAGCAAATACAGAGTATTCATAATCAGCCACCTTTTCCAGGCACTAGAATTCCTCCCGTGATTTTGCATAGTTTTTTTTTTAAAAATGTTCAACATCTCACTTCCAAGACTTGTAAAACTTTTAAAAAACAATTTTAAATATAAAAACTTGAAAGGCTTATTGCTAGGTTCCACAAGCACCTGAAAGTGTTGTAGAACCTAAGTCAGGGGTCTCCAAATTTGGCAACTTTAAGACTTGTGGACTTCAACTCCCAGAATTCCTCAGCCAGCCGTGGCTGGCTGAGGAATTCTGGGAGTTGAAGTCCACAAATCTTAAAGTTGCCAAGTTTGAAGACCCCTGCCTTAAGGCATCCGTGTGTCACACTGCCAACCATGCAAAATTGAATTGCAGCCATGAGGGAAAAGAAAATTGTCTTGCACCTTGCACTGAGTAGTGGTCAAAACTCTGTAACATCTACAGAAGCTTCACCGCTTACAGGTAGTCCTCGGCTTACAACAGTTCATTTAGTGACCGTTCAAAGTTACAAAAGCACTGAAAAAACTGACTTATGACCGTTTTTAAGTTATGACCTTTCCAGTATCCCCATGATCATGTGATCAAAATTCAGATGCTTGGCAACTGGTTGATATTTATGACCACTGCTATGTCCCAAGATCAGGTCATCACCTTTTGCAACCTTCTGACAAGCAAAGTCAATGGGGAAGCCAGATCCACTTAACGACCGGGTTACTAACTTATTAACTGCAGTGATTCACTTAACAACTGAGGGAAGAGAGGTCATAAAATGGGGCAAAATTCATTTAACAAATGTCTCACTTGACAACAGGTAATTTTTGGCTCATTTGTAGTCATAAGTTGAGGACTACCTGTACTAAATTTTGGGACACTTGTCGTCTATATGTAATCACCAGAAGATGACAAAGAATTCAAGGGATTGCACTGATGGACAATATACAATGGACAAGTTACTAAGAGAAACTTCTTGTACTTTGTGACATCAGACTATAGAAAAACCCCAGTTCTCCCCTTACACTATAGGTACGTCCAGCTGTATTTCACTATCATTTCTACAATCTCAAATAAATATTTCAAAAATTGGCATTTTTAACTTTTCTGGCAAATCAAGATGAACGACATGTTTTTGACATCTGAAATATACCGGTAACTGTATTTCTCTTTTAAAATGTTCAATGGCAAGCCACGTTGAGTAGTAGTTTAATTCTAAAAATTAGAGTGTTTTTTTTTAAAACAAAAATAATGTATGGAAAGGAGCAGGGCCTTCTGTACCATGATGTTTCTGCTTTCCCTGTAAGAATTTGCTACTTCCATTTGAAGACCTGCCGTGGTTAATTTCTGTCACGGGCCTCCCTTTTTATATCTTTCTTTAATGCCACAATAATTCACTATCATAGGCCACAAAAACCTATTACACCTGATGGTGGAATGGTGAGAAACCTTGGCTACAATATAACAACTGTGGGTGGTACATCAAAATACCCCTTTGCAGAAGTGTAAATAGAGCTGCACACATTTTGGGGCCTTGAATTACTAATTACCCAGTACCTTAATACAGAGTTTGACACTTGAAAAGGATGCTCCATAAAGCTACTGTTTTCCTTAGGAAGCTTTTGTGCCCACAAAATCTGATTCTCCTCAAGAGACCAACTATAAAAAAAAATATGTTACAGTACAACAATCTATAACCAATGATGGTAGAAGTGACTGCACCTGTCTAATGTAAGTGACTTCTGAGGTGTATAAACAGAAGTAGAATAATTTTGGATGTTATAAGAATGCTGTCTCTTGGGAGCAACCGCAAGACTCCAGCAAGAATACAAAGGATTTAGGCAAGATTGTTGTGGTTTCCTATCCTAACATTCTCAGTTTGCCTACATAAGCCAAGAAAACTTTTTAAATTAAAGTTAGTCCTCGTTTAGTAACAGTTCAGTTGGGACAGTGATGACAAAATTACTTTATGATCAATCCTTGCATTTACTACTCAAATCTGTAAAGCAACGAAAAGTTGAAATAAAATTGTAAGCATGGTCATGGTTTCACTTAGCTGCTTTGCTTAACGACCAAGCTGCTGGGCCAAATTGTGGATGCTAAATAAGACTACCTGTACAAGAAAAATGCTTCATTTCCCCCCCACTCACACACACCTTTTTGTACACACTTAAAAAAACTGTTCAATGAAATCTGAATGCGGAGATGAAGTTAGCAGAGAATCTTAGTTCTGACCTCACCCACAGCTATCTTCAATCTTCAGTGCCTCCCCCCACTCCCATATACTACTTACCAAGTCTGACTCCTTGAGAAAAGGCCAAATTTAAATACACTTTAAAGCAGGGGTCTTCAAACTTGGCCCTTTTATGATTTGTGGACTTCAACTCCCAGAATTCCTCAGCCAGGCACGCTGAGGAATTCTGGGAATTGAAGTCCACAAGTCATAAAAGGGCCAGGTTTGAAGACCCCTGCTTTAAAGCATGCAAAAGACCAGAGACTGTGCAGATTCAAATACAGAGAGAAAATATTTGAAAGGATATGCGGAACAGTGCACACAAACACAACTGTGCACTGAAGAGAGCTAAAGGCCTAAATGGCTGAAATCAGAGCAAAAGACTTTTAAAAGACTGATCTGAAAACAGTATTGTTAATGAAACCACTAAAATTCACAGCTTTGATTACTGCAATCCACATTTACTGTGCTAAATGTGAGTGAAAAAGTTGACAAATATGGAATATTCCTCTTTGAGAAAAGAGGCATCTTCTCATATCTGGCAGGAAGAAAACGTGCACCTACTTAGAAGCCTGTCAAACAAAAAGAAAAATGCACACCACTTTAACATTTATCAATCCAGATATTGTGTATCATAAAGATGTGCTAGAAACTGTGCTTCCAATAGCACTGCATTCCAGAAAAACCAAGCTTATTTATGTTGTTAGTGGTTAGAAATCTACTTTCCTGTATAAGTATTAGTGGTTTTTTAAAATATCCTCTAGTCTCCAGAAAATAAGTTTTCGTAAGAATTAACCATAAGATATGCCACACTTCATGTTTCAGGAGAAGAGCCTGGAGGGGGCAATAAAGTTAGAACAAAGAAATAAAGAAGCAAAGTAATCTGAAACATTGGTTTGAAATGTGACATACTTCATGGACGCTCCACAGTGTCTAAACCAAACTTTAACCTTCTTCAAGCAACTTAAGCTGCAGAGATTTAAAATTTTAACTGAACATTCAGAAAGGCTGAAGGCCAGGCCACACTCAAAATGCAATATTTGGGTCCAACTTCCTGCAATACTACCGTATTATTTATATCCCACCCTACAATCATTGACTCAATTTAACATGCAATATACAGTACTGAGAAGTACGGAGAGACACCATCCTGTTCCAAAATAGAACTTTGATAACAGTTCACACATTTTCAGGGTAGGAAATCTAATGCTCCAAGCCCAAAGATCACACTCCAGAAAAATCTTGCAAAAAGCAATTTGATTTTGGTCCCTAGTTAGTAGCAGTAGAACTCAGGCAACAGAAAGACACTCACTCCATGCTACTGGTTTTTTGCACTTACACTTGTGCCTGCGCAGCACAACCATGTAAGCTCTCCAGATTCTGTTTTTGGGAAAGAGTTTTAAGTTCACCATCCTTTTAAGGTTTACTCACATCCCGAAAGTTACCCACCTAAACCCACCCAAGTTCTGGGGAGTCCCCGAGACCGAGCAGAAACTTCAAACAAGTGGGCAAGGAAAGGGGACACGCAGCACTAAAAGCCACTCACCATTGTGTTGGGTCTGCACAGAGGTTGCAAAGTAGCGCGATTTACCCTGATCTTTGGAGGGCTCACATACGCGCCTTAATCGATAGTTAAAGATTCCTTCTGATCAGGAACCTATCCTGAATTGACTTGGGGGTTCAGACAGTCCCCACTGAATGGATGCCGGATCTTCTTGTTTAGGAAGTTTGCAAATGTATATTTTTATGATAATTTCCCCGCCACCCCCCCTACTTCTTCCCCTCTGTGAGGCGACCCCCCCCCAACTCAACTCTGCCACCCTCACTTTCAATGAGGGTGGCCCCTGAGCAACCAACGATTTTATAACCCTCGGTCAAGATCAGCCACACCCCTTTAGAACCCCGGCTACCCAATCAGGCCCGTTAGAACGGAGGGAGTCCGGTCCACCCCCCTCCCTTCTTGGGTCCCCTCCTCGCTGAGAACCGTTGACAACCAATGTCCGCGACAGTCGGCAGCCAATGGGGATAGGCGTAGCGGGGAGGCGGAGCCATGGAGCTTGATTGGAGGAATTTGAATATGAACGCTTAGGCAAAAGTGGCGTTTTAAAGGGAAGATGGTTTATCTGCTAACGGTTGTAAAGAAGGAACGAGACGAGGGGCGGGTTTCAGATTGTTCGATTGATGGGAAGCTTTGCCAATAGAATACAAGCGTGCCCGAAAGGCGCTCGGGGTAAGGAATCGCAATTGAGGTGGCTGTGCAGCCAATGGACGATGACAAAGTGGCCAACGAGGAAAAGCCTTTTGAATCCTCTTATTCAAACAAAGCGGGCAGGGTCCTAATTGGCCAGAGAGAAAAAAATAATCCCTCCCACCAGACGGAAGAAGCATCTAATTAAAACTGAGAACGAAAAATAAATATGTCGACACAGTGCTGATAATAATGCGCAGGGCGGGGGATGCTATGAGGATTTGACAGGAAAAACAAAGCGAAATGTGGCTCAGGCACAACCGTTTGGGGCAGGGGTAGGCAACCTCGGCTCTTTTATGACTCATGGACTTCAACTCCCAGAATTCCTGAGCCAGCACAGCTGGCTCAGGAATTCTGGGAGTTGAAGTCCATGAGTCATAAAAGAGCCGAGGTTGCCTACCCCTGGTTTGGGGTTTACACGAATAGGATTTCTCCAACCTTCCTATGTACTGGGACTACAACTCCCAGAACCCTCAGGGCCTTTGGAAATGGGATGGGTTGAATTTCAAAATATCTGAAGGACAGCAGGTTGGGCAAAACGAACAAAGTTCGAAAGTCGCTTGTCTGCTACTTCGAGGAGCTCGTCCCCAGCTTCTTTTAATTTCTCACAGCAACACAAATTATGCAAAACAATACTTTTTGAAGCCAGGAGTCCATTGCACCACGTTTGAAAATGCTTTGTCCAACTCTTGCATTGAAAGAATATATAATTAAACTTACAGTTCACTACGTGTTCATTTGGGAAAGATCCTCTTTCCCAGTACAATTTCCTTTGACGCTTTTATGCTATATTTTGAGGTGAACAGTAGAAACGTAGCACACCATAAGTGATGGAAGTACAGATAGTCTTTTAGGACCACGATTGAATCCAAAATTTCCATTGCTAAGCCACATATATGTTTTGCCTCATTTTTCCACCTTTTTTGCCACAGATGTTAAGTCAGTAACCCGGTTGTTAAGTGAATCTTGCTTCCCTACTAATTTTGCTTGTCAGCAGGTTGCAAAATGTGCTCACATGACCCTGAGATACTACAACAGTCATAAATATGAGCCAGTTTGCCATGCTTCTGAATTTTGATCACATGACCGTGGGAATGCTGCAACGGTTGTAAGTGTGAAAAATTATCATGAATCATTTTATTTTAGTGCCATTGTAACTTTGAATGGTCACTAAATGAATGATTGTAAGTCAAGGACTTCCTATATGCTTAGAGCACTCTTTCTTAGCTACAGTGACTTTAAATTGTGTGGACTTCAACTCACATGCTGGCTCGGGAATTCTGGGAGTTGGTTCACACATCTTAAAATCACTAAAGCTGAGAAATATTGCCTTAGAGTGAAATGGATAGGTTTTCAAGGAACTCTTGAAAACCTGGCATGTAGGACAAAGGACAAGATGCTACTGAAGGATGCTGTGAATTAATTGGGAACAAAAACAGCAATGACATCCCATAAAGTAATTATGATCCAAACCCTCTCATTGGGAACATGTTCTGAATTTCACAACTTTCAAGAAATATAACATTTGCATAGATTGCATGCCTCTATAAACAAATATCACATTGATTTTACTGAGCAATAGGGAAAATGCTATTGTTGAAGGAAAAGTCTTCATCATGGTTCAGTCCAAGCCGGGGATAAACTACATGACGACTGCTTTAGAAAGAAGGTTGCAGTGCATTGAAGAGGGGAGCCAGACAGAAAGATGGCTCTGGAAAAAAGAGAAAAAGGGGTGAGCACATGTAGGGAGTGGGTTTTTATACCCTCTGGAGCCTTTTGTTTAGAGTTGTTTCCTGTTCCTGTTGTGAGGCTTTGTATTTCCTGTGTCATGTATATTGACCTGTGTCCATTTGGCACCTGTGAGTTAATCCTATTATGTCCTGTCTTAGAGTTTGGATGGGGTATGTAGATTTTAGGTGTCTTTGTCTTCTTAGTCTTCTAGCTGGGGGCCTCCATCTGCATTTCTACAGAGCTGGTTTCTACTTGGGGGAGGGAGACCTGGGGCTATTAAGAAAAACTGGGCATGCTTTTCTGCCTCTTTAAGATCCTTTGAGGAAATATATTTTCCTGCCCTTTTAATATTTCCTTCTCTGGGGGGGCTGACTTCCCACAATCCCACCTTTGTGCCATCAGAGTGTGGGTGACACACTTTCACTGGCACAAGATTAAAATTGATCTGATCAGGGAGACGTGGTAAACAAGCTTTAAACTGTTAAACCAAAAAAAGAAGAGGCAAACACTAATAAAGGCAAGCAGAAAAAGATCCCTGCAGCGGCTCCCAAAAGGGGAGCTTCCAACCCATAAAGTTCTAAAAGTCAGGGCAAAAATTTTGTTAGGTGGGAAAGAAATTTATAGTTACCAATATTCTGTGCCAATTATTTTCAAATGTTGGATGACACTTTGAGCTTCCAGTCAAGTTTGCACATTCCTCCCAAAATTCTTCGCAGCCAAGGTCTTCATCAGTACATAACCACTGGCTGCCCATTTTCAAGGGTTGTTTCCTGCCTTAGCTCTTATCCAGGTTTGTAATGTCCAATTGAGGTTAGCCAGTATGCAAGCCAGGCTATTAAAGTTTCTTAAATTGCACATAGTGAGCCCTAGTACTTCCAATCTGAGGCCACCAGTGCAAGATATTCAGGGCTTAGATTTGGAGATCTCTTTTCTGCTACTTCCCTAGTCAGGGGATGTGAATTGTAAATTGCCTGAGGGGGCCTGGTTCCCTCCCCCTTGGAATTTGCAGGAAGTTATACATGGAAAGCTTTGGAGCCACAGAGCAAACACCTTCCCTAATTTGAGCAACAACTCAAATTAGGGAAGGGACAAATCTTAAACATACCACATGGTTGCATAGAAGAAGAGAGAGAGAGAGAGAGAGAGAGAGAGACAGAGAGAGAGAGAGAGAGAGAGAGAGAGAGAGAGAGAGAGAGAGAGAGAGAAAATCACTATTTCTTATTTTCCCTTTAAGTACCTTTATTTAGCCAAATTGGTTTCCCAGTAAAGCCCTGAGCAAAGCCCATTCTTCACAAATTTGTCTTGCTCACTTCCTTTTTCATACCATCCAGGCTCTTTCCTCTCATCCCACGCCTCGAGCAAATCTCCAATAGGTGACCTAATTCCCACCCTTGAACTATAGCTAACCATGTTCCCTGTACGATGTGGGGTTCAATCAGCTTAGTCGGGTCCCTAGCGGCACTTCCCAGCCACTCTTAGTGACACTATCCCTGCCGCCCCGCCTGTCAGTTTTTGGGCAGTAAAAAAATTACCCAGGAGGACTTTGGTTCCCTAACAAAGTACAGGCCCCTAGGGAACTCCCTGCCGTCACTTTACAGACCAAAAGGGGTCCGAGGAGGATGTGCCGCAACAGGTACACGGTCTCCTTCTATCACCCTGCCTTCAGTTTTCAGACTCAGGAGGAGTCTGCGAGGACCTGTGCTTTGTGCACTAGTATGAGCCCCTCCTACAGATGAGCTTTGCTTACAGGGCCTAACCAGCTGGTTTCCCAAATCCAATTCTTTCCTTCACTCATTCCATTTGCACACACCTCTCCCTTTTCCCTAACAGAATGTCCTGCGCTCTGGCCAAACTCCCATGCTTTCCAAGGTCTGCCATTTGAACAGATCTTTTCTGCGGTTAGGAAAGACCAGAGGGAGCAAAATCCAAACTGTGATTGGGGAAAGGGTCTTCTCACTCACACACAGAGACATACACACCTTTCTCTCGCTCCCCTGGGCTCCAAAGTCAAAATTTAGAGGTACTCACCTTCACCTTCCTTCCAAAGAAGGTGACAAGCAATAGGGAGAAAGCAGAACTATTTAACTCGTTCTTTGCATCTGTCTTTACACAAAGGGAAAAAAACAGTCCAACCTACCAAAACCAGTGCCATAAAAAACAGAATAGAAACGCAAGTTAAGATAGGCAAGAAAATGGTAAGTGAGCACCTGTCCAGCCTAGACGAGTTCAAATCACCAGGACCAGATGGATTACACCCCAAAGTTCTCAAAGAACTGGCAGACATGATCTCAGAACCACTGAACTATATTTTTCAAAGATCCTGGAGCACTGGGGAACTACCAGAGGACTGGAAGAGAGCTGATGTAGTTCCCATCTTCAAAAAAGGGAAAAAATAGATCCTGGAAACTACAGACCTATCAGCCTGACCTCAATACCTGGGAAGATTCTGGAAAAGATAAACAACAAATCATCTGTTAGATGATTAGTGCCAGCCATTGGCAGTTCCCCAAAAGGGTCATCAGATGGAGGCAAAGAGGCTTCTTTGCTTCCACTGATGAGCCAAGGGTCTCGGACCCACAGCCCCATTGGTGAGAGTGTTTTATGGTCAAGGAGGGGCCAAGACCCCCCATAAATACCTCTGCACGAGGGGCTGCTTTTTGTTCTAGCTTCTTTGTTCCAGTTCTATCTCTACTCCTAACCTCTATTTTAGTCATGTAATACTAGCTTATTTCCTTTTATTTTATTTCTCTCTCACATGCAGGCATGAATGCTTTCATGCCAAGTATTTCTTTCTCTTTGATCTATCATTGAATAAAGCTAATATGATTGCATCTCTGCGTGATGCCTTTGCTTGGAAGCTCCTTTAACGATTCATTGTGAGAACACCTCACATCATCGAACACCTAGATGCAAACAAAGTCATCACTAAAAGTCAACATGGATTTGTCAAAAAAAGATCATGCCAGACAAATCTTATCACATTCTTTGACCAAGTGACAAAATTAGTGGACCAGAGGAATGCTGTAGATATAATTTACTTGGACTTCAGTAAGGCATTTGATAAAGTAGATCACAACCTACTACTTGATAAGATAGAAAAATGTGGGTTAGATAGCATCACCACCAGATGGATTCGTAGCTGGCTGACAGGCCGTACTCAGCGTGTGGTCCTCAATGGAACTGCATCTACATGGAGGGAAGTGTGTAGTGGGGTGCCCCAGGGCTCTGTTCTGGGCCCAGTGCTCTTCAACATCTTCATTAACGATTTGGATAAGGGGATAGATGGGGAACTCATCAAATTTGCAGACGACACCAAGCTGGCAGGAATAGCCAATACTCCAGAAGATAGGCTTAGAATACAGGAGGATCTGGACAGACTTGAACACTGGGCACTATCTAACAAAATAAATTTCAATGGTGAAAAAAGTAAGGTTCTACATTTAGGCAGGAGTCCTAGTAGACAATCACTTCAATATGAGCCAGCAGTGTGCTGCAGCTGCCAAAAAAGCCAACACAGTGCTAGGCTGCATTAACAGAGGGATAGAATCAAGATCAAGTGAAGTACTAATACCACTTTACAATGCTTTGGTAAGGACACACCTGGAATACTGCATCCAGTTTTGGTCACCACAATGTAAAAAAGATGTCGAGACTCCAGAAAGGGTACAGAGAAGAGCAACAAAGATGATTGGGGGACTGGAGGCTAAAACATATAGGGAACGGTTGCTGGAATTGGGTATGTGTAGTTTAACGAAGAGAAGGGTGAGGGGTGACATGATAGCAGTGTTCCAATATCTCAGGGGCTGCCACAAAGAAGAGGGAGTCAAGCTATTCTCCAAAGCACCTGAAAGCAGGACAAGAAGCAACGGATGGAAACTAGTCAAGGAGAGAAGCAACCTAGAACTAAGGAGAAACTTCCTGACAGTTAGAACAATTAACCAGTGGAACAACCTGCCTCCAGAAGTGGTGAATGCTCCAACACTGGAAGTTTTCAAGAAGAGACTGGACAGCCATTTGCCTGAAATGGTATAGGGTTTCCTGCCTGAGCAGGGGGTTGGACTAGATGACCTCCAAGGTCCCTTCCAACTTATTATTACTACTATTATTATTATTATTATTATTATTATTATTATTATTATTATTATTATTATTATTATTATTATTATTATTATTATTATTATTATTAAAGCAGCCCTTGAGCTCAAACCCAAAACTCCCTTTTCTACCCTGACTCCACATGGGCAGGGCCTGGGAACCCATTCACAGACACAAGGGGTCTGCTGCCGGCAAGATGGGGCTTACCAGTCTCAGTCCATTGGAAAGGTTAGCTTGGAGTCCCATCTGGGGTGCTAAATTGTTGGAAGGAAGTCTTCATCATGGTTCAGTCCAAGCTGGGAATAAACTGCAACCTTGTTTCTAAAACAGTTGCCATGTTTATTCCCAGCTTGGATTGAACCATGATGAAGACTTCCTTCCAACACTATATTATTTAAGTTATTCTAATAAGTATAGAATTCATAATTTATCACTCTTGGAATAATTTAAACAAATTGCAGCTTTCTGAATGAGTTTTGGATGCAGAAATTGCAAAAATCTGTCTGATGGTGTCTTGTGAAAGTGAATTTCATATTGAATTCAACAGAGTGAATGGATTAATAGATTGCAATATAAGGGGCAAAGCAAATATTAACATTAGCTGGTGTCATTATGTAAAATCTCCATATTGATTTCTACCCAAAAATGCTTCCAAAAGGGTGACTTTTTAAAAAATGTTCATTAGATCTACCAAGTCCTGGTTGCAAAAATCAGGATGATTACCAGATGGCACACTTTCTGTATCTCTTTGCTGAGTTCAGATGTAATCTAGATTTTTGTGACCAATATCACATAATCCTAGTATAAGGCATATTCATGCCTTCCTAATATAGAATCAGACAATAGAATATAGAGCTGAGTTTTTAAAATAGTCATCACAGCTAAACATGCTGGATAAAAGAATTTAAAAAAAAACATGAATGATACTCATAGTAAAGGGTTGTCCCCAAAGTCTAACTGTTATTATTCAATCACAGATTGTATTGTAGCCAAGTACTGTTCTTTTTATACCTTTCCTATGCTGCGTAACAGAGTGAGCGCCTGTTACTCATCCCAGCTTCCGCCAACCTAGCAGTTCGAAAGCACGTAAAAATGCAAGTAGAAAAATAGGGACCACTACGGTGGGAAGGTAACAGCGTTCCGTGCACCTTTGGCGTCTAGTCATGCCAGCCACATGACCACGGAGACGTCCTCGGACAAGCGTTGGCTCTTCGGCTTTGAAACGGAGATGAGCACTGGCCCCTAGAGTTGGAAACGACTAGCACGCATGTGCGGGGGAACCTTTACCTTTTATGTACAGTATAAAAGCAATGCTGTTCATTGTTTATTTATCATGTGCTAATAAACAGCTGTGATCTTTGACTGAAAGTGTTCAATCTCAGTCATCTCAATTTGTTGATGTCTAAAATGTCTACAATTTTTTCATTTAAGCTTCCTCTGTATTGAGATTTCCCTGATCATTCTTCTTACATTCCATATTCCCAGTATATTTTTTGCAGCTTCTTGGATAAGAAGCAAAATGTCTTCAAAGAAAAGCAAGATAGTCCAGTTGCCTGGGGAAAAAGCATCTTTGGGTCAACTATGACCTGGATGACTGAGAATCTCCATAGACAGCTTCAGGCTTTCTTTTCTTGTACAGTTAGTACTTGTTTACCAACCATTCATTCAACGAATGTTCAAAATTATAATGGTGCTGACAAAATAACTTCATGGTCATTTTTTGACTATATATGATCTTTGCAGCATCCCCCAGTCACACAATTACCATTAACAGTTAATGTATGTTGTCCTGTGCCTAATTTGTTTTTCTTCTTCTTCTTCTTTTCTTCCCTACTTGCAAAGCAGACAGATTGGAGAGGAAGGGATTGCAAGAAAGTAAGCTGTTTGCTCTTCTGCACATCAAAAGCGACAAAATTGTGCTGGTAGTGGGAAGGATCAGGCAAATGAGAAATTTGCACATCCATGAACATCCATTAGCAGTCAGATGTTGAGAATTTGTGACCATCCTCAGATGAAGCCAAGTCCAAAATGCCAGAAGCTTGGCATTCTATCAAATCAGCCATTAACAAGCACATCGACATAAACAACATCTGCACACCATTCAAAAGAGACAATCAACAAGCCAAAAGGGGAACAAAAAGACCTAAATACCTCCTGACTAGCAATCAACATCCAGATGGGCAGAGATTAACACTAAAATTAACATTAGACTAACAATAACAAAGCAAACAATACCCCCAATCCAGGAACTGCCAAAAAAGCAAACAATAAACAGCCAACCAAAGAACAAGACCACTCCCACTAACACTAATAGGGCAAGCCACAAGAATATGTTATGAATTGAGAGCAACCCTAACTCCCTACTAACACTGATGATGTTACCTAGTTTGGTAATAAAACATCTGCAAGAAAACAAGCAAGCTCAACTACTCTTAAAAACAGCATTTATTTTTTTTTAAATTTCTGAACTGACTTCAAGAGCAGGGCCACATATAGCATACCAGAGTAATATTTTCTGGAAATATTGTTGCAAGGCTCTCCAAGTAGAGCCATAGTGGGGTAACATCCAAAGATAGTGAAAGGTCCACCAAGGCCAATTGTACCTCTATTGTCACAGAAGGATTCAGAAACATCCCCAAGTTATAAGTGTAATATTGTTGTGATTCAGTGTCAGCCTGTGCTCCCAGCAGCTGAGTCCGATGAATCTGAGGAGGAGGAGGAAGGGTTTGGAGAGCCTTTGGTGTCAGAAGGAGGCTCTGATGCACTACAGGACTCTCAGCCTGGCCCCTCCAGTCATGTTCCTCATGAGGTTCAGCTGTGTGAGTACGAGGTGTCGGACTCAAAAGAGTCACAGCTGAATCTGTTCAGAGATGCTAGAAGCAGAAGGCAATCCAGCAGAGCAGAGCAGAGAAAATCAATGAGGCAACTCAGTGAGAGTAGGAGTAGGCAGTGATAAGCCACGCCTTGAGACTGATAATAAAAGGGGAAGGTGTGAGCGGGGCTGGTTGCTGAAAGCAAACGTTTGGAGACATTCTAAGGGAATCCTGGTCTGTTCTGGATACTTCTGATTAACTCTTGTTTGTTGACTCTTGTTTGATATTTTGATCCATTTATTGAAGGACATATTCTGTTGCTTTTTTGTTTGAACTGTAAATAAATTTGGGTTGGGTTTTTCCAGCCTATTGACTGTAAAAAGGAAAAAGGGGTTGTCCCTGACACACAAACAGGGCCAGTCGTAGGCTGGAACAGAATATCCATGAGTCATAAAAGAGCCAAGGTTGCCTGCCCCTGGTTTAAACCATTGACCCGGTCATCTGCTAATGGCACCTTTGTCATAAACATAAGATCAGCTAGGCTAGTATCATGGTTGGTTACTCACTTAGTCACTCTTTTACCTTGCTGAATTTAGAGAAAAGGAGAGAAAGAACTGAATACAAGTAATCCTGAACTTACAACACTTCATTTAATGACCATTTGAAATTACAATAGCGATGAAAAAAGTGACTTATTACCATTTTTCACACTTACGACTGCTGCAGCATCCCTATAGTCACATGATCAAAATTCAGATGCTTGGCAACCGACTCATATTTATGATGGTTGCAGTGTCCTGGGGTCACAAGCAAATCAATGGGTAAACCAGATTCACTTAACAACCATGTTACTAACTTAACAACTGAAATGATTCACCTAACAACTGTGACAAGAAAGGTCTTACAATGGGGCAGAATTTACTTAACTGTCTTTTTTTGGTAATATTTTATTGATTTTCTAATTTTACATTTAAGTATTTAAAAAGCAACGTGGAGGCTGGGTTAATCAATAATTCAAAAACATACAAAAATCTTTAGTACAAATCTCAAACTATCATGTCAAATATTTCCTCTGCTTTTCCCTTAATATCTACTGTCTCATATTTAAACTAATACAATTCTTATTATGTTCATTAAGTAAAGATAGCATTGTTACATTTATCAATTAATTTTTAGCTTATACATATCCTAGTTACTTTAACATTCAATCTTTATAAACAGTCAATGTCCTGTAGTTAGTTTTTCCCAATTTTTAGTTTCCGGTCAATATTTAGATTTAACATTTGATATTTATAATTTCCAAATTTTTGGTAACCAAAGTTTCCTTTATCACAATTCTTAACAAAGTCTAATATTCAAAATACACATTTTATCTATTTGAGTATATTCTATTTCCCACCATCTTACATCATCTAATTAATAATACAATATAACATTTCTTATTTTCAACTAGTTTCCTAATGTCTTACATTTAATGACCAAAATTTCCCCTATTTCAACATCAAATATTTCCTCTCTTTTTCTCTTGATATCTACTATCTCATATTTAAGCTAATACAGCTCTTATTATCACAATTAAATAAAAACATATTTATTACATTTATCAATAATTTTTTAGCTTATTACATATCTTAATTACTTTTACATTCAATCTTTATAAACAATCAATATCCTATTTATTTGTTTTTCCCAATGTTTAATTTCCCATCAATATTCAAATTCAACTTTTAATATTTATACTTCCAAGTTTTAAATGACCAAAGTTTTCATAATAAAATCTGGTATTCAAAGTACACATCTTGTCTATTTAAGTATATTCTATTTTAATTAGTAATATAAAATCCTCGCTGATAAATCAAAACCCCAATTTTCTTCAGCCTTATTCTAGTTTTCTTCCTTTGCCATCTCGCCCTCCATGTCAATACTTTTAGGTCATCAAATAGATCTCCCTCTGTTATTATATATATTACCGGTATTTGAAATAAAAGAGACCATCCAGTCGCCATGTTTTTTGGAAGAGCTAATAAATCGTCTATTATTCCAGATCCCCATAATTGTCCTGGTATGTTTATCTTCCCTTTGGTCTGTTCTTCTTCTTGCTCTTCAAGTTTCTTCTGGTTTATATAGAAAGTCTTTTCCATTTTCAATGTTCTCAGTCCCTTTTCTGGACTTTCCATTGACTGTATTTGTTGGTCAGTTGAATCCTCTGTCGTAGTATTTAATTGTTCCACTTCTTTTTTTATGTTTTGTGTAATTGATTCTTTAGTTGTAGTCAAAATTTGAGTTCGTATATCTAGGCTGACATCTTTTTCTTTTCTGTAGCATCTTATTTCATCACAAGCTGAAAGAATGATTTCATATATTGAGAATTTACTTAACTGTCTTACTTAGCAACATAAATTTTGGACTCAAATGTGGTTGTAACTCAAGGACTACCTGTATTTTACCCTTTCTAATTTTCCACAATGCTCCTAATTTATCATTTCTTGGACATTATGGGAAATGGAAAACTTGGCTAGACTTCCCACTCAATATTGCTAGTTGGTGCTATGAAAAGTAACTTTACCAGGACTTTACAGAAGAGGGCTATGCTTAACCTCCTCAAAAGTAGGACAGACAACACCAGACCCAATTGGAACAATTGTGCCTAGTCACAAATATATTTATTAGCTGCGGTCGATCAACTTAACCAGCACTATCACTTTATGCTTACAAACAAGGCTTTTTTTTATGGAATTCCACCTTAATTCACTACCATTTCTCCTTCCAATTCTCTTTCTGCAGTTTCTCTCTGACAAATCAATCACATCTAGAGGCTGTTAGTGAAAGGGGTAGATCAATCTGGACCACCTACTCCTGGAAAAACCTTGGTACTTACCTGGGTGTTGTCAAATGTGTGGACTACAAATGTACAGAGAACAGTTCTGGTGCACACTTGGAAGCAGTGAGAGAGAGATGGGGTACGGGGAAAACTGAGCAGTAATTAAGATCTCAGTTATTGGTACATGCTCAGTTATGGCTGATGTCTTCAGCAAGTTTTTCTGTTCAAGATGCAGGCTCTACTTAATAGTCATTAAGCACAATTGAGGGGGGAAAGAATCAGATGTATCAGCCATTCTCTGCCAACCATTCCTTTGCTCGGCGGCTTCTGATTCTGTAAATGACTGCATCAGATGGAATATCAAAAGGTGCCAGAGGCTGCGCAAGAAATCCTGAGGGACTTAATCAGACCCCTAGGGTTTTACATTTGACAGCTCGCTAAAAGGGAGCTTGAATATTAATGAATTAAAGAAGAGGTTAGCAGGGAGGAGGGGAATCTCAAGTGCAGCCCCAACTGAGGCAAACTGCTGAAGAAAATTAATAAAATGATGGATGCAAATTGCTGGCACAGAGAGATAATCATGCATGTTAATGAGAAATGGAGATGGGTATTAGTAGAGCCTGCCCTATTCGAATTAAAAAAGAGATCATCTCAAATATGAATATTTCATAAAGATCCAGTCATTTGCCTGAGCTGAATATACCTGGTCTGATGAGGGCTATTTTATCATCTGTGACTTCCCCCCCCCCTTTGAACGATGACTGATGTAGAGAGAAAAATGTGCCCTATCAGCCACGATTACCCAGTGTATTATATGGGTGTCAATATCTATTAACATGGAATACCTCTATGAAAAAAAAAAACTAAGTTTTTACCCTTTTTCCTTGAACCTGTGCAATAAATACAGCCTGAAGCATAAATACGGCATCTACATTTTCATTTTTATGCCTAAATCTTTACATTACAATATATGATGTAGTCAGAAAATTCTGTAACTAGCAGCCATCCAACACTTATTGGGTTCATGGGAGAGATGAATAATAAAAATGTCGCTTTTGAATTTTTTCTGTCTTGTCATTTTAAAGTCTCTGTGGAGAAGAAATATAACTGTTCTAATATAATCTGAACTCTGAAGTATTTACTTTATAAATTAGAAAGACTTGGAGTAACATTGCAGGAGGATTACAAAATTGAGTTTTTACCAATTGCCATTGCCAAGTTCTGCAAAACATTTAATTTTAATGCCCGGTGTAAGCTATGTAATTGCTTACTACACAGAAGATGAAGAAGTTAAATGTAGAGAGAGAACTGCCTGGCTAATTTTGGAATGTCTCTTATCTCTGGATTTCTACAGGATGATGGAACAGTTAAGAAAGCCTTCTCAGGTCCCTGACAAAGCTGAATTGTTTCTAGAAAGGTCTTGGGGAAATTGCTTTGTCAGTTGGAAGAATTTTCAAAGTTCTGACTGATCTGTGTAGTTTGCAGATGGTCTGGGCTAACCATGACCTTGGATAAGAATTCTGGGATACTTAAAGAGATACTTGTATTTATCATGCTGTTTGCCTATTGATAAGTCTTCAGGTAGTCCTCAACTTACTCTGTGTCCACAATTGGAACTAGAATTTCCATTGCTAAAGGTTGTTAAATGTGTCGTGTTCAGTTTTACAATCTTTTTTTTGCCATGGTTGTTAACTGAATCAATGCAGTTGTTAAATAAATCATGTGGTTGTTAACCCCATTGTTTATCAGAAACCATATGGGAAAGTCACAAATGGTGATCCCATGAGCCTAGGATACTGCAACTGTTGTAAATACATGTCAGTTGCCAAGTGCCCAAATATTGATCATGTGACCGTGGAGATGGTGCAATGGTTGTAAGTGCAAGGACTAGTTGTAAGTAACTTTTTTCAGTGCCATTGTAACTTTGAATGTTTGCTAAATGAATGACTGTAAGTCAAAGATCTGTACTTATCTATTCCTCCTCCTCATTATTATTGAAACTATTATGCTTTTCAGAAAAAAATAGTTTTTATTCCCAATGAAAATATACAATAATCTCAAAGGTTCCTTTCTAAAACCAGGTCATTAAGACAAGATATAAAATTACCTAGTTGCACTATAAATGATAATGTATATCAATCCATGATTCCATCACCATGCATCTGTTCATGGCCTATGTAAAAAGCAAATTATCAGTTATTCTTTTTCATAATCAAAAGACTAAAATTATGCTTTAAGTTTAAAAGCAAAGATGCAAACATAGATCACTCTTAAACGTGTATGAATGTATCGATTATCAATTTCCTGGTCTTTAATGCTGTCTCAAAAATCTCTCCTTCATAACAGAACCCTGTGTGTGTTATAGCAATATAGAAATACAGCTCTTAATGCAAGACAAACTGAGGATTATGAACAACAATCCATTATATAAGTCATCTTTAATTACTAATCCAAATTAGCAGTGTTGACCACCCGGGGGGAAAAATTCCACAACAAGTAGCTGGAAACATTAGTTTATTGAAAACAAAATCACACCAATTCAAGAGGAACTCGATAACAAATGGATCTAGTCCTTAAACAACATCAACTTTTGGGCCCCCAGGAAAATAACCCAGATATTAAGGGGTATCCCTTGCAGCTCCAACAGCTGATTCCATTCAATTTTTGTATTCATTTCTACATTGGTTTGCTTTTAAAAGCATTGAGTGTTCCCCAGTTATGGTTGTGGACCTCTATTTGCAGTCCGCCAAGAGTCCACCAAACCTTGTGAGAATTATTTCTGAATGAAATGTGTATAGAATTGCACTATAATCAGGACCCAGAATGTTGTGTGCCACACATTTTCAGCTGAGGAGTGTACGGGGATGGCTAGACCTCAGCTAAGTGTGAATCTACGCAATTGGCATGGGGTAGGCAGTTCTGTGATTCTTCCTCCTTTTGTTTGGTTCAATGCCAAGCAGGCTTACAGGGTGTGATTGTGGGAAGAAGCTGTTTCATGTTGTCCTTGTTTTTCTTTTCCAAAACTGTCTTTCTATACATACCCCTTTACTTTCCAGTGAAGGAATCTCATTTTTTTTCCTCCCAGGATGGAGAAGGCAACTGAGGGCCTTTTGAATAAACAAAACTAGGGATGTTTATGAGGGGAAATAAACAAGATCAAAATGGCGGCCCTGCCATGATCAAAACTTTTTTTAATGCACCCCTGAACCAATGGCAGGAGGAAAAGGGGTAGCAGTGGTCTTATGCCAACAATCTATTTTCAATGAAATGTAGCCAAAGAAGATTGGGATTTTAGTGTTTTGGGGATATATTCCATTTAAAATCTGAGAAGAACTCATGAAACATTATTTAACCAAATGAGGCTGGATCACACATAATTTTGTTTCTGTCCCCACAAGTTACTATGGTTACCATCCAAACCTTCTCGAGGAGCAAGCAGGATGGTGCCTAACTCAGGTGGATACAGCAGTAGGGTTCCCATGCATCACTAAAAAATATTTTCCAGTGAAAATGCTGCAAAATAAAGTTTGTGCATAGCAGGGGACAAGGAGATATTAGCCAAAGGAAAACTGAAAATTCAAAGGGAAATATTCAAATGTTAAGAACTTGGAGTAAATATTGTGAAAACAGATTAAAGAGTATCTTCTCCAAGCACATGGACAGCCTCCTAGCCAATCGGCTAGCCTTTAAGACACCATATTGTTCTGAAGACAACCTATTCTAATGTTATATGTCCATGCTGAATAGCTTTGCAGAACTGAGATACTTGTAGGCTTTGAACATTCATTTTGCCCTGCTCCATTCATGGTAGTCCACTGGAACCTTAGTAGACAGCATTTCCCCATCTTTTGTTACTGCTTCTTCCAGTTTTTCTTCTTTATGCACATACACCTACGCATGCTACAAGCTCACACCCGCTTTCATCTAATAGGAATAGATGGAAGAGCTGCCTAACATTTTTTGCCTAGTAGCACTTGGAATTGTCCATCTGGAAGTGTTCTTCTCATCTGCCAAAGGTTTTGAAGTTAACAGATGACAATGTGACAATGCCCTTTTATTGTTGTTGTAAAAAATCACTGTGAGCTCATTTCTCTATAATCACTATTTACCTCGGATAAGATAATCTCTATGCAGTATTGTTAGAAACACAACAGAAATTATTAGCACGCTGAATATACTGATTTGAGCAGCCCCTGCATATGTCCTTATTCACCCCTTATTATCATCTCAACTATCCTGGACAGACATGACCTTCAGGAAGGCAAAAGGTAAAGTGGAGAATAACCCTATTCCTGATTTTAGAATTTGGGAGTTGGAGAAAGTGCTAAAAAAGTAGTACCATCCATCTATGGAATCACAAGCTTACGGGATTCACCGACACCTCCCAGCGACCTCTATGGTCACGTCTACTTCACCTGAGCTCCTGCCTGGTTTACTGCTATGATCATGCAAATGGCTAATATATATATATATATATATATATATATATATATATATATATATATATATATATATATATATGTTTTCTGAGGTTTTCGTGGGTGTTTGTAGGTGGATCTTTGGTCATTCGGGTTTTTCCCCGCGTAGAATTAAAGGTGTAGGAGCAACGTTTCGACGGAATCCCATCCGTCATCATCAGGCTGGTGGCTTCAGCCTTCTGGGAGAAGCTTCTCCCAGAAGAAGGAAGCTGAAGCCACCAGCCTGATGATGACGGATGGGATTCCGTCGAAACGTTGCTCCTACACCTTTAATTCTACGCGGGGAAAAACCCGAATGACCAAAGATCCATATATATATATATATATTACATGGTTCTTCTTTTTTATCTATAAAAAACCCCCAACCCTAATAAAAATAAATGTAATCAAAATGACAGCTATTGATGAAGATGCATGCCAGCATTTTTTGGAATTTTTTTTACTCTCCTGAAACTGCCACTGAAAATAGTTGGAAGAGAAGAAAGGCAACCCACGAGGGGCTGTTACATACAGTAGATGTAACTTTCGAAAAAGTTCATTAGATTTTTATCCTGCCTTTATTCTTTGCTGAACTCAAGGTAACGTGCCTATCTAATGCTTACGTCTCTGTTTTCTCTAAAATCAGAACCCTGTGAGGTGAAGTAGGCTGAAAAAGACTATGTCACCCAGCAAACTTTTCTACCTAAGAGAGGACTAGAACTCATTGCTTCCCATTTCGTATCCCAGCATCTTAGCTACTACCCAATACTGGTTCTCAGTTGCCCAAAT
Organism: Vipera berus; assembly: GCF_964194415.1. NCBI lineage: Eukaryota > Metazoa > Chordata > Lepidosauria > Squamata > Viperidae > Vipera > Vipera berus. The sequence goes on from NC_138205.1 coordinate 17,116,523, forward strand.
CTATTCTAGTGGGAGGAAGCACCCATATACCGAAGAATGAAATTAAAATGCCATCCCAATTTTATCACTGGACTCATTTCTAGAAGGAGGAAGGATCAAAATTCTTGTTATACAATATACATGCAAAAATCAACAAGTCTCTACAAATATAAAATTTCCAACCCATTTTGCAGAAAGCTCAGAAGAGGAACCAATTCAGTAATTCATCTTTAAAAGAAATGTAAGGGGAACTCTGAAGGGGAAAAAAATGCCTTTAATGGAGCAGTCTCAAAAGGATAACAGACTTCTCAGCGTGTAATCCCAACTGCAGTGGTTGTTCTTTAGAATATATTTTCGACTTTCATCCCAAATCATGAAATAATGCTAGATGCCATGGAAAGAGTGAGACAGAGGTTTAGTTTTGGGGACAAGGCAATCCTTGCTTCATACAAACAACATCAAAGGAAATCATATTTAGTCATTCCTTTCTTCTCAGTAACAGAAAATACAACATGTCCTCTTTTGCAAATTTCCCTCACGTGTTCCTTAAAGAGAAAAAAACAACTTTTTTCTATACATTTCCATAACAAAGTCAGCCTCCTTTCACATTTTTTTTCTGATGATAACTTCTGTCCAACAGACTAACTAAATCCCACATTATTTCTCACATACAAGATTCCACTCCCCCCCCCACCTTATTTGTCTCTTCCATGTTATTTTTTTGGAAGTGCAATTCTGCAAATGGCCTCTTAACAGAATATCGGTATCCAAACAGAGCTTGAATTCAGAGGATGGATTTAAATAGAGATCCTGTTAGAAAGGAGTGTCTATGGAGTTCCTCAGTCATCCAGATCATGGTTCTTCCAAAGGTGCTTTTTCAAGAGGCAACTGGACTTCCTTTGTTTTTCCCTGAAGACGTTTCGCTTTGCATCCAAGAAGCTTCTTCAGAACTGAAAAAGCTTCTTGGATGAGAAACGAAATGTCTTCAAGGAAAAATAAAGAAAGCCCAGTTGCCTCTTGAAAAAGCACCTTTGGGATTATCAGAAAGAAGACATTAAAATATGATTTGAATCAGTCATTCAAATGCCCTAGTGATGCATGAGAAATTTTGAAAGATTTTTTAATAAACTGTGGAAACATTGCAAAAAGTTTGATTTAAGAACTTTTGGGATGCTGAAATCCAGTTGACTCATACATATGTTCATTTAAAACTGCTATCTTATTCTCTCGTACATAACCTATTACGCCTCCTGTTCCGTCCTCTTTCTTCTGGAAGGAGGAAAAAGTTGAGCTTTTATTGGCGAGACACAGAAAATGGCTTCTTAAACTAAAAATGGCAAATGCTCCCACATGCCCTCATCAATAGGCGAAAGGGAATTTCCATGGTTTAAGCTCTCCAGATACGACTGCCTGACACCTCACTACTAAAGCCATTCCTCATGAAAATTTTATCGTGCTAACTTCTAGTGCTTTGTCTTGGTCTGAAGCTAACCTGAAGATAATTTTCCGTTCTATCTACCCAACACACTGAGAACAGCATTAAGGTGTCTAAAGCTCTGTAAGAGAAGAGAAAGAAGCCATCAGATGGGATGATTTGAATTCCTATCAATGTGAGAAAGGACCACTAAAATTGTACAGATCCATAGCTGTTCCAGAAAACAAAATTCTCCGATAGACTATGACTGAGCCAGTAATATATCAATTCTGTTCTTGGACACATAAGACTAGAAAACTTCAAAGATATTTTTGGGAAGCATCTTCAGTAGACATCGAACCCTTCCATACAACCCAACCAACTTACACATCTATCTCACATCTATCCTAGGCTTGCAATCCATATTCTGAGGAGGTGGTAGGTTGGCAGAGGTCAGTCTACACCAGAAAAACACAGGCAAGAGATCAGAATGCAAATATGCATCCCTCTGAAAATAAAATAGAAGTATTCCTTTGTGTCAATCAGAGATTGGGGTTGCTTTCAGTGAGCTGCTGTCAGATTGCAAGAGAAGGCGTGAGAATACCAGATTGCAATGAATGATAAACCAAGCCTGTGTGGACTGTTCTTACTCACGAAGACAGAAATCACAACTTTCAGCCTCTGCCCAAATTAAACTAACCCAAACCAAGGAAGCTTGAATAATCTTTCCTCATCATCATTTTAGCTTCACAAAAACTAAAGAGGTAGGTTAGGCTAAGCAACAGTGACTAGCTCAAGGTTACTTAGTGAGTTACATGACTGACTGGGCATCGGAACCTGGTCCTGTCCAATCCTAATTCAACATTTTAATTACTTTTTTTATACTGGTAGGTCCAAGTTTCATCCTAAACAGTTTAAGCTGTGTTCACAACACGCTAGCCCATGAATCATTCCAGAGGGGTGGGTTTCTATGACACATCAAATGACAACCCCACCAGTTCAGCTTACAGGACAGATAAACAGATTTAAACAAGAAATAGAGACAGATCTGAAGATGTGAATCAATGGTTTTGAAACTAGGATTCATCAGATATTTATATGAGGTTTTAAATACTGTTTTCCTCTCATTATTATCTGGAATTTTTTTTTAAAGAAAGAGAAATACAGGCAGTTCAATCCAAAAATGATGACAAGGAATCTATAATTAAAGGCATTTTTCCCCCTTCAGACATGCACTGGACAAATACAGAAAGTAATTAGTAATGAGCTATTAAGATAAGCTATTCAAGATGAAATTAATGGACTATTCATTCCTGATCCCTTCACAGCATTTATCAGGAAGCAATAAGACAGACTGAAGTTAAACAAGGAAGTTTTAATTGACATTAATGAGTATCTCTCCGTCTCAAAACTTTCTTGAGTAAAGAAGAACCTTGGCCAATGATAACATAGCACTTTGCTAAATACTTAAGATTCTTTTAATTCTGCTCCCCTCTTAATATTGAAAAGTCATGCAAATTGGCCCAAGGATGAAAGGAGTTCTGCATATCTGTCTAAAGCATTATTTCAGAATCCCCAAAGTCAAGTTTGAAAACTTCTCTGTTTCTTTTAGCAAATTAGATCCTCGATTGCTCCCTCAAGGTTTTGCATTACGAAGTTCAGAAATGAAAAATGTAATAACCCGCCAGCACACCCCCCCCCAAAAAAGGGGGTGAAAATGGGGGTCATTAGCCCTTGATTTGAGTTTGGGAAGAGGAAAGGAGGAACGCAAGGCAGGGAAGGAAAGTATGAGGCAGGAATGAGCCTAGAGGCCTGTAGACCAGAGGTGGCGAATGATGGCCCTTTTATGATGTGTGGACTTCAACTCCCAGAATTTGTGAGCCAGCCATGCTGGCTCAGGAAATCTGGGAGCTGAAGTCCACAAGTCATAAAGGGGCCATCGTCCCTCACCTCTGCTTTAGACGATAGCAACCTCATAATCTGGTTCCTCTGAAAAAGAGAAGGTAAATTAAAGCACCCCATATTATAGGCTGATCCCATCAGGGAAGGAGGTTGGTGGGTGGGAAAATAGGGATCACCAGTGTAGATTATTCCAAAATGGACACGGTTCCGTAACCTTTACAAGTTACAAGAAACAGCATTAAAATACTATCAAAAATTGAAGATACGTTGGTGCAGATCATAAAGTGATAAAAAAAAATAAAGCCTTGGAACAGATAAACAAAATCCACATGTATAAGAAATGAATGGACTATGAAATAATGATGTTTTCCAGGCCTTCTAGATAGCCTTTGCTTCAAATCCTGACAAGGTTTTGGACTTATTTTGGACACTTTTTTTTCAGCAAAATTATTTTTCCATCAAAACTACAATGTCAACGGTTTAGGGGAGCACACGAGTAAATATATACATTCAATATATCAAAGTTGGTTTCCTCTAATGCAATGATCTCCCCCTCTTGGTCTGACAATCTTAATCAAGACTAAGAAAAGTACAGGTAGTCCTTGACTTATGACCACAACTGAGTCCAAGCTTTCAGTTGCTAGGCAAAGCAGTTGTTAAGTGAGTTCTGCCCCATTTTACAACCTTGTTGTCACAGTTGTTAAGCGAATCACTGCAGCTTTTAAATGAATCATGAGGTTGTTAAGCAACTTTGCCTGTCAGAAGTCTGCTGGGAAGGTTACAACTGGTGATCACATGATCCTGAGACAGTGCAGCAGTCATAAATAAATGCCAGTTGCCAAGACCCCAATTTGATCCCATGACCCTGGGAGGCTGCAAATATCAGAGGTGTGAAAACTGGTCATAAGTCATTTTTTTAATGCCATTGTAATTTCAAAGGGTCACTAAACTAATAGTTGTAAGTCAAGGACTACCTGTAGTGGTTTGGGGGTGGGGGAAAATACATAAAAAATCATTCTCCCTCATACTAGACTTATACACTTAAAAATATTTTCCAAGATTTTAAAGCCATGTTTGTACTGCGCACTCATTCCTTTCACAAAGGTGGGGAAATGAGAAGATTTTAAATGATGGTTGCATACACCATAGCATTACAGCAACATGTAGCATTATAAGGAAAAGACAAGTAATGTTCTCTCATCTGTTCCATTCTTTCTATATTTCTCTTCCTTTGGCAAAGCGAATTATGTAGTTTCTCTGCTTTGTACATAATTATCTAGTTTGGCCACTCTTGATTTAGATGTGATCTATGCCATTAACATAGTTAACAATTAAGTTGAATTCAACCACTGTAATTTAGTATGCCACCTAAGCATTAAACTCCAGTGAATGAAAATGCAAATAAACTATGATCTGAAGTTAGGTTGTTTGCAACAAACTCAGTAGAAACCACAGTTTGTCAAGTCTGCTTTGAAAATATGACAAATTATGGTTAATCTAAAAGAGAAGCAAACAGGTCTGGGATTATTATACCAGCTGTCCTGAAAGGAATGAGTGGGATTGAAGAGAGGTTGAAAATTATAGAGCCATGTAGGCTCATATTGTTGAAATATGGTTTAATGTTACATCTGAAGTAGCTGGTGTTTTCAATATGGAAAAGAGTATTTCCCAACACTGGACAGTAATCAACCTACAAATCCTTGTGTATCTTTCTCCTGCATTGGAAATACATATGAGAAGTACGATGATTAAACTATTATTTAAAATTGAGATCTCAGTGTCTGCCCAAGATCTGCTTAAGAAAAGCCTGAATATAAATGTTTAAACTAGTGAAAGTAGTAGTGGCTGAAAGCAAAATTTCAACCAAGCAAGCGTTCTTTTATCAAAATTATCCACAAAATAAAATATATATTCCAAAGGGCTAATTTTAAGGTCAGGGGAGGATTTTATTTTAGAAATCATTTTTATCTTCCATGTTCTTACTTTTAAAGAAACACCATGACCCAATGGAAGTTTGCCATACGTTTTATGTCTTTGTATGCTTAGGAAAGAACAGACCATTCAAAAAATGTAATGTAGAAAGGATATTTTTTAAGCATCCCGAGCATCATAGATGATGCACAGTTGGAGAGAAAGCAGGTAGGGTTAGGATGAAGTTTACTTGTAATGATCGCATTTGAAATATCAGTGTTTTTTTTAAAAAAACTGCACTCACAAATTCAATATGGATGGATATCCCCTATAATGGGAAGCTAAATAAAAAGCACTAGAAAAATTGATGGAATGCAAGCAATATATAAAGATATGTACAGCAGAATGGGTGGACTTGATTGTGCCCTAGATTTTTATCGTCAGAATTATGGACCCATTAGGATAGCGTGAGAGTGGCAAAGGGCTGTGTATTGTGTGATACTCCAGTTCCTCCAACCTCAGCACTGACCAGACTTGTTACTGGAGGCAACAGGATAAGATGGCCACCATTCGCTTCTTGCGGCGCATCTGGAAGGAAGAGGAAGAGGTGGGAGGGATCTCATCTATTCACTTTACCACTGTATGAGCAAAGGGATAGTTAGATCATCAGAAGATCATAATAACCTTTGTCTGTACACCACTAAGGGCAGCAGGCGTCTCCAACAAAAGTGCTGATATGAACCAGGTCCAAGTTGTTAACCAGCCCCAAAGGATGAAGCCCCATTGAGATGGCTTCATGCAAAGTGGATGAGCTGAAAACAGTCAGTGATGTCAATGATGAGTGAGGTGTATAGTGATGAAATCACCAAAAGTCAACATCGTTGCCAATTTCTGGCTACTTTGAAATCTGTAGCTATTGGCTGAGTCCATTGTGCTGAAATCATCAAAATGTGACAGGCACAGGAACCTTGATAGCATTCTTAGTTATCAAGATTGGCAGTACTATCATGAAATGTTGACATGGCCTCTTCCAACATCAACATGACTGATTTTGCCCATCACCATACAGGACCCACATACTGTAACTGACCATCAGTCCATGTGACACCCTACAGTATTCAATCATGACCAGTGCACTAACAAACCTCTTTCTCCATTAACAACTTCTACCACTGACAAGTCAGACAGTGTTGATGTCATCAAAAGTCCACAGTGTTGATACCATCAGAGAGTGATGGTGAGGGCATCAAAGGTCAACAAGACCCACAGCGCTTATATGAACTGTAGCTGACAGAATCCACAGTGTTGATACCATTGATGGTGTCGATGGTGTCACTTGGTCAATGGAGCATCCACTAAGATTGGCAATGTTCACAGCGCTTAGAGTTATAAGAGGCAAAGGGTGCCAACCTCATAAATCCACAAGTGATGTCTTCAGTCTTCAAAAATCTGAGACAAGGCCCAGAGCAATGATGTCATCAAATGTTGATGGACAAAACTAGTATTGTAATCAAAGGTTGATGGGGCCTAGTAACTGATCTTATGCAAAGCTATCTTCACGGCTTTGGAAGGATCCATAGGCCTGATCACTAAAAATCAATTCAGCCTTGATGTCACCAAACCTGGCTAGCAATAATGTCAACAGACACAGAAAGAGATAGTAGCAGCATTAATTGTATGAACCCAATTAATTTGGACATCTTCAGAAATTGACTAATACTGCATAATTGGTGCCTTCTATGAACCAAGCAGGCCTTGATATACTCACATCTTATCATGAGCTGTAATGCTGATATTATTAAATATCAGCAGTCAATATCATCATCAAAGATTGTCAGGACCTGGCAGGTCAAATGGACCCAATCAAAAGTCAGTGAAGACTGTGATAGTGCCATTAGCAAAGACCAGGCTAGGACTTGACATCAACCGAGATGGAGGCCACAAGACTAAAATAAGAGGGAAAACCCCAATAAAAGATAGTAAGCACCAAATAAAGGGTGGGGTGGATCAGAAAAAGGGAGAAAAATATGGCCTTGGAAAGTCCGATCAACCTGAGTTGGGGAATAGGGACAACTCACACCGTGACCTCATTCTTGCTACCAGTAGGAAGGTGTTGGGTTGGATGGTGCCCCGGGATGAACTGAACTTGATCAATGGTGCTTTGCCTCTTGGAAGCAAAGCCTTGGCGCCTGGCAGCTGCCTGATTACTACTACTACTACTACTAGTCTCCCAAGGAGCAGTTGCCTTGGGGGAATTGTTGGAAGCGGGATGAGAGTTTTTCATCATCATGTGATGGTGGTCAAGCATGGGGGTGCTGCTGGCACAGACATTGGTCTGAGAAAGAGCCTTCTGATGGCCTAGGTGCATTTCCTGGAAGGGACCCGTGTGTTGATGGAGACGCTCTGGAGAAAGCAAGTGCTCCTGAGAATGCAAGTTTTCCCGGGAGAGAAGGCGCTCGTGAGATATGACACGCTCTCTTGGAATGGTGTAGTCGTAATGTGACGGGCGGTAGCTTCCCCCTCCACTTCCACCGTCTGAAAGGATGTGTTCTTGTGACATGACCCGTCGCGGATTATGTGACTTCTCAGAGTAGCTATCCATATCATAGTTCATTTTCATGGCATGTAAGGGCAGCGTCCCTCGAGTTAACTCAGCAAGGTGCCTCCGCTTGGCATAGAATTCATCCAAGTCCTTCTCCGCTGCTGAGAAACATGGGAAAAAAGTGAGATGTCAGTGGATGATGGGGAGACGGACAGATGAGATTAAAAAACAGGAGAAAGGAACGTTAGAGACATGGATGGATGGGCCCACGTGGCTTTGCGCTCAATGTTTAGTGCAGAACTGCCATGTCCTCCATTTTAAGGAGCATAAACACAACACAACATCCTGTCAATGGCTATGTTCTTTCAGGGTTTCTATTCTTCTCCAATTATACTGAGATTGTCTTCTTTCAGAAGGAACAATCCCAAAGGTATAGATCCCCTTAGGGAGCAGGAATCTGCAATGACTTCTGGGCTGAAAGTCCCACTTGGCTTTTACATGCTGTGCCAGAAACTATAATGCAAAAAGCAGTGGTTAGATCAAATGTGGATTTGATTTCATTTTATAGTAAAACAAAATTAAAATGAAATCATTTCATAATTTCTATTTTCTGTCTTATTTATTGCAATTTGATAACAGTTGCTGGAGATGTCGGGGAAGTGCATCTAAATTTTCTGGAATGACTTGCAGTTCTGGAGCCTTGGATTGTATTCCAATGCCATACAGCTTAGGTCTAAAAGGAATCATACTGGTACATTAAATGTGATTGGAAAGCAGTACATATTTATCTACTGGATTGTTCCATTCATATATAAGGATTAGGACTTATTGAATGTCCTGTTCCTCCAGTCGACTCATTCTCATATAGGTCGGCAGCTGTGAGTTAACTGGTGGCAGTTCAGTGCTCTCTTTGGAAAAATCCCAAATGTAGGTTTTTACAGGGCACCGTAAAAAGTTAAAACAGTGACCAGGATGTCTGAAGTAAGAGGCCAAGATCTACTCAAATTCAGCTCTTGCTGAAAAGTCAAAGGCACAAAACTATTTTCCTTGCTCAGTTCATTTTTCTGGGTTCCATCACTACCACAGGGAGAATGAGGAGAAAATTGCTTAAAACAATGGATCACAAAGAAATATAATTGGTGTGCGTGCGTATTTCTCATTTATAGTTCTTTTGTTATGAAAAAAGGAACACGACAGCCACCTTACACACACACACACCCTTTCACTTATATCTGAATGGGACAATTTATGAGATGTATATTGGTCAAATGCCCTCTGTCATGATAAATTATGCTCCTCTTCTACATAAAAGGCTCAGCAAAATCACACACAACTATCTCTGGAAAATCTCAGTGTGGCAATTTAAGGCTTGGGTGCTAAAATTCTTAAACTGTGGGGAGATGGGACCTAAGGAATAGAAGTCAAAGACTGAGATTTTGAAACAAGGTGAGAAGAAATATGCTACATCACTTATTAAGAGCTACTGATCCCAAGGAACAGTCTTGTAAGATGGTTTGTCACCTTTTTCTTTAAAAACAAAAACAAAAACCCAACACCTCAGTTCCTTTCGTAAATAATTCAGCTTACCCAATCGCTTGAGTGAGGAGTAACGGTTGAGTTCTGACTTGATGGCTGACTCGTAGGATGGAGGCAGATGGGAGAGGTTGTGAAATGAACGAGAGCAGCTGAGGGTGTTGTATTTGGTTGAGGAATGGCTTGGGGTATCATTCATGTGCCAGTCTTTTAAGGGAGCAGAGAAATGAGAGAAAAATCTGTTAGTTTATGTAGACTTGATTTCTGCTGCATTTTACTTTACTTGCTTTCACACTTGCCATTGAGTCTGGGATGGTAAATCATTCATTCACTCTGCTCTGTGGGACAGGCCAATCCCAGTGCGGTGAGACGGTCCCATAAGTAACCTGGACCCATGTCGTGAATTGCACCCAGAAGCAAACCGGTAACTAATGCAGCTCACGGAGCAGTAGTGTTATTGGGGTCATTCTAGCCCCCCACCTCCCAAATTGCTGATGCACTCTGCACCAGCTGTAGCTTCCGAATGCTCTTCATTCCAACGTGCAATTTGATTCAAAGAGGTGAGTTGACTGGGCAATTGAAATCAGCAAACTGATTGTTTGATTGTTCCCTTTAATAAAAGTGAACGTGCAATAGCATGAATCCTGCATTGCTTTGAATTGATTCAAAAACACCAGCTCAATTTGGCCCGATGAACTAATTTGGCTCAATAAGCTAATTTGACAGTTTGATCCAAAGGAGAGCTTTGATTCACAAGCCTGTCAAGGGTAGCTTTGAATCAAAACTCAATATAACTTTTGCCACCAGGGAAATTAGCAAAGGGTGGAGAGTGCCAGGGTCTCTTCAGCACGAGTTGAGAAGCTTTCCTTTTAAATCGGCTGTTTTCTTACTCAATTCAGCATTACCAACTGGTTTTTAATTACCTATTTTCTTTTCCCCTCTGGCAGTTTCTCTAGTAACTCATTTAATTTTTTTTAGTCTGAGAAATTGCTTCTCCCCTTTCATTACTGACTGGTCTTCATTTATGATTGCAACTCTATGATTTGTTACAAATATCTCAGCAGCCACATTAAAATACTTTATTTACCACTCAACATATTTCTGTTAGGATGAGCAAGCCTGCATTAGTCCTTCAGAACCACTTCCTTTGTGCGTATTCCCCTCCACCTGTTCCAGGGCACAACCTCAACAGCCTCAAAGACCATACAGTATACCAGTGATGGCGAACCTTTTAGAGACCAAGTGCCCAAACTGCTACCCCAAACCCACTTACGTATCGTCGGGTGCTGGGTGGGCGTGGCCCATTGGGTGGGTGTGGCCAATTGGCTGGGCATAGCCCATTGGGTGGGCGTGGCTGCAGTGGTAACGGCAGACTGGGTAGGACTAAAGAGTTCAATCAATCAATTCCTACTTTGCGAGATCTCTTTTTTTCCCATGAGAAGTTTAAAATGATTGATTGAAACTTTTTTTTATTTTTGCACACGAAGGCAGAGGCCTAAAGCGAAAAGGTTTTATAAAACCCAGCTGAAGGCCTAGGACTGGGGCAATGGCGCGCGTGCCCCATAGACAGGGCTCTGCGTGCCACCTGTGGCACGCATGCCATAGGTTCGCCACCACGGCCATATACCCTTCCAATAAATGAACAAATCCACCTTTCTTTCTCCCCAGACCTTATCCACTTTTTTACTCATTTACTCTCCACCTTGTTCCCAATTCTGGCCATTACACAGAAGTAGCCTGTAGGTAGATACAAATGGAGTCCACCTCTCATAGGAAAGGATAGGTTTGGGGGACAGAGAAAGGGAGATTTGTTCAGTTCTTCAGCTCCTAAATACAAAAGTGCTGTGACATTATTCATACAATTAGCAGTTGGGCTAGACACTAAATAATCATTTTAGAATGCCTGTAGTTAGATGCCATTTTTTAAATCTGGTTCGTACTTGGATAGGGACCATGCAAAAATAAGAGACTGGACCGCAACCGAGTCCAAAATTTCCATTGCTAAGCAAGGCAGGTTTTAACTGAGTCTTGCTCCATTTTACAATCGTTCTTGTCACAATTATTAAGCGCATCACTGCAATTCTTAAGTTAGTAACACAGTTGTTGATTTTGCTCGTCAGAAGATCGCAAAGGGTGATCGCATGACCCGGGGACGCTGCAGCTGTCATAAATACATGCCAGTTGCCAAGGATCCAAATTTTAATCATGTGACCATAGGGATGCTGCAGTGGGTCCGAAGAGTGAAAAACCGTCATAAATCACTTTTTTCAGTGCTACTGTAACTTTGAATGGTCAGTTATTTATTTATTTAGCGTATGGCTGGTCACACACAATATTAAAAACATTTCATATTTACAAGTTAAAACAGTTAAAACAATTAAAAAGAAGCAGTCATAAAACCTAAGAGGAAACCAGAAATAACATTTCAGAGTTTGATGCCGAGTTTGGAAATCCAGTCAGTAGCTGCCGTTGTTACGCAGAGGAAGTCCTTGAAATCTCCTGGGTATTTTCTATTAATGCATTCCCTCGCTATATGTTGGATAGTCTGTCGGGGAGCCCCGCAATCACATTGCGCTGAAGATGTCTTCCCCCATTTATACAAAGAATCGGCACACACCCCATGAGTCGTTCTAATTCTATTGTAAGTCACCCATATGTGTCGGGGTAAATTGAACCCTGGAGGTATATTATTAGGATTAATATGCTCGAAAATATCTTGGGAGGTATAGCTATTCCATGCTTCCGTCCACTTTTGTGTGGTGCTCTGATGTTCGGCCAGCAGCTTAAGCGCTGTAGGGAGTGGTGGGTTTCTTGACTTTAGTCGACCTCTTAAAAGAACAGAGGTATAACCATGAATGGGTAGAGAGGAGTTTGGCAGGATCTTACTATACTCCCGAATAAGAGCTTCTTGTCGTCGTAAGTGCGGGGGAGTATATGGCTAAGAACTGGTAGCCAGTGAATAGGTGTAGATTTTATGCACCCAGTAATTAATCTCATCGTATAATTAAGTTGAACATCGACAAGTCTTGTATGTGGGCTGTTTATCCATACAGGTGCGCAATATTCTGCTACAGAGTAGCAAAGCCCAAGGGCTGCGCATCGAAGAGTTGGAGCTGAAGCTCCCCAAGTTGTTCCGCATAGTTTTTGCAGAATGTTGTTTCTGCTGTTAACCTTGGCAGCCAAATTCTGAATATGTTTTTTAAAAGACAGAGTCCTGTCTAGGGTGACCCCCAGATATTTTGGTGTAGCCACATATGGGAGCAATTTATTATTTAGGTATATATTGAGTTCTCTTTTTGCTAATTTATTATTAAGGTGGAAACATGATGTAACTGTTTTGCTTACGCTTGAGATTAGCCTCCATTGGTGGAAGTATGTGCTCAGAGTTGTAAGGTCGGCTGTAAGTACACCTTCTGTAACTTCAATGTCCTTGTGGCTATATGCTAATGCCAGGTCATCAGCATAAGAGAACTTTGTTGATAGCGTAGATGGTATATCGGAAATATATAAGTTGAATAAAGATGGGGCCAGTACAAAGCCCTGAGGGAGTCCATTATTCAGGTGTCTTTGCTTACTAATTTTATCACCCATAATGACTTGAAAGGTCCTTGCTGAGAGCATGTTATTTATTAGACGGCCCATGGTTCTACAAGGAACAGCATGGAGGAATTTGCTTAATAGTCCATCCCTCTACACTATTGTATGCTGCTGTGAGATCCACAAACACAACAGATGTTTTCAATTTATTCTGGTAACTACTTTCAATGTGGCTAGTAAGACTAAGGACTTGATCGGCACAGCTCCGATAAGATCTAAACCCAGCCTGTCCAATTCTGTTAAGTATCAGCCTTTCAGGTAGTTTATAACAAACACTTAACAGAGCAATGGGACGATAATTTTCTGGCTTGTTGCTTTCTTTCCCAGGTTTTAATATGCCGATTACCTTAGTTCTCTTAAATTCTGAAGGGAGCTCACTGGAAGTTAAGATATCTGTGTAGAATTTTGCCAGCCATTCTCTTGTGCAAGGCCCAGAGTGGATGATAAATTCAGGCATTACTCCATCAAAACCAGGAGATTTTCCAGCTTTGACATTCTTCAGGGCAGTATCTATTTCAGCCACTTGGGTCGAGCATATTCCTGGCTAGGTGAGCACAAAATTTTTAAGTGCTTTAATTCTCTTTTTACTAATTTAGTATGTTTCTTATCATGGGGTACTCTAGTTAAGTTGACAATTCGAGTTTAGTGAATGGTCACTAAACAAATGTGCTAAGTCAAGGACAATCCACCGTCAACTAGCGGAAATGTTTATCTCATTTGTGACCCAATTAAGAACATGACTGCATGGATGAAACCGGTGATATCATAAGTCTAATGATTTTGTTGGATTTTGGCAGCACTATTGACAATAGCAAGGATTTCTTTTGGAGAAGGAAACCGGGGGGGAAAAGCAACAGAGCTTTGTTTAAAAGCTTGTAGCCTCCTTTTGTTTTGAAATGCTTTTGAATACAAGCTCAGCACTACTGAAATTATCTTTCAATATGTATTGTGATCCCACCTTATCTTTCCGTTCATTTCATTTCATTTTTATTATAACGGTGTTTAAAAAAAATTATCAGTTTGCTATCAAGAAATAGAGCAAATGACTCATTAAGGCTTTGATCCCATATGCCCCACTGAACACAGCAAGCCTTTTGAATAAACAGGCAAAAGGTGGGGCTAATTTGTGGAAAACCGCTGAAGATTTGTATACAGATAGTCCTCAACTTCTGGCCACAACTGGAACTGGAATCTCAGTGATTAAGTGAGTCATCATGTGACTGGATCTGAATTTACAACCATTTTTACTTTGGTCATTAAGCAAATATCGAGGTCACTAAATTAACCACATGATCGCTAAGAATATCAGATTTCCCCAGTGGATTGTTTGTTGGAATCTGGCTGACAATTTGCAATCATGTGACCTCAAGATGATACAACCATCATAAATGTGATTAGGTTGCCATTCACCCAAATTGCAATCCCATTCCTGTGGGGTTTGGTGCAATCATCATAACTTCCAGAAAGAGTCGTAAATCACTTTTTCCCAGGCTGTCATAACTTTGAACCTTCACTGAGCAAATCGTCATAAGTCAAGGACTACCTGTATGTGAATTGTAAGTACAATGTTTGTGATCTTGTTAGGGTTTGTCTGAAACTCATTTATTTACTGTACATTAGAAACCCTCAGACAAAAATCTTCAAAATGACAACAATTTAAAACAAACAAAGTGAACAAAAGCCACATCAAACAGCAGCAGGTTATAGGAAGGACACAAACAGCACAGCAGCACAAATTCAAAACGTTTCTGATAGAAAGTAGAGACAAAAAAGAGACACACCAAGTTTCCTTCATGGGGCTAATGCATATCCCAGGAGCTGAGCCTAGAATGTATGGAAGATATTTGCTTGTTTGTCTATGCTTTAAATATTTCACCAGTTATAGGTGGCATTTAGATCCTAAAAAGCTTGCAAGTATGTATCCGAACTATCAACCTAAATGTTGGAGGTGTGGTGGCGAAGACGCAACGTACTTTCATATATGGTGGACCTGTAAAAAGTTTAAAGCTTTTTGGATTAAAATCTGGTGGGATATGCAGAAGATATTTAAGCAAAGGATAAAGTTTTGTCCGCAATTGTTTTTATTGGGCATAATTACGGATACTACTGTTGTGGACACTAAGTTGATGTTGAACTTAATTACGGCAGCAAGACTTTTAGTAGGTCAATATTGGAAGAAGGAGGAACTGCCGACTATAGAAGAATGGACTTTAAAAGTTTCTGACCTGGCGGAAATGGCAAAGATCTCGGCTTATTTGAAAGATCATTCGCAAGAACGTTATATTATGGAGTGGAAAAAGTGGATTGAGTACATCCAGAACAAATATGGGACTAAAAAGTTTCATTTAGCATTTGTATAAGTTTTGATGTGATATTAGTATTGCTTGTAGTCATTTCATATGAGCTAGAGTGCGATAGACTTAATAGCTTATTGTTGTTAGCATATGGTTGTTTATGATTGTTTTTATTTTTATACCTTGTATTTAGCTCTGGGAAGTCGGGGAGGGGGGAGGGGGGAAGGGGTGGGGGGAGGGTTAGGGAGGGCTAGGAAGGGTTGGGTGGGGGGTGGGGGGGAGGGATTGTTAAAGATAAAATGTATTGAAAAACTTTTCAATAAAAAAAATATTTCACCAGGTGATAGGAAAATAAGACAATGACCATAACATAGGTGAACGTTGCTTAGAAATTTTAGCTGGAGATTTGGAAAGTTGATGCTGAACATACCTCAGATTTGGGAAGACAGTATAGATCTACTGAATTATAACCCACTAGTCTTTGTTAAAAAATAAAATACAGGTAATCTTTGACTTATAACAGTTCATTTAGTGACAGTTCAAAATTACAATGGCATTGAAAAATGTGACTTATGACCATTTTTCACAGTGACAACCTGATCATGTGGTCAAAATTCAGATGCTTGGCAACTGGTTCATATTTATGACCGTTGCTGTGTCCCAAGGTCATGTGATCACATTATGCAACCTTCTGACAAGCAAAGTCAATGGGGAAACCAGAATTCACTTAACAACTGGGTTTACTAACTTAACAACTGAAGTGATTCACTTAACAAAGGTGGCAAGGAAAATCGTAAAATGGGGCAAAAGTCACTTAACACATGTCTCACTTAACAGCATAAATTTTGGGCTCAATTGTGGTCATATGTGGAGGGCTACCTGTATCATCTAAAGGCTGGCCTACCCAATTTTGTTTTAAAAAGACTAACCAAAATAAGTTCTATACCAAAACTCAAATCCTCCCAAAAGCACCTTGAGGCATTGGCAAAATCCAGCCCTGGGTCTCATCCAGCGCCATCACTGAATCACTGCCTCAACTGCAAGAGAGGAAGTCTATTCCTTCCAGGAATAGACAGTGCTGAGCATCACAACCCCCCAGGCCATCTCAGCGTGAGGCTCTCAGTTCCTACAAGCTGTGCAAGGCTGAGCTCCATATGGCATAAAGGTCAGGCAGCAAACTGGTTAAGTTTTCTTGCCTTGCTTAGCAAGTACAAACCACTGCTGCGAAACAAGCTTTGTTTGAACAAAGGAAACCTCCAGTCTTGGCATTTGGCTAACTGAAGTACAGATTCATTTTCCCTTCTGCCAAAGCAACTTGGTGCCAGGATCAATGATTCTAGAAGACCTCCAAGGTCCCTTCCAATATTATTGTTGTTATTGTTTTTAAATCCTGGGATTTTAATTTCTGTCCCTGAGCTCCAATCCAACTTCTATGAAGGAATGATCATTCTATCAAGCCAACTTCTCTGTTTGTTCCTGCCACCTCATCTTTCCTCTGAGGGCCACTGTAATTTCTGATTTGGTTGTTTCTTCCTCCATCTCTTTACTTCAAACCTAGCTCACTTTTTTACACCAGATGAGTCAGCTTCCATATGTAGCTAAATTAAAGCTCACAGTAGCCTCGGTCAGAATCATCAGCCGTGAAGAATGGTGCTAGGAGCTAAGATGTGAAAGACCACAAATTATCTACTTCTGAGAAATAATCAAATCAAAATCAAAATAATTCTATGTCCTGATAGCAGGATGCTTCAACATGGTGAGAGCATCTTAAAATGGAAACGAGTCAAGACATCAATTTTATTATTCAATAAAGTCAAGATATTATTCCTGAAAAGAATAGTGACATTGTGGGTCCCTGCTCTATTATCATACTTATGTAGCTTGGAATATTCAACTCAGGGAGGCTTAATCCTGAGAAAACACATATAGGATTGTGTAGTCCTATCGTTCCAGGCTTATGCACAAGGAGGGAGTAGAAAATTTTTTGTGTCCAAGTTTGGCATTCATCACACCCTTTTTCAATGAAAAAGAAGGCATGAGATAGGAAGCCTTGATACAAACCTGGACTACAGGGATAGGAGGAGGGTTTAACCATTCCTGAAACCCATTTCCTACCCAAAATTTTCCTTTCTCACCAGTTGCCATTTGTAGGAAATCCTGATTCAGAGTTCAAATAGGAGCTAAGCTATTGTAATATTGAAAATGGTGCTCTGCAGTTTTGGACCTACATAGTACATTTTTTTAAAAAATTCCATTTATATCCCACCCTTCTCCGAAGACTCAGGGCGGCTTACAAGCTTAGCAGTAGCCTTCATTCTATGTATATGCCTGCTTATTAGGGCTTTCACACACACCCCAAGCGGCATTATTACAAAGTCAGCTTAATTGCCCCCAACAATCTGGGTCCTCATTTTACCTACCTCGGAAGGATGGAAGGCTGAGTCAACCTTGAGCCTGGTGGGATGCGAACCTGCACTAATTGCAGGCAGCTGGTGTTACTTAAGGAGGCATTAGCCCACTGCTCCACCAAGGCTCTTACATCCATTGCTATCTGTTTGATTGCAATACTTGTTCTGCATTTCTCCATCATAGTTCAACTCCCAGTTCTTCGAAAGCAGAATTTAAAAATGTTCATGTCACATTCTCTGTGACCATCATGAGTAGCAGGCAGGAGATAAATTATGTGATCCCTGTTTGCACACAACTCCGCCCCTTTCATTTTGTGCTAGCCTTTACTTGGTCTTCTGTGTGAACATAACCTCCAATGCAGTGTTTTCTCAACTTTGGCAACTTCAAGATGTGTGGACTTCAACTCCCAACTCCCAGCAGGGCTGGCTAGGGAATTCTGGGAGTTGAAGTCCATAGGTGTTAAAGCTGCCAAGATTGAGAAAACACTGCTGCAGTGACACAAGACTGGCCTCTCCATAACAGATTTTGGCTGCTCTTGGGTGGTCAGGATCAGCTTAACATTTTTTGGCAGCAATGCCAATGGGTAGGGATATTTTTCCCCTGGCGGAGTGGGTCGCTAAGGGTTCTTTGTATTTTAAACCATATTAAATTTCACTGCAGTGTTGTTCCATGGTGTTTCCTTTCTTAAAACATGGCTTGGTTTAGATAAGGCAGTAGCAGCAGAGGCAGACCGAGCTTAGTCCTCTGGATGTCCACATCCAGACCAGATCAATAATGTGAAATTGATCAGGCCTCAACTCTCAGGAATGGATGTCAATGAAGACAGACAACTTCCAAGGAATTTGCATATTCCTTGTCTCATTTTTCCTGTCTCCCAATGTGTGTTGGCTTAGCTTATTTTATGATGCAGCCATGTGTGGGTGTCTATGTGTGAGTGTATAATAGGGTGTGTGTCTGTCTGAATAGGAATTTGTCAGAATGAAGGAAGGGAGACACACACACACACACACACACACACACCCTTAACTTTTTTTCCCTTCCTTTTGTAGTTGTAGGGGCACTCACTAAACACTGGGCATTTTGGGGAAGATCGTTATTAAAACGGTCAATGTTTTCTTCTGTTTTTGTGGTGGCTTCTGTTAATGAGAATTTGCTTGACGTTTTAATAAAATAATTTAGAGCAAAAGGAAGTGGACAGTTTTGTGAAGCCCAATGGTATGTCTTTATACCCAAGGGCATGTTAGTTGCAGCCTTGAGCTGATTTGATTTCATTATTAAGAAATTTTAAAATAATTGTAATTTAATTTAAATGTATAAAACCATACACTTCATTCCTCTGTCCTCCTGAAAAGGTGCCCTGTTTTGTTTTCTCACTGCGTACAATTCAACTTTGGAATTTGCTACCACAAGATATGGTGCAGCCTACTAGCCTTTAAAAATGGTTAGGCCGATTCATGGAAGTCATGGGGATCAAACACCTTGTTGACAGTAGAACTGCCTCTGAAGGCCATCTGCTACTAACTAGTGGACTTCCTTGTGCAGTTGGTTAGCCAGTGTGAGAACCAACTGCAGGACACAGTGGGCCAGGGCTCTGATCCAACAAGGCTCTGCTCATGTTAAAACAACATGGACATGTCCGTCTAAGTCTCCAAGAGTTAAGTTCAACTCCTCAAAACTTTTTTGATGGCAACCCTCAAAACTGGATAACTGCTTTAACTTTCTGCTTCAAATCATAGGTGCCTGTGAGGATGGAAAGAGGGGAAATGACAAACAAGGATCATCATGGTCACAACGTAAAATCCCTTGGCTTATACACAGTACTTGCATCTGTCACTGAGTCAGAAATAGAAAAGGCCAAGATTTAGATCATGACATTGCAATTTTGTCATTCTTTTCTTCATTGCAGTTTGTGCCAGACTTCTATTCTCAACATCCATATTCAGCTCTGTCTACTTTATTTGGTGACCCAGCCCCAATACAAAGGGAAGAGGATTAAACTGCCTATCTCAGAATCATCTTTTGATCCAGGGTGGTTCTTAAGCCTCTTGGGTTTTTTCTTAACAAAACAGCATACGAGATCAGAAATCCAGCATATAAACTCTCCTTATGGTAACATCTCCCAAATTTTTTCCTTCATTACCCCACACCAGTTATCAGAAAGTCTTATTGAACTTCAAGTATTCTGGTAAGTCCCTCCCTTCGGCACCATCAAAATTTGAGCGGTTGCCAAACGAATGGTCGTAACTCAAGGACTACCTGAATTATAAAACCAACACCACTGAATTATCTTTATGTCATTTCACTTAATTACCATTGGTAACTTCCCTGATTTTTCATCATAATGTGGGATACTTAGGGAGATTGCTGAATATATTTTAGTACATGTGACAATTTTGAACTTGATTTAAATGTCCCTGTTATGATCAGTAATGGGTTCATGTGCTGTTATCCAAAAAAAAAAACACAACCCAATTTTACAGTTTGGGGTAATTTACCCAGCTTTGGGAAGCACTGCCTTATGGTAAATTCTTTCTGGATAGCCATAGCCAACAATAATTTCCTATTCTTCCAATAAATTGCAGAAAATTGAGGACTCCTAAATATACTATTGGGGTGAGGGTGACATTGTAAAAGACTGTGTAGGTTGTATATCATTTTAGGGAACTTTTCAACTGAAAAGTATATATAGGCACAATTACATACAAATACAGCTCTGGGTGTAAATGAATGATAAATGTATGAAAAGGTATATAATGAATCAGTGATTTGATGGGACTCTCCCAACACTTTTGACATTTCTGTTTATATCAGTCGCTAGCTAGGGATCAGACACCACTGGACACTTACCCAGAGTGGCTGTGTGGTGCTTAGGGCTGTTCACGTTCAAATGGATGTAATTGTGATGCATGTTATCTGCAAGGCAAAAAAAGAGAAGCATGCATGGGGCCGCGCTGCACGTTCTTGCAGGCGGCCACTAGAGGTCATCTCATTCAGGTTTTCCCAAGCACCAGCTCTGGAATATGGGTACCAATCCCGCTGCTTTAAATCAGAGAGGACCCAGAGGCATTTGGCCCTCCTCTTTGCAGCTTTTGGTCTGTGTCCAAACATGGCAGTGCTCAGAACGCTCACTGCAAAGGGAAATGGTCTTATTAGGTCTCCTTTTGAAACTTGTTTTTTTTTTTTATAGCTTGCACGTGCTGGAGGAATGTGATCTGCAGAAATCACTGGGGAATTCTTTTCGCCATAGAGAGCTGAACACTACTGTTTACAGAGCAGTAATAGGTATGCAGCTCGGTGGAGGGGGGGGAGAAAGGGGCAAATTTCTATAATTCCCAGGTTTTGTTTGGTGCTAGCATTCCGTCTCCCCTTTCCTCTTACAGTACTGTGATTTTTCAAATAGGTTAGACAAAGAGAAGACAAAGACACAGAAAACAAGGAACAGGTTGCTTTTCAGCATTTGGACAGCAGATTTGACATTTGCCCACTCCCATCTCCTACAAAGCTTGGGTTCTCCTGTGCATGCTGATGGCCTTCCTATTATTTGTTTGTTACACTGTTTGGGCTACTGTCTTGACTGCATTCACCACCTGAGTTTCCTCTTTGAATGATTATGGTCAAGATTCCCTGGCTGGACTCTTAACATCTCTGGGAAGAAAGTGCAATGTCCTTGAACAGAAAACCCCACTTTCTTTTCTTTTCACCTGGAAAAGGAGCAGTTTTGTATCTGAATGCAGTTCTCTCCCCCTCCTCACTACCCTAATATTAATGTTTGAGCCAGCACAAAGACAGCCAGACAGCTAGAATTGGTTGTCATGGCAAACAGGCTGTTTCCCCCTGAGTTTTTTGCAGCTTAGTTCCTGCTGCTGATACATATATAATTTAAACGCTGCAACCTCCAACTTGCAGAAGTTAGCATGAGATACTCCTAGGGGGAAATTGCAGAGGGGAAGGACCTGGAGATAGGATGGAGACAAAACATGGGGGTAGGAGGATGCTGGTAGTTGGCAAAAAGTTATCTCAGTGATTCTAGGAAAGTGTACTGCATTGTGTAGATATATTGTTGTTTGTGTTCTCAGTAACATTTATCCAACACTTTTTTTCCAAAGAGGTTTGAAAAGATCTTCCATTTGGATCTTAATATCCAATGTTTGTTCTCACCAGAATTTAGACTCCAAAACATGGAAGTGCCAGACCTACAAACAATGTTATGAAACTTTTACCTTGTTTGACTTCTTTGAGTATGTCTGATTCAACAGTGAACCAACACTGAGGAGAATGTTTCTTGAAAACCTGTGTCTTCTGTCTTGATTTCATCGCTGTTCCCATGATTTGCAAGATGGGGTTGGTTCAAATATCATGACCTACTCATTATATTTCTCAGTTTGTACATACCATGGTTTCGTGTTATCGCCAAGTGGATTACAGGGTTGTAAAAAGGGGGGGAAAATCTTTTTGATCATTGGCCAGTTCAAAGCTTATACTCAGTTTAGGAACTGAGATATATCACTCACACTATTCCTGATGCAAACTATTTTTATCAGAACTTTTGCAGCCTAATCAAGAATTTGGAAATGATTTCCAACTAACAAAAGCCAAGATGTTTAACTTACTATTCCTGAGCTTGAGATCCCTTATTGCATCTTGACAAGTTGAAGATGGGTGAACTTCAACTCCCCATAATTCCCCAGCCAGCTTTGCTGGGACTTGAATTCCACATATCTTCAAATTGCCAAGGTTGAGAAACACCGCTTTATTGCATCTTCACTCTTAGGTCATACCACTGGAATTTCATAGCATGTTTTGGTTTTGGGGTCTTTTTGCAAATAGAAAAAGCAAGATATTTGTTATGGCATTATTTCTGCTGCTTAGAAGTCAGTAAGCCCCCTTCCCCAAAATTTAAAATGACCGACACGCACCAGTGACCGTATCAAATCACTGGTCTGCTGAGGTCAACAAAGTAAAGAATAGATCAATGTGTCCCACTGTAAAATTGCCTTTGGAAAAGGTGAGCATCTGATAAAGGCATAAATTCTCTTACCCAGTAGCCCCACATCTCCTTCTCTTACCATGACTACTTTTGGAAGGTTTCACTGCATTGTACAGATTCTTCGGAGGACGAGCTGAACCATTGTCTTGGAAGTTTGAGTTCATCACAAGGCTGTTGTTGCGCTCAGAACATGAGGTGGTGCCTGCTTGATGCCTGAGAATGTCAACCAAAGCCCTGGCCAGAAAAAGAAGACAAATGTTCACGGAAGGAAAATCATAAAGTATACACATGGGTTCTGTTGAGGAACCTAGAACACGCATTTAACCATCTGCATGTTGATGGGGAAATTGTTTGACCCAAACTCTCCAAACACAGTTTCATATTCCCACTCTGAATTGGGATGCAGCGCAGAATCGTGTAGTTAAATATAATTAGTAGCACTAAGTTGTGGAAGGGGAGAAGCAAGATGGTGCTGTATCAAAAATACATGTTAAAGGCAATTTTAAATGGAAACAAGTTCAAGGTCTTCTAGGCCCTTCTGTGTCTAGTGCTGTATCCAGTCCTAAGCACCCTATGAAAAAGGCGATAGACCAGGGGTCTTCAAACTCGGCCCTTTTATGACTCATGGACTTCAACTTAAAGTCCATGAGTCATAAAAGGGCCCAGTTTGAAGACCCCTGCAATAGACAGACTTGAAAAGCTTCAAAGAATGGCAACGCTTTTGGTCAGTGATATAGAAGACAGCTTCTGGAAGCTAGTATATTTCATCTGGAGGACAAAAGATGATGAAGGCAAGTGAACAGGCTTCAAACGTGAAGAACAGTCTGTTAAGATAATTTAATAGCTGGAACAGTAAAGTGGATAATGGGCCAGATTGGTGGGCTCCTACATGAGGCAATCTACATTATGATTGGTTGCTGGGTGTAAAGGGGGAGTTTCCCTCCCCCCACCCCCGTCTTTTTATTCTCTGTAGGCTGTTCTGTGATTTATCTGACGATTTACCTCATGATATAGTGATGTGCCTGACTATCTAGTTTGCTGTATACATTGATATAAAATATATTTATTTCTATAAAACTACACGTTTATGTCAGCGTCTCTGACTTCATTTGGACACCTGCTGCACAATTCCTTAACACTGTCCCACAGAAGGAGATAGCAACTTGTTCTCTACCCTCTGGAAAATTTTGAATGAATGTAAATAAATTTATCCAATCCCATTGTAGCATAGACCTGCTTGTCTATTATTCAGAACAATAGTTACCTATTTAATTCTTGATACTTGACACTTCCATGACACTTTATGTTGTAACACAGAACTTTGGACACCTTGCACAAGATTCTGGGGAATTTTTTAGCATAGAATAGAATAGAATAGAATAGAATAGAATAGAATAGAATAGAATAGAATAGAATAGAATAGAATAGAATAGAATAGAATAGAATAGAATAGAATAGAATAGAATAGAATAGAATAGAATAGAATAGAATAGAATAGACCTTGGATTCTTCTAGTCCAGCCCCCTGCTCAAGCAGGAGAACCTATACCATCTCAGACAAGTGACTGTCCAGTCAATTCTTGAAAATTTTCAGTGATGAAGCACCCATGATTTCTGGAGGCAAGCTGTTTCACTGGTTGATTGTCCTCACTGTCAGGAAGTTTCTCCTTAATTTCAGGTTGCTTCTCTCTTTGATCAGTTTCCAACCATTGTTTCTCCTCCTTTCCTCTGGTGCTCTTGTAAACAACCTGACCCCCTCTGCCTTGTGGCAGCCCCTCAGATACTGGAATACTGCTATCATGTCACCCCTATTTCTTCTTTTCTTTAGACTAGCCAGACCCAAGTCCTGCAGCCGTTCTTCATATGTTTTGGTCTCCAGGCCTTTGATCATCTTAGTTGCTCTTCTCTGAATTTTGTTTTCCAAACTCTCAACATCTTTTTTGTGATATGGTGACCAAAATTGGCTGCAGTATTCGAGGTGTGCTCTTATTAGGGCTTTATAAAGCAATACTAATACTTTGCGTGATCTTGATTTTATGCCTGTTTTCTAGCAAACCCATTCAGTTTGCAAAATATAATAATAATTTGGTCCCCTGCATCTGTATCTGCATCAGCTTTTACAGTAAAAGATTTGCAGAATCTGCTGCAAGAGACTATGGAAAAGCAAATGCAACAATTTGCTGAGATAATGGATAAAAAGTTGGAGGAGAAGTTAACAGAAAAACTAGCTAAGGTTATGGATGAAAAGATTACAGAGAAATTAACAGAACTGAGAGCAGATATTATATCTGCAATGCAAGGCATGGTTAAATGCATTGAGAATTTGGACGAAAGAGTGGAAGATCTTACTCAAAATGATATTAGACTGGAAGCAAAAATGATAGAAACTGAAAATGTGGTAGAGAAAATTGATTATGATTTGATCGCGTGATCTTGATTTTATGCCTGTTTTCTAGCAAACCCATTCAGTTTGCAAAATATAATAATAATTTGGCTTTGTTATCACCAACTATGAAGTTTAACCATTAGAGTGTGTGTGTGTGTGTGTGTGTGTGTATATATATATATATATATATATATATATATATATATATATATATATATATATATATATATACATTTATTTTATTTTTTATTTTAATTCCATTTATATCCCGCCCTTCTCCGAAGACTCAGGGCGGCTTACAAGCTTAGCAGTAGCCTTCATTCTATGTATATGCCTGCTTATTGGGGCTTTCACACACACCCCCAAGCGGCATTATTACAAAGTCAGCTTAATTGCCCCCAACAATCTGGGTCCTCATTTTACCTACCTCGGAAGGATGGAAGGCTGAGTCAACCTTGAGCCTGGTGGGATGCGAAACTGCACTAATTGCAGGCAGCTGGTGTTACTTAAGGAGGCATTAGCCCACTGCTCCACCAAGGCTCTTTACATATATACATATATACATATACATATACATATACATACACACACACACACACACACACACACACACACACATATATATATATATATATATATATATATATATATATATATATATATATATATATATATATATATATATATATATATAAGGGACGCGGTGGCTCAGTGGGTTAAGACGCTGAGCTTGTCGATCAGAAGGTTGGCAGTTTGGCGGGTCGAATCCCGAGTGCCACATAACAGAGTGAGCGCCTGTTACTCGTCCCAGCTTCTGCCAACCTAGCAGTTCGAAAGCACATAAAAATGCAAGTAGAAAAATAGGGACCATTACGGTGGGAAGGTAACAGCGTTCCGTGCGCCTTTGGCGTCTAGTCATGCCGGCCACATGACCACGGAGACGTCCTCGGACAAGCGCTGGCTCTTCGGCTTTGAAACGGAGATGAGCACCGGCCCCTAGAGTCGGAAACGACTAGCACGCATGTGCGGGGGAACCTTTACCTTTACTATATATATATATATTCCTCAATTCTCTGCCATATAGATATGTTCTGGTGCAACTTCACTTACAGCAATGTGGGATGATAGCATTTGTAATCCAATATTCAGTTTTTGCTCTAGAACATGCCAGTACTTTCAACCCTGCTTCTTTGAGCCTTTAGATCAGTATCTCTCAATCATGGCAACTTTAAGACATGCAGACTTCAACTCCCAGGATTCTCCAGCCAACTTGAAACCAGCTGGGGAATTCTGGAAGCGGAAGCCCACATGTCTTAAAGCTGCCTAGATTGAGAATCAATACTATAGATTATTGATAGACCTTGGTGTTGATGGGAACCCAGCCTGGCAAATTCATTCAATCTCTCTCACCAGCAACTGCATTTCCAGAACTTTTGCTCAGCTATTTTAACTTTGATTGGGGTTTGTTTCTGATTTTTCATGGTTTAACATGTTATGCAAACCTATCCATTCTTTTTTAGGTTGTGATTCAATTTATTGTGGCAACCCAGAAAATGGGTTAATTCAATAATCAGTTTAAGCATGCTCTGTGAACCCAGCCAGCCTTACTCTAGGACAGTGTTTCTCAATCTCAGGAACTTTTAGCCATGCAGACTTCACCTCCCAGAATTCCCCCAGCCAACATGCTAGGGGAATTCTGGAAGTTGAAGTCTGCATGGGTTAAAGTTCTGGAAGTTGAAAAAACCGCTTTAGGATGATTCTGGTTTTGCTCTTCATCTACTTGATGTGATATATTTTAAAAATCAGTGTTGATATATGACAGAATCACAGCCAATATAGTAATATAACTGGAATTTTACACAAGTATTCCCTGTTCACGTGAAGAAATCACTGGGAGATACAGGAAGTAATCTATGGATCTCACTCAACATTTCCATATAAATGAAGGCAGGTGGAGCACAATATAATATGAGGCACCCAATCTATAATTCACCTACCCAAGCTTGCTGCACATTGGAAGCAAATCTCTGCTGAAAGATTTTTATTTTGGTGAGAGAAGAATCAGCGCTCTCCATTGTAATTGTTTTAATATTAAGTGATAGGCTTCCACAACTCTGAAAGAGGCATGCTTTAGTTTTACTCATAGGACACGAAAACAAAATGCAGCCAGGAATAGGTAACTCAAATACTGTAATGGACGGTGAGAACAGCCTTGAGGAAGAGGAAGAAGAGCTACAGACAAGGCAGTGGTCAGGAAAGAGATATCTCAGCCCAAAGGAGAGTCAGAATGGAATTTGAGAAAGCATTCCAGACTTAACCCTTCCCAATTCTCTTTAGGACAGGGGTGTCCAACCTTGGGAACTTTAAGACGTATGGACTTCAACTTCCAGAATTCCCCATGCTGGCTAAAGAATTCTGGAATCTGAAGTCTACAAGTCTTAACTGTTGCCAAGATTGGGCACCCGCGTTTCAGGATAAAGGCAAGAGTTGCAAGATTGATTCAGCCCTTCAAAGTAGACCTGACGGACATCACAGTTGGGAATACTAAAACCAGTTTTTTATAGGTTTCATGGTAAGAGAATCTTGCAACTCTGAATTTACTTCCACCTTCCTTGCCTCTACCCCCGCAAAAAACCAGGAGGGTCAACTTTGAAATATTTCCTCAAATTCCATTCCCGCTTTGGACTAAGATTTCTTTTATCTGACTGTTGCCTGGGCTGCAGCTCTTCCACCTGTTCCTCAAGGTTATTCTCACAGCCCATCACGAATCCTTGGTTTGCGGAAGAGACTACAGCTTTGAGACAGAGCACAATGTTGAAGGCCAACTCTCTCAAGTCCAAGAAATTGAATATGCGATGAAAGAGAGACACTTTCTTACATCTTGCAAGGCTGCTGCTAATGCAAGTGGGAAATATTGGTCTGCCTAGTTTAGGAAAACAGGCTGTCTTGCAATAGGCTGATTTTCTTCTAGTTGCATCTAGATTTAGCAGCAAGTGAAAATATATCCAATTGAACCCAAATCTGGAGACCCTTTAGATTTGGAAGCAACGATCAATGGATCAGAATAGTTCTGGGTCCCCCTCTGCAGCCCTTATCCTTACCTGGGCACATTGAGTTCTCTCCCATGGGGTCTCCTGGAGGCTTTGCTGAAAAAGAACTTGATCCCGACTCCCACAGCAAAGGTGAAGCTGATGACGCCACAGATGACATACACGGTGCTATTGCTCTGCTGCTTGCTGCCATTGGGTACATCAGGCCCATTCGTGGCTGTGCCAGCAATGGTGGTTGCGAACCACTGGGGGCTGTCACGGCACTTCCCTTGCTCCAGTCTCCTGGATCGATCGTCACAGCAGAAGCGGTACTGGCAGGTGCCGCAGCAGAACCGGTAACCCCCCGTGGTACAGTTGAAGGCCGCATCGTATTGCCCCATGACATCGTAGTAGCTTTGGCATGTTTCAGAGGGCCGGACTCTGCTGATTGTGCTAGTGGTTGAGTTAGAATTTGGTGCTGTCAAGCGCTTCAGATGGGCTAGGAGGCTGGGCAGTCCCCAACTCTGGTTTGTATAATGTGGTGCCTGAACTACAGCTAAGGCCGTGTGCCCAGCCAAGGCTTCCAGGGATGCGTAGAGCATGACCGTCAGCAACTGATGCATGATGGCGGATGGTATGGGGCTGAGAAGCTCAAGCCAGACTGGCCAATGTGGTGGGCCTTTTAGAAACTGTATAAAAGAGATCAAGGAAGCAAAACCCTAAAAAGATAAAGAAATGAGTGTTAAGAAAAGCCCTGGTGGAGTGAATGCAAAATGCTCCTCAATTTGATAGAGGTAGTCTCGACTTATGACAACAATTGAGCCCAAAATTTATGTTGTTAAGCGAGACATATGATAAGTGAGTTTTGCTCCATTTTGCTACCTTTCTTGCTACAGCCGTTAAGTGAATCACTGCAGTTGGTAAGTTAGTAACCCAGTTGTTAATTGAATCTGGTTTCCCCATTGACTTTGCTTGTCAGAAGGTCACAAAAGGTGATCACATGATCTTGGGACACAGCAATGGTCATAAATATGAGCCAGTTCCCAAGTGTTTGAATTTTGATCACATGATCATGGGGATGCTGGAAAGGTCATAAC
The DNA here is from genome assembly GCF_964194415.1 of Vipera berus. Classification (NCBI taxonomy): domain Eukaryota; kingdom Metazoa; phylum Chordata; class Lepidosauria; order Squamata; family Viperidae; genus Vipera; species Vipera berus. Next base: position 17,145,602 of record NC_138205.1, read on the forward strand.
TGTGAAAAACGTCCATAAGACACATTTTCAGTGCTGTTGTAACTTTCAACAGTCACTAAACAAACTCTTGTAAGTCGAGGACTACCTGTACCAACAGCACAGGTTAGCCTTCTCTAGTGCAGTTGTCTTCAAACTCGGCCCTTTTATGACTCATGGACTTCAACTCCCAGAATTCCTCAGCCAGCATGCCTGGCTGAGGAATTCTGGGAGTTGAAGTCCATAAGTCATAAAAGGGCCAAGTTTGAAGACCCCTGCTCTAGTGTCTTCCAAAAACTCAACCTCCTCAAAGGGCATGTCAGAGGACATCAGGTTGGAGAAAGCTATGATAGAGCCATCAGGAGCAACTGCTGATGATGTGCTTCTCCCTCATGAAGTTTCCCAAATCAACATCTCTCTTAAAATGTTTGCTAGGTTCCCTCAACCTGAGATCACCCAGGATGAGAACTCTGGTTTAACAAACCTAAATGGCATCATTTCGGAATGGCTGATCTCAGCTCACAGCCAGGATAACAGCTCTCAGCAGCAAATTCCATAATAATTGAATGATACAGCATTTCATGTTTTAGAGCTTTGCATGACATGGTTTATCTGCTACAGTCTTAGCGTGATGTCTGGATTCATTTGCTATGGTTTATGGCAGGGGTAGGCAACCTTGGCTCTTTTATGACACATGGACTTCAACTCCCAAAATTCCTGAGCCAACCATGCTGGCTCAGGAATTCTGGGAGTTGAATTCTACGAGTCATAAAAGAGCCAAGGTTGCCGACCCCTGGTTTATGGCATAGATCAGGGTTGGGGAACCATGGCCCTTTGATAACTTGTGGACTTCAACTCCCAGAATTCCTGAGCCAGCATGAATCAAGGTGAATCAAGCTACTGGGCCTTATTCAGCAAATCACTGTTTTTAAAAACTCATACAGCATGAAGCAGGAATGTAATTATTTGGGTTTCTGAACAGCATCTGAATCTTCTAGTGTCTATTTCATTGGTAGATTCTATTAGATAGGAGTGGAATGTATTAATTTCTCTTGCTATCTTCCCACTTAAAATAGCTCTCAAGCTGGTCAATAAAGCTATAATGAATATAATACAATTCAAATTCAAACTTTTCAATAAGAGAGAAATAAGCGTGCTCACCACAATAAAACAGTGTAATTTTTAAATTAAATGTTTCCATGCCATTCTTGCTCTCAGAGAATCCCAGGATATTTTAAATAAGTAAATAATATTTATTAATAATTTAAATAAAATCACCTCAATAAAGCCATTTTTGTTAAAAAAGATAACAAATCAGAATTCATTTTCAAAAATAAAAAAGCTAAACCATTACCCATCTTTAAAAATAATTTGATTATAACTAGATGTTATTTCATAAATGCCTTGATGAAAGTGGCTTTCTTTATTTTAGCAGAAAGTCAGCTCAATCATTTCAAACCTTTATTTATATATACTGTATACAAACACACAACATATACATATATCTCAAAATCACTACGTTTTATCCATTCTGAATAGTAAGAAGCAATATATTGTGATTTTCCTTCCTTTTCTAAGAAAGCATTTGTAGCCTTCTTAAATTATGTATATTTGAGCTTCTGAAAAATAATCCTGAAAATATTTGGCGGGGGAAGAAGGAAAGCAAGGGAATTCTTATTTTTCCAATATTTCACTTACTAGACAAATATACATATAATCCAATTTGTTTTCAACACTGCTAATGTTGGATAGATTTTGCCAACCTCTTTTCAAGCCATATATTCAGTTGCTTTGATTTGATATACGAGGGCAACTCGGGAAATAAACCTCCGTTTGGTTATCAATGACAGACACTTGCAGATACAGAACTTTTATTATACATATTAGAAAACTACAACATTACATTACTTTTCGACATAAATTTAAACTGAGGCACTTGTCATAACATCTTACAAGTTTTGAAAATCCTTAGTAGCAGTTGTCCGGTGCCAAATATGGGCCATGGGTGTGTGTGTGATCAAAAACATCCCAACAGAACTGCTTCAAAAGTTCTTGGGTGCACCTAGCAGTATGCAGATGTGCCTTATCGTGAACCAACACCACACCGGAAGTCAGCGTGCCCTGACGCTTGTTATGGATGGTTCATCTGAGTTTTCGTAACATTTCACAGCGGACATCTGAATTGATGGTCAAACCACGCTCCATGAACTTCACTAGCAGTACTCCTTTAGCATCTTCACATTTGGTGGGATTTTCTATGGCACCACTTCCGGTGTGGTGTTGGTTCATGATAATGTCCGCACACCACTAGATGCACCCAAGAACTTTTGAAGCAGTTCCATTGGGATGTTTTTGATCACCACCACCCCCATGGCCCAGATTTGGCGCCAAGCAACTGCTACTAAGGAATTTCAAAACTTGTAAGACGTTATGAAAAGTGCCTCAATTTGAATGGTGATTATGTCGCAAAGTAATGTCATGTTGTAGTTTTCTAATGCATATAATAATGTTTCTATATCTGCAAGTGTCTGTCACTGATAACCAAACGGAGGCTTATCAACTTCCCTCCGCCCTGTGCGTTCCCACAGAGAGGGCCTCCTCAGGGTGCCACCGGTCAGAGAATGTCGTCTGGTGGCCCCCAGGGGGAGGTCCTTCTCTGTGGGCGCTCCGGATTTATGGAATCGGTTGCCGGTTGAGCTCCGGATGGCGCCCAACCTTCGCTCCATCCGACGCGATCTGAAGACCCACTTATTCGAACAAGCCGGCCTGGCCTGATGGGGGATGGGTTGGGTTTTTACTGTTGTTTTTTAATATATCTATTTATTGTTTTAGCATGGGCATTGTATTTAATTCTTTTTTAACTTTTGTATTTTTGTATTTTTATATGTTTGCCCTGTTCACCGCCCTGAGTCCTTCGGGAGAAGGGTGGTATATAAATAAAATTATTATTATTATTATTATTATTATTATTATTATTATTATTATTATTATTATTATTATTATTATTATTATTATTATTATTATTATTATTATTATTATTTCCGAATTGCCCTCATACATCAACTAATAACCGAAATATGTATCAAATCAAGCCTAAGTGGCCAAGAGAAGATTCAAGATAATATCCCTGTAGTTCCTGTTCAGACTGACCATTCCAAGACATTATAAATTTCCCTGCTTTCTCACTCTCTTTCATTCAAGAAGAAAATATGAATCAGTGGAGTCTCCTTGACATTTTCTACCAGCTGGAGAAGTAAATTTTGATTCCTGCTCTCCAATTCTTTTCATTTCACCAGCCTGATAAACGCAACTGTACATATAGACTCTCTTCCATTAAGCAGGATGCTTGGGCAAACATTGGCTGTGTCTCAGATAAAAGGAGGATGTTTTTCTGGAGTCAGGTAATCAAATGACATCTCCACTCTATCATTGCAATCTGTGGCAGAAGGTAGTCTGGAGGGAGGGGCTGCTTCCCAGAGGTCAAAGAGGCAGCGAAGCCTGGAGTGTCTGGTAAGCAGGAAGTAGATTAAGATGGCCCCTCTCTAGCAGTTCACAGAATATGGAGTCCTCGGTGCTCTCTGAGTGAAATGTCTTTACAAAGACAAGAGCGAGACCGAAGGCAAAGATTCATAAGTTTATTCGGTTCAGCTCCGGGCAGCTGACTGTCAAAACAATCCCGGTTTTTATAGGGAACTGTCAAACATCATAACCAATCAGATAACAGTATTTTTCCCGCCGCTCGGACAACAGCCAATCAACGGGCGGCACTCTGACAGCTGTCGGCGGCTGTCGGGGAATTCCTCTCAGCTGAGCGCTTGGCTCGGTTCGGAGGACCAGATTGTGAACTGCCGATTTGACAGTTCCGGGAACTGTCAAATCCGGCGCATGCGTGTTTGGTCTCGGCAGCCCGTTTGACAGCTGTCATCGGGAATGGCGGCCGGCGGGGCGGCGCGCGTGCGCAGTTGCTTCTGGCAGCCATTTGACAGCTGTCAACTGTCAAAGGTCTGCCAGGCCGGTGCTTCATTTGCTGTTTGGAAGCCCCTGGGTTCCTGATATGATTCACCCCCTTTCCCCCCCCCATGAACTGGTACGTTATTTGTAACAACAGTTGAACTTTTAAAACAAGTATTGTTAACGGGGTTTTTGTCCGTCGGAGGGTTTCCCTTCCATTCAAAGTCCGCGAGGTATGCGGGGGGTCTTCTGACTCGGCTGGACCGTCGGAGGCAGGGGGTGCTTTCTTCGGGTTGTGTTGCCGGTGGAGTTGTTTCTGGAGGGATTTCGGCAGGCGGTTGTAGGTCCTGGGGGAGGGGAGGTTCGATGGGTCCGGGGGTGTCGGATAGCGCAGGCTCCTCCAGAGTCGGTGGCAGCGTGGGGTTGGGGGGTGACCTGGGTCGGAGCTGATCTGCGTGTCTGCGTTGTGCAAGTCCTGTCCCCGTGTCCACTGTGTATGACAACGGTCCTGTTTGGTCCAGGATAACCCCCTGAACCCACTTATCCCTTCCCCCATAATCCCGAGACCAGACATTTTGTCCCCTGGAGAATGTTTTTGGCTGGGCGTTGGGGTTTATTTCGGCTGCAGGTCTGTCCGGGTGGAGTCTGTCGAGCCTTGTCACCAGGCGGCGGCCCCATCGTAGTTCGGCAGGACTTTTGCCGGTGGAGGAGCAGGGCGTAGCGTGGTGGGCTAAAAGAAATTGTGCCAGGCGACGGTGCCAGTTCCCCGTGATGATTCTCTTGAGGGCGTCTTTGGTGGCCCTTACCATAACTTCCGCAAGGCCGTTGGACGATGGGTGGAAGGGAGCCGACGTTGAGTGCCTAATACAATTGCTCCTCGTGAAGATCTGAAAGTCATGAGAAGTAAATTGAGGGCCATTGTCTGATATTATTACGTCGGGGAGACCGTGTGTTGCGAAGATTCCCCTGAGGGCTTGGATGGTTGCGGTGGATGTCGTGCTGTGAACCGGGAGAACCTCCAGCCACTTGGAATAACTGTCCACGACTATGAGGAAAACCTGCCCTTGGAAAGGTCCCGCATAATCAATGTGGATGCGGGACCAGGGGTTTTTTGTGAGTTCCCATTTGTGAATCGGAGCTCTGGGTTGGAGCGGGCGGGATTCCTGGCACAAATAGCAGCCAGCTATGTATTTTTCTATGTCTTGGTCTATTCCCGGCCACCAAACGTAGCTGCGGGCCAAGGCTTTTGTTTTTACGATGCCAGGGTGACCCTCGTGTAACGTGTGCAGTACCTTGGGTCTGTGTTTGGGTGGCACGATTACCCTGCACCCCCAGAGTATGCATCCCAGGTGAGAGGTTAATTCATTTTGCCTGGAAAAGTATGGCTGGAATTCTGTGCCTGGACAGGAGGATTGCCAGCCAGTATGTACCCACGCTAACACTCTGCTAAGCGTTTTGTCCTGGGATGTTGCGGCAGCGATATCGTTCGCTGTCAATGGGCATTCTTGGAGTTCCTGAATAGCCAAGATGTTGCTCGCTGGGGCAGGGTCTGGTTCCGTGTGGGGTAGGGGCAGTCTGCTGAGGCCGTCAGCGTGACACATTTGGTGTCCCGGCTTGTATACTAGTTGGTAGGAATATGCTGCGAGGAATGTTGTCCAGCGCAGCATCCTGGGAGACAAGATTTGGGGGGTTTGGCGGTCCCAGGTGAACAATCCTAACAATGGCTTGTGATCTGTGTAAATCACAAAGGGGCGGCCGTAAAGGTAGTCGTGAAATTTTTTTATTCCCGCCACTATTGCCAGGGCTTCCTTATCTATCTGGGCATAATTTCTTTCCGTTTTGGAAAGAGTCCTGGAATAATAGGCCACCGGGGCTTGAGTGCCGTCGCTATCTAAATGGCTTAAAACTGCTCCGATCCCGTATGGAGATGCGTCGCAGGCTATGCAGAGAGGTTTGTCCTCTTTATAGTGGGAGATGGTGGCGTTGCTGGATAGCATTTGTTTGAGTGATTTGAAACTGTTGTCATGGACTGTTGTCCACTGCCAGGCTGCTCCTTTATCGAGCAACCTGTGGAGTGGTTCTGCGATTGTTGCCTTTCCAGGTAGGAAGGCGTGATAAAAATTCAAAAGCCCGAGGAAGGCCTGGAGCTCTGTTTTATTTTTGGGTGTGGGGGCGGCTTTGATTGCAAGGATTTTTGAGTTGGTGGGGTGGATTCCTTGCGAATCAATTTTGTAGCCCAAAAAATCTGCGGATGGGACGCCTATGGAACATTTTTCTTTTTTGAGTTTTAACCCCGCTTTCCGAAATCTGGATAGTACCTCTTGCAGTCTGGTTGCTAAGTTGTTTTCAGATTCCCCTGCGATGAGCACGTCATCGAAATAGGGGCAGACCCCTGGGATTCCTTTTAAGGTTTTTTCCATGACTTCCTGGAAGATACCAGGAGCCACTGAAATACCGAATTGTAGGCGGTTTACCTTAAAGGCGCCGCGGTGTGTGACAATGGTTTGGGCCTCAGCTGTTTCTTGGGTGACAGGTAACTGAAGAAAAGCATGCGCCAGGTCGAGTTTGGCAAATATTGAGCCAGAACCTATTTCAGAGAGTACGTCCCTAACTGCGGGAACTGGGTATGCATGGGGATTTAGTGCGCGGTTTAGAGTTGCTTTATAATCTGTGCATATTCTCACGTCCCCATTTGGTTTAACTGGTGTCACGATGGGTGTTTCCCAGGTTCCTCCATCTGTTGGTTCTAGGACCCCGAGGCTGACTAAACGATCTAATTTGGCCTCGATTTTTTGTTTCAGCGCGAAGGGAACCCTTCTTGCCTTGATGCGGATGGGACCCACCTCAGGTTTTAGTTTGAGGTCGATAGGGGTGCCGGTATATTTGCCAAGCGTTCCGTCGAAAACATCCGCGAACGCTTGGCAGACCTGTTCTAGGGTTTGGGATTGTATGCGGTTGGTCCCCTCCAGGCGGATGCCCAGACCCTCGAACCAGTCTAACCCGATGAGGCTGGTTCTGGGTGCCTCTGTGATCTGGACTGTTAAGTGCCCCAGGAATTTTTTGTAGTCTACTTTTAATTGTGCTTGTCCCTTTAATTGGATAGCAGCCCCCTGGAAGTCTGTGAGGAGTATTTTGGAGGGCTGTAGGGAGATACGGCGTCTGCTTTTAAAGCCGATTTTTTTGAGAGTGTCCCAGGACATTATTGAAACAGAGGACCCGGAGTCGACCTCCATTTCGCAGGGCACCCCTTGAATCTTGACCCAAATCTTAATTTTGGGTTGTAAATGGTGGATGGTCGAGATTTTTTGTTTGGCCCGAATGGACAATACTGAGGGCTGGGGGATTTCTTTGGCAGGGGGAAGGATTTTGGTCCTACCTGCTGGAATTTCCTCAAGCTCGTGGAGGGTTTCCCGGTTCAGGCTGCGGCACGCGGAGCGAATGTGCCCAGTCTTCCCGCATCCGTGGCATTTGGCATTTCTAAAACGGCATGTGGCTCTGGCGTGAGCCCCGCCGCAGCTGGCACACTTCGGTCTGGGGCCGGTGGAGGTGGGTCTTTGGCCTGGACCGGCTGGTTTGAATGGCCTACGGTTCCTTCCGTGGTCGGTGCTCATTTTGTTGAAGCAGGACATGATGTCGTCGACGCCGGTGTAGGTCTCCGGTTGCTCGTTGTCCGGTTCCCAGGCGTGGTGGACTGACCCGGCCGGACTGCTTCTGAACGCAGGGGAGCCCTCACGGTGGCTGTCTTCGTAGGCCATGATCTCTAATATGAGTTGAGCGAGGTCCAACGTGGGCTTGGCTACCAATTTCCGCTGGAGCCGCTCGTTAGAGAGACCGGCGATAACCTGGTCTCTGATGCGGTCTTCCAGGTCAGGAAATTGGCACTTGCGGGTGGCGTGACGTACCCCAGTGATGAAGGCTGTGGTTGTTTTGCCAGGTTGCTGGCGGCGGTGGGCGAAGTGGAGGCGCCAGTACAGCTCAGACCGATGGGGCATGAAGTGCTTGCTGAGGCGGTCGGTCAACACAGCGTATGGGACGGTCGCGACTGGGTCCGGGCTGCAGAGCCCTACAGCGATGTCGTAGACGGCGGGCCCGCTGAGACACAGAAGGGCTGCAGCTTTGTGGCGGTCCTCCGTTATCTTGTTGACAACGAGGTAGCCTTCAATTTGCCCCCAGTGCGACTCCCATCCCTCGGGATGGCGGACGTCGAATTCTCTGACGTGACCTAAGTTTGCCATGGTCTGGGTCCACAGTACTGTTCAAGCTGCAGAAGGGTTCCTTTGCCCTCAAAAAGTGGCTTCAGCAGTGACTTGTCAGCGAGAGGGATCGGAACTCCTTCGCGGTGTGACTTAGCTCAGCAGGCAGCTCTATAGTACCCGTATCCCATCCTCGTCGCCAGGTGAAATGTCTTTACAAAGACAAGAGCGAGACCGAAGGCAAAGATTCATAAGTTTATTCGGTTCAGCTCCGGGCAGCTCACTGTCAAAACAATCCCGGCTTTTATAGGGAACTGTCAAACATCATAACCAATCAGATAACAGTATTTTTCCCGCCGCTCGGACAACAGCCAATCAACGGGCGGCACTCTGACAGCTCGGCGGCTGTCGGGGAATTCCTCTCAGCTGAGCGCTTGGCTCGGTTCGGAGGACCAGATTGTGAACTGCCGATTTGACAGTTCCGGGAACTGTCAAATCCGGCGCGTGCGTGTTTGGTCTCGGCAGCCCGTTTGACAGCTGTCATCGGGAATGGCGGCCGGCGGGGCGGCGCGCGTGCGCAGTTGCTTCTGGCAGCCATTTGACAGCTGTCAACTGTCAAAGGTCTGCCGGGCCGGTGCTTCATTTGCTGTTTGGAAGCCCCTGGGTTCCTGATATGATTCACTGAGCTTGGCTGTTTTCTTGCAGACCTTTAATTACCCAAATAAGTAACATCATCAGTGCTACAAGGGAGTGGGGCTTGGTCTCTGTTTATATACAGGTGGCTCTCCCTGCCAGTGTTGGTGGGAGTGGCCTCAGTGATTCCTTGATTAGGCTGTTGTTTACCCTAATCAATGAATCAGACAAACAAGCTAAGGCAGGGGTGTCAAACTCAATTTCATTGAGGGCCGCATCAGCATTGTGGTTGCCCTCAGGGGGCCGGGTGGGTATGGTCTGGGTGGGCGTGGCCTACTGGGTGGGCGTGGCCTACTGGGTGGGCATGGCTAGAGTGTGTATGGCCTACTGGGTGGGCGTGGCCAGCTCTACATCGTTCACATCAAGGGTGCCTATGGGGGCCTGGGCAGGAGTGGGACAGATCTGAGGGTCTCTGGCAGAAGGAGGGTCTCTGGGCCAGGGCCAAGGAAGTGGGGGCCGTTTGACATGTCTGAGCTAAGGGGAAACAGGTAATGAAATATCTGCAAGAAAACTGCAAGCTCAAAGACCAACCAAGGATCCCATCTCTTAATATATCCAGTTTAGACATCAAAGTGCATTGAAAATGTGTCCCCCCCCCACGAATGGAGATGAAACGTCTGCAGCCAAATCGCCAAGTTCGGAGATCAAACCAACAGCCCAACAACCAACCCGAGCGACTAATATTCAAACACATCTCAACTTTGCAGTTTTATGGTCTCACTACCGATGACTCCAAGGGAGTTATAAAACAGAATGAAATAACTTGAAACCAAACCCCAGCATCATAATAGGTATAACATTCTAATCTAACAGAATAACAAAGTGGGAAGGGGCCTTAGAAGCCTCCACTCTCTTCTTAAAAACCTCCAGTGATGGAGTATCCACAACTTCTGGAGGCAAGCCGTTCCACTGATTAATTGTTCTGTCAGGAAATTTCTCCTTAGTTCTAGGTTGCTTCTCTCCTTGACTAGTTTCCACCCGTTGCTTCTTGTCCTGCCTTCGGGTGCTTTGGAGAATAGCTTGACTCCCTCTTCTTTGTGGCAGCCCCTGAGATATTGGAACACTGCTATCATGTCACCCCTAGTCCTTCTCTTCGTTAAACTAGACCAGGGGTCAGCAACCTGAAACAGTGAAAGAGCCAATCGGAACCAGTTCCCTCACAAAAGGAAAAACTGGGAGCCGCAAAAAATGTGCATGCGCGTACATGCGCAGAACAGGGTTTGACTGAAGAGTGGAGCCAAGGCGAGATATGCACCTATGCTGCATATTTGAATTGATTGGTTGAACTTTTTTAGTCCCACTTTTTTTTTTGGACTGCACATGGCAGAGGACTGGGAGCCGCAGGAGACGGCTGAAAGAGCCGCATGCGGCTCCGGAGCCACAGGTTGCAGACCTGTGAACTAGACATACCCAATTCCTGCAACCATTCTTCATATGTTTTAACCTCCAGTCCCCTAATCATCTTTGTTGCTCTTTTCTGCACTCTTTCTAGAATTGCAGCATCTTTTTTATATTGTCTGGTGAAAAAAGGCACACAAATATATAAAATCCCCAACCTTTATTGAGCAAAGAGTCTACTTGAACGCCATCAGCAATTTGCTCCATAATATAAGCCCCAAGAGAGAGAGAGAGAGAGAGAAAGGGGAATTATGTGCAGAAATGAAACACATCCATTTATTCACTGAACCACAAATGTGCTGGCCTTTCGAATAAGTAAAGAAATGGGTGCACAATACTGTAGGTGCCACAGAAATACTGAACTAACGTTACATAGTCTGACATTTTACATGCCCAGTCATGTCTAAGGTGCTTTTTTTTTTGAGCTGCAATTGGAAACCAGCTTGTCATTGGTCATTATGGTTATCAAATATAACTTTAGCTGAAAGCATAAATGGTTTCCTGGCTTTTAACTGAGGAGACAGACTGCTGCAAATAAAGAAATACTGCATCGGGCAGCAAAGTGGAATCTTAGCAATGTAGTTAGGGATTAGGATCAGAATTGGAATCTTGCTAGCATCTCATTTTTTTCCCCCTCCAGCCAAAGGACTACATTTCCATTTTTCCCCGGAGTTTCTCTTATATCTCCCTTACACCCACTTTCCTGGCTTTTAAATAGGACCCATTTATATCTTCAAGATATCTATGGCAGCAGATCTATTGGAGCCCACCCCATTCTCATTTTTTCCCCTCACCCTAGCCCCGTGTTTCTCAACTTCAGCCATTTTAAGAAAGTGTGGACTTCATCTCCCAGAACTCCCCAGCCAGCATGTTGGCTGAGGAATTCTGAGAGCTGAAGTGCACACGTCTTTAAAGTGGCCAAGGTTGAGAGACACTATCCTAGCTTATATTAATGTAATATTCCGTCCATATTTTTTTTCTTTGTTCTTCACCGAAATCAAAGGCCAGAAGTGTTTGGATACATCCAAAGTAATTCTTGATTGGGTGTTTACCTGCTGTATTTCATACTGCCATGAATGAAAAATACTGATTAACATGATCCTCTCAAATGAACTGTACTTTTAGAGGTTCTCCTTTATCTAAGGGGCTTTGACAATTGCTACTGTTGAGGGGGAAAAATATTCCTGAGTGCTTGGACACTCTTCATGAACATCTTCCTGGAGATCAAGATATCAGGAATGATATCAGGAATTAATGAGTAGATTGTTTTTTATGGTAGAGTATTCAGAACTTGGTAGAACTTCAGCTCCCATAATTGTCAGTCCAGCTTTATACGTAAATGAAAGTACCCCTCCATCTCCTGACGGGTAAAAAAAGAATAGAAAAAGTGCAATTTCTAATCACATAAATAGCATCACACTGTTCCTTTGGAGGGAGGGAGGGAGGGAGGGAGGGAGGGAAGGAAGGAAGGAAGGAAGGAAGGAAGGAAGGAAGGAAGGAAGGAAGGAAGGAAGGAAGGAAGGAAGGAAGGAAGGAGTTTACACCAACAGCATTCATTACTTTTTATTTTATTAATTTTTTTCGTTATACATCTTAAGTAGCTGCCCATCTCACCCAGGTAACTCTGGGCAGTATAGAAGAATTAAACACACCCACACATGCACATGCATGCACACGCAAGCACACACGCAAGCACACACACACACACACACACACACACACACACTTTTCTATCCTTGAAAAGCAATGCTTATTTCTACTATGTTCATCTACCACATACTTTACATTGCCTTTTATTCTCTAAACTCCTTGTTCTTTCTGAAGGTCTCACGAACCCATCCCTTTATCTTCTCATTGCTCTCCACCCATTCATGTGTTTGCTTTGCAACTTGATCTTCCATTCATTCTCTTTGCAATATGAAAAACTCAAAAGTACTTTTTTTCATAATGGCCATTCACTTTTGTATTCAGTTCACATTTATTTATCACCCATTCATTCTTCTCTATTCCTTCTTGTTATGCCATACGTGTTTCGTAATTATCCCATTACCCCATGCATTCAACTTACTTTTATATACTCAACTGTTACTATATATAACAAAATGAACAGAAACACACACGTACAGGCAATCTTTTTTTTTGCATCTTCTGACATGCATTCCTTGCAATAGATTAACACTACCATGATTGTCCTACCAACATAGGCATATTTAATAATTCTCAATCCATTTCCCTATCTTCAATAAAGACATAAAAAAAAGCTGTTTGGGGGTGTACCTTTTAGTCAGATAGCTTAATTCCTGGCAACTGCCTGGATTAGTCCTTGCATTTTTTTTATTGTTCATTCCTCTGACAAACACAGCTATCTTTATAATTGAGATGTTATTTTCACATCCATACATCCATTGCATCAGATAATTTACAAACAATATTGAACTTGGTGCATTAATGGTCAAACTTGATATGGCAGCTTTCCATGTACCTGTGATGTTAACAGGATGTGTGCATCCACTTTAATCTGGAGAAAATCATTTAAACTATTTGTTATTTTAATTAAAGTAAATTGTACTCTGGAGCTACTATTCTTTTAAAATGATCAGCTAGGAAGATACCTCTCATTGATCAGCACACTTTATTAAAATCAAATAGTTATAAAAACAGCACCACAGATTGTTTTAAGCAAGGGCTTATTAAAATTTAAGGTGTAAATTCCTGTTGAAAAGGGGAATTTCCTTTAAAGTAGCGAGAAAAGTGAAGATGCTTCTTCTAAAATCTGTCAGAGAGCATCTATTTGGGGAGCAGATTTTGAATGTTTGTTCTAATGCTTTCCCCGCTTTTTAAACTAAACTTATTTTTCATAAATTATTGGTTTTATGGTATTTTATATCAGATTTTTTAAAAATAAATAAATAAATAAAAACCTTATGGGGTTTATTGTATAAGGTATACCATGCAAATATATTACATGTGGTTAACTTTTAGGAGACCATCCGAGATTTCTGAATTATTATTACTAATTTTAATTGTTTCCTCCTTCCTTTTTTATTCTATATTTTGAATCTTAAGCTTCATTAGGCCTCTGGAATACTTGGTTGAGCAGAAAAGCAAGATGAAATGAAATGAAATGAAATAATGAAATGAAATGACAGAAATCGCAGATTCAAATCAGTTAAAGGGAAAGAGCTGGGGTTAATATCAAAGACCAGAAAAGTTGGTTATTCAGCAGTATAAGCTGCCAAAATAGAAAATGTTTTGGGGCACATCATAATATCAAAGGAAAAGTCATGGACTTCCACAGTTTAGATGTCACAAAAGGAAAGGTTATTTTACTTCTTTCTGGCCAAGCATATCAATAACACATGGAAAAGACTAGGGTTTCTCACATTGGACAGCAACAATCAGGATGACCATTAAATGGCCATAAGAAGTAGTTTTCTTGACCACTTTGTGACCACCTAAAAGTCATCCAAATGTTTGTAGCTATTTTACCTATCAGTAACTAACAAAGCCATAAAGGAGGGAACAACCTACTCAAAACTATCCTATCAATTTCTTACAGAGGGCAATAGTCAACCACCTCCAAGAAGTCCATAGAGTAGGTAGGACTGAAAAGCAATTGCTGACTTCCCCTGTGGCCTTCAGCAACTCATACTTGGTACAGTATGAAAGCAAGCCCCAAACTGACAGTGCCACAGCAAAGGAATGTCTGCAGAAATCCCTCTATTAACTCCAAAACGATCTTCTTTCAACCTCCTGTTAGTAAACAGTTGCGCAATTGGCAAGCATAATCTATCTCTGATGTTAAATTTAACACACACATCCAATCTCAGTTGTACCCACGCAAAAATAAGCACACTGTTTGCTGAACAGGTGCCAATTTCGAAAATGTTGCTGGAAAGTATTTGTTGCATACAAATGTGTATATACAAACATGTGTATCTGTATATATGTATGAGAGATGAGAACAAATAAGTTTGAAATGATCATATCGGTCTCCCTTTATTCTTTGTTAGCAAGCCAAAAAAATTTACACTAATATGAGCTGCCACTGCTGTGGCTACTGCCTGTGGATGGCCTTGGGCTAGGCTGAAACAGGAAATAAGATTTGTCCCGTGTCTGGGACTAAGCAAGTGTATTCTGAATGCTTAACAAACATTTAACATTATATATATATATATATATATATATATATATATATATATATATATATATATATACATATATACTGTATATATACGTATATATATACATATACATAAACACACACACATATTAATTTTACATGATGCATACATATGTGTGTGTGTGTGTGTGTGTGTGTGTGTTATATAACAGCCAATATAGGCTGCTAGCTTTGTAAATGACAATGTACTATTTTCATTGGTTTCAGCAATTGAATATCTAGGTGAATGCTTATATCCAATAGCTAATCCTGTCACAATCTGCCTTTCCCCAGCTTGATGCCCTCTAGATACACTACCATAAAAACTTATAAAAATCTTGACATCTATGTGTATCTGATTTCCATTGAACACTGTCTCCAATAGTGATACTCACATTGCTAAAATGCTGATTCTTAACTTGCCCCCTTTCCCTCCCCCCCAGCACAAAAATTTCCTAATATCATTCCTTTCTTCAAAGGAAAGGCTGCTCAAGCTCTTTTCTCAAACTGATTACTCCCCGACAACAGTTAAGAATTTTTAAGTTGTTTAGACTGGATATGGCATTTTTGTCCACATATCAAGTCCTTTTCAAGAACCTAGGATAGGTAGATGTTGTTATTTTATGATGTTACAGATATGTTTGCTGGATGTAAGCTGTTCCAAGTAAAGCTGCCTTTTGCAATTGATTTGGTCAATGCTGGTGGTGTTCAACTGGTGTTCGGGATGTTTGGGGATTGTGCTGCCAACTGATTAAGTTTAGTTTTTTTATGGCTAAGGAAAATGGGAACTCTCTTCTTCACAGGCAGCCTACCAACCAAAAAGAGCAAGTTACTTGCCTCAAATGACTGCTTTTCCAAAAAGTAGGTTGTCAGAAGAATTGCAAAAAAAAATCTGAGATCCCCAAATGTGGAGATACCAATTTTTCCTTGGCTCCACCAAGCTGCACACAGAACTGATACTTATCATTTTAAAATACTTATTTTTTAATATATTTTTTAATCCTCTGTTAGGGACCCAGAATCATATGTTTGAGATTGGTGACCTAAAAAAAATCAAATAAGCAAAAATAAATATTAATTTTCAAAAGGGAAAGCATCTGTGTTACAAAGGAAGTTTGCACCTCTGAGTATCCTCTTCAGTGGGACATTTTTTCAAGTTTTCAAGGCAAAGGGATGTTTTGTGCCTGGCTCATTTAGCATTTGTGAGGGTGGTCATAAGTATAGTAACTGACTCTCCCCCCCAAAAAAGATGGAAGCTGCAAAATCTTTATTTATTTATTTATTTGTATTCCACCTTTATTATTTTTACAAATAACTCAAGGTGGTGAACATATCTAATACTCCTCCCTTCCTCCTTCTATGTTCCCCACAATAATAACCTTGTGAGGTAAGTTGGGCTGAGAGGGAGTGACTAGCCAGGGGTAGGCAACCTTGGCTCTTTTATGACTCGTGGACTTCAACTCCCAGAATGCCTGAGCCAGCCATGCTGAGGGGAAAGGGAGAGGTTTCCAAGCTGAGCCATGCTGGCTCAGGAATTCTGGGAGTTGAAGTCCATGAGTCATAAAAGAGCCAAGGTTGCCTACCCCTGGACTAGTCCAAAGGGCCCCAGCTGGCTTTCATGACTAAGGTGGGACTAGAATGAACAACAAAGATGACAAAGTGCCTGGAGGCTGTACTTGAGGGGCTGTCACAAGGAAGAAAAGATTGACTTATTCTCTAAGGCACCAGAGGGCAGGACAAGAAGCAATGAGTGGACGTTCGTCACAGAGAGATCCAACTTAGAAGGAGAAATTTTCTGACAATAAGAGCAATTAATCAGTGGAACAGTTTGCCTGCTGGGGTTGTGGGTGCTCCATCACTGGAGGTTTTCAAGACTAGGCTGGTCAACCATTTGACTGGGATGGTATAGGTGAGGGGAGTTGGACTAGTAGACCTCCAAGGTCCCTTCCAACCTATGATTCTAGAACTCAGGTCTCTTGGTGACTGACCCAAAGTCACCCAGTTGGCTTTAATGCCTAAGGCGGGACTAGAGCTCACAGTCCCCTGCTTTCTAGTCTAGTGCCTTAATTACTACACCAAACTGGTTCTCCTTTTTTCCCCTCCATGATGGTGGCGGTCAACAGTATTTTCAAGTTTGCTTATAAAGGAGAGGGTTTTTTTTTCATCAGCAGCTTACACAGAGCACATGCAAGTAGTAGTCCTTTTATTCTCCCCTGGGTCACCTATTTCTGGCTATCGGTTAGTGCAGGGGTAGGCAACCCTGGCTCTTTTATGAGTCGTGGACTTCAACTCCCATAATTCCTGAGCCAGCCATACTGAGGGGAAAGGGAGAGGTTTCCAAGCTGAGCCATGCTGGCTCAGGAATTCTGGGAGTTGAAGTCCACGAGTCATAAAAGAGCCAAGGTTGCCTATCCCTGGGTTAGTGCTAATACAGTGGTTATACGGTTTGACCTACCCCCATCCCACTCTCATAAAAGACTCAGGAGTGATAATCTCGCGTTTCATTTTATGCCATCACAATCTTGCATTGTACAATGAACATCTCTGGCACAGGGACATTCCCAGAGGATCACAACCACATGTGGCCATAAAAAAAAATAGATGAAACTCCCAAGTTAAGCAGTTGTGAATTTTAATGTGATGGAAGGGGGAAATTATTAATTACAGTTCCAAGTGGTGGTTACTATTGATGGTATTTAATTTTAATCAGACTGAGATGTAAGGGAATTTCAATCAAATTTAGTTTGACTGCTCCCACCTCTTAAAAGTCTGCAGCTATGAAATGCGAAGTTGTAATATATTCGTCCTAAATGTATTACACCCATCCTACTCAGTGAAATCAGAGAAACCAGTTTTTCAGAATATATTTTCCACCACAGCAAACAAACAAAGGGGAAAAAAGAGCCCCATGGTTTGTCACACCAGCAACACACGGGAATAATTTCTAAAATTACATCAAAGATGCACATACGTATTTCCACCAGAAAATCTTGTATATTTCAACCTTTCCTCAACAGAAACATGCTCTCCCCCACCCCCATCCCCACCCCCCTGGTTTTGACGGGTTTTGTCCTTGTTTGCCCCTCTTCTAGTTTTGCAATACATTTTTCAAGATGAGGCACCCAGCATTGTACACTGTCTTCTAGATGCAGCTGCTGAAAACCAAAGGATTGTGCCAAAGGCGTTATAGAAAAGGTCAGGTTTTTATGGAGGGAACAGAAATCTTGCAGCAATCTTCCCAGAGTTTCAGTAAAAAAAAAAATCCTGGATCAAAATGGGAAAAACAACAACAATGCTTACAAGGTTTGACTTAACCCCATCCCACTGGCACAAAAGACCAGGGAGTGATAGTCTCACATTCCATTCTATGACATCACAAGCTTGCATTTCACAATGAACATCTCTAGCGTTATTGAGCCCTGGAGCTTCCTTGATATAGCTTCCCACGTGACTCCTCAGCAGTAAAGCTAGCTCATGTGGTCTTACTGCCTTTATCAAGGAAACAGGCTTGTGAAGGGCCTCTGGCCTGTGTGTGTGTGTGTGTGTGTGTGTGTGTGTGTGTGTGTGTGTGTGTTTGTGTGTGTGCAAGGGGGGTGGGTGATGGGAATAGATGCAGCACCATCTCCTGCTTTTAGAGACCCACATCTGTCAGAGACATGATTCAGGATATTTCAGGGCTGTCCAGCACCAGCCAGTAATAATTGCTGGGATATAATTTTGAAATGATCAGTACTGAATGTGCCAAGCAATCCCAGATGCAGTCTTAAGAGGTTCACTGGGGAACACTTTGGTTTGTTACATATGCATTCTGAGTACAGTCCAAGAAACCAGCAATCAATCACCTGTTGGGGCTTGGCTACCTTTGAGATAACTTATGTAGGAGAACTTGGGGATGGAGTTAAAACAGGAATCAGCCTAGAATCCCAACATAGCCACAAGTGAACCAACCTCCCTTGAATTTTGTTGACCCTTACCTAACTCCAAACAGATGCTGCTCATTATTAGTTAAGAAGATTCCTGTGCACAGGCATGATTAGAAATAAATGAGTTCAATTAGACCTTCACATGTAGGCTTGGTCTTTTGCGCCTGACAGCTTACTTCAAACGGAATTGGTTTACCCAAGGCATGCCTGCAGAGTTGCTGGTAATTTCTATTCCCTGGGAGGTGTGAGGAGTGGGAACTTGAAGGAGAGTATCCTTTGTGGAAATTCTTCTCTTATAGAATGGCTACCCAGCAGATAAAAGAATCATGTTCTCACACTCTTAAACTCAGGAAGCTGAGGTGTGTGTGTGTGTGTGTGTGTGTGTGAATTGAGGGTGGACAGAGACAGTGGAATATGTGATAACTTTCTGGTTTTGATTAACAAGAGCAGTGTTAAGATGTTTTCTGCTATAACCTCTAAAATAAGTCTTCCTTTACATATATGTGGTCATGTTTGTATTTTAACACCTGCAAAGGCCTGCTATCTTTAGCTTGATTTACACGTAATTCATTTGAAGGTCAAGCGGGCACCAAGCCTTTCTTAAGAAGTCTACCTCAAATGTCAACTAAAAATCCATTCCATTTTTTTTAAAAAATAGTCTGCTGAAGCTGAATACCCAGTGATACTATATTAGGTTGTTGATTTGTTTCAAACAGAACAGATTGTTTAATACCTCAGGGATTAGAACAGGGGTGGGCAACTGTGGTCCCTTTACCATCTTGGATTTCAACTCCCAGAATTCCTCAGCCAGCCAGAATTTCTGAACCAGCTGTGCTGACTCAGGAATTCTGGAAGTTGAAGTCCACAGTTGATAAAGGGACCAAAGTTGCCCACACCTTGATTAGAAACTCCAACCCATCATCCATTTTGAATGCTACTGGACTGTTTGGACTTCACATGAAGGCAACCTCACATGAAGACTTTCTCCAATAATGTATCCACTCCTTTACTGCATGAACAGGGGAAAGCAAAATGTAGTCAATAACTGATTGTAGTTTATCTCTCCAGCAGATCAACTTCATTACCCATACCTCATCTTTCTCCCCTAATGTTCCCCCCATTCCTGCAATGCTGAAGTAGTCAATAAATGAAAAACGTTTTCTCTAAAAATAATCATAACCTCTTAGGTACAACACAAAATGCTTTGAGTAGGTCAAATTATTATTACTGCTCAGTAAACCTATGCGGTCTACGAGGTTGATCAGCTAATCACATATACTGTATATGTTTAATGTTTATTGTATATGTGAGCAGTAAGCCTTACCATTTTAATGGAGCTTACACTTGACAGGATTGCAGCGTAAACCTGGTACAGGTAATCCTCGACTTACAATCCACAAAAGAGCCCCAAATTTCTGTTGTTAAGTGAGACATTTGTTAAGTGAGATTTGCTCCATTTTATGACTTTTCTTCCCACAGTTGTTAAGTGATAAGTTGATAAGTTAGTAACCCAATAGTTAAGTGAATTCTGGTTTCCCCACTGACTTTGCTTGTCAGAAAGTCACAAAAGGTGATCACTTGACCTTGGGACACAGCAGCGGTCAGAAATATGAACCAGTTGCCCAGTGCCTGAATTTCGATCACATGATCATGGGGATGCTACGAAGGTTGTAACTGTGAAAAATGGTCCTAAGTCACATTTTACAGTGTGATTGTAACTTTGATCAGTCACTAAATGAACTGTTGTAAGTCAAGGACTACCTGTACATGGGTTGATCAGCTGACCATATTCTGTTCTATGTTTACCGAGCAGTACATCCTACCATTTTAATGGAGCTTACACCTAACAGGATTTGTAGCTTAAACCTAGCATAATGTTGATAAGGGAGAAAAGGAATAAAAACTTTTGCAGTTTTGTATTCTTATGTCTAGTGGAGTGTCAATAGTTCCAAAGATCGTAATTTCACCCCAGTGACTTTCGAATCAAGCACACCCAGTAACATCAAGCACATGTATGAACATAAGAATTTATCTTACAGCAAGTCGTATTCTTGGTCAGTCTACCCTAGGTAACAACACTAGCTGTGGAATTGCAAGATTTCAATTAGAGCTGAACAGATTTTCTTAGTCCTGTTTGGAGATGTTAACGTATGAGGCATAGATCTACTGCAGCAAAGCTCTATTGCTATTTTTTATTATTCTTTTCTTAATAAGATTCCACCAGGCAAAAGTAAAGACATATCTTTCCTCAGTTGGCCCTTAGATCTAATATGTACTTTGATGCTTAATGGATTTCATGCGTGACTAAGGTCAGATCAACATTGCTAGGTATTGTATGAGCAAGAATGTGACTGCTGTTGTCCTTAAAAATAAAGAAAACACGGTAGTTTTGAATGTATGTTGCGAAGCTGAATTCTGTTATTTAAATTTATTCACAATGAATCTCATTCTCACATTTGTGACACTGTACGAAGGGGCAGGTTGTAACATTTAAGGTAAAGCTCTTGTAGTACTTTGGTTTGAAACGCAAAAACTATAAGTACAAGGGTGGCGATATTATTTATTTATTTATTTATTTTATTGGATTTGTATACCGCCCTATTCCCGTAGGACTCAGGGTGGTTTACAGGGCAGTTAAAACCATGAATACAAAAAATTAAAACAAATAAAACAATTAAATTAAATTATTCAGAGTGAGATTTCTATTGAATATTTTTTAAAAATTATTTATCCTGCCCAACATCGATTTCTCATTCATTAAGAGATTCATAAATAAGGGTGCCCAACATTTTGGATCATTTTTGGATATAATACATAGTTTCTTCATACAGATACAGTATATCTTGCATCAGCTTCAGTCCAATTTCTACAGAAGAATTCTCTTCTTACAGTATTTGGATTATTTCCCTTTCAATTATGGGGATTTAAAACACAGTGTTCTCAGGTTTCTGGCTAAAATAACTAATTCCTCTGCCCCCAGTTGCTGGCATTTTGTCTCTGCAGTGTGAGCATAGCAGTACTGATTTCCAAATCATAGAGCTGAGACTGTTTATAATGGCCTATTCAATGATTGTGAGGGTAAAACTCTGGTGGACTGTGGGTCCTTGGTGCTCTCTGAGCTTGGTGGCTTTCTTGCAGACATTTCATTACCAAACTGGGTAACATCATCTATTGTCCCATTTTGTGCTTTCTAAAGCCTTTGATGCCCATATATGGTATTCATAGAAGTGGGAGAACTGATGATGTTATCTAGTTTGGTAATGAAATGTCTGCAAGAAAACTACCAAGCTCAGAGAGCACCAAGGACCCACAATTCAACACAGTTCTGAGCTACAAATATTCTTTTTTATCTGTACTCTGGTAGGCATTTAAGAAGGAAAACAAAATGGGCATTTGTTATAACTCTGTGAATGGTATATATGCCTTTACGTTTTACTTTACATTGATTTTTTTACATATATCAAGTAAAAATGGCATTACATCGTCCTGTATTTTTCTGCAAACATGCATAGCTTTTGATTTTTAAAAAAGTCAACATAATGATATAGATGTGCCGGAGTTTCTAATTGCAGCAATTTCTATTCAGTCTTATATATCAGCCTTCTGTCCATTCTAATGTATGATGTGATCTTTATTTAACTTCCTTTCTTACTTCCTTCCCTATGTAGCCATGTGTTGTGTGGTGTATGAGTGTGTGTTGTGTGTGTATGTGTGTGTGTGGAAATATGTGTCTGCCTTTGTGCAGTTCACTGTGTGCTTTTTCTTTGATAGAGCAGGTGCCTCTTTCCCCCTCCATCTGGTCGAAAGTCAGAGTTATTCAAATGAGAACTTAAAAAGCAGAGGGAGAATGTCCCTTTCCTTTTATATATATATATATTTATATATATATATATTTGTCAAGGCTTTTTTGAAAGCACCTTGCTAATTAACTCTTTCATTCCTGTTTTGGCCTATCTTCAAGGCTTATCCACAGGATATAGTCAACTATGACAGCTCATTATTTGTGCAATTTGAATAATTTGCATATATATATATATATATATATATATATATATATATATATATATATATATATATATATATATATATATATATATATATATATATATATATATTCCTTTCCATATATATATATGGGCATATTACAAACGAGGAATTATCACCATCCAGTTAAAATGTGCATAGTAGACTTTTGTGGCTATTACATGGAAAGTACATTTAATTCTCACTTCCAACTTCCAAGGCACATTAGCCAGGTGCAATGTGAGAAATGAAAAATTCACAGGCACAATGAGGAGCTGTCAGACTTCACACCAGGCAATAAATATCAACTGTCCAAAAACTGCATTTGATAATAGTAAAAGCTTCGCAAACTCAATGCAGTTAGATAAATTGCTCCACTGAGAAAGAAGTCATATAAATGCCTACTGCAGAACAGAGCTATTAGGCCTATATATAATGCAATCATGGGGTTTAAATCTTAGGTCTTTTCTTTCCATCCTTTCAAATCAATGCTTCTCCCCATTGTGAAAGTTGGAGACATCTACTTCACATTTATAGAACAGTTCTCTCTGCCTTAGAATAATGATTCTCACCAGACACATCAGTACACAATAGCATACTCTGGTATTTCATGCTAATTAATTAAGAGTAACTACCACTATTTCTACATTCTCTGCCCCGTTTGCAGACTGGAATCCTTACTATTTCTATATATTTCCCTTAAAATGTTAGGGGTGAAAATTTGGATTTAGAGCACCATACAGTGACTAAGAGAATAAAGGATTTCATGTTAAATAATTAGGATATGCAATGCAGTATATTATGTCCCTAACAACAATCCTATTCCAGTCAATACAGTTCTAATACATCTGCTCTTGACATGGCCCAAGTCTTCAGATCCATGTTAATGGGTGGGCTTACAACTGGTTAAGTCATGATTTGTCTATGGTTTTTGGAATAAGACATAACAGTTAGAAATCAGGGTTTAAAAATCACAGTGCCTGAGTTCACACAGCATGTTGACACAAAACCAAATAAACCATATTATGGCTTTCTACAGCATGTGACTGTACAGCTGATTTTGGGGTATATAGAAATATATAAACCAACAGCACTGAATTTAATTTAAGACACACATGCAAATTTTGTTTTGATGGCTGTTTCAAATTGTATACTATAAAAATTCATAGAGGTAAAAAGAGAGCTATACTCCTTCAATTAAATGGCTTATAGCACAAGAAAATATTTTCCTGGAATGCACCAGGCTAGCAAGTTATTGTCTAGATTTTGAATTCATAGCTTCTCATTAAATATTGCTACTTATATCTTCTAAAACAATAATATGTTGTTCCCATAATAAACATACAATATTGAATTACTCTATAATCTGCCAATATTTAATATAAGCATATTTTACTCATAATCTTATACTAACATTTTGATATAATTTTACTTTTAGATATTGAAGAAAGAGGACTCAAACTAAAGAAACATTGATCATTTCTAAGAAAGAAAGATTATTTTAAAAATGTTTTTTTTCATTCTATTTTATTAAAAAAGAAAGAAAAACCCACCAGAACCAACATAGCTTTAAAAAATATGAAAATGCATTCTGAAATGATAGCCTTGATTAATATCAATGGCTATCATTTATTCATCAAGCAACCTTTAGTTAAGCTACAGATCAAACCAACTGAGATTCGTTGCCTCATATATCAAATTAGCATATTAAACACCTCCAGCTATTTATTTCTGCTAGGGCTACAAAAGAGAAATGATTTATTATCAGAACAAGCAATTTCCAGAAATCTTTGCTTCCGCCTTTCTTGCCAAAAAGAATGTAATGTACAAGTTACTCATACAGCTCTGTTGTAAGCTCAGTCAGTACAACTGTATAGAAGGTTATTCATAAGCCTACTCCAAAATAGATGCCAAGGCAGTCTTGATACCTTAGATGTTGTATTGGAGTAGCAATGAGCCCCAGACTCCCCAGTGAATACACTTGGGAATTCTAGGAATTGTAGTTCAAACATATTTTGGGAAAACTTTATCTTGTTATATTGTATGATTTTAAGTAAACTGGCAATAGTTGAGGAACAAGTCAGAAATATTTCCTATTGGATAATATTGGAAATATTATTGATATGCAAACTGTTCTAATGCTGTACATCATATTGGGCAAATGTCTACAGTGACCATATTTTCTTGGGGGGGGGGAAGGGCAAACCTGAAAAGAAGCCAAATCTGAGAGAGGTTCATAAAGATTAAAAAAAAGTTGTTTATGTCTATAACTTTGCTTTACAGAGGAAAATTCAAGAGCAAAACTAAGAAAATCAAGAACTGTCCTTGATAATGGTCACTATGCATATGACCCACTAGGGTCTGGTGCCTAGATGGACGTTCTGCAGTTAGGATTCTTATTTTCACCCATATTTTACCAGTGTCAAGGCAGCTAATATCCAAATATGCGACATGTCAAAAGTTTGACTCCATCAGTACACACTCAAGCCCACTACCAACCAATGGAACCTCAGAAATTAGATCCAAACTTCAGAAATCCAAGAAGCTCACTGCAAAATTCCCTGTAGAAATTTCTAAAAGCTGGATAACTCATTCTTTTCTTTTACCACCCCATTTTCTTCCCTACTTCTCCCCAATAAGTGGTCCTCATTCATCTAAGAGGCTGATCCAGGCAGCCTTGCTGTTTCCATGGCAACATTGCCATGGAAACTGCAAGAGTCCATTTTCTCTCCTCCCTCTTATCACCATCTTTTCTTCGCAATTCCAGCAATCTCTTCCTCCATAAATCCATTAGGGGAACTTCAAAAGGCAGGAGGCTTCTGCATCACTCTTTAAAAAGCAGGGAGGGGTGAATATATATTTATCCCGTGAGAAAGCATAGGAAAACCATCCGCTTGATGGGCTGCTTCCTCCCATACCCCTCCCGTACCCCTCCAACCCCAAATCTTCTTTCATAGCTATTGGAAGCTAATATAGTTATTTCCTTCAAAATCTGTTTCGTATTATCACTTTATCTCACTGTCTTCCTGCCTCATACGTCTTATTTTGGCTTCCCTCTCCACACTCCCTTAATCTTCTTATACCTCTTGCCCAGAGATTACCTGGGGGGCGCCTGACAACTTTTCCTTACAACACACCTCCATCTTTTGGTACTGATTTGTGAACAAGGCTGGCCTGTATTTGCTATCGGTCACTGCTTCTGGGACCTGGGTTAACTTCAGCTCTTTTGTTCACCCGCAGACAACGAAGCTGCTTTTAGCCAGATGCACGAATAGTTTTACTTCAACAAGCAGAATCAAGAGGGTATTTTTCCCTCAGGTATACCGTTATGCTTCCAGAAACATTTTGAACACTGAGATCGGCACAAACCTCTGCCATGTGCATTGTACTCTCACACATGCCTGAACGCCCACCTGTGCAATCCATCCCATAGTCCCACAGCAATTATCTAGGAATCTTAGTGCCTCAAGAACAAATATACCCAGACATACACATACACACATGTCTATCTATCTATCTATCTATCTATCTATCTATCTATCTATCTATCTATCTATCTATCTATCTATCTACCTACACACACACACACACACACACACACACAAAATCTATGATATGCAGAGTCAACCCTTTTGAAATAGAGACCCAAGAAACAGGCTTCAGTAGATGAAAGCTTATTAAGCAATAGCCATGAATGGTTGCTTTCATGCGTGCCTTTCAAATTCATCTCTAGCACCCATTTTCTGCTGGATAGTTGCAAAGTGGGGGGAAGTGAGGAGGCAGGAATAAAACAGTAATGCTGTGGTTAATTTGTGCCGGCTTTGCCAGCCTGTGAAATATAAGAGCAGCTTATATCATCGTTCAGCATATTTGTGAGAAAAAGTGAGTGTGACTGTGCGTAACGAAGATTTGTACAATAATCAGGAATTCTCATGGGTGAAAAGGACAGGCATTGATCTTTTGAAAATGCCTCACACTCTCAAATATATCTAGGAAGACACACAAACACGCACACATGTACGCACACACACGTATACAAAGTAACACATTCACAACCTGTCACACACACAAGCTGCCACGGATACAAAGCAGCAGGAAGTGTAATGCACAGTTTATGATTTGATATGCATACCCACACAAAGGAACTGGCACATGCCCAGAACTGCAGCAATACAACATGCTCTCTTACACACACACACACACACACACACACACACACACACAAACCTTACAAAAGCCCCAAACAGCAACAAAAAGCCTCTCACACATTTGTACATACAGTGATTAATAATTGACCTACCTAGATCAGCTGCACTAAAAAAGCAGAACAAACATACACAATTAGGCCAGACTGAGAATTAAATACAAACAAGTGAATAGAAAAATACCAATTTCACAATCAGCCTCCTCTCAAATCCCCACATACTGATACAACCCTATGCAAAGCTAACATCCCCTGCATGACAACCCCATCCTATCACACCATCCCAACAGCACTGTCACAGCTCTGATTCGAATTCCCCCACAACCGATTCTGCCTTATATACCAAACTGGGGTGCAGTTGCATCAGAATGGGTACCGAAAGCAACATTCAGCTCATTGGGTTTTTTTAGCACAGACCGAATAACTCCTCTTCCTCTTCCCAAACTCTCTTCTTTAAAAAGAGGGAGCGAGAGAGCGCATTCTTCTGATTGTGTAAATACATTGCTTATCAGAAAGATAGTAAAATCAAAGGCAAAAAAATAGCATTTTCTCACATAAGTCTGGGGGAAACACCTGCTTGTAACTTTGACATATACAAGCATACACTGTCAGATCTGAAGGCACGCTTGATATGTAACACCATCCCAACATTACCTCTCTATAGCTAACTTTCTGGAGTCTCCTTCTCTTAAGACTGTTCTGACACACCCAAAACACCCAACCCAGGTTATCAAAGATATTGCTGCCTGGTACTTAGGAAATAGCAACCCAAACCTTACCTTGATCTGTTAAAAAAAGAATCCCATACAAAATACTTCTCCTGTGGTGTAGGGGTTGTTGTTTTTTTTCCTCTGCAGCCCCTGAGTGCTGTTTGATTTCAAGAGGAAGCACCAGAAATTTTAGATGTTCCTCTCTCCACCTTTCAAGACGGAAGCATTTACTTTAAAGGGGGGGGGGGGAAGAAAGAAAATCCAAAGTCGGTGCTTTCTATATAAAAAAAATGAAATTTCACTCTGGAAAGGAAATGCAAGGGATGAATTAGAGAAGATGCCCGAGGAATTCCATTGGACGGTTGGCAGGCAAACGAGGTGTTTTGATTGGCGAAGGAAATGCGCTCGACGGGAACCGCAGCCCCTCACTCAAACCTGCGTGTCTTCCTCTGAACTGCATTCAAGTCCCAAAGGAGTGGAGAGGGTGAGTGGGAAGAGCATTCATTAACAAAACGGGTGAACATCCAGCAGAAGATGGGGCAAAGGAAGAGAGATGTAAAAGCCTAGGATTGGACAGGGATAGCTGTCAGTCAAAGAAGACCCAATATATCCACGTTTCAAGCTCTTCCACCTACAACCCCCCCCCCGACTCCCCCTTGTCTCTGCTCTGGGAAAGGATAGGAAAGAGAAAAGTTTCGCTCGGCGTATCTGCAAGAGATCTAGAAAATCCTGAAGTTTTGATCAAGGTACCTGGCTACTTGGACTTTTCCCGAAATAGTCCTAAGCCTTTCCCTATCTGAATATAGATGATCCGATGAATGATTCCACGAGAACACACACACACACACAAAAAATAGAGCTTGCATTTGAGAAAAAGAGTGGAGCAGTTTGCATCTGCATATATCCTGGTGTCTTTTTTTGGGGGGGGGAAAGCAAAAAAAAAGAGAGCATGATTTAGCTTCTCTTGTAGATTTTACAAAGAAATTTCCGTACACACAAATTTCTTTTTGCTCCAAAATTAGGAAAAGCAAGGGTTTTGCACCTATACTGGTTGTCAATGACCAAATCGCACCTATATTTTAATGTAATTTTGATACCAGCATTTTTTTTTCTTCTGTAATTTTCCCAGACTTTTAAAGCAGATGGTGTTTTATTTTCTCTGCTGATTGATTTTATGCTGTTTTGTATTTGTTTCTGCCAATCTTTTTTGGGCGGCTGTCCTACATTGCATTTTTGGGGGAGGGTTTTGCTGCCATTTTAAGTTTTCTTGAAAAGCAAGCAATAAATCCCTAAAATTCATAAATTAGACTACCCTAAACGTGCTATAAATAATTCAAAAGAGCAGGATTTCACTGTGACTGATGGGAGTTGGGGAATTACAAATGGTGGGTTCAATGTAATGAAAAAGGACTGGAAGAAATGCTAAAGCTATGAATAACTGCTTAAGTAAAGATGCACCCAAAGTCATCTTATAGTTAAAAATAACTGTCATACAGAACAGAATCTATACATCTCCTTCACTTTCACTGATACAGTACATAAGAACAACATTGACTAATGGCTAATTAATCATCCAAAGAAAAAGAATCATCAAATGCAAGAATAAATAAACTTCAGCATAAGAAGAGTTAATAAGGTTGTCGTTAAAATTTAGTAAGAGCTGGGAACAGGCAAGTTTCCCTGGAACAGCCACTGCATGATATCGGTGCTACAGCTGAGAGAGCCATCCCCAAGGTGCTTTTCAAAAGGTAACAGGATTTCTTTGAAAACAGTTCGCTTCTCATCCAAGAAGTTTCTTCTGTTCTGTTCAGATTTCAAAGAAAAAAACAAAATCAGGTTGCCTTTTGAAAAGCACCTGGGGGACAACCATGACTTGGATGATTGAGAAGCTCCATAGACAACTGAGAAGACCGTTACATTGGGCTAGGCAACCTTGGCTCTTTTATGACTCGTGGACTTCAATCCCCAGAATTCCTGAGCCAGCCATGGAATTCTGGGGATTGAAGTCCACGAGTCACAAAAGAGCCAAGGTTGCCTACCCCTGGGCATCTGGAAGGGAGAGGAATGACGAAAATTGGAAGGTTATGTTGCATAAATGTTACAAAGATAAGGAGATGACTGCTGTAGAAATCATTTCAAAAGAAAAAAACAGCCAGTGGCAACTGGTCCCAGCCTCACAGCCCCACCAGATATTTCACTAGGTGGTATTTGTAGAGGGAATTTCTGAATATCTGCCAAGACCATGGTGGAAGAATTGACAGTAAGTAGTCCACACTATCTTGCATACGTACCCACCTTTTGGCATCCCTGTGATGGCAGCTATTTTGTCACCTCTGTAGTGATTAGGGTCATGCCTATAGGAGACTTCAGCAGTCTTCCCATGCTGGATCTGCTCAACTGGGATCCTATGGCTGTTGGGCAGCTGAACCAATTTGCTTCTGGCTCATTTGCAGATCAGCAGAAGTCTGCCTTGCAATGCTACAATTCTATAAAGTTTGGAAGCATGTAACAGTCCCTGTTCTCCTGTGCCCATGTCAGGATTTTTTTCTGACAGGGAGAAAGTGGTGTTTTGACCAGGTGCACTTATTGTTTGATATTTTTTTTATTGCAGGGGTTATAGTTCAGTTCACAAAGGGGGTTGTACTCTACTGTACTCTATTGTAGTGTCCTTTAGTTTTTAGTCCCAGGGAAGCTTGTCAGCTTCAGTTGAGTAAGTCCTTGGGCTAAAAGGGACAAAGCAAATTTGTGGACTTGTTTCTTGTCTAGCCAATGTAAAGTTAGATTATTTTTCCCCTTACCATTGTGTTCGTCCTGGTAGAAGGCAAAGGCTGAAGATGGGGACATTAATACCTCAGGCATATGTTAGAAAATAATCTCTGCCAAGTATGAGTCTTCCAGGAAATTCTTCACTTGTCTTGCTGACAACTTTCAGAAAGAAGATTCAACTAACAGGAAAAGCTTAGTACTACCAAAGTGGTAGTAACAGGAATGATGGAGAAAATAATGACATAATTTGGGAATACTTGACTTGAAGGGACCAAGGAATGTAATTGGACACATATTTTTTAAAAAATGATTTTAATTGCATGATAGGAGAATATGAGGGAGTTCCTTAAAAAACAGGTTCTAAAAGCTCAGTTGCAAACAATTTTAACTGGGAAATATAATTGTAGTCAACAAAGAATCCAAAGAACCAATATCAACAACAACAACAATAACAATAACAATAATAAAAATAATAATAATTGGAAGGGATCTTTGAGGACATCTAGTCCAACCCCCTCCTCAGGCAGGAAACCCTATACCATTTCAGACAAATGGCTATCCAGTCTCTTCTTAAAAACTTCCAGTGTTGGAGCATTCACAGCTTCTGGAGGCAGGTTGTTCCACTGATTAATTGTTTTAACTATCAGGAAATTTCTTCTTAGTTCTAGGTTGCTTCTCTTGTTTGTTTAGTTTCCATCCATTGCTTCTTGTCCTGCCTTCAGGTGCTTTGGAGAATAGCTTGACTCCCTCTTCTTTGTGGCAGCCCCTGAGATATTGGAACATTGCTATCATGTCACCCCTTGTCCTTTTCTTCATTAAACTAGACATACCCAACTCCAGCAACCGTTCCTTATATGTTTTAGCCTCCAGTCCCCCAATCATCTTTGTTGCTCTTCTCTGTACTCTTTCTAGAGTCTCAACATCTTTTTTACATTGTGGTGACCAAAACGGGATGCAGTATTCCAAGTGTGCCCTTACCAAGGCATTGTAAAGTGGTATTAACACTTCACGGGATTT
The DNA here is from genome assembly GCF_964194415.1 of Vipera berus. Classification (NCBI taxonomy): domain Eukaryota; kingdom Metazoa; phylum Chordata; class Lepidosauria; order Squamata; family Viperidae; genus Vipera; species Vipera berus. The sequence goes on from NC_138205.1 coordinate 17,176,618, forward strand.
TGAGTCTATCCCTCTGTTAATCCAGCCTAGCACTGTGTTGGCTTTTTTTGGCGGCTGCAGCACACGACTGGCTCATATTTAAGTGATTGTCCACTAGAACTCCGAGATCCTTCTCACAATTACTAATATTGAGCAAGGTACTACCTATACTATACCTGTGCATTTGGTTTTTCCTGCCTAAATGTAGAACCTTACTTTGTTCACCATTGAATTTCATTTTGTTAGATAGCGCCCAACAAGTCTGTCCAGATCCTTCTGTATCTTAAGCCTATCTTCTGGAGTATTGGCTATTCCTGCCAGCTTGGTGTTGTCTGCAAATTTGATGAGTTCCCCATCTATCCCCTCGTCCAAATCATTGATGAAGATGTTGAAGAGCACTGGGCCCAGAACAGAGCCCCAGGGCACCCCACTACACACTTCCCTCCATGTAGATGCAGATCCATTGAGGACTACAATCTGAGCACCGCCGGTCAGCCAGCTATGAATCCATCTGATGGTGATGCTGTCTAACCCACATTTTTCTATCTTATCAAATAGTTGGTTGTGATCTACTTTATCAAATGCCTTACTGAAGTCCAAGTAAATTATATCTACAGCATTCCTCTGGTCCACTAATTTTGTCACTTGGTCAAAGAATGCAATAAGATTTCTCTGGCATGATCTGTTTTTGACAAACCCATGTTGACTTTTGGTAATGATTTTGTTTGCCTCTAGGTGTTCACTGATTCATTGTTTGATTATCTTTTCCAGAATCTTCCCAGGTATTGAGGTCAGGCTGATAGGTCTGTAGTGTCCTGGATCCATTTTTTCCCCTTTTTTGAAGATGGGAATTATATCAGCTCTTTTCCAATCCTCTGGTAGTTCCCCAGTGCTCCAGGATCTTTAAAAGATATAGTTCAGTGGTTCTATGATCACATCTGCCAGTTCCTTGAGAACCTTGGGGTGTAGTCCATCTGCTCCTGGTGATTTGAACTCATCTAGGGTGGACAGGTGCTCACCTACCATTTTCTTGCTTTTCTTAACTTGTGTTTCTGAACTGTTTTTTATGGTACTGTTTTTGATAGGTTGGGCTGTTTTTTCCCTTTGTATAAAGACGGATGCAAAAAACGAGTTAAATAGTTCTGCTTTCTCGCTGTTGCTTGTCACTTTCTTGCCCCTTTCTCCCACTAATGGACCAATCATTTCCTTAAGTTTTTTCTTGTTTTTTACATGTTGAAAGAAGCTTTGTTTCTTATTTTTGACTTTTCTCGCAAGCCTTAGTTCATTTTGAGCCTTAGCTTTCCTCACTTCATCTTTGCAGGTTCGGGCTATTTGCTGATGTTCTGCCTTATGTTATTAGTTATGTTGTTCTTAGTTATTCTGCCTTAGTTATATATTTAAAAAAAAACCACACACAAAAGATGCAGAACTGACCATATCACCAAGAAAGGGTATATATAGCCTAGCCCTAGAACAACAGAGAGGGTATCATGAAAACCAAAATCAAAATCACTTAAATTAGTTGAGATTGCTAGTAAAAAGAGCTGCTTTGTATATGCCCAACATAAAATTATAATTGAATTGGCTTTTAAAGCCAATAAATACACAAACAATAAATGGAAAAAATAAAGAAGCAAAGATAATTAGAGGACTAGAAATAGATCTTAGTAAGGAAGCATGAGGGAATGAGGAAGGTTTAGCCCTGAGGAGAGAATAAGTAGGGGAGATGTGATATTGAGCATGATACGGAATAATAGTTTTCAATTACATTTAAATTACAATTGATTCTGATTCAGCTTTAGGGGAAAAGAGTTCATTATCAGTCATGGCAGTTTTGACATATGAACTAGTCACCTAGAGGAGGAGAACTGCAGTGGATGGGGAGACTTCACCTGTTGCATTTCAACCGATGTGGCAATTATTGTAAGCACAGTGCATTTCTGGGGAAGGAGAGAAATGTTGGCACCTGTAGTCTGAGGAAAGATCAGGATGTATCATCAGGACATCTCCCCTGCCAGGTAAGTGATCAGGAAGCCACAGAATGGCTCTATCTGCCAGTTTTCAGAATATTATGTAGAAATAACACTGCTTTCTTCGACTATTATCTCTGCTTTTTTAAAACATTCCCCAAGGAGAAAAGAGGCGATTGGACAACTAATTATTGTACCCAGTAGAATCTCTGGCAGTTGTAAATTTCATATAGTACAGATTTATCAGCACCTAAGCAATTACCTTGATTGAGTTAGGACATGAATTAGCCATCAGCCTGGTGCTATGATTGCTTCAGTGGTTGCGTGAATTGCATTACGGGAGTCTCGTATCAAGCTGAAAAACGCAAATGCAATCCTAGTAACTCTTGCCAAGAAGAACCAGACACGATCCTCAGTTGCCACTCTTGGTTCTAGAAAGAGTTGAAGGGGCATCTGGGTTGGGGGTGCATTTGATGCAGCACTGATCTAAGATGGTCATAGAGCAGCATTTTTTAACCTTGGCAGTTTTAAGATGTGTAGACTTCTGCTCCCAGAATTCCCCAGCCAGATGCTCTTCTGCACTCAAAAATGAAATCAGAACGTGGGGGAAGGATTTTTTCCAAACACTTGCATTCAAAACCGTCTTTGGCATATCTAATTGATAAAACCACAAGACATGGTGACCAAAGTCACCAATGTTCACCTACACACCCAAACACAAACACACAGAGACACACCCAGACACATGCCCAGAGACACCCATGCCCCTACACAGACATAGTCAAAATATGCACTATCTTGCTCCCCCCCTTTAAAAGAGCCAAAAAACATTTTCACCAAGATTTTATTTTTGGGCACACAATTTAAACAAAGCTTTGCTGAATTTTAAATCTTCATAGAAAACAGTAGATGACTCCTAAAAGTTCATTTTCCCAATGTTTTAATTTGTATTGCTTTGTTCTTAGATTAGTCCAGAGTCTAATAGTATAATTCTGATTTTGGGTGGGTATGTAGGTTTGAGAATTAGGGATTGGAAGTGACTGCAGATAACAGATTAAATCTAGACTGGCACTGGGTGACCTTCCTTGAGAGAAAGGATGGGAACTTATTGTTTATGGAGGGCTGCAGCATTAGCTTGGAATTTGCTAGGAATCCGTTGGGATCCAGTAGAGAGCAAACAGAGATGGAACATAACCAATGATGGATGAAACTACCCATTTTTTCTGTTTGTGACTCTTCTATCCAAACTGCATTCTATCCTTACATTCAGCAGGCTGATGGGGGGAATGGTGAATCCCTTTTGACCAACAGCTAATAAAATTATATTTGATAAGATTAATTTTCAAATTAGAATGAACCTGCATGAATCCAGATGGAATGGTATATTCACGGGTAGGCAAACTTAGCTCATTTATGACTCATGGACTTCACCTCAGCATGCTGGCTGAGGAATTCTGGGAGTTGAAGTCCACATGTCATAAAAGGGCCAAGTTTGAAGTCCCCCTGGACTAGAAAGTCACTTGTCTGAAATGGTATAGGTTCTCCTGCTAATGCGGGGGGGGTGGACTAGAAGACCTCCAAGGTCCCTTCCAACTCTATTCTGTTCTGTTCTGTTCTATTCTATATGCATAGCAGTTGCCAAGCATCCGAATTTCGATCACATAATTGGGGGGGATGCTGTGGCAGTTCTGAGTATGAGGTCTTAGTGTAAGTCACTTTTGCCATTGTGGTTGTAACTGGTCACTAAATTAATGCGTGTAGGTCAAGGACTACCTGGCATCGTTATTAGTTTGGTGTGACAATTACAGGACCTGGGGTAGAAACAGGAGATCCTGAGTTCTAGTCCTGCTTTGGCCATGAAACTGGATGACCTGGGGTAAGTCACTCTCTCTGAGTCCCAGGAAGAAGGCTGTGAGAAATCATGTCTGAAAAATGTTACCTTGGATTTGTTCAGGCTATCACTTGGAGTCAAGATTGATTTGAAAGCCCACATACATACACAAACCCATATTTGGTCCTTACTTTATTTAAAGCTTTGTTTCTATGATCTTTTCAATCACTGTTTCTCAACTTCAGCCACTTTGGACTTCAATTCCCAGAATTCCCTAGGCAGCATTGAAGGCCATCCATCTTAAAATGGCTGAGGTTAAAAAACAGTGATTGAAAGAATCATAGAGCTGGAAGGGAGATGGATAGTTAAGAAGTATGAAATATAGTTAAATAAAGGGACCATGGAGGTCTTTATTACAACCCCTTGCCCAAGACAGGAGTCTTTATACCAACTTGAACAAATGATTGTCTAATCTTTTCTTGAAACCTCCAGCAATGGAGCATGCACAACTCCAGGAGACAAGCTGTTCCATTAATTACTTGTCCTTACCATCAGCACATTCCTCTTTAGTTCCAGGTTGAATCTCCCTCTGATGAGCTTCCACTCATTGCTTCTTGTCCTCAGGTGTTTTTTTTAAATTTATTTATTTATTTTATTTTAATTCCATTTATATCCCGCCCTTCTCCGAAGACTCAGGGCGGCTTACAAGCTTAGCAGTAGCCTTCATTCTATGTATATGCCTGCTTATTAGGGCTTTCATACACCCCCCAAGTGGCATTATTACAAAGTCAGCTTATTGCCCCCAACAATCTGGGTCCTCATTTTACCTACCTCGGAAGGATGGAAGGCTGAGTCAACCTTGAGCCTGGTGGGACACGAACCTGCACTAATTGCAGGCAGCTGGTGTTACTTAAGGAGGCATTAGCCCACTGCGCCACCAAGGCTCCTGGTGTTATGGAGAATAAACCGAAAGAAAGGGTATAACACAAAAAACACTACTTTTTGAAAACTCCACGAACATGGAACCGGTGCGTAGTAACAAGCATGTCCTTAAGCCACTCAGAGACCCAAAAATAACATAGAGAAATAGCATAGTTGTATAGTATATGTTTGCTGTCAAGTCATTAATACTGGCACAATTGTTTGTCTTAATCGTTTGTTACAGCTGGCCCATTCCAATACCAACATTCCCCCCCCTCCCTTTGTCTATAATTATCCAGACTGGGTATCTCTTTACAAAATCTAGTGGACAAAATATCCTTTGTTGATGCAGGATCTATTCTTTTGAAATGCCAAATCCACCAAGATTTTGAAGAAGGTTATCCATTCTTCCCCTGTCAGCTATCTATCTCATAACCGGGAGACGTGTGAAACTGCTGTTTGTCTGGAAAGACAAAGTGGAAGTTGCATTAGGCTGCAAACATCTTGGGGTAGGACTGTGCATCGGCAAAGTAGGTCACAGCACAGATGTTGCAGGCCTCTGTTCTTTGTATGTTGGTTCTATGTCTGGAAAGGCAGCCAATTTGACCAAGGCTGCTGCTGTTTGGACTATTCGTTTTTCTAGCCACAGCTGAATTCAAGCAGCAGCATCACTCTGGTGACTTCTGAGTGTTAGTGTAAAATGGAGACTGTGCCACAGGGCTGTAGAGGAGAGGCTATGCACACTTGGCATCCATGCCATTTCAGAGGAAACTTGAGATGCAGAAAATCAATCGCTTAAGCACCTGGCCTCGGGAGCAATACCAACTTGGAAGGTAAAAGGGCACCTGATGCTCACAGAGGTGGCTTAGCTCTTTGCCTTAAGCTGATAGAAGTCTGCTTCTCTTGCTAGCCTAGATCTGAATGTGGAGGGTATGTGTATACGTGTGTATGAGAGAGAGAGTTAATTATGTCAGGGAAGGATTATTACCTCCCTATCAGAGGGCGACGAACCGTGGTTCATTTGATGCATGGTGAACAACAAAGAAAGAAATCCGAGGCATATTCTACTGTATATAAAACTTTACTTGGAAAGCAAAAGAAAAGCTCCTAGCTGACTACATCTCTCATCAGACAGAATACAAAGTAAAAGTGAGAAAACTTTTTCTAGACATGCGCACAGGACAAAACAGAGTAAAACCATAAGATGGCTGGACATGTGACATTCACTATGGTTACATGATAAGATAGTGACACAGGTGCAGAGAGCAGGGGAAATCGTACAGACAGAAATGAACAAAGCTGGCAAAACTAAAAAAAACGCAGTGACAAATTAGAGATCTATTACCAACCTTCCTAAGCTCTTTTCTTACTTTCTTACTCACTCACTTTGGCCATGTCAGGCAGGGGAGTTCATCGGAGAAAGCAGAAACCAGGCTGTCAGTGAACATGGTGGCTGGATACCATCAAAGCTGACACCAGCCAGAGCATAGCAAAACTCAAAGTAGTGCAAGATTGGAAGATGTGGAGAGACCTGGCCCACAAAATCACCAAGAGCCAGACACGATTGAATGGATAACATCATCATCATCATCATATCATCAACATCATCATCAATCAGAATAGAGCTGGAAGGGACCTTGGAGATCTTCTAATCCACCCCCCTGCTCAAGCAGGAGACCCTATACCAGGGGGTCTTCAAACTTGGCCCTTTTATGATTTGTGCACTTCAACTCCCAGAATTCCTCAGCGAGGCACACTGGCTGAGGAATTCTGGGAGTTGAAGTCCACATGTCATAAAAGGGCCAAGTGTGAAGAGCCCTGCCCTATATACCATTTCAGACAAGTGGCTGTCCAATCTCTTCTTAGAAACCTCCAGTGATGGAGCACCCACAATCTCTGAGGAAGGCAAGCTGTTCCTCTGGTTAATTGTTCTCACTGTAAGGAAGTTTCTCCTTAATTCCGGGATGCCTCTCTCCTTGATTAGTTTCCAACCATTGTCTCTTGTCCTGCCTTCTGGTGCTTTGGAATATAGGTTGACCCCCTCTTCTTTGTGGCAGCCCCTCAAATACTGGAAGGCCGCTATCATGTCACCCCTAGTCCTTCCTTTCTCAGCATATTTATATATTAAATGCTCAGATTTCATTCTCTGAGATGGTACAGGAGGAACAGTTGCAGCTTAGCCACCTCTGTTCTGCCCTTAAAGGTAAAAGGTAAAGGTTCCCCCGCACATGCGTGCTAGTCGTTTCCGACTCTAGGGGCCGGTGCTTATCTCCGTTTCAAAGTCGAAGAGCCAGCGCTTGTCCGAGGACGTCTCCGTGGTCATGTGGCCGGCATGACTAGACGCCAAAGGCGCACGGAACGCTGTTACCTTCCCACCGTAGTGGTCCCTATTTTTCTACTTGCATTTTTACATGCTTTCGAACTGCTAGGTTGGCAGAAGCTGGGACGAGTAACAGGCGCTCACTCTGTTACGTGGCACTCGGGATTCGACCCGCCTAACTGCCGACCTTCTGATTGACAAGCTCAGTGTCCTAACCCACTGAGCCACCAAGTCCCTGTTCTGCCCTTGCAGGTCTCCAAATGGGATCGTCTTTCAGCACTTTTCCCCTTCTCAAAGAATTCTATATTTTTTTTCTTTCAGCTCCTTTTTTTTGCTAGTCTTGGCATTCAGCCATCTCTCCTAGACAGGAAAGGCCCAGAATCGCATTTCATGACATTCTTCCTGCATATAAACAGCCGCCCCCACCCAGAAACAGCCACATGGCGATGCCAGGCAAGGCATTCCTGCTTTAAGGCTGCTTGTTCCTTCTACCCCTCCGCTTCAACCCCTTTCCTAAGTTTATCCGGCCCGGAGGAAGGGGGCTGGGAATTGGCAATTGGGCTCAATTAGCTGATGTTTCCCAGTGTGAGGAATATCATCCGGTTGCCATGGGGACGGGGAGTGCCGCGGTAACCAACAGGGCCCTTTTTCTTGTTCACTACCTACTTCTCTCCATGCCATGCTGGCACAAGGAGCTACGCAGGGACAAGAGTGGGAAGCGATCCCAGGCATGGTGTTGGGCATAGCTCTTTTTGCCTCTGCGGGGAATGCGAGCCCCTCCTCCTATTTCTTTTCATCACGAGAAATTTCTGCACACAGCATCAGATCCTATAGTCAGAAGTAAAGTAGGCAGGTCTTAGCAGGAAGTTTCATTGAAAGGATAATTTTCTTGCCATCAGTGGCATGTGGGCGTTGGACACCTAGGTAACGCCTGCCCTGGATTTAGTGCCAGTTCTCTCTCTGTTTCCTCTACTACTATTCCTCTTCCTCCTCCTCCTCCTCCTCCTCCTCCTCCTCCTCCTCCTCCTCCTCCTACTCCTCTTTCTCGTACTGGGGATTTTTCTGGAGGAAAATCATCCAAAAGACCAGCCTTTTCCTTGGCAACTTGTCGAGTACAGTTGTCCAGTCAATTGAAGAAAGTAACAAAAGTGAAAATGGAGGTAAATCCCATCCAACGGGGCTTCTAATCTTTTGAGGAAGGCCAATTGACTCAGCTCAATGTTTTTCAGGTTTTCAGCACAGAAACACTTCCCTGCATGCAGACAAAGGCCGATGGGAGAGCAAAGTCAGTCCTCTCCCTGTTAGGTTTAGCAAGAAGAGACGGTTCAGCAGCCAAAGGTATTTGATGACAATCCTAAAATCTTTGGACAAGCCAGTTGTTATTTTCCTAAACCTCTCCATAGTCTTGAGATCCACTGAAAATAACTTGTGCCTTTCAGGCTTACTGAATCTGTAATTACGCAGCTTCCCGACAAGCACTGTCCTAATAAAAGAGAATATTTGTAGCTCAGGGTTAAACTGTGGGGTCCTTGATGCTCTCAGCTTGCTTGTTTTCTTGCATTACCCAACTAGGTAGCACTGATGACGTTACCTAGTTGGGCAAAGAAACATCTGCAGGAAAACAACCAAGCTCAGAGAGCCCCAAGGAGCCCACAGATATTGTCCTGAGAATTCCAACTCAACAAAATTGCATTTGGGGACAAAATGGTTTCCCAGAAGTGATCTAGTCTTCGGTGCCACTTCAGATCACAGGAACTCTCTTCCAAGAGCTCTCTAAATTTCCCTCCTTCCTCCTGAAGTTCCTTGCACAGCTTCAAACACTTTTGTACTGGTGCTATTTCAGTTGCTAGGCTGTGTTTTGTTTTTACTGTGCTTCATCTATATTTTAGTTAGCCCTCCCTGCACAAGACAACAATCATTTCGGTGAAGTCAAGCTTTCATTCTCCTTAAGTAACTTGCTCCAGCATTAAAACTCAAGAGCCAGGAGAAGAGGTGAACCAAAAGCCCCCCCCCACACACACACACACGCACAATGGGGAACAAATACCCCACAAGTTCTGCAGCCGTTCCCTGTAGCAAAAAAAAAAGTCAGATAAGTTCTTTGGTGTAATTTGAGTTACACCATAGCTCAACTCCAAACACTCAAACTTGGCCAGTATGGTGGGATCATAGAGCTGTTCTGGAAGCAGTGCAGAATCCTCCTATGGAAGGGTCCATAGTCCTCACCAGTGCTTTTTTTGTAAAAGAAAAAGGTGCCAGAACTCACACATGTCATACAACCCACCTTGCCTATCCTACAAGGTTCCATCCAAAAAAGGTGCCGGAACTCCATTCTGAGCATTCTATGACAAAAAAAGCCCCGGTCCTCATCAGGAACAGATCAAGGAATAGGAATGTAACATGAGTTCTAAAGCCCTCCAGATGCAATGTGGAGTTAAATTGCTCTCCGTCTATCTTTGAAGTCAGCATGAAACCACATTGGCCTAAAATTTGAGCTCCCTCTGCTGCTTCCTGCCTGGAGCTGTTGACCTCTTTTGGCTTGCTCCTCAATTGGTGGTGCCCTGATTTCTCGTGTACAGGCCACATTAAGCAAAACCACTTGAGTGGCTTTTGCTTCCCAACCAGTCAGGAGACAGATGCAGAAATGGGACTCGGGCAGCGGCTGAGTTTTGATAGGCAGCTGACCCACCTCTTCTCCTTTTTCTCTCTGCACATCAATGCAGGAGAGGCTGCCTGCCCCAAATCTAAACCTACACTCGAAGCCCCACAGCTCCTCACAGTTTACTAAGCATCTGTTTGGCAACCTAGGAGAGCTACATGCTAAAGGGAAAGATGACTTTTTCAACACCTGGCAGCCCCATCAATGACTATCAAACACCTGTTCGTCAGGTTGTAGGGATCTGTTTCTGCCGGAAGGGGAAAGAAGAATAGCAGCAGAGAACTCCTGGGAGCTGAGGGGAGGAGAATGCCTGTGCATTGACTGGTAGGCACCAGACTCTTCTTTCACCCCATGAGTCAGTTGGTTGCACTACCAGCACAATCGTCAGCAAAGTACATTCGAGCCTTTGGCTTAAGGGGCAAAACATGTAGCTAAGGACAGTTTTAATGTAGCTAAGGACAGTTTAAGCCTGTCTCTCTCATGAGCTGAAGACGAGATGAAGGCAATGTCATGAGATGTAGCCACATAGGAGCAGGAATATATCTGCAGACTCCTGGTGCATTTGGCCAAAATGACAAAAACAGTGCTGGGTTCTTGGTTTGCAAATTCTGCCTCTTTTAGTTGAGAGATGTTACACCATGCATGCCAAAGGGGCAAGGCTTGTAATGCAACAACACTCTGCTGCTTTTATCAGACTCGACTCGTTTCACATACACGTGCACACAAACAAACACATACACAAAATCAGCTGTCTCTGTGCCAGAATATTTCATCCCAGGCTTAGATGCAATAGCGATAGCAATAGGCTTAGACTTATACACTGATTTATAGTGCTTTACAGCACTCTCTAAGCAGTTTACAATGTTAGCATATTGCCCTCAACAATCTGGATCCTCATTTTACCAACCTCAGAAGGATGGAAGGCTGAGTCAACTTTGAGCCGGTCAGGATAAAACTCCTGGCAGTGGTCAGAGTCAGCCTGCAATACCGCATTCTAACCAATGCGCCAGCATGGCAAGTAAGAAATGGCCTTAGAATATGGTACAGATAGTTCTCAACTTACAACCATTAGTTTAGTGACAACTTGAAATTATGATGGTGCTGGAAAAAGTAACTTACAACCAATCTTCACACTTACAACCATTGTAGCATTCCCCCGATCGCACGATCAACATTTGGCAACCAATTTGTATTTACAATGGTTGTAGCATCCTGGGGTCACATGACTGCTATTTGCAAACTTCCCAGCCAGCTTCTAACACAAAGTCAATGGGCAAAGTTGGATTTGTTTAATGACCATGTGATTCATTTAACAGCCATGGTGATTCACTTAACAACTGCAGCAAAAAGGTCATGAAATGTGTGTGACTCACATAATGACCAGCTTGCTTAGCCACAGAAGTGCCAATTCCAATTGTGACTAGAAGGTTGAAGACTACCTTTATTGCTATGACTTTCATCTGGCCACACCCCTTTGGTTCTGTTCTCTCAACATGTCCATGCAGCGTATCATGCTCCCAGGTTCCTGCTCCCACTGAGGTCAATAAACTACTTACCCAACTTTATAGAACAAAGTTTTTCAAACCTGGCAACTTTAAGACATATGGAGTTCAATTCCCAAAATGCTGATTCTGAAAGTTGAAGTTCACACATCTTAAAGTTGCCGTGCTTGAAAAACATTAATATAGAGCAGCATGGCAGATCCTAGACAACCTCGGTTTGGTGGGGAAATTTTGTTTTGATCACCATCCCAGTCATCTTTGTGATGCATGGAACCCAAAACCTGCTAGTTTTCTCTTTTATTTAACATTTGAGGTGGGAGGCGGGGAGGGAGAGAAAAATATGAGGTGGCCCAGAAAGGGAGGGAGCTCTTGCAATGAAGTGCCAGAAGCTGGAACTACCTGCGCCCTCTTCTAACCTGGTTTCATGCCATCATCTCTAGAGGCCTGAAGCTGGGGGAAAAAAAGACAACAGTGACAACACTTTAAGTTTAAGTTTATTATATTTGTATACCGCCCTTCTCCCAAAGGACTCAGGACTTCTCCCAAAGGACTCAGGACTTTGACAGCTTCTTCAGCCCAAGTCTATGTCCAGAGTCTTAGAGGAGAAGTTCATGAAGAATCTTTGAACTGGAATGATCTCTGAAGACATCTAGTCCAGGGGTCTCCAACCTATGAGCTGCGGCCCACTCCCGGGCCATGGGCTCTTGATCACCGGGCCATGTGAGTTGCTGGCCAGTGCACGCACGCATGTATGCATGCTCACCCCACTTGCGCTGGCGCTAGCTCAGCTGCAAGCCATGAGCCTCATGCAAGTGCTAGCCAAGGCTCGCGCTGGTGCTAGCAGCCCCATTTGCAGAGCATGCATTTTCGCAGCCCTGTTTACATGCATATGTGCGCCACCACACTATCATATGTGCACATGCATGCATTAAAGTGCCTGCCCCTTCCTTTCCCACCGGGCCGCCAACCCAGAAAGGTTGGGGACCCCTGATCTAGTCAAATCCTCTGCCCAGTTCAGAACCTTCACAGTATCACATCAACCTCTCTCCCTTCCCGCAAGTCTGGGTTCAGACAAATGCTCATCTGTGGTCTGCATGAGTGTTATCTACCAGAAATCAGTAGCTTAATCAGCGTTTCAAACTGTGACACCTCGGTGACGCCAAACCACAATATGACATCAACTGTCTTGAGAACTTAGTCTGTCTCTTCCTCATCCTTTTACACAGATACAGTTGGCCACAAAACTCTTCTAATTGCTGTGAAAAACATTTTTTTTTCTTTCTTTCTTTTTTGGAAAAAACTGCTCTAGGAAATGTTAGTAGTCTGCCCCTTTCAAGTTCCTTTTGAATTGAGCCAGTTTTGAAACACTCGCCATTCTTGAACAATTAAAGTAATGTGGTTTATATTGCATTTCTCCACAAATACAAATACAACGCACAAGCACAGTGGAGCCCAAAATTTCTGTTGCTAAGGAACACAGTTGTTGAGTGAGTTCTGCTCCATTGTATGACTTTTCTTGCCACTGTTCTTAAGTGAATCAGTGCAGGTGTTAAGTTAGTGACAGGGTTGTTAAGTAGCCTCCCCATTGACTTTGCTTGTCGGAAAGTCCCATGAGTCCTGGATGCTGTAACCGTCATAAATATGAGTCAGCCGCCAAGGGTCTGAATTTTGATCACTGACCTTGGGGAAGCTGCAATGGTCCTGTGAAATATGGTCATAACTCACTTTTTTCAGTGCCGTTGTAACTTTGAACGATCACTAAATGAATTGTTGTAAGTCGAGGACTACCCGTAATTCTATATTTACAATCACTGAGGTAAATTGCAATCCCTATTTTGTCCACTGACCACAAAATCATGCCCAGAAGAAATTTAGTCTAGATTACATGATAGACCTGTTGACATTTCAGGAATGGGAGCTGGACTAACCACCATTTCCAAAAGTCCCAATTACTGTTAGGATTGCAACAGGACTCCACAGTGGAACAACGGATGGTAAAAGTGGCAGAGTTGGCAGAGACTGTCCTGGTTAAAGATAATTTTATCTTGTTTTGCTTCCATTTTGGAAACAACTTCTGCATTTTGTACTCGAAGCTGAAAGTGCAGTTGTTAAGTTAGTGACAGTGTTGTTAAGTGAATCTGGCTTTCCCCATTGACTTTGCTTGTCAGAAGGTTGCAAAAGGGGATCACATGACCCCTGGACACTGCAACCGTCATAAATATGAACCAGTTGCCAAGCGTCCGAATGTTGATGAAGTGACCATGGGAGATGCTGCAATGGCCTTCAGTGTGAAAAATGCTCCTAAGTCAGTTTTTTCAGGGCTGTTGTAACATCATCACTAAATGAACGGCTGTAAGTCGAGAGCTGCCTGTAATTATGATACTTTTGGAGGTCAGAGAGGAAAGAAGAAATCTACAGCAGTGACCAGTCTCAAGATCACTTAGCAGCGTAGTGCCCATTAATTAAATCTTTTGTGCGAAACATTTTAGGACAGCTGAAGGATTTCTACAGAATCCACAATGCAAGATCCTTCTGTCATGTTTTCTGGGAACTAAATCCTGTTCCCAGCAAATCGTCCCAAATCATCCTCCTTGTGTCTTCTGTCTCTAATTGCATCCTGTTCAGTATTGCTACAGTGTGCGGAAGGAATGAAATTGCCCCTCCATTAGTCAATTCTTGCCGGTGGTGGAATGGTGATAGTTAATTGCTAGTTTTCTCTCATTACTGAAAGAAAACAGAAATCTAATGAGAAATAAGTAAAGTAAAGCCCACTCGTTCCCCCACAAAGAAAAAACAAAACACAACAACCCAGAAATTCAGAAGTCCTGTGATGTCTCTGAACAAAAAATAGTTATAAGGGCTTGAGTTGTATATCACAATATTCTAAGAAGTTTCATCGGTGTTTTTTTTTTGTCAAACCTCTTATAATATCAAAGGTACTTGAGTTCATTTTTTTTTGAAAAAAAAATCTAATATAGGAGTGGAGTTTTTGTTTTTTTTAAGATTGGTATTGAAATGTTGGCTTATAAGATATTTAAGGTGCTGGTACTTACCTTTAAAGCCCTACATGGCTTAGGCCCGGGATACTTGCAGGACCGTGTGCTACCGGGGACGACTTCCCATCGCCCAGTGCGCTCACACAGAGAGGGCCTCCTCAGGGTGCCCTCGGCCAGACAATGTTGGCTGGCGACCCCCAGGGGGAGGGCCTTCTCTGTGGGAGCACCAGCCCTTTGGAACCAACTCCCCCTTGAGCTTCGGATGGCCCCGGACCTCTGGTCCTTTCGCCGCGACCTCAAAACTTTTCTCTTCCATCAGGCTGACCTGGATTGATGATGGGTTTTTAAATATGTTTTAATTTTTAACTGTAGTTAATTTATTTTGGGGCTGTTATTTAATTCTTTTTTAATTTTTGTATTGTTGTCTTTTTATTGTTGTTAGCCGCCCTGAGTCCTTTGGGAGATAGGGCGGCATATAAGTCCCAAAAATAAATAAATAAATATTGGAATGCAATTGCAGCAGACAGCTGAGCCTATGGAGTGGAAGGCAGGTGATCTCAAAGTTGTTTTCCCAGAAGTCCTCTCTGTTTTCAGATCCTGCTCCTGCCTCCTCTTTTGGGCTGGCAGCTTCATAGTACTTGCAGGCCCCATGTCTTCCAGGGGGTGCCACACCCTAAGAGACAGGATTCTAATAACCTCTGCTGCTTTTCTGGAAATTAAATGTTAAAAATGCAAACAGTGAAACCATTTCAATGATGCACCTCCTCACTGATGGAACACAGATTAATCTCACCAGATATTTAAAAAAACTAAACTTTATTTTAAAAAAGAAAAGATAAATGTAATACCTAACACTTGAGATATTAACATTTAAATAGTGCTGGTAAAGATAATTTTTTTTTTTATTGAAAAGTTTTAAAATACAATTTTCCTTTAAGAAACCCCCCTTCCCACTCCCTCCTCCCCCCCTACCTCCCCCCCTGCCCCCCTCCCTCCTTCCCCCCCCTACCTCCCCCCCTCCCCCCCTCCCCCCCCTACTTCCCAGAGCTAAATACAAGGTATATATATAAAAAAAAACAAACCTAAGCAACCATATACTAACAACTATAAATTCTAAAATCCATCACTCTCTAGCTTATGTAGGATAAAACAAACCTTAGCAATATTAAATATATATAAAAAACTAAAAAATAAAAAAAGACACACTCTCTAACTTATATAGGATGAAACAAGCCTTAATAGTATTAAATATATATTAAAGACAAAAAAAAAACACCTCAACCAAATCAAAAAACTTTAAAGTTAACTCTTCTGTAATCGGCCGTTCCTCTTCCAGTACCATATCTATAGTTATTCCAAACAAACAAAAAAGAAAAAAAGAGAAAGAAAAAAAAAATAGATTGCGAACAAAACTTTAACCTCCATTTAAGAAACTTCTGTATATTCCACCAAGCTTTAATCAAAAAAAAAAAACAACTCATCCTTTCCACAAAACCACCACGTATGAAAATATCTTGCGTCTACACCTAAACCTTTTACCACCACCCATACTTGACTACTTGACTACATCGTAGAAGTTCCATAGACTTCTGCAAATCCTGCTATTTTCTCTTCTTAGATCGTTTTGCAGCAGCACGCGTCACCCTCTGTTTTATAGACTCATCCGACGAGGTTGTCTCTTGATCTCCTCCAACACCGTTGTCTTCTATCTGACCATCTTCGGCCTCTTGATGGGCTCCTTCTCCAGATCCCTTTTCAGCTTCCAAAAGTGTTAATGGCGTTGCATTTAAAACATTATTGTAGAAATCTCGCGCTTGCATCACAGTAACCAAACGGTACCTTTTACCTTCGTGCGTCACCATCAACCCCACTGGGATCTCCCATCTGAACCTTATATCTCGTTGCTTGAGCTCTTGCACAAGAAATGTAAAGTCCTTCCTTCTCCTTAAAATCTTTGGAGGAATTTCTTTTAAGACCAAAACTTCTTGGTTAGCAATCACAACTTTAGTATCATAAGCAGCTTGTATAACTTCATCTCTAGTTTCCCTTTTTGCAAAATATACCACCACATCTCTAGGCAACTTTCTCTGTCTAGCAATCCATGAATTCACACGAAACACTTTATCCATGCCTCCTTTTATTTCAAATGCTGGCTGTTTCAACACTACTTCGAAAGCCTCAGAAACAAGCTGCTTTAGATCTTCCTTAGTGTTCTCCTTTAAGCCTCTAATTCTAATGGCAAACTGCATCTGGTAATATTGAGCAAGACTCAGTTCCTTGTCCATTTTATCTTCATTCTCCAATACTTTTGCTTCTAATATAGCATTCTTTTGAGTCAAGTCCTCTAGCTTTTCCTCCAATTCTTCCACACAACGAGCCACTTTACACACTGAAGACAAGATGTCTACCTTCATCTCACTGAGCTTCTGTTCCATCCTCTCCTCCATTCTCTTCTCCAGTTTCTCCAATTTCTCCTCCATCTGTGCAAATCTATCATTAATTGATTCCAAAATTACCTGGGTGTGTTTTTCAAGAGCATCTTGCAGATCCTTTGATGTCAATACATCAGGAGGATGCAACGCCTGCAATGATGATTGTTGCACCGGAGAAGTTCCAGCACTCCGAAGAGTTTTAGGGGGTGGTTTAGCCGCCATCTTTTACCAATTGTGACGCAGTTTCACTTCAGTTTTATAGTCCAAAAAAAGTCCATCAAGCTGGAGAGTAAAATATAATAATCTTCTTCACCTTTTCCACTTGTATCGCTCTGCCTGCTCCTTTAATCCATAGTCATTCCTTCAGGCAGGGGTGGTCGCAGACGGCTGGCTCTGCTCCAAGAAGTCAGGAGCAGAGGCGCCGGCCAGCTGGGAGCAGCCCAGGCTACGGGGGAGTTCAATCCTTCAGCCGCCCAAGCCATAAGCTCAGGCGGCCCTGGAGAACTCTACCCCTACCTGGGAGCTCGCCTCCTCCTCTTCTCCCGAGGAGGGGGCTTCGAATTCACCCGAACAGCTGATCGGCGCTGTTTCGGGCGAAAAAACAACAGCTGAGCCGCGGGCAGCCCGGGAAGGCTGTCTCCATCGCCGCGGAGCCACCGGAAGTCCCCTGGTAAAGATAAATTATGCAGCTGATCAGATCAGAGTGACACAAATGTTGTATCTTATGAAAGAACATTCTGAAAGGATCTCTTTTCAAGAGGCAACTGGACTGTCTTGTTTTTCTTTGAAGCTGAAGAAGCTTCTTGGATGAGAAGCAAAACACCTTCAAAGAAAAACAAGAAAGTCCAGTTGCCTCCTGAAGAAGCACCTTTGGGACAACCAACACCTGCAGAACCTCCATAGACATTCTGAAAGAGAATGCAATACTTCATGCAGACCATAAGATGGCAGTGGTCTGCTACAAAGAAATGCTTTCTAGTAGAAGAGATGCAGCTAAAAGATTCCAAATTGTTATTTATCATAGATCACAAGTATATTCTGTATAAAAGAATACAGTATGCCTGATATATAGTGTGCACAAAAGATAGAAGTGTGAGCATTTCCTAAACTTCCACAGAAAATTAAAATCCATGGGATATTAACATAGCACAGTAAAACAAAAAGTCCTAATGCAAATTCCTTGCTGCACCTGTTACCTAGTAAATACAAAACAAAATCTTTTTTTAAACCGATGTTTCCTCTGTCTCCTTTTACCTTGACTTCACTTCATCCTGGAAATATCAAACTATAATCTGAGACTGTTAAGAGCACAATAATCTATGCTTTTCAGTCTTGGTTCAGTTTCCGTCCGAATTCTGCCCTACTTTTAATGTGATCAACGTTTTTAAATATATATGTGTTTATATCTCCACTACTGGGAGAGACTGGATAATCTAACTTTGTAAATGACCAAGAGCCATATCTTACTCAAGGGAATGTAGAGTGGAAATGCCAGCAGCCTACATGATTATTCTGTCTGAGTTCTACTGGCTGGCAAGGGAGCTACAGTTTCATTAGAACAAAACTAATCCTCCATGATCCTGCACTGTGGGGAAATTTAGCTCTAGCCTCGAGCACAAAGTTGGAGAGATAAAACAATTTATCAGTTGCAAGAAAGTAGAAGGACTGAGAAGGGAGACTCAGAATGTGGCATATTGTCCTCCCTTTGTCCTTCAAAGGGAGCAGTGAAGGTTGTTGACATCATTTAAAATGTTACCACCATCTTCTTAAATTGGATTTCTGGAATCCCAGGGGTGTCTTGTTTCCTGACCTGATCTACCACAGCCAACATGCACACCGATAGAGGCTATCAACCTAATGTTTAGTTTGCCCTTGGGTTCATATTGGCCATAATTAGTGAAATGTAGTCTACATAACGATTGGTATCTTAGACGTGCTCAAGGAACCAACTCTGGTCGCAAGAGTGAGGGGCCCTTTCCCAAAGAGCAAAGAGATATCAGAGAATCTTTGGTAAGCAGGAAAAGAGCTAAAGCAGACCTCGCTAGCAATTCACAGAGTCTGTCTAATAGCTATGCAGATAGTTGCTTTAATCTGGCAAGATTTCTGTCAATAGGTGAACACAATGAAGAAGCCACTCAGAAGTAACTCTGTGTATAGTTCTTGGTTCCTTGGGCCCACTACCACATCTAAGACAGCAATCATTTTGTGAGAGCACCCATTACTCCAGATATGCTGACTAGCCACTGGGGACTCCTGTGGTTGGAGACTCCTGGTCTATAAATTCTCTGCTTGGAGAGAATGAAGTAGGGTCTGTTGCTCAAACCCAGGGCCATCATCTCTTCTAATGGAGAGCTCCCGTTAACCTGAAAATAAAGAAGAAGAAGAAGAAGAAGAAGAAGAAGAAGAAGAAGAAGAAGAAGAAGAAGAAGAAGAAGAAGAAGAAGAAGAAGAAGAAGAAGAAGAAGAAGAAGAAGAAGAAGAAGAAGAAGAAGAAGAAGAAGAAGAAGAAGAATATGATGATATCCATTCAGGCATGTCCGATTCTTGGCGATTCTATGGGCCAGGTCTCTCCACTTCCTCTGATCTCGCACTATTGCTTTGAGTTTTGCTATGCTCTGGCTGGTGTCAGCTTTGATGGTGCCCAGCTGCCGTGTTCTTTGACAGCCCAGTTTACTTTTACTGCTAATTCTTCCAAACATAATTTCTTTCTACAGTGAATTCCCCCACACAACATGGCCAAAGTAAGTGAGACACATGATATGACACAATGACAGTGTTATCATTGTATGATTTTTCTCAACAACCTAGCTTGGATTTCACCAAATGTGCAGAGAAAATCCATTTGAACATCCACTGAAGCTACATCTGCCATTTGGTAAAAGCTCACGTTTAGCTTTTTCTAGGTTGCCAATTGAGTTTGTTATTTGTAGCACCAATAGTACAATGAACAATTATTTTCAAAGAGGGGAAAAAAGGATAAGCAAATGAGGTAGACAATTATCTACTTCCTGAAGCTCTAGATATGGGTTGCTGGGGTCAGCCCATAATTTTTTCACTATGGAGTAGTGCCAAGCGAACAGATTTTTCTCCTGAATGGGGAACAATGATTCACGCCCCAGAGTTCAAGCAGATCTTTGCAATTTGTCTGATCTCAACTGCTGTACATTTTCCACAGACATCGCAGAATTGTATCAGCAATCACACTGGATGAGCACGGCAGCCAACCAACATCAAAGAGCATGTGGTGGAGAAAGGATGGGTGGGAGGTGGGAAGAGGAGACACAAGGATATTCGGAACATAAGATTTTTTTTTTTAATCTGATTGCCAATTGTGGCCGAAAAATAAAATTGACATAGAAACCTGGCGAAGGAACTAGGGAAGCTGGGGGAGGGGGGGGAAAGAAAATTTAATCAAGTTCTCCAATACCCCATCTGCATATTACAATTTTACAGGGAGGGAAGGCATTTAGTTTGCTCTTGTTTATCGTTTAAGAAAAAAAAGCCAGATAGTTTTTGGGATGATGACTCATTTGCGGACTAATGGCCTCTAACAATATGCAGAAGACTTTCAGTTCCCAATTTCTGTTCAAGAGTTTAGGACTTTAGGAAAGAGTGCACTCTCAACGAAACTGTTCAGGCCAATATTTCTCAACTTGGGAACTTTAAAATGTTTGGACTTCAACTCCCCGAATTCCCCAGCAAGCATGCTGACTAGAGAATTTAGGGTGTTGAAATCCAGATATCTTAAAACTGTTAAGGTTGAGAAACGCTGCTTCAGCCATTAGTTTCAGATTCTGCCTTTCTTGTAAGCAGTCCAGTCAATTCACATAGCAAAGTCACCTCAAACATTGGATATCTCCATATCCATTCAGGGATGGCAGTTGGCCATTAGAATCACCTATCCCTGTTGACGGTAGTCTGGGTCACCCAAGTTCTACTTCCAACATTACAGATCATCCTTAACTTACAACCAGAAGTGGGACCAGAATCACCGTTGCTAAGCAAAGCAGTTATTAAGAGAATTGTGGCCAATTTTATAACCCTTTCTGCCATGGTTGTTAAACAAATCACTGCAGTTGTTAAGTGAATCATGCTGTTAAGTGACTCTGGCTTTCCCCACCAACTCTGCTTGTTGGAAGCCAGCTGGGAAGGTCATAAATGGTGATCACATGACTCCAGGACACTGCGACGGTCATAAAAACATGCCGGTTGCCACGGCTCAGAATTCTGATCACCTGACTGTGAGGATGCTGCGACTGTCATAAGCACAAGGACCAGTCGCAAGTAACTTTTTCCGTGCCGTTGTAATTTTGAACGATCCCTAAACAAACAGTTGTAAGTTGAGAACTGCCAGAGCAGACGATCCTACTCCCAAGTGCAATGAAATTAGTTGAGAGAATGAGATAGATTAATGAATGACATTCCAGGTATTCATCGACCCACGACCACAGTTGAGTCCAAAATTTCTGTTGCTAAGCGAGACAGTTGTTAAGAGAATTTTGCCCCCATTTTACGACCTTCCTTGCCACAGATTCAGTTACCCAAATCACCGCAGTTAAGTGAATCTGGCTTCCCCATTGAAGGTCGCAAAAGGGGATCATATGACCCCGGGACACTGCGACCGCCCTAAATATGAGTCAGTTTCCAAGCATCTGACCGCTTTTAATCACCTGACCGCAGGGACGCGGAAATGGCCGTAAGTGTGAAAAATGGTCGTAAGTCGCTTTTTTCGGAGCCGTTGTAACCTCGACTGGTCACTAAATGAACTGTTGCAAATCGCAGGACTACCTGTCCAAAGAAATAGCCAAGAGCTGCTTTGGAGAAGCGACGCCTTTTGGGCGATCACATAATCCTGTTCTCTGAGGGAAGAAACTCCTTTTTCCAATGTGTTTTGAATTTCTGGAAGATGCAGCTTCCCTTTGACCTCGAGGGGAAGACAGGAGGGCTGAACGAAGGAAATATCTACTGACATTCTGCGCCCTCAGAGAGAAGCTTGCTTAGAAAGCACAGCCTGACACAGAATTACTGCTATCAGATTTCCTTTGCCCCTCGGCATGCCTCAGAGTTAAAGAGGGAAGGACAGGGGCAGCCCTGCTCCCACCTTGTTAAAAGAAGAGGTCAAGCGCACCAGCCTCCCTTTTTCTCCCCTCCTCCCCTCAACTGCTGTGCAGTTGTCTCATTAATTACAATTCTCCGCAGGCTACATTATTTGCTCATAAGGGAGGGTGATGCCTCTAAGTTTCCTTGGCCGCCGGGCTCCCAACAGGTGCTGTGCAATTGCAGACAAGCCCTGGACTTCCTGGATCGCTGGATCGCTGCATGGACTGCGGAGTGGAGTGCCCAGTGGTAAGGCACAAAGGAAGGAGACGTTGAAGGAGCTTCTTCCCCCAGCCCACCAAAATTAATTGGGGTGGACAGAGAAACCGAGAGACCCAAACTTTCCATCCCAGCCTCTGGACCTCTCAGTTTCCTCTCCTTTGGAAACAACAGGTGAAGCGAAAGAGGATCCATACCCGGAACTCTTGAGGAGCAAGGTATGTTTGCAAAAGTACAAGTGGAGTGCGAGAGTCCTGCAGTGGGAAGGGGAAGAGTAAGCTCTCCTATAAGCTCTGAGGAAAAGGCTTCCTCTTGAACCAATAAATAAATAAAAAAATGACTTCAAAGGCAGGGCTTCAAAGTCAGGCAGGGCTTTCCGAGGCTTCCTGAACTGGGGGGGGGGAGATGAAACACACAGCACTCACTCAGCAGGGCTTGCAAAGATGAATAAGAAGCAGGCAGCAGAGCTGGTGAGAAGCTGGCCATTCCTACCTGTTTCCCCCCCACCCACCCCCCTGCCCCCCACTTTTGATAAGGGAGATGCAAACGGTACATGGGGAGTGGGGAGATGATGCGTGGAGGGCACATTTGGGTTAAAAGGGGGCTAGTTGCAAAGGAGGTGGGGCCCAGGAGGAACTTATTACAACTGACTTCCAACTAGGGACTTTACAAAGAACTTCTGCTTTTACCTGGCCACCTTAATTGAGGCTTCTATGGACCAACAGTCACAATTTTTCATTCCTCCACTTTCACTGAAAGAGCTTTTGCAGATTTAAGAGGAGGAAAGCATTCTCCAGAGAACGAGTAAGATTTCTCCATCATACCCCATTTTTTATTTATTTTCACACCCACCCACCCCTCTCCCTTTATCATTTTTATAAATATCCCAAGGCGGCAAACAGACCTAATATTTCTTCCTCCTGCTCTTTTCCCCACAATAACAACAATCCTGAGAGGTTGGCTGGGTAGAGGGAGAGTGACTACAAGTAGTCCTCAACTTGCAACAGTTCATTTAGTGACCGATCCAAGTTACAACTGCACTTTGAAAAGTGACGTATGACTGTTTTTCATACTTATGACTGTTGCAGCATCCCCGTGGTCACATGATCAAAATTCAGATGCTGGGCAACTGACTCATATTTATGACGGTTGCAATGTCCCGGGGTCATGTGATCACCTTTGGCAACTTTCTGACAAGCAAAGTCAATGGGGAAACTAGATTCACTTGACAACCATGTTACTAACTTAACAACTGCAATGATTCACTTAACAACTGTGGTGAGAAAGGTCATGAAATGAGGCAAACTCACTTAACAAATGTTTCACTTTGCAACATAAATTTTGGGCTCAAGTCAAGGAACTATCTGTAGTCCAAAGTCACCCAGACATTATTCATGCCTGAAGCAAGATTAGACCTTGCCTTTTCCTGGGTGTTTAGACTGGTGTATTCACACAAGGGAAGGCAACCTTGGCTCTTTTATGACTCATGGACTTCAACTCCCAGAATTCCTGAGCCAGCATAGCTAGCTCAGGAATTCTGGGAGTTGAAGTCCACAAGTCATAAAAGAGCCAAGGTTGCTTACCCTGTGACTAGGCCAAACTAGCTGTTTAAAGGCACAGGACATTTTAGGGGAATGAGGTGTAAGGGTATCCCTGGAAAAACATGAGGGAAATGGGGGAAAAGGTAGGCTTATAAATACAACACTTCCTAACTCTAGTAGTGTACTCCTGGCCTTATAGGAGAAACTGGGACCATGATTTCTATCTCCAAGCTTTTCTCCTTTAGTCTTGCAAAGCCTTCAAATTTAAGTCACAATAAAAGGTGAGCTGAGAACAAACAAACTAGGCCAAAATCTTACCTGCATCTGACTTGCTGCAGTTAAGGAAGAACTGAACAAAAATGACTGCTTCTCAAGATAATCACAACCTGGAAAAATAATATGTAATATTTGGCTCTCCAGATATTGAATTTCACTTCCCATTGTCTCCAGCCAGCATGGGCAGAGCAGATAATGAGAACTGTACTCTGGCAATATCTGGGGTGCCACAGTTGGTCCATCCCTCTTGCAAAGTACTATTTCGTGCACTCCCCTTAAGAATACAACAAAATGAAAAAATCTTATTGAACCATTTTTTCTTCCTGAACACCGTAGGAGCCGCGACCAGAAGAACGGATGCTTTTTCAAGCAAATGTATTTGCAGCTGTGCGAGGCTATCCTTCCACAAACTCGTGATTTTTGCTTGCTGAGGGTTTTCCCCCCCTTCTACGTCTATATAAATGAAGAAATGTGACATCTCCCCCAACCATTAGATTGGGATTATATAATAATGGAAAAAAGCATTGAAGTAGCTTTCCCGAAACCGTCTTAACATCCAAATGACATGAGAACTAACAGCTGGCTGAAGAAGAAGCTTTGATACACGAGAGTCCAGATGTTACAGGTGTGAAATCTGACTGGATAAATGGGGCCAATCCCTTGTTGCTGATCGGTTGCTAAAAGAAGGAAAGATTGTGGAATGTGGATTAACCTGTCAAGACAAATATATAGCAAATTCCCATAATCTGAAATTAGAACGCTGTTTTGCTGACTGACTGAAAAGCGGAATTTACGTCTATCATTCACTGGCCCTTCTCAGACGTTTTTCTCCAAGTGACATTTATTGGCTGGAAACTATGAGAATTTCTGAGTTTCACATGACTCAAGAAAGCAAGTTTGCTTTGGCTAAGAACTGAACATTGTTTATTGGCTTCAGGAAAGAAAATACAATACATCCAGATATATTTCTCAATTGTTCATTCAACCATACAGTATAACAAATATCCCAGCAATTAATGAGTGTAGATTATTTTGTTTGTTGATTGGTTGCAGGTAATTTTTGATTCTTACCTAGCCCCATAGAAAATGCTTTTTCACAATCAATAGTTGGGTCCAGATATTTTTTAACTGCTTTTTGATGTGTTTTTATGAATGTAAATGAGCAGCTATTTACTGCAAGGGTTGAAACATCTGAAAAGAGAAAATCGGGACTTCTTCTCAGGATAACCTATTAGGAAAAAATGTTTGGACTTTATGGAGACATATGAAAGTCTTTTTACATATGCAGAAACACAGACTAGAAGATCTGGTTAAAAAAACAGAGAAACGTTCTCATGATGTTCCTCCATGTATGTCTAAGTAAAGCAAGATATTCTGATCTGCTTTAGAATTCCATCATGAAAGCCTAATGAATTTCTGCTCCCAGATATCCTTCTCTTCACCCTCTAGATCCATTTTCTCATTCCCAAATTCTACAATTTCTTATTGCTCCTCTCAATCTAGGCCTCTGCCCCAGGTGTTGACCTCTTTCACTTTCTCTGCTTCTGCTCGTCCCAGAATCTAAACATTCTTCTTTCTATACCTGGCTCAACCAGCTCTTTCAATGTCATCATCTTATCCAAAACCTTCAGAGGTTAACTGTGTAGGAGGAGATTAGTAACTTGAGATTTGTGTAGCCAAATCCAGGATTTAAATGAATTCTTCCATCATAGCTATCAATGAGAAGGAAGAGAAGTTGCAAAAGAAAGGATTGCAGGCAGAACTCTGTGGATTTCCACAGAATTGTTTAGGAACTGCCACAGCTAAATTGTACATCTAAATTAACATGTAAGAAGATATTGTGGTTTTGTCTTTCCCTTCTCTTAAATTAAGACTGTCTTTATTACAGTATTTATTTCACATTTTAGGGCACTTGCCTCCACTATATTGGGAAATGATTGCCAGGAACACACCCAGATACTTTTATAGTTTAGATTAAAACATATTCTCTAGGTCATTATTAGAATAAGGATTTAAGCTGTTAATTCTCTCTATTGTGGTACTGGAACTGAGATTTGAGATTAAAAGAGTATACTATTTGATCCTGATGAGATAAAATAGGCCCTAAGGTGGCCAGTAAATGAACACGGTCCTCTACTCTTTGGAACTTTTTTTTCTTGTTTTGTTCCTTTACTTTTGTTTTCCACCAAATAAATCCTGTTAAGATGGAAACAGCAGCATTACTAATGCTGTTTGATTAGTAGCTAGCCAGCCTAGTCTGTATTCTTTTTTTCTTCTGGTCAGTTGGCCATCTAAAATTGTTTAAATCAAGGTGGAGGATTGGAGGATAAAGCAATAATATAATCAAGGATGTTGTTACTAATGTAAAGCAATACTAATAAGCACTTGGGGAACCTATTTCCCTCTCGGGAGTTTAGAAAAATATTGGGAACAAGGAGTTATGTTAAAGGAAATGTTTACATTAATTTTCTAAGATTTCAAAGCAGGGCCAGGAAGAGTTGCTTCTGTCCAGCATTGCAAAGGTTGGCGAAAAAGACAGTGACTTGCTAAAATAACAAGAGTATCCCGTGGGCACTTTAGAATTGCATGTTCAGTTGTCAAAGGCCATGGCTGGATCCCAGATTCGCTGCCTGGAGAGCGAAGAGCCATACATTAAAGTAACTGAATCAAATCCTGAATTTTATTATTGTGAACGTCAGCGGTTGGCCCTTGAAGCTCTACTTGCCAATGGTGAGGAAGCCTTCAATCAGTGCCTCTCCCGTGAAAAGCTGCGCCCCTTTCTGTCAGAGGGTGAACTGCAGGAATTAAAGGCTGCAGCAACTGCAGAAGAATTTCAGGCTCCCCCTTCAGGTGGAGTAGGGACGTACAGCTTTGGAACAAAGGGATCTAGTCTCAGCTATTGGCCTCAGCGTTCAGATGATCCACCCCCAGATCTGGAGCTAGGATGGCCAGACCATGGGGCTTGGAAAGGAATTACCCGAGCGGAGGTCTATACCCATCCACCAGGAGAAGGAGCGCCCCATATCAAGGAATTGGTACGCAGCTGTATCCAACAAGCCCACAAGGTATGAAGGAAAGGTAACATTGAGCATTTTCCTCCTTGAGATAAAAAAAAAGTGAGAAAATATGTGGAGAGTTTCAACAAGGCTATTCTGCAGAAAATGGGATATTCCCAGAACTGAGACATTTCCATATTATTGCCACACAAAAATCTTTACCAAATTGTCTTTCCTTTCAAAAAGGCAATGCATTGTCAATTTCCATGTGCTTTGTAAGTCAGGATATCTGTAAAAGAATAATTTAGAGACATAAAATATGTTGTTTGAAGATACTGTGGTACATCATGTCTGGTAGTACACCATGATAGTATATCACGTCTGCCAATTCCAATTTGGAAAAGTATAAATATTAGCATCTTTTAATGTACTGATCTGTTAACTGGTCTGCCTTCTGATTAATTAAAACTACATTTAATAGTTTAGTCTGGCTAGTAAAAGTCTGCAACCATAATGTACAGGTGGTCCTTGAGTTATGACTGTCATAGAGCCTATAACAGTTGTACCTTATCTAGAAAAGTCAATTAGAAAAATATCTGTTCTCAGTTATTCATGTCATAGTTGTCCCAAAGGTGTTTCTTCAAAAGGCAATTGGACTTTCTTTGTTTTCCTTGAAGACATTTTCTTTCTCATCCAAGAAGCTTCTTCAATTCGGACAGAGTCAGAATTGAAGAAGTTTCTTGGATGAGAAGTGAAATGTCTTCAAAGAAACGGAACTGCCCCCGACCTTCGTTCATTTCGCCGGGACCTAAAAACCTGGCTCTTTGAGCTATCTGGCCTGGACTGAGGGGTTTTAATGATTTTAAATTGTGATTTTAATTTTTGGGGGGTAGACTTAATTTTATTTTATTTTATTTATTTATTTATTTATTTATTTATTTATTTATTATTTGGATTTATATACTGCCCCTCTCCCAAAGGACTCAGGGCGGTGTACAGGGCAATTAAAACACTATATACAACACATAATATACAAAATTAAAATAAATTAAACCAAGTAGCCCTAATTTTATATTGTATTGTTTTTAAATTTTGCCTTGTAAACCGCCCTGAGTCCTTCGGGAGTAGGGCGGTATATAAACCGAATTAATAAATAAATAATAAAATCAAAGAAGGCCCAGTTGCCTTTGGAAAAAGCACCTTTGGGTCAATTAGAAAAAGAATATTCTTTTAGATCGAAACCAAAGTCCAAACCCAAAAATGTCCGAGCCCACACAATGAGACAGTGGCGTAGCGTGGGTTGTCAGCACCCGGGGCAATTTGCGCCCCCTAACCCGGTGACGTCATGGCACCGCCGAAAAGACGCGCCCCGCAGCGGCGTAGACTTTCCAAGAAGAGTCGCGTGCATGCGGGATGCTTCCGGGTCCCTCTCGAGGGCGGCTGGGCGGGGCTCCAACCTGCAAGAGCCGCTGCATTCAAGCTCGCACGTGAGCCCCGCTAAATAAAGCCACGCATGCGCACGAAGCTAGGCCAGCCGGCCGGCGGGTCCGTCTTCGCTCGGCCAAGCCTGCCGGGGCGCCTGCGGGGCGCTTGCGGTTGGCCTGAGCCTGGGCGGAGAGTTGGGCGCTTCTATTTATTTTATTCAGTTTATGTGGCCGCCCATCTCACCTGCCGGACTCGTTTCGCTTTGCAAGAAAGAGCAGCTCGAGAGCGGAGCCAAGCCGACTCTGTGCAGCCCTTGGGGCTCCCTGAGCAGCTCAGTGCGAGCGCGCCCCCCCAGATGTTGCACCCGGTGCGGCCCGCCCCCCCTGCACCCCCCACGCTACGCCACTGCAATGAGATATGAATCCAATAAAGTATGTGTGCCATGGATGTTGGCAAAGGGGGCTCATCAAAACAAATTAAGGTGTTGGAAGCAAAAGTATTGACTTTTTTTAAACCTTCTCTATCAATATCCTGATGTTCATATAATTTTGCAAACTGGATTCAGCTCACTTTACTGTTATTTTAAGGAGATATAATTTGGAAAGCAAGACTGCAAACCTTTTGCTGGTCTCACAAGCAAACTATTTCTTTTCTAGGTGATTGCTATAGTCATGGACCTTTTCACAGATCCTGATATTCTCTTAGATCTGTACGATGCAGCAATTAGGCGGCGGGTACCTGTTTATCTTGTGCTCAACCAGCAGCATCTTCGCTCCTTCCTCTCCATGGCTGAGAAAACTTGCCTTAATGTCCGTCACACAGAGGTGAATAGGGGAATGTTTCCATTTCTAAACCCCAAAGAGCAGGATTTTAGCACCAGCTGACTTTACTTAATTATCATTTGGTTTGCTTTTAAACACCCTCTCCCCCAATACACACACACTAATGTTGGCATTTGCTGAACATAGGATCAAGATTTTTGTCAATGGAATCTTCAGAATTAATTTTATTGAGCAAATAGATTGAAACACTGAGTGGGATTTTTGGCCAGAACAGGTGGTGGTGGGCGTTGAAAATGGGACTGTCATTATCTTCATCAAAATCCTAGCTGTAACTCCCTTTACTTTTAAATGCAAAGCACACCTGTTCACATTGGATTTGCAAAGCTTGTTAGTTGTTGGCGTTTTTCCCCCCCAAACATTGGCTAGATCAAGCAATGGTTAAGAATATCCAAAAGTACAAGTAGTTCTTGACTTACAACCACAACAGAGCCCAAAATTTCTGTTGCTAAGTGAGACATTTTACGACCATTCTTCCTACAGTTGTTAACTGAACCACTGCAGTTGTTAAATTAATATCATAATTCTTAAGTGAATCTGGCTTCCCCGTTGACTTTGTTTGTCAGAAGGTTGCAAAAGGAGATCAACATGACCTTGGGACACAACTGTCATAAATATGAGTCAATTGCCAAGCATCTGAATTTTGATCATGTGATCATGAGGATGTTGCAACGGTCGTAAGTGTGAAAAGTGGTCATGATATGAGTCACTTTTTTCAGTGCCATTGTACCTTTGAATGGTCACTCAATGAAGTTTGTAAATTGAGGACTACCCATGTTGGAGAAGACTCAGATTCCAAATCCTGGCCTAGCTACAAAACTTACTAGGTAGCCTTTGTGAAATCTACCTCACCAAGTTATGTGCTAATAAAAAGATGAAGGACCTGATCACACCAAGATTATTGAATCTGCCCACCCAGTGAGATCTAGTATGAAGAGTTTATTAAAGGTCTCACATTAGAGGGAATGACATAATTTTGTTTTACTGGTCATAAGCCAGTCAGAGTCCTTGAAAATGGCAATTATTTGGCATATAGGCCAAATAAAGTCTCGAATACCTTGGAAAAAAGGTGGGCATGCAAGTAGAATAAAACAAATCCAATTTGTACATTTTAATTGTAAATATGTGGTATATGCCATTGGGGTACCTTCTTGTATCTCAGCCAATAGAAAATATAGTTGATTTTTTTTAAAAGGTACCATATTTTTTCCCCCAGGCCAAACAATTCAAGATTATTGAGCTAAAATGCTCCACCTTTTGGGTATGTGTGCCAATATTTTTCAGTGGTGGCACTGAACTAATTTGAGATCCTTTGAAATGTGGCTTGGGGTATCAAAAGGTCCTCAGAATCTTTAATTGTGGCCTTTGTACAGTGTTTTGATACTGGGTCAATCAGTTGGAGCAGCTTTCCAAAAGGTGCTGCTGTTTTCTAGATAAGCTGAGTTGGTCAGTGACATTTCTTCTAGATCAGTGTTTTTAGATCATTGGTTAGAAATCTTATAAATGGCCTTGCTGGTTCTGGCCTGTATCCAGGGCTTTTTTCCTCATAGAACGCTCAGAACGGAGTTCCGGCACCTTTTTTGGATGGAACCTTGTAGGGTAGGCAAGGCGGGTTGTATGACACTTGTGAGTTCCGGCACCTTTTTGTTTTACAAAAAAAGCACTGCCTGTATGTATGTATGTATGTATGTATGTATGTATGTATGTATGTATGTATGTATATGTGTGTTTGCATGTGCGTGTATACATACATACATACATACATACACAGGCCTTTTTTGTTACTTTTCTCTTGCATAGAACCTGCGAGTCAGAACTCTTCATGGCTGCTCCTTCCAAAGCAGAAGCCAGAAACAGATCACAGGAGCCCTGAAGGAGAAATTTCTGCTGGTTGATGGAGAAATTGCAATCACTGGCAGCTATAGGTAAGAGCTCTTCCTTGCTTTTCTGTGCAATAAATGAAGGTGTTGTAGATCCTGGATTCCAGAAAGCAGCAAAATCAGGAATAGTTTATGGCTGCAAAGTCTGCAAACCGCCTCTCTAGGGATGTCGGGTTTTGATCAAGGAACAGCCCTGTGCCCTTAAGAGTATTTGAAATCAGCAAGTGAAGCTTTTCTCCACATGAATCCGATCACTCATTAAGCTCTGCATAATATTCTGCTCTCTTGGGAAGGTATATGACTCTCAATTAACAGGCAGCTTAATTTGGTAACTTTCCAAAGTTTCTCATTATCCAAAGTAAGTTTACCGCTTCATCGCAAGGCAAATTGAAGGGGATTCATTACAGGACAGCAGAGATGCAAATGGAGATATGTGGGATAGAAAGAAATGATAATTCAAAAGGAGCTATGCTCTCATGGGGTGTTCGTGCTGAATGGCTATATTTTCCCAAAGAGGATTCCTTGGGTTGGTTGATCCATGCAGATAACTCTGGGAATCTCCTTGCTTCCAGGCTTGGATAAGCATGAGACTATTTTAAATTCTGGTGGCTACCATGAAGATAGTTATGGCCATGAAACCAAAGGGGAAATTGATGTTCTTCATGCGATGGGAGAGTAAATTATGATATAATGGAAAATAACAGATTTGGGACAGAACACATACTATTAGCCAAAGACATAGCTAACCTCCCTCTTCAATCTCCATCACTTCTGCTCAGTCTTTGGTTATATTCTCCGCATCCTAACTCCTAGTATCAACCCAGTGAAGGGACTGTTCACATGGCACTGTGTTTGGGGTTAGATAATGTCAGAATGGTGCACCAAGGTTTATTAGAATAGGGGTAAGGAGATTGTACCTCTCTAGATGTTAGATTCCTGGAGTCATGGGAGTAAGAATTCAGCCACATCTGAAGGTGCAGAGGTTCACCAGCCTTTCTCTAAATGTCAGGACCCACCCCAATCCACATCTTAGGAAAACAAAAACTCTTGGAGTCAGTTCTAGTCCAAAAGGATTTTTTACTAGGACATGCTTGGTTGTGGAAACACAAGACAGGACTTGGTATTGTTTTACAAATTGAAACTTTATAAAGAGTTCCCAGTTCAACCCCCCTGCCCTCAACCCCATTTGGTCAGCCCCCCATCATTTTACTTCGTGTCATCCCTTTCGTGGGAAAAAGGGAACTTCAAATCTTTATGGTTATTGCCTTCTTCCTTTACAGATTCAAATGGGGACACAGGCCAGATGCCTTCTTCCCTAACCCTCCCTTGTTTCCCCAGTTCAAAAGGTTTCCCTTGGTCTTTGAAATAACCTAAGGCAGGCTGAATCCACATGCGCTCCTCCTTCCTCGGGAGATGGCAGAATCCATGGGGGGACGGATAATGTTTTAAACATACATTTATGAATGTGATATAAATGGATTCTGACACTAAAGCAGGGGTGTCAAACTGCTGGCCCCCAGGCCGGTTTCATCATACCGAAGCTGTGCCCACCCCATTCCCAGCAATGCAAAACGAGTCGCGATACGTCGTGACATGTCACGTGACGAGTTTGACACCCATGCTCTAAAGTGTTGGCTCAAATAAAAAGATACCTGTTTTCCATTCTCAGTGGAATCTTAGTTTTTTAAAAAAACATTATATAATTGGATTTACCCACATTTCTCATGTATAGATACTCTTATATAACTTTTTGTATGTTATTTCTTCTCACTATGACTTTGGGATGTTAAAGTTTTTGGAGACAGGGAGATAACATTGAGAATACCATAAAAAGGTAAAGGTAAAGGTTCCCCCGCACATGCATGCTAGTCGTTTCCGACTCTAGGGGACGGTTCTCATCTCCGTTTCAAAGCCGAAGAGCCAGCACTTGTCCGAGGACGTCTCCGTGGTCATGTGGCCGGCATGACTAGATGCCAAAGGCGCACGGAACGCTGTTACCTTCCCACTGTAGTGGTCCCTATTTTTCTACTTGCATTTTTTTACATGCTTTCGAACTGCTAGGTTGGCAGAAGCTGGGACGAGTAACAGGCACTCACTCTGTTACGCGGCACTCGGGATTCGACCTGCCAAACTGCCGACCTTCTGATCGACAAGCTCAGCGTCCTAACCCACTGAGCCACCGTGTCCCTTTCGAGAATACCATAGAAATATCTTAATACGTCACAGTGTATGAATGGGCAGAAAAGAAATATATAAAGAAATGGACCAGCCAGATGCCCATGTTAATGTGCTTTTCCCTATTCCCTGCGTCATCAGAAAAATATTCCAGCCTAAATTGCACTATCCAATGGCTGAGCCTCATCCTGCTTCAGGAACGAGAGGAGCAAGTGTGGCTGTCTTTATTTTTTTAATACAAGGCAAATTCAGACAGTATCAGTTAGATATCAATGGGCAGGTCTTCTTTGCAGAAGGCAGGTGCCCATTCCTTCTTGCAGTCCAAGCCGAAAACTCATCCAAAGCAATGCCCCTGTGACTAGGGAAAGTGTGCCCACAGTAGCTACAAGTGGCCAATAGTAGATCCCAGCTCCAATTGTGTCAACCACCAGATCGTTGATGAAATATCCTAAATTGTGTCCATGGTAAAATTAAGAAGAGAAGAGGAAAACCATTATTTTGAAACTGGAAGATGATCTTAAGGTCTCTTGGCTGAGTTCTGGGGAAGAGACCAGGGCAATATCAGGGCATCTTTGTGCCATGGCTAGGGGCTGCTGGATGACCTTGGAGAGGGTTGTGGAACATCAAGATATGTAATCAAGGATTAGTTATGGAGGAGGAGGGGGGAATTAGTGAACACTGTAAATGCTAAACAGCCCTAGGATGCTTGAAAGAAATTTTCAAACAGAAGTTTTTCACCCCATCAGCCTGGAGGGAGAAACAACCATCAGGACTGAACAGTCAAAAGATATTAAAGAAGGTACAGGAGAAAAGAGAAGGTACAAGATAATTCACGAAATTTCAGAGCTGAGGTAGCATGATTACCATGGGTTCATTAGTGGCCACCTCCCTCCTAGTGACTTTAAGCATCTTCCTAATATCGCCCAGCCATCGTTGAAGTGATTTTTAAAAAAGCTCATTACCATTATTTTGTTCGAACAGTTGAGTGTCTGTATAGATCAGGGGTCGGCAACCTCGGCTCTTTTATGACTCGTGGACTTCAACTCCCAGAATTCCTGAGCCAGCATAGCTGGCTCAGGAATTCTGGGAGTTGAAGTCCACGAGTCATAAAAGAGCCGAGGTTGCCGACCCCTGGTATAGATCAAGATTTTTCAACCTTGGCAACTTCACAATGTCTAACTATAGTTTCCAGAATTAAAGTTACCAGGGTTTAAAAAAAGGCACACTAATATAGTTGCTTGCTAGTGGAAAGGGGACCTGTAATAAATAACAGTACATTCAAATATTGGCAAGTGGGCTCCAATGTTATTTTTCGATAAGAATCGCCCAGATGGGTCAGGGGTGCGCAAGAGGATGGTTTGGTCTGTCTTTTGGTTTTGCCTCTGCCACTGAGCATGTCTTGTTCTGGAGCCTCCGAAACCTTGAATTAGGTACGCACGCACGCACACACCCCCACACCCACAGGAGTGATTATCTCTCATTCTGTTTCCACGCTGGAAGCTCTGCTACTGATCTGCCTGTTCTCCATAACTACTCACAGTGATGTCTGCCAAGTTGAGTGACAGATTATTTTGTCACTTTCCCAAAAGGCAGAATCTCTCTCTGCCTTTAATGAGATGCGTAATGGGGTAAGAAATACAGGAAGTTATGCTTTTGACAGCAGGGTATTCGAGAAAACGCGGCCTGCCTTCCATTTCAGTCTGCCTTACACACATTAGGTGCCTCTGGGTGTGCCAAAAAAAAAAGGGGGGGAGGGGGGGAAGGGGATGAGGATCCATATGTGAGCTTAAAGCTCTGCTGTTTTAATCGAAAGCCTGCCTTCACTGGGGATTCATACAAGTCCTGGAGGAAGAAAAGTTTAACTGGTTTTGATGCAACTGGAGAGGCCTTTCCTGGTTCGCTTTTCAGTTGTCCGCGGGAGAAATTAGACGATTGACGAGTGATGCGAGATCGAATTTGAGTCAGTCACCGGGATCAAAGATTTACTTTCCCGAGCTTTTGGACTCATGCTGGAGCCGATCTTCAGGGAATTTCTGTCTACTGAAACATGTTCTTTGGGCTGGTCTGTGAGTCGTGTTTATGTGGTGCCTTCCTATTGGCTGATTGGTGTGTGGATGGCTGGCAGTTGGCTGTCGTTTCCTTGTGCTGCCAAGGCCTCGTCTTCTAAGTATTTGATGAGCTGGTGGTAAATCAGCACTCCTGTTAACTGACAAGGGGCCCGTTTCCCAGGCTTCAATCTTTGTACCTACATGGCCAACGATCTTACTAGGTGTGAAATTAAATGAGTGTCCTTGTTCGTTGCAATGTGAGGCTATCAATAATTTCGGGTCTCCTCATCTGACCACTCGCTTGTGTTCTTGCAATCAGAAGAGTAAATCTCTGGTCCCGGTGACTGGCCCAAATTCGATCTCGCGTCATTATCCTGGGACACGTATATTTGCCTTCCTTTGTGATTGGTCAGTGAAGATGGGTAAAGAATTGAAGAGAACTCTCTGCTAAATAGATCATGACCTACGGAAAACCCCTTACGAGATTCAGCCAAGTAATCCTGAAGTCAGTCATTTCTTCAAGTTTCAGGAAATCCAGCTTCTCTTCCCAATTTCCCGTCCATATTCTTCTTGAGATCTCAAATACTACCAGCTCCAAGAATTCAGAAATTGTCTGTTCATTCTTCTTTTCATCCTCCACCCACCAGGAGATTTCATCCAATCTTTTGCCTATGAGAATAGTAGTATACTTTGCGCTGCTCCTTCGTTATATGATATCACATAATTTGACATCACTCCTCTGTGACGTCACCGGGTGGCCTTATTCCTGGTTCTCCAAATACGGTAGCTTTTGACACCCATTGTGATGTCATTGCTTAAGCAGTTATCACATTCTAGGAGGCTGTTGCCAGACATTCATTCTACTTTTTCAGCAGGTTAGAGTAGAAAGGCTGAAGGCTATGTAGCAAGAGGAGCAAAGAGCCAAGAGCTGGGATCCAGTTTTGTAGCTTAAAATAAGAAGTCAACTTCAAGAAAGACCAGCTGACATTAACTCTCTGGGAAGTTCCCGTAGATCAGCCAGAAATTGTCTTCTGTATCTGGTGGGTTTTATAAATCGCTACTGGAGGCTAGCCAAGGAGTGAAGTGGAAACCTACCTGAATTTCTGGAACCAGAGAGTCCATAAGTCTAATTTCTCTCCTAAGAAATAAAAACAAACACCACCCTTTGGGAAGTGCGGATCAAGGCACCCTGGTTTACCTCTAAAGCCAAACATCTTCTGTGGATTAGATGCAATTACATACTGAGCAATAGTACCAGACCTTCCAGATATAAGCAACTGAGATTCAGAATATTAGAGAAGAGATGAGTTATACTGCAGTCTCTTGTTGAAGGCCTAGGAAGAGAAGCTGTAAAAAAAAACCAGAAACATAATAAGTACCATCAACTGAATATTTTTTCCTTTGGACATTTTGATTGAAAGCTGGAAAAGTTGATCTGTTTTTGAAGTCTCTGAAGCCACAACCCTTCGAAAGCTGGTGAGGACACGCCAGCATTACAAAAAGGAGATCAGTTGGTACCTTTCTGGACCACTCTTAAAGTGAGAAAGAGTCCACACTGCAGAAGCACCACCTCCCCTGCATTGTGATGAAGTGTTCTTTGCAGCTTAGCCTGGTGTGCGTCTTGGTTTGCTTGCCGACTTCCACTTTCTCCAAAGACTGCATCTTTTGTGAAATTACTTCCTCAACAATATGTCCTGGCCTCAGGATGAGCTGCGCTGAAGACGAAGACTGCTTTGTGGGCGAAGGGGTAGCCTTGGGGGTTTCAGACATCATGAACAAGGGGTGTACCCGCTCCATCAACTGTGGCAAAGAGCAACCTGTTGCCCACATGGGTGTCACCTACAGCTTGGTCACCAACTGTTGTAAAGGGCATTTGTGCAATGGGGCTCAGTCCCTGAGACGCCTTTCCCTTTTCCTTCAGTTTGCCCTCATCAGCCTCCTGATGAGGTTCCTCTGATTTAAAAAAAAAAAGTTTCAAGCAATAAAATAATCAGGATATTTTTGGAAAGTTAAGTCCTTGCGTTTGTGGTGTGAAAAATGTGGTTACATGACCAGCTGCCATTGGAACTTTAGAACTCATAAATACCTTTTGGGGGGAGGTTTGTTGTAACTATGGTGGGTCATAAGTCAAGGACTACCTGTAATTGCATTTATGTCACAGCTTTTTTTTACAGTTGTGGGTTTAGGTAGCAATGCTATGGTCGTATGGAGGAGGAGGAGGAGGAGAAAGGAAAAACTGTGGATATCTATTGCTCTTCACTTCTAACCTGGCCTCTAACCAGTTAGTGGAAAATCCACTGGTAAAGGGTGGGTTAGGAGTTTGAAGCTGCCATTTTCCAGTCACGTGACTGCATTTTGGGCACTTGGCAGCCAGCTTGCTGTGTCCCCCAGAACCAATGGTTCTATTGTCTATATGTGTTCAAATATATACTTATAGGCCTCCAGCACCGGAATACCTCTTTATGGACCATCCAACATTGGAGCTTTCAGGAATAACAGAATAACACAGTTGGAAGAGACCTTGGAGGTCTTCTAGTCCAACCCCCTGCTCAAGCAGGAGACCGTATATCATTTCAGACAAGTGATTGTCTAATTTCTTTTTTAAAAAAACCTCCAGTGATGGAGCACCCACAACTTCTGAAGGCAAGCCACTGGTCAATTGTTTTATTACCTAAGAAGATTTAGGTTTATAGGTGGGTTTGCTGTACTGAGGCAAATGGCACATTCAAGAAACTAAAAGAAAACCCTGATGACAACACAATTCATTCAGAATATGTAGATTCCATGTTTACAGCCAGGTCCTTTGAGTCCATTAACACATCACATTTTGTTCCCTGTGGTGGTGGCAGCAGATTGCTGTGTGGAACACTGCCACCCTGCTGTCTCCCAAGTTTAGGCACAATTTCTCCTCGTTGCTTTTTGATGGCAGTGAATCATACGGACCAGCTTGCAATAATCCCAGTGCTCTGCTTCCTCAAATTTGGGGCAGGAATTTCTCCTGTGGTCACTCAGCTTGTGCATTTACTCCTCTACAGATTCAGATTAAGGGCTTGAACTTCTTCACAGGGACTCTGGCTTTGGTGAAGGTTTGGTT
Organism: Vipera berus; assembly: GCF_964194415.1. Lineage (NCBI taxonomy): Eukaryota > Metazoa > Chordata > Lepidosauria > Squamata > Viperidae > Vipera > Vipera berus. The sequence continues at coordinate 17,214,818 of NC_138205.1, forward strand.
AAGTTGTGTGCATTTTGGCAAAAGGAAAACGTTCTATCTTAAATTAGGAATTTGGAGTAGAAACTGTGCATAATTTGAATTGCTTTAGATACAAAAGGCAGCTGCGGAATATAGGATATTTGCCTTAAATTATTTATTCTCCACTTCTAATTATTCTCAGTAGCAACAACTTCCTGTCTTTTCATTGCTGTTCCCTGAATCTTTTCATCTGGATGCACCAATAACTGAATATGGAACTATAAAATCTTTAGAATCATAGGGTGAAAAGGGATCTTGAAGGTCTTCTAGTCCAACCCCTGCTTGAGCATGTAGAACAGTGATCGCCTGTTTCCTCAATTCAGTTCTGTGCAGTGGTGGGATTCAAACTGGTTCTCTGTGTGGATGCCGCTTTTGGAAGTCCATTCTGGGCCTGGGCAACAAAAAAATTAGCTACCAGTTCTGCCAAAGTGGTGCGAACTGGCTGAATCCCACCACTGGTTCTGTGTGATCTAATTCAGGGGAAGGTTTTTTATTTTTATTTTTAAGAAGAATGAAATTATTTAATCATGATGACAGTCCATTAAAAGGAAGGGGTATTTTAATTTTATTAGGATTACCCACAGACAGGGACATCGCCATTTCAGCTTCCTTACGGATGGGAGGTACGGTAAATGAGTCCTTCGGGAGAGGGGCGGTATATAAATCCAAATAATAAAATAAATAGAATTTGCCCATATATAGATCCAGACAATATCAGAGATATATCAGAGACCTGGTTCTATAGGTGGCTTCACAGGGTTGGACAATAACCTTCAATAAGCTCCCCCACAATTACTTCACAACAACCTCCTTGATTGCACAAATCAGCCATGTTTGACTGGTTTGGAAGGCCATGAATCACCTTCTGATCTGTAAATAGTTCTGCAGCTTAGTCAATTAATTTTCAACTCAGGTCTTGCTCCAGAAGATATGCTGCAAAGCGTCGCAGTGTTTCCTCTGGAGCTACAGAGAGGTCAATTCTCAGTGCTGGGGAAATGCCCTTCCTTCCTCCCTTTTCCTAGCACCCTGCTGCCATCCTCCCATCTTGAGAGAGGCTCTGCCACATACCCCATTCATTGGCATTTTGGTTTCTTTTTTTCAATGCTGGTAAAATGGGTGTGGCAAAATTGAGAAGAGTGGGGAAGGGGGTAAAAAAAGCAGGGGCCTTCAAACCTGGCCCCTTTATGACCTGTGGACTTCAACTCCCAGAATTCCTCAATCAGGCACGCTGGCTGAGGAATTCTGGGAGTTGAAGTCCACAGGTCATAAAAGGGCCAAGTTTGAAGACCCCTGGGGTAAAGCCTTGTTGCCATTTCATAAGCCCTTCTCACGGCCACTGTCAGGCTTCAAAAACCAAGAAAGACGGGTTGAGGTTCTCAAAGCAGTTTCCTTTATTGTTCCTCACCTAAAGACACAACAAATCTTATCAAACTACAGCAGACTACTTGCACCATAAAACATAGTTTGGTCTAGTGGTTGAGGCTTCAGGCTAGAAACCAGGAGACTGTGAATTCTAGTTCCGCCTTAGGCATGAAAGCTGGCTGGGTGACTTTAGGCCGGTCACTCTATCTCAGCCCAGCTCACTGCAAAGGGTTGTTGTTGTGAGGAAAATAGGAGGAAGGCATAGATTTGTCACCTTGAGTTATTTATAAAAATAATAAAAGGATATAAATAAAATATTATGGGAACTATTAGAGAGGAGCTGTCTTCGCCCTCTTTCTCCCACACAAACTATGTAAACTGTGATGTCTCTTGCTCCTCTAGCATTCTGGGAATCCAGCTTTTTTTTTTAATCACCATCAGGCAGAGAAAACATTGTATAATACGGTTGAGACAACACCAGTGAGAATCTTTGCAGGGAGCCAAAACACTTTAAAATGATGCGGTATATCTGTGGAAATATCAAGGTTCTCCTAACAAGATCTAATCAGGAAATCAAAACCATTCTCTTCCTAGCAGAAATTTTGTTCTGAAATACAAAAGTCAGTTGGAGTAGTGAATGTGCAATTAGCCATGCCTTCCCTTGGAATTCTGTGTATACGATTGTTACTTCCTCTGAAATAAACTTTACATCGGCACATCCAGCTCATTATTTCCAGTAATTGCTGAAATAAGAATTTCTCACTAAATCTTTGCTCTGTAATGTAGGCCTTTCTAGTGGTAAAAATTCTTCCCAGCATGATTTGGGCTTTCACAACGTGAATAAAATATTATGGTGGTTTTTAAACTGCAAGCAAGTGATTCCAAAGCCTTCTTATTTTTTCTTAGAGCTTTTAAAGAGGGGAACACTATGGCAATAGACATGGGAAATCAGTACGAAAACTAGCAAAACAGGATTGCTATCTGTCTATTAATCTTGAGAAATTTCCTTTAAAAAAACACTTCCTCTAACTAAATGTATCTGTGTCAAAAGAAATGCTCAACGAACAGAAATAAAATACTCAAGAATAGGTTATGTTTAGCCTGGAGAGCTGAAGATTAAACAACAGCGGGGGACACGTCGGCTTTTTTTCAAGCATCTGAAGGACTATCCCATAAAATGAAACAAGTAGCCACGTTCACATCACACTTATCAAGTCAAAGACCTAAGATGTCATCCGGGGTGTCTACAGCGAGAGTCAAAAAAGTCAAGATGGTGCTTTGCTTATATAGGACGGGGTTTTTGCTTGTATAGTTGAGGCTGCCGTTGTGATTTTTTTTTTAAAAAAATCCTTTCTGCAGATACCCTTGAATTTCATCCAAATGTAGTAGCCCATTTGTTTCTGAGTTAAGATTGAGAGCAACCCCCTCTAAAATATGCAAGATTAATTGCTGAGTGACTCACCTAGTTCTGTCTTTGAGCCTCTGGCAGAGACAGAAGGCTAAAGTGAACCCATAAAATGAAGATTTTCCAGTTGTGGCAGCTCAATTTTTTTTTGTTTTAAAAGGTAAAGGTAAAGGTTCCCCTGCACATGCGTGCTAGTCGTTTCCAACTCTAGGGGCCGGTGCTCATCTCCGTTTCAAAGCCGAAGAGCCAGCGCTTGTCCAAGGACATCTCCGTGGTCATGTGGCTGGCATGACTAGATGCCAAAGGCGCACGGAACGCTGTTACCTTCCCACCGGAGTGGTCCCTATTTTTCTACTTGCATTTTTACGTGCTTTTGAACTGCTAGGTTGGCAGAAGCTGGGACGAGTAACAGGCGCTCACTCTGTTACGCGGCACTCGGGATTCGACCCGCCAAACTGCCGACCTTCTGATCGACAAGCTAAGCCTCCTAACCCACTGAGCCACCGTGTCCCTTTTGTTGTTTTAGGTTGTTTTTTTTAAGGGCAAAACAGACTTTCCGTTCTTTTATCCCTATTGATTCTTTCTCCATCTGCCCAATACAATATATCTGTGGGAATTTTGTCTTTTTTTCCCCTCCCTTTTCCTAAAATGTTTTGGGGGAAAAAGTGCAATCAGCTGAAAACATGATTGTGATAGTGGCCAAGATGGCTGCTCCTGATATCGCCAGGTCAACGCTTGGTTCATCTGGCACTGCAACATTGCGTCAAAAAGCCAAAGTGGGGTTTTTTGGGGTCATTGTGGAGATCAGGATTAAGAGTGTAAGAACATAGGCAGTGCCTTACTGCAGAGGTCCCCAACCTTTTGGGCACCAGGGACCAGTTCTGTGGAGAAAGGTTTTTCCATGGACTGGAAAGTGCGTGGTTCTGTGTGCTGCCTGCATCCTGCGGATGTGACTTTGCTTGTTTGTGCGGACCGGTTGCTGGCATGCTACGGACCGGTACTGGACGACGGACCGGGGGTTGTGGACCCCTGCCTTACTGGATTGGACCCTTTGCCCTCTACTCCAGCAGTCAGTTCTCACAGCAGCCAACCAGCTGCACAAAGGAGTCCAGACTAGACTCTCTCAGCAGATGGCCTTCAAGGTTAATCTCCACTGATCGTCAATGATTGAGGCTATTAGTTATAAGCAATAAACAGAAGTCAGGTAATAGATTTTGGCTGAACATTGGGAGAAATTCTTTTCATGGTGAGAGCTGGTTGACAGTGACACTGCCTCCTTTATGAGGTAGCACTTACTGGTGGAATAAGTGTTATGGTTTGGCCATATGTAGCTTAATAATATGGCTACAGAAGCTTCTTGCCTTGTGGACTTTGTCTTGTGGGAGGTGATCACTAAGTCTAAAACTCATCCGATTCTATGAATTGAATCTGACTTAATCCACCCTACAATTCAGCAGTCCCCACTGCTTTCTGCTAATGCATCAGTAAATGTTGCATACCAGACTTGATTAACTAGGCCAGTTAAAAATTTAGAGTTGCATTTGCACTGCTGTTATCCTGGGTTTTTTTTTTATCCTTTAGCTCAGGGGTATCAAACTGCCAGCCCAAGGGCCGGATGCATCATAGCGAAACCACACCCAGCCCATTGCCGGCAATGGCAAAAAAGTCGCGATAGGTTACGTCATGACACGTCACGTGATGTTGTGAGTTTGACACCCCTGCTTTAGCTTGTAGATGAGGCCAGACTATCTGGATCATCTGTAGTTCAGTTTGTTGTTACCGTACAGGGCAAACCAAGAAATGGATGGATGCATTCTTCTTCTGCATATCTTAATGGATGCATTCACACAATACACTTAAGCTTAAGTGGAGAACCTTGATTGTAAACAGATTAACAGTAAAATGATAGGTCTATATCAGGATGTTTGCTTGACCTATCCCTCTCAGAGAATGCAAGATGAACTTTGCCAGATCCTGTTTCCCACAGTGGCAAATCTGATGCTTTGTGAACATTTGCCAGCATGGCAGCACAGTAACCCTTTCGAATTGTGGTCTCCAAGCAACTGGGGTTGAAAGGTTTATTTATTTATAGTTTATTTATTAGAAGTATTTTTATACTCTTGCTTATTGCAAAGAATCTTGAAGTGGTTTATAAGTCCGTCAAATCTTAAGATTTTAAAATCAAAATTAAAAGCATTCCATTAAACGTTGCTAAGGAGAATTAACAGCCGGAGGATGCCAATTTTAAAAAGCGAGTTTTTAAAAGACTTCTAAAGCACATTAGTCTTAGGTCAGATGTATTGCAGAGGGAAGGCTACGCCAAAGGACAAGGTATACTGCCAAAGACCATGGAGGCTTCATTTAATTGTGCTTAATTTGAAAGACTATATTTAAAAGCCATCTGGGGCAGGAATGCACTAACTTGGTCCGTCGGATCTTTGTTCTGTTTTACTGGAATTCAGTGAGTGGTTGACCAGAGCCAAATGAAAAAAAGATGAGTTTATCTTGATCACAGGAATTTATTTTCAATATTAAAACTGAGGTGAGCTCTAAGCCTTTGAAGACAAAAATCCATAAATCTTAATCGAAAGTAGTGCAGCATTACTACAAATGATGGCATACATCCTACAAATGAACTAAGTCTTGCATGCACAAAATTTCTTTGTCTTGTCTTGAATCTCCTGCTTAGTCATTCCACTGAGTGCTCTGGTGTGACTAGAGAAAAGAATCTGCTTATGAGGTACCATGCATAATTTGATAAATTTCCTGTCATACTCTCTTAATCATATTTTTTTCGTGTGTGCCTTTTCCATCTCTATATTTATCTCTTTGGGCAGCAATGATTTGGATAGGGCAAAACCAATCTAGATACAGGTAGTCCTCGACTTACAACCACTTGTTTAGCAATCGGTGGAGTTACAACAGCACTAAAAAAACGGTCCTTGCACTTAAACCCGCCAGTCACGTGCAGAAAATTTGGGCATTTTGTAACTGGCATATATTTAAGACAACTGTAGCATCTTAGCATCATGCGATGGCTATTTGCAACCTTCCCAGCCAGCTTCCAACTAGCAAAGTCAAAAGGGGAAGCCAGAGTTATTTAACAACTGCTTTATTCCCTTAACAACTGCAGTGATTCATTTAACTGTGGCAAAAACAGTCATAAAAATTGGACGCGACTCACTTAACAGCCATCTCGCTAAGCCATGGAAAGCTAATGCCGCTTGGGGGTGTGTGTGAAAGCCCTAATAAGCAGGCATATACATAGAATGAAGGCTACTGCTAAGCTTGTAAGCCGCCCTGAGTCTTCGGAGAAGGGCGGGATATAAATGGAATTAAAATAAAAAAAAAATAAAAAAAAATCAGGTTCCAGTTGTGGCCATAAATCGAAGACTACCTGTACACTGGTTAAGGAGACAAGTCTTAGGGAGGGAGAGCTTGTTACTCGTCCCAGCTTCTGCCAACCTAGCAGTTTGAAAGCACGTAAAAATGCAAGTAGAAAAATAGGGACCACTACGGTGGGAGGTAACAGCGTTCCGTGCGCCTTTGGCGTCTAGTCATGCCGGCCACATGACCACGGAGATGTCCTCGGACAAGCGCTGGCTCTTCGGCTTTGAAACGGAGATGAGCACCGGCCCCTAGAGTCGGAAATGACTAGCACGCATGTGCGGGGGAACCTTTACCTTTACCTTTATCCTGGGTAACTAGTGACTTCTATTGGGTTTCAGAGAGGGTTTGGGGATTTTTCTTCTGGATATATGTGGTTGGCCAGGGTTTCTCAGCCTTAGTTACTTTAAGATGTGTGAACTTCAACTCCCAGAATTCTCCAGACAGCCATGCTGGGTTGAAGACCACACATCTTAAAGCGGCCAAGGTTGAGAAACACTGTGGTAGGCAATTTGACTAAGCCTTTGGTCTTTGCCCAAAATCCCGGTAAGTCTGTGACCAGGGCCTTGGATTCGATGACATCTCTTCTTTTTCGGTGATCAATGTGCCTATTTTTCTGAAGAACTGTAGATGATGAAAACAGCAGAAGAAAGCTATTGGAGAAAGAGGAAGAGCAAATCCAACCAAGCAGATGTGAAAACCCCAACTCAACCCTGGCAAGGCCAAGTGGCAATGAATACTCGGTTTTTCTGGTGCCAGGGATTTCCATCCCTTCAGAGATGGTGTGCAGCTGGTGGTCTTTCTGAACTCACAGCCCCTGCTCCATGAACACGTAGCAGCTGTGGACAAGTTCATCTCGTGCACCAACTGTGCTCCTTCCTGAACTGGAAATCTCTTCTCACAATCTTTCACGCTTTGGTCACTTCACATGGGGACCACTGCAAAGTTGGGGCTACATTTGAAGGTTTCTCGGAAGCTAAGCTGCTAAGCTAAGCTAAGCTAATGCAGCAATCTCGACACTTATGAGGAATTGCTTTGTTATGTGAATTGAACTGATTACCACTGAGTGCAATCTAAGGTGCTAGTTATCCCCTATAGAGTCCTTCGTGGCAAAGGGAATGGTTATTGAGGGACTGCCTATCTCCTGTCATGTCTGCCGGTCCTATAAAGGAGGGGTCCTCAACCCCTGGGCTGCAGCCTGTTGGGAACCGGGCCACCACAGCTGCGGCCGAGCGCACAAAGCTTCATTTGCACCCGCAGGGGGGATTTAGGTTGCGTGCGCAAGACTATTCCCTCCCCCCCGCTGCTGAAACCACTAAAGCCATCACCACTGCCACCGGTCCACAGAACCAAAAAGGTTGGGGACCCCTGCTATAAGGTCTAACTGAATGTTACATGGGAAAGACTTGGGAGGACTGGATCCAGAGATGCTGCCAAGGGAACTCTCAGATAAAAGACAGCATAGCCTGCAGATGACTAATGGGTAAGGCAAGAGGCTACGAAAAGACCCTAGTTTCTCTGGCTGTAAGGGAGACAGGGGAAGAATTGTACTTTCAGACTTAAGATTGTGTTAATAGTTTTAAATCAGGGGTCTTCAAACCCGGCCCTTTTATGACTTGTGGACTTCGACTCCCAGAATTCCTCAGCCAGCATGCCTGGCTGAGGAATTCTGGGAGTTGAAGTCCACAAGTCATAAAAGGGCCAAGTTTGAAGACTCCTGATTTAAATAATAAAGTAGAATTTGCTCATCTAGTTGTGATTTCTGTCTGGCTTACCCTGCAAGGCTGACATCAATCTTGCTGAGAGTACAACTCTTGCCCTCACCTCATCTCCTATACAACCTGAGAAACTCTTTGAGCCTTTTGCCTTGCCCACTGCAGGTAGTCTTTAACTTACAATAACAACTGAGCCCAAAACTTCAGTTGCTAAGCAAGACAGTTCTTAAGTGTACTGTGCCACATTTTTTTTATTTTTTTTTTAAATTTTAATTCCATTTATATCCCGCCCTTCTCCGAAGACTCAGGGCGGCTTACAAGCTTAGCAGTAGCCTTCATTCTATGTATATGCCTGCTTATTAGGGCTTTCACACACACCCCAAGCGGCATTATTACAAAGTCAGCTTAATTGCCCCCAACAATCTGGGTCCTCATTTTACCTACCTCGGAAGGATGGAAGGCTGAGTCAACCTTGAGCCTGGTGGGACTCTGTAGTTATCCTAGACTCCCAAAGACCTTTTTGCCTCCTCCATTTACAATTGTAAAGTTCTGCATTCCTGTCTCTAGTGATAAACCTCTGCCTCCTCCATTTACAATTGTAAAGTTCTGCATTCCTGTCTCTAGTGATAAACCTCTGCCTCCTCCATTTACAATTGTAAAGTTCTGCATTCCTGTCTCTAGTGATAAACCTCTGCCTCCTCCATTTACAATTGTAAAGTTCTGCATTCCTGTCTCTAGTGATAAACCTCTGCCTCCTCCATTTACAATTGTATACAACAAATACCTCTGCCTCCTCCATTTACAATTGTATATAACAAGACTTGTCTCCTGTAATTGCCCTCGCCTCAAGATATGGCTTCCTGTCTCCTGTAATTGTCCTTGCCTCAAGTTATGCCTTCCTGTGATAACCCTTGTCTTCTCTGTTAGCATTTGTATACGATAAGTTATGCTTTATTGTTTCCTGTGATGACCTTTGCCCTCTTCATTAGCAGTTGTATGCAATGAGCTGTTTTCCTATGACCTTCCATATGTTACTTCCTCATGTGTGTACTTCCCCCTCCCTGGTGAAACTGCTCAATAAAAGAGTGCTGTGCAAAGCTATTCGGGGGGCAACACCATCCACCCCGGGCACTCTGTGCTCTCTCACCTTGAACAAACTTGTGTTGGTGCCTCAGTTTGTCCTAGGATTCTGTTCCTGCGCTATCGCAGTTCCCAAGTGTGACCGTCGGAACGCCCGGCACACTGGGTCGGTGGCAAAGGGCAAAATCCTTCCATATTCAAGGTGTTCACCCTTGCGAGGGTCCCTCTAAATTCTCACCCCTGTTACGGGGCTCTAAGAGTTGAGGCCGGAACCCTGATCGGTCGCTCGACGCGACAGGACTCGAACCTGCACTAATTGCAGGCAGCTGGTGTAGACCCTTTGGCCATCGTTAAACTGTAGTTGCTAAGTGAACCATGTGGTCATTCAGTGAATCTGGCTCCCCACCTCCACCCCCACTGACTTTGCTTTGTCAGAAGCAGGCCGGGAAGGTTACAAATGGTGATCTCATGACTCTGGGACAGGGCAACTGCCGTAAATGCATGCCCATTGCCAAGATCCCAAATTTTTATTGCGTGACTGTAGGGATGATGCAACGGTTGTAACTGCGAGGATTGATCATAAGTCATTTTTTTCAGTGCTATTGTAACTTCAAGCAGTCAGTCAACAAATGGTTATAAGTCAGGGATTTCCTGTACAGACATGAGCGAAAAGGCTTCAATCAATGGTATATTCAAAGTTCTGCCCATTTTTCTCTGGCTCACAGATAAAGAGGAGATGGGACTTTGATGGCATCGTCACGGCTGCCATCTTAACTTTTTTGACCACTCTGTAGAAACACGTTTTCCAAGAATGGGCTTCTGGGCAGGGCCAGACAATGACTGAGAAGCATTCATGGCAAATAAAATTAAGCTTTTCTTGTATTTCCACGAGAAAGTTCAGAATCTGAAGTGACTAAGATGCACAGCCAAAATTCTTTTTTTTCCCCCAACAGCTTCACCTGGACTGATGCTCGTTTGAACCGCCACCTGGTCACTCGCCTTACGGGAGAAGTGACTGAGGCATTTGACCAGGAATTTCGCACATTGTATGCGGCTTCCTGCCCCCTGCCAGCCCTAGAGATGCCCCCTCACCTCCAGCTTGCTTCTGTGGCCCCGCTACCTAGCACCAATGGGCCAGATGTGACCCCGTACAAAAGTGTGTTGGATGGGGTGCAGCTGTCCCACAGAATTGCAGAACGACGCTCGGTGGCCCCTCAACCCGTGGCCAAGAGCCGGGCAGGTGAGTGGGAACTTGTGTTAGCTTCGCCGGCTACTGCTGAAGAGCCCATGTTGCCTGCCTCTCCTCCCAAAGCATCTCTCCGAAATCAACTTGCAGCATGGCGGGGTGTGGACCATTCTGGAGGGGGCCAACAGGGATCTCCTGATGGGCCCAGCGCTCTTAGCGATATCTACAGGAACGTCCAACGAAACCGACTCTCCACTGCCAAGACTACTGGGGCCCGCCCCAGCAAGTCCTTATGGGACCTCAGCCGCTTGAGCCAGCTGTCTGGGTCCAGCACAACAGGCTGGGGACGAAATGGCATAGACTCTGCTGAGGAAGCTAAAGTAAGTAATGCCTATTTCCCACCCACCCACCCCAAGGCTACAAATATGTTCACCAAATACTCTAGCCTGCAAGGAAGCAACTGCATTCAACCCTGTGCGCTTGCTCTGTCAGCTAAGTTTGTCATTCAAAGTCTCTCAACCTTAGCAAATTTAATATGGGTGGACTTCAACTCCCCTAATTCTGGGAGTTGATGTCCACCCATATATTAAAGTTGCCAAGGTTGCAAAATACGGCTGTACTCGGCTTAAACCAGTATTTCTCAAACTTGAAAGCAAAGACATTGTGGACCTCAGTTCTGGGAGCTGAAGTCCAACAGGTCTCAAAATTGCTAAATTTGAGAAAAGCTTGGGTAGCATAAGCTCTGGTTAGACTAAGTGTTACGTAAAGGAATGGCGGCTTGACAGCTCCCCTTGAGGGGTGAAGCCAGCAGGGGTGAAATGGATAGAATCCCGTTTCTTTCCACCTTTTCAGAGTGCAAACTGCCACCCGCTTCTGTTTTTATTCTTTCCCTCTTGGGTGAAATCAGGGTGAGCCGTTGATACTGTCATTGTTTTTGAATCAGCAGAAGTGACAACTTGTCTTCCAACCGCTTTGGTGAGAATTGGGAAGTGGGAATGGAATGCCAGGGGACAACTGGGCTTAGTTGCCACATTGTGTCCCAAAGGCGCTTTTTCAAAAGGCAGCTGGTCTTTTTTTGGAGGGGTTTTTTTCCTTGAAAACATTTCACTTCTCATCCAAGTATCTTCTTCAGTTCTGAGTGAGAACTGTGGAAGCTTTTTGGAGGAGAAGCAAACTGTTTTCAGGGGGGGGAAAAACCCCAAGAAAGTCCAGTTGTTTTCGAAAAGCACCTTTGGGACAACCATGATCTGGATGATTCAGAATCTCCATAGACAATTATAAATACTGTGGAAACCTATCCTTTGCAGACCGGAAATCGTGGCTTTAACATGTTATATACACAGTGAATTATGATTTATAACCATACCTTAGTGAATACAGCGACGGTCTTAACTTCTTTTCACAAGCCAATGTAGTGAAATGGTGGGGGGGGGAATAATGCAAATGCTTTGATCAATCCTGGGTTGCAATCCCAGAATACAGTCCTAGGCTGCATTAACAGAGGGATAGAATAAAGATCACGTAAAGTATTAGTACCGCTTTATAAAGCCTTAGTAAGGCCACACCTGGAGTACTGGATCCAGTTTTGGTCACCACATGATAAAAAAAGATGTTGAGACTCTGGAAAGAGTGCAGAGAAGTACAACAAAGGTGATTAGGGGACTGGAGGTTAAAACTATGAAGAATGTTTGTAGGAATTGGGTATGGCTAGTCTACTCTAGAGAAAAGGAGTAGGGTGACCTGATAGCAGTATTCTAGTATTTGAGGAGTGCCCAGAGAAGATGGGGTCAATCTATTCTCCAAAGCACCTGAAGGCAGAACAAGGAGCAATAGATGGAAACTAATCAAGGAGAGAACTGACCTAGGAGCTAAGGAGAAATTTCCTAACAGTGAGAACAATTAACCAGTGGAACAGCTTGTTTTCAGAAGTTGTGGGTCCTCCATCACTGGAGGTTTTAAGAAGAGATTGGACAGCCATTTGTCCACAGATCCACATTCTTCAAGTTACTTGGCAAATGTGATTGTTGTGTTGTTATCATATTGTTCACAAAATGATGCATGAATCAGAGAGAATTTCCAGAGAGAAATATGGTTTACGCCACCCTCCCCCATTCTTCTTTCCATAAAGCACATTTGATTTTCGGCATATTCCCTTCTCCTTCGCAGCTTAAACTCTCAACTCCCCAGGAATCCAAATATCTCTTGTAATTTAGGTTTCCATAGAAACCAATAATTTCAGTACTGTCTAATCCTGGTTTGTTCAGAAGGTCAAATGGAAGACCCTGAAACGAGCAGTAATTATATTTTCTGGTTTTGCTTTCCCCATGAATTCTGGATGTGTATAGAAGAAAAAGCTTGGCTGTTTGTAAATTCCATCTGTGGTCTCACCAACATTCATTCGGTGCTTCTTGAGGCATTCCAGCTGCTGCAAAAACCAAATCTGGGGATGTTGTGTTGTCAGGAGTTTTGATTATTGTGAAAACCAAATTATCACTCTTCACTTCCCTCCCAAATCTTCGATACATAACAGGACCATATTTCCCCATTTTAATTACATGAATTAAAACTGCCAAATATGATTGGTGAATTTTAAATAGTATTATTACCTTAAAACACACAGAAAGAAAGCAACAGGAATGTTACTTTCTCAGTGATTATGTTTGCACCATATGCTAAGCCATGATCTCCATAATCATTATTTAATAAACTGGCTGGGTGTAGACAGTAGCTGAGCCAACCACATTTTAGCCTTGTACGTTGTGTGAACTACGCCAATCTGAGATATTTTCATGCAGCTAAACCACCTCTACAAACTACCTCCCCCTCCCCATTTTTGTTCCTACCTCCTAATCAAGCTAAGCTAATTATTTAAAACTGGCAAGTGATTAGGTATTCTGATTTTAGAAGCACAGAATTTGGCATCTTTCCTGTAAGCACAGGGCTCAGATGAGAATAAATATTTAGCATCAATGGATCATTTTTCACGTATTCAACGTCCGTCTGATACCTACATATTATGTTGTTGTAGCTGAATATTACCCCTCTATAGAGGGGTATTTCTCAAACAATGAATAGTTTTCTAGGCCAGGGATTTTCGAACTGTATTACAAAAGGAAGGGAAGGGAAAGGGAGAAGAGGAGAGACAATTTTGGATCACTAGACCTTTGCCTTGACTGGAGTTTTGGGAAATTTTTAACAGGCTTTTACATATTGAAAAAGTTTGAAATGCTCTGCTAAAGGCTGCCTGGGGAGACAAAATTGGACCTTTTCCAGCTCCTAGCCAAACTATAATCCAGCAGGAATAACAGTGTTTGACAGTGCCTTGAACAGCTAGCTAATATATAATAAAGTTATGATAATAATAAAGGTTAGCCCACTCTACAGATCTATAGGTCATTACTAACATTGTCTGCTCTTTGCCATTATTTTTTTTTTTTTTTTAAATTTTTTATTAAATTTATTATTTAAAAACATTGGACACAGTACCAGCGAGCTGACAAACCTTTTTGTCTACAATGTTTAAATATATATATATACATGTATATATGTACATCAAAAATACACTTAAATACACTTAGATTACAAATCGGTGAAATACCACAATATTTAAAACAGTGAGCTAGTCTGTAAAACCTAATAGAGACCTTTCTTTTTATCCATCCAAAGATACAATTTGTTCCAAATTCTATAATAGTCTGATTGATCTTTATTCTTTAATTCCAAAGTTAATTTGTCCATTTCAGCGCAATCCCAAATTTTCCTAATAACCTCTTTTTGTCCTGGGATCTCATTCTTTTTCCATTTTTGCGCAAATGATATTCTAGCTGCTGTGATAATATGGATCGTTAAGTATAGCACATCTTTAGGATATTTCTCTTTCGTGATTCCCAACAAGAAAAGTTCTGGACTAAACTCCAGATCTTGTTTCAATATTTCTTTCAGCCAAATCCAAATCATTCTCCAAAATTTTTGTGTTTTACTGCAAGACCACCACGTGTGGAAGTATGTGCCTATCTCTTCAGAACACTTCCAACATTTGGGAGATGCTGTTGTGTACATTTTTGCTAAGCGGGCTGGGGGAAGATGCCATCGGTAAAACATTTTAAATAAATTTTCTTTATACGATGAGGCCAGTGTTATCCTTTTATTCCTATCCCAAATTGTTTGCCAAGTATCTAGGTCGATGTTATGTCCTAAATTGTTAGCCCAGGTCAACATGGGGTCTTTCACTTGCTCTTCAAACAGCTTATATCCCAAAAGTAATTTATAAAAATTCCTTATTTGTTTAGAGTCCGGTCCCAATAATATTTTGTCCAATGCTGTTTCAGAGGTATATATCCCCCATTCATTTTTATCCTTCCTAAATCTCGATTGGATTTGTAAGTAGGCCCACCAATCGAGTTTTATACCTTGTAATTCTAGTTCATTCCTAAGTTTCAATTCCCCCTCCTCATTCAGAATATCCTTGTATGAGATTATGTTACCCAAATCAAACAGATTTGGGTAAACTATCGCTTCAAGGGTGGATAGCCAGACCGGTATTTTGGTGTAATTGTGAGATCTAATTTTTTTCCAAGTATTAAGTAGCGCTTGCCTGATCCGGTGTCTTTGAAAATGCGAGAAAAGACCTTGTTTCTCCGTCCATAGGAAAGCATGCCAGCCATATTGCAAATCGTGACCCTCTAAAGTTAATAGTCTTCTATTTCTCAAGATTACCCATTCTCTAATCCAGCTCAGGGCCGCGGCGTGGTAATATAATTCCCAGTCTGGCAATCCAAAACCCCCATTTTCCTTCGTGTCTTGTAAATATTTCAATTTAATTCTTGGTTTTTTCCCCTGCCAAATAAAATTTAGTGATAATTTATCCAAATTTCGAAAAAATTTAGAGTCGAGTTGAATTGGGATATTCTGAAACAGAAACAGGATTTTAGGCAGAATATTCATCTTAATGACAGCGATTCTTCCCAATAATGAGAGTTTTAGGTTTCCCCATCTTTCCAGATCACCTTTTATTTGGTTCACTACATTATCATAATTATCCTTTTTGAGTGAAGTGCATCTAGCCGTAATGTTAATCCCTAGATATTTTATTTTCTTGACTATTTCTATATCCATGATTTCGGCCAGATTACCTTTTTGTTTATTGGTCATATTTTTAACAATCATCTTGGTCTTATTTCTATTTATTCGCAGTCCGGCAACCTCACCATATTTAGATAATTCTTCCAATAGCTTTGGTCCCGTCTGACATGGATCCTCCATAATAAAAACCAGATCGTCCGCGAAAGCTTGCAATTTAAAGGTTTCCTTTTTAATGGTTAATCCTTTTATCTTTGGGTCGTTTCTTATAGTTCTCGTTAATACTTCAAGAGTCAATATAAACAGCAATGGTGATAAGGGGCAGCCTTGCCGTGTTCCCTTTTGAATTTGAAACTTGCTAGATGCTTCCCCATTAATAATTATTTTTGCTTCCTGATTGTCATAAATTGCCCTAATTATATTTATAAATTTTTCACCCATATTCATAAAGCTAAGCTGTTGGCACAAAAAAGACCATTTAACATTGTCAAATGCCTTTTGGGCGTCTAAGAAAAGTAATGCCATCTGTTGTTCGCTATGTAATTCATAGTACTCCAATGTATCTAATATTATTCTAATGTTGTGCTTAGTGTGTCTCTTAGCGAGAAAACCATTTTGATCTGCGTGTATGAAATCATTCAGAAATCGTTTCAATCGTTCCGCTATAATTGATGTAAATATCTTGTAGTCCGAGTTAAGAAGTGATATGGGTCTGTAATTTTGGATTAATGTATGGTCTGTGTTATCTTTCGGAATAAGGGTTATGTTTGCCTCTAGCCAAGATTTAGGCGTCCTTGCGCCTTCTAATACTGCGTTAAATACCTCCACTAGGGGTTGAGCTAGGATATTTTGTAATTCTTTATAAATTTCTGATGGAAGACCGTCGGGTCCCGATGCTTTATTATTCTTTTGTGCATTAATAGCTTTTATCACCTCAGATAGTCGAATTTCCTCGTTTAACATATTTCTGGTATCTTCTGTGACCTTAGGTAGTTTGGCTCTTTGAAAATATTCCTCCATTTTCTCCACACTTGCCTGACTATCTTCTTTGTATAAACGTTCGTAAAATTCCTGGGCTATAATTTTTTTTTTTTCCTCCTGGTGGAATATTCTCCCTTCCTCATCTCGTAGTTCGTGAATCCAGTTTTTCCCCTTTTGTTTTCCCAATTTATATGCGAGCCACCGGCCCGGTTTATTTGCATTTTCAAAAAAATTTTGTTTCGTGTTTCTCAATTGTTGTGCTAATTTCTCTTTGTCTAGAATGTTAAGTTTGTGTTTAATCAGATCCATAGATTGCTTGATATTCTCTTTTTGTGGATCTTGTTGGAGTGTAACTTCTAAGCTCTTATATTCCTCTTCTAATCTTTCCCGTTGTTGTCTTTTCCCCTTATTTTTATATACCATATATGCCCTCGCTACCCCTCTCATCATTGCCTTAGCTGTATCCCAATTGTTTTGTACTGAGGTGTCTATAGCTTTATTTTCCTTAAAGAAAAAACTTAGTTCTCTCTCCATCTTAGATTTGAATTCGTCTTCTTTTAAAATTGCTCTTTGAAGCGTCCATCTGGGTATTTTTTTGGAACCTTTCCAGATAAGTTTAATAGGATTGTGATCTGCCCAAGTACCTGTCGCTATATGTACCTCGTCTATTTCTGAACTAATTTCTTTCGTCATCCATACCATGTCTATTCTAGACCATGAGTTATGTCGGTTGGAGTAATATGTATATTGTCTAGCCTTACGATTTCTTTCCCTCCAGACATCTTGGATATTTAGTTCCTCAGCCAAGTTAAGAAAAGATCTCGGTAGAGTTCTTCTCTTCTTTTTCCTAAGCGTCTTTCCCATATAATCCAAATTTATATCTAGGATAGCATTAAAATCTCCTATTAAACAAATCTCCTCATAATCAATGCTACATATCTTATTGTGAAGTGTTTTGAAAAATTGTTCTTGGTTATGGTTTGGGGCATATATCTCTACCATCATGACCTTCCTGTGATTTATTATAACCTCGACTATCAGTATTCTACCCTCTTTATCGTTATAAATTTGTTTTGCAGTCAATTTTGGGTTTACATATAGTGCCACTCCTCTCTTTTTCTTGTGTCGGTCTAAGGAAACGAATAGGTTCCCTATTCTTGGTTGTACTAACAAATATTTTTGTTGTTCCTTTATATGGACTTCTTGTATTGCCACGATATCCAATTGTTGGTGAATAAGCCTATTAAAAAATTTCCGCCTTTTCACTGGCGAATTCAATCCATTAATATTCACAGACATAATACTACACTCACCTCCCTTCATCTTACTTATTTCTGGTTTTTGTGGATCTCGTGATTCGGGGCTCTCTCTCTTCCTTGTCTCTAGTTCCATGTTTCTCTGTTAACTCACCGGATTTGTTCCTTCTATCCTCTGTAGCTAAGATCTTCCCATCCATTGCCACACGTATTGTATCTCTTTCTCTTACCTCCCTTCCATCTTGATCTTCTAAATCTACTTCCTCTTGGCTATGGAAGTGGCGTTTGTAAAAATCTTCTGCCTTCTCTATCGTGTCCAGTCTATGCCTTCTATCCTGCCACGTAACTAGAATACCCTCTGGAGTTAGCCATCTAAAGTTTACATTTTCTCTTATTAGTTTGGATGTTAAGAATTGATAGCCGCGTCTCAGATCCCTCATCCTTTTAGGTATCTGTTTAAGGATGGTGATTGGTTGGCCCCGAAATTCTAATGGTTCCTCTCTAGATCTATGCAGAAGCTCATCCCGAATTGATTTTTTAACTAACCTTACATGTACTTCTTTTGGGAGGTTGTGCCTTCTCGCATAATTAGTTTGGACCCTGTATGTTTCATCAATTTCCGCCAGCATTTCCTCCTTCCCTACACCGAGTGCCTTTGCCATCAGTTCTGCCATCATGACCAACAGATCTTCCCCTCTTTTTTCTTGAACGTTCTGGAAGCGTAGATAATGAGCAGCCTTTTCTGCTTCCAGAAAAATGACTGTTGTTTCTAATTCCTTATTAGCCTGAAGGAGTGTTTCATTTAAATCATCTACTCTCTTTTCCTCTTTTTCCATTCTAGCTTCCATATCTTGAAGTCTTTGTTCATTTTTGACTAATTGCTGTTGAATCCCTTCAAATTTATCATCTATCGCTTGGATTTTCCCCTTTAATTCACCAGTGTCGTTTCTTATTTGGCCTATTTCTCTCTTCATCTCCTCGTGGTTTTTGGCCATTGCCTCGTGTAGGTTTTGCAAAAGGGCATGTAAATCTTTAAAGGAATTCGAGTTAGATCTTTCCCTTTGCAGCATATCCTCTATAGATTTCTGATTGGAGGGACTTGAGGCCATCCCCTGTCCCTGTGCTGCCGCCTTTTTGCCAGCGCTAGGCTTAGTTGCTCCCGAGATACTTGTCATGTTTCCCCAATTATAACAGCGTTTTATCAATGTATAATACCCTGAGTCTTATATAAACCTTTTAACTCTATGACAAAAGATATATAAAACAGTTACCACCAGATACTTATTACCAACTAAGCAATTTATATAATAGAATTCTATAGTATGAATATAATCAAAGTCACGTTCTTCTTCTTTTTCCCCCCCCCCCCCCGTTTCCGGCGCAGAAATTGGCACCTTTTCCGTCTTCCTCTGCTGTCAAAGACCAGTAGGTGTCCCACTAAACAAACCTCCAGTTACTAAATTGCTATATCAAATGGCCGCCCGTGACAAGTAGAGTAGAATTTCAAAAGTTTCAAAAGTTCACAAATTCAAAATTTACCAGGATAGACCAGACTAGACCAAGCTGATCGCTTTCCACGCCCGACAATCCAGAGTTCAGTCTCTAAGGCTCCAAAGCTCAGACTTTGACCTGTTGTAGCTTTTCTCCAGCTAGAATACAGTCATATAGTCTTCGGCTTTCTTTCCCTTGCTGTTTTTGCCAAACGCCTCCCTCAAGACTTCTATCGCCGCTTATTCCCTCTCCGTGAGGCTCCCACTTCGAACCAGTACCTCTTTCACAAGCGCTTCCTATTTAATATTCGGATACACTCTCCGTCAGCTCCGCTCTACCGTTGTCCCGCTGCTTACGTGCTAGCTCCGTCCCTCTGTCAGATCTTCATGTCGGCCATTACTGGCCTCCTTCTCCCCGGTTCGCTCGCATCAGACTTTCTCCGGATCTTCAACACGAACCGCCGCTCATGAAGGTTCTCCGGGCTGCCTGCAACTTCGGATGTCCCTACAGGACCTCCTGAAGCTCCGAAAAGCCCCCGCGAACACTGGGTGAGAGGTTGTGCGTGGAGAGAGCTCCGTTCACACAGCCGCCCGCTCTGACAGTTGGCTCCGCCCCCCCTGCTCTTTGCCATTATTTGTGGGGCAGAGCAATTAACTCATGGGCGGGTTTGGGCGATGTTAAAACATAGAAAACAATGTTGCTGTATTATATGCTTAAGTTAGACATAATCTAGAAATGCAGAATGGGACAACACGTCATGGCCATCTTGCCACCGCCAACTCACCAAGGCGAAACTCACTGCAGCCATTTTGCCACAGCCAATCCACCATGGCCATCTCACAGCGGCCATATTGCTGTGGGACAACTCGCTGTGGGACAATCCCATGCGGGATTGCTCAATGCAATAAATGTTATCTGCCTCTGTTTCTTTGACATTATTTCCATTTAGTGGGGGATAATATTATCTGTCCAAGGCGAGTTGTTCTATGGCGAGTTGGCTATGGCAAGATGGCCACAGCAAGATGGTTACAGCAGGTTGGCCACAGCAAAATGTCCATGGCGAGATGGCCGTAGTGAGTTGTCCTAAATCAGGGGTCTTCAAACTCGGCCCTTTTCTGACTTGTGGACTTCAACAGCGTGCCTGGCTGAGGAATTCTGGGAGTTGAAGTTCACAAGTCAGAAAAGGGCCAAGTTTGAAGATCCCTGTCCTAGACCCTGCAGAAGTGGAGATTTAATTTACCATAATTCTTCAGCCACCATGGCCACAGAAAGAATTCTGGGAATTGTGGTCCACATATTTGGAGGATACCCAGGGTTGTGGGGATATTGTCCTATATATCCTTTATACAGAACCCTAACTGGGTTGATGTATGGTCTTACAACAAGATGGCATCTTTGTTTTCACCTTAGGTGTTGTGTGAACTGCTACAGTTGACTACAATTAGTCCTCAACTTACGACCACAATTCCTGTTATTAAGCAAGGCAGTTAATAATTTTACGACCTTTTTTGTCATGGTTTTTTTACGACCTTTTTTGCCAGGGTTGTTAAGTGAATGGCTGCCATTCTTAATGTAATCATGCGGGTCGTTAAGCAAATCCAGCTTCTCCCATTGACTTTGCTTGTCATAAGCCAGCTAGGAAAGTCACAAACAGCAATCCCCACAACCCTAGCTGCTTCCACTGTCATAAATAACATGCAAGATGCCCAGGGCTTGTGTGTGTGCGGATGTTGTAATGGTCGTAAGTATGAAGACTGGTTGTAAGTCACTTTTTTCAGTACTGTTGCAACTTCAAATTGTCCCTAAATGAATGGTTGCAAATCGAGGACTACTATATGACACTAAACTATTAGCCTAGCACACTGTGTAAAGCAAGCCACTGAAAGGGAAGGAAACAGCATAGGGATTAATTAGCCAGTATATGGAAACAACATGTGGATGTTATGTCTTTAGTACAGTGCTTCTCAACCACATCAACTTTTAAGATGGGTGGACTTCAACTCCCATAATACCCCAGCCAATTCTGGGAGTTGAAGTCCACTCACCTTAAAGTTGCTGAGGTAGAAGAACTTTGCCCTAGTAACTACTACAATGAGCCCAATGGTGGTATTCAAAACTCCACAACTGAGTGCCTGTGTTAATTAAGGTAACTAATTGCTTCGGCAACCACTCTGAGGGCCCAATTCTGAGAAGTGCCTACAGGGAAAAAAAAGATATCTGAGTAATATTTCCTTTCTCCAGCCTCCACCTTCAACCAATAGATATAGGCAGCACAGCACCTTTGGTCAATATTGATCAAGGTGACACCCAGACCGAACCAGGAAAACCACAGAATGACAAAACTGAAGAGTTGTCAATTGCCCATGTTTTTTTGAAGGTTGTGGGGTAGGCAGCCTTCACCTGGTGAGGATTTTTTTTAATCCCTTTGTGCCACAATGCAGCAATAATGAGCAAAGACGGGAAAGATCCTCCCCACCCCAACCCTAACACACACCCCACACCCCCACTGATCTGAAAGCCCAGCTCTGTAAACCCACCAGATCTGTAAAAGCAAGTTGCTAAGATATACTTTGCACATGTTCAGGAGCTGTTCTCTCAGCTATTATTGACATTTGATAACAATGCTGGGTTGCACCTGTGGTCAATGGGCTGCTGAGAATTTATCAGAATAACAAATCTATTATTAATAATCTATGGGAATAATCAATAGATAAACATTAGAATCTAATGGTTGATAAATTATGTTTTTAGTGGCAATAGTTAGGGGGAAGAACACAGAAGCATCCATGCTATTTTTCACTGCCATGCTTCTGACAATAGTGAGAATTTGAATTTGAATATTTGTCTAAATTCGTTTCACATTTACTCAGTGAAGGTAGCCAGTTAGTTTAAGGTTTAGTCCAGGGGTCTTCAAACTTGGTCCTTCACACTTATGACCATTGCTGCATCTTCATGGTCACACGCTCAGAATTTGGGCACTTGGCATGTATTTATGATGGTTGCAGCATCATGAGGTCACGTGACCGCCATTTGCAACCTTCCCATCAGGCTTTTGACAAGCAAAGTCAGTGGGGGAATCCAGACTCAACGACTGCACGATTCACTTAACAATTGCAGTGACATGCTTAACAACCATGGCCAAAAGTCATAAAATCAGGTACAACAGTCACCTTGCTTAGAAACAGACATTTTGATCCCACTTGTGGTCATAGATTGTGTTGTGTAGTGGGTTCTGGACAGCAGGAAGGACGCCCAGACGATGAGTACAGCATAGCAGCTCTTTATTTGGTGAAGGGACTGTACTGGGGAATAGGGGCTACCTGCACTCTTAAATATACTTGGCCAGGTACTCAACCAACCAATCGGTTTGAACCTCTGTTTCCCGCCGAAATGCTTCCCGCCAAAACAGTTACAGTTCAACACCTCCTGGTGATGACTCTTATACACAGCTTTAGGTGTTGCAATAAAGCTTAATACATAACAGATTGAGGACTACCTGTATGTCACTTCAGCACAATTTACGCAATCATGCAATAGTGTGTTATGAAAACCCAAAGAGAAGCCTATGGGTCACTGTTCCTCAACGCTGGCAACTTTAAGATGTGTAGATTTCTGGCTGGGGAATTCTGAGAGCTGAAATCCACACGTCTTAAAGTTGCCAAGGTTGAGAAACACAGCTATAAACATACATGTTGGTTTTAAGTCTGATAATGTTGTTTCTTTTCCTCACTTTTTCACAGAAATGGGGCTATCAAGATACGCCAGCAAAGGAGTTGATGAAACACCGAGGCTCTGGCCAAGTCCCAGAAGAACCGAGAATGCCTTTTCACATGGCCCATGGGCGCATGATTCCGGCCCCTGCTTACATACCACTAGGAAGACTACAAGGACAACTATACCATAAGCCTCCCAATATAGGTCTTCCCAGGACTTGGGGACATCTGCCAAGGCCTCAGTATGGGCATCAGCCACGGTTCTGAATTATCTTTGAAGTTCTGAGACAATGAGGGGGGGAGGGGGGGAAGAGACATATCTGAGGTTAACGCAGATCCAGCTGGAAGTATTAGAGACAGACAGGGCTTTTTTTCTCATAGAACGCTCAGAATGGAGTTCCGGCACCTTTTTTGGACGGAACCTTGTAGGGTAGGCACAGTATGACATGTGAGAGTTCCGGCACCATTTTCTTTTACAAAAAAAGCACTAGAGACAGATATGATTACTTCAACTGCAAGGAAGAATGAAAGCTGATTAGAGGCTGGAACTCCTAACATATTCTGCTATAGACTTTTTTTAAAAAAAAACAACTAATGACCTTTCCCATGGTACCTTTGCAAAATTAGGCCCTGGACTTCCTGTTTATACGGTGACAAATGTTTGTGAATCAAGCAAGCTGATTATTTTTTTTAACGGGGCGGGATGAATTAGAAACCAGCATGCATCTCAGAAGCCTTGTCATGAGCTGTTCAACCATTCTGGGGTGAAGCTGCTGAAACACCCAGAATCAACATTAAGCATCTGGCCACCTTTCCCCCAGTACATGTTGATAAAAATGGAAGTTACACATGCATTCCTCTGTTTGGAATTAAAAGGGGGAAGTTGCTCTATCTATATCAGATTGTATTTTAGACTCCCTTCTCCTGTCAAAGTATGATACTGAACTGAAGGCAGGCAGAAAGAATGAGATTTAAGGGATCAGAGTCAGTATATTGAACTTCACTGGTTTCAGAGGAAATACATTTAGAGAGTGATGGAGTGAGTGTTTATAAATCTCTGAACACAAACAGAAAAAGGAGGGGGGAAAAACAGTGATTCTGGGAAGCCAGTAAATAGGAGAAAAATGTGTCTTCCATAAACATTTTGTGGAAGATGGAAGAGAAAGGCCATCTAGTCCTCTTGCAATCCATTTTAAAGTCCATCACTGAACACTATATTATAAATACAGGGAGCAAAGCAGGATTTTCCTGATCTAGAGTATGGTCAACAAAGTCAAGATGGCAGTCACAACATAACATGGGCAGAGTTTTGATAATAATAATAATAATAATAATAATAATAAATAATAATAATAAATAATAATAATAATAAAATAAAAATAAAAATAATAAAGCTGGAAGGGACCTTGGAGGTCATCTACTCCAACCCCCTGCTCAGGCAGGAAACCCTATTCCATTTCAGACAAATTGCTGTCCAATCTCTTCTTAAAGATGGAGTCCACCATCTTGACTTTGCAGATCCCCCTGGATCAAAGCTTTCAGGTTCTCTGAAACTCTTTGGCCCCACTCCCAAATCCCAACCTTTGAGCATCTCACGGAGATGAATTCCATCATACCATAATTTTCTGTCTTCTCTTGATGTGTTTGCAGGGGGAACTTAATTGTGCTACAGTCCAACGTCTTATGGGAGTGGCATGACCTTCCATTTGGAAACCTCAGCTGATGTTATCATTTTAAATTCTAGCCAAAAAAAAATTGCTAGGGAAAGACAATACAA
Organism: Vipera berus; assembly: GCF_964194415.1. Taxonomy (NCBI): domain Eukaryota; kingdom Metazoa; phylum Chordata; class Lepidosauria; order Squamata; family Viperidae; genus Vipera; species Vipera berus. The sequence goes on from NC_138205.1 coordinate 17,239,268, forward strand.
TAACTACAAAGATAGCTCTAGGAAGCATCAGACTGAGATACCTGAATACATTTAGCTTTGAGAAGAGATGATTGTGACTGAGGAGGGATGTGATAATGTCTGAAGACACACACAATCTGTTCTCTGCCTCTTCAAAGTGTGGGATGTGTAACCGATGGTCTTTAGTTACAAGAACGCAAATTCCAATTTAATTGCCAGGAAAACACCCTAGCAGGAGGTGCAATACAACAACGAACCCATATTCAAGGAGAACCTTGATAACCTCTGTCAGGAATGTCTTATCCGGATTTTTGCCCTGAGCAAAGAATTGCTGCTTGGTTGTCTTTAATGGACTCTCTATGATCCTGAGTTAAAAAATACAGTTCTAGTGACAAGATTCAGTTTGTTTTTAACCTCATCCCTGCTTTGCACAAGACTGGAACACTTGAATTCAAATGTATGTTCATCATTTTGCAACATCTGACTGGCCCTAGTGCAGGGTTTATCTCAGTTAAGATATTTTAGATGCTTTTCTTTATGGATCAATAAAACTTCCTTTGCTATTTTGTTCATTGACTCAGTGAAGGTGGAAAACAGATTCACACATATTTGAATCCAGCTAAAAAGAGAATGAGGGAGAAAAAAAGAACTACTAGATAATTAAATTGGAAGTTTGATACAGACCTGTGATATTTTACATTCTGTTCAGAAGGCTCCAGTGTTCCTGATTGACTAGTTTTTTTTAAAATAACTGGAAAATACACAATGGAGCTTCTGAGAGCAAAGAAACAGAACATGTGATTGTATCACACAGCAATTTTTCAGCATGATCAAAGGAAATAGATTTATGCTTACTAAGACCCATCCCAGGAGTCGGTACTCCTTGCAGAGAAAGTCCAACAAAGGGGCCATTTTCTTGTCGGTATTTCTACAACACAGGCCCCAAACTTCAAGCCACTTGTCTTTCTGCTTAAACCCTGTCTGCCAAGTGCAAAATTATAGGCAATATACTTCTCTAACTGCGTGTGTCTTATGCACATAGTTGTAACAGAGAGAATCAACCATCTTTTAGATGAAGGAAGTGGCTGTGTGTGCACGTTCGGGTCAGGAGTTTTTATGAATACAAGAATTAGGTTTGTAGTGTTTTTCACACATACACCAGACACTTTCACTTTAGTACCCTAGAATGGAATGGATATTAAGCCACTTGGCCACCTACTGAAGATCACTCGGCAAGCTCTCACGACATTCTAATTTGCCTTCTATCGGTCCCTGAAAGAAAAGCTGCAATGAATGTAAATGCTCTGCTTTCCATAAGTTTTAAAGCTGGAGACATCAATATTCTTACGGACACTGTCCTTGGCACCACCAATCACCTCGTCTTACCTGCCCATATCCACTGATTGATTGGTTTACCCACGTGCAGAAATTTTTTAAAAAGATGCTGTGTAACGCAAAAGAAAAATACCATTTCCTCTACTCTTTTCTAAGAACCCTGTAGGTGAACCACATGCCAGGTCCCCCTTCTTAAGTAGCACAAAAGAAATGCTAATATTATAAAGGTTTGAATAATTCATGATATCTTCTATGCCTCATTCTAATCAAATAGACATTTAGCCTGCTCCGGTCTGAGGAACTAATTTCCGAAGCTCCTTTTAATACAATCTCATTTAGTTATTAACACCAAGCATCCGAATGTTAGGTTAACATTGCTTTTTTTTAAAGGCCTTACAAAAATAGGGATATTGTGCCCTCTATAGGCTGGATTCCATTTTCAGAAGTAACTTCACCTTGAGATTAAATCAGTTTCACCTTGGGATTAAATCTGAGATCTGAGCGCGAGATTCTGTTCCTGCTTTTTATGACGAACACTCTCAGCGATCTTGCAATACCAGTTTCTTTCTGGATGTGTCTGCTACGGTGAGATAATCAGTGTGAAACTTTGCCACCAGCTACAAAAGAGGCAAGGGGGATAAATAATTAGATATTCAAAGGCTCCAGACTAGGAATCCTGTTTTCCTGCCTCACTAGATCTGGTTGGATCATTCATACATTTAATGAAGAACTGACAGGAGTTCCCCAGCCTTAGACTCTTTACATCAGAGGTCCCCAACTTTTTGGGCACCAGGGACCAATTCCACGGACCGGAGGGTGCGTGGTTTTGTGTGCTGCCTGCATCCCGTGGATGGGGCTTTGCTTGTTTGTGCAGACCGGTTGCTGGCATGCTGTGGCCCAGTACTGGTCCATGGACCAGGGGTTGGGACTCCTGCTTTACGTCATAACCTCTGACCTGCAGTTTAGTATACCAACCATGTTCCTTCCTTTGCCATGGTGGTCCCTTTGCCATGATGTGGAACACTGCTACCTAAAATTGGGGAGTTTGGAAGGGGACAGATTGGCAAAAGCTAACCGAAAGCCAGTAAAATGACTTCGACATCTAATTGTGATGTTATCTGAACATCTAACTGGGATCCCATTTGAGATGGGAATACCAATCTCAAATGAGACATAAAAGTCTCGAATAAAGATCCCAAAGATCCCAGCTAAATATAGAGATTTACCTGTATCCAGCTGCACAAGGCACCGGAAAGGCCTCTTGTGCTGGAATTTGAGGATGATCCCAGGCACTGCTTGTAAGAACTGAAGGCTGTCCCTGTAACCTTGCTCCAGGCTTAGTTTAAGCAGATGGATCTTATGTTTACTCCACACCATGGCCTCTAGCTTGTTCAATCGCAGACCCAACGGGAATGGGCTCAGAATACTTCTCAGCAGTGAAATTACATCTGCACTACCTAAGACACAAAAAAAAATGGCATTGGCAAGAGGGAAAAACAGCTTTAACGACTACTTGAAATAGGTCCCTCTGCCATTCATCACCAAGTCAATGTCTGTGATAAAGACAAACTTCTGATTAGGATTAAGATTAAGATAACTTTGTCATTTTTATACTGTGGGCACAACGGCACACATCAAAAATGAAATTTAGTTGCCCGCGCTCAAAGTGGAACACATACATGACACACACCTAACCATACTATATACACATATGTATAGACCCACACCCCTACGTATACATAACAAATTTGGAGGGGCTTTCACGTTACAGCAACACAACCACATCCAGCCTGAAGGACCAGAGTTTTGGGTACAGCACATGTGCATGTGGCAAGCAATCTATGTTTGGTCTCTGACATTTCCACTTAAAACACATCAGGCAGATCATGGGAAATTGTTCAGAAACACCTTGGAGAATTATTCCTGCAATTAGAGCAGGGAACACACTGCCATCTGAACCATAGAATAAAGGTCTAGCACCATTGATGTTCTTCCATTCATTGGTTATTTATACTTCTATTCAAAGCTACTAGACATACATCTTCAATCTTCAAACAACTCTGAGATCACACAACCCAGTTAGGCCAGTTTGATCTAGGGGTTAAGGCACCGGGCTAGAAAGCCAGAGACCATGAGTTCTAGTCCTGCCTTGGGCATGAAAGTCAGCTGGGTGACTTTGGGCCAGACACACTCTCTCAGCCCAACTCACCTCACAGGTTGTTGTTGTGAGGAAAACGGGAGGAGGAAGGTGTACTGGATATGTTGGATATGTTTGTTACCTGGAGTTATTTGGGACATTAATAAAACAAAAGCATAAACTATACCTTTGTTAATCTTTGGCATGATGTGTGAATCCAGGCAGGGTGGTTTATCAGCTAGGGTTTATGTTTCAGTGTGTTTTGAGAATGCAGATGGCTGTAATAACCCAGTACACCCTGATGCAACAAACCAGATATCTAACTTCTTTCAAACAGTGATTAGGTTAACATATTGCTTTAAACCATTTATTAGCCATCGTTTATTGAAAAAGCTACAATTTCTTTGAAATATTTATAAAGCCATCTCTCACAATTTGTGATTGGGCAGGGTACAAAAAAGAGAATTTTCTTTTAAAAAAAAGAGTATGCCAATCCTCAAACTCAAACAAGCCTGGATACGCTCACAGGATACGCTCATCCTGGTCCCAATACAGAGGAGAAAAGTCTCTCTCTGTGGCTCTGTGAAAGATTAACAGGGTTGGGGCTGTCTGAACTAAAGAGAAGGAAACTTTCCTCAAAGGCAGGTAGAGCAAAAGTGAAGACACCTTTCCTAAATCCAGTCAGGTGACCTGCCTCCAAGATCATGCTAGACTAGGGCATATCTATCTTGTGCAACCTAGTGGGACCTGTGGAAACAACCTGAAATAGATCATTCTACAAATAACCCAACATTGTTATAGGTGATAGCCAACTTGGGTTGCACCCAGAAGCCCACTGGAAGTCAAGTGTAACTCCCCAAGATGTGGCATGATATGGGCATAGCAAAACACACCCTTTCCTCTTCTATTCAGCTTTTGGGCTAGACCTGTGGTATATCATTAAGCATCCCACAAGGGCAGGAGGAGAAGGATGGGAAATTTTAAATGAGGGTTGGCAAGAGAGAAAAGAAAATCCAGGATTTCTTGATCTCAATGGCTTTGCATCTAGTTCCTCCTGGCAAATAAGACTCAACAGACTTACCTGTGAAGGTAGGTCGGCTATGACCAATTCCTTCCTCTTATCTTTATTCATTGTGCCATGCATTTTCTAAGGTAAGTTAGCATCGTGATTTTTTTCTCTTCTAACTTGAAAGAACAGGAATGGCCATAGCTTGTGTCAAGAAGTCAAGATGGAAGCTGTAAGGTGGCAGCAGGGGGCAGGGGGGGAATGCTAACAGAATGCCCTTTTTTTCTAAAATGCATGTACGCATGCATGTATTTATCTGTGTGTATATATGATATATGTATATATGATATATATATATTATATATATATTATTTGTTTTCTGAGGTTTTCGCGGGTGTTTGTATGTGGATCTTTGGTTATTCGGGTTTTTCCACCTTTAGTTCTACGCGGGGAAAAACCCGAATAACCAAAGATCCATATATATATATATATATATATATATATATATATATATATATATATATATATATATATATATATATATATATATATATATATATATATATATATATATATATATATATATTTGTGTGTGTGTGTGTGTAAATTTTTTGGATTGCTAACAGAGAATTAAATTTACACAAATAATGAGTTGTCACAGTTGCGACTACAGCTTGTGGATGGCCTTAGGTTAGGCTGATACAGGCAATAAGGTTTGGCCGGTATTTGGGCCTGGCAAGGTATTCTAAAATACTTAACAAATACTTTATATATATAAAGTATATATATATATACTTTCTTTTCTTTTGATTGTAAGATTTAGCAAAAAAGATGTTAAAAATGTTTCAACAGATTTTTACATTAGATCTTTTTTTAGCAAGAAATATTTAACAAATGACCTCACTGAACTTATAATTTTGGAAAAGCAGTGAAATCAAATGCTTTATTTAAACACATTGTTCCTTATGGAAAGAAGTGAATACAGTACAGGCAGCCACTGAGACTTAATATTTTCAGATGTTTACAATCTTTTGATGTTTATGTCTATCCTCTTAGAGCTGACATCTGGACAAAAAAAGGAAATGGATTTTCTGAACCTTACTTGTCACCTAAAGATTTAACATTCAGCACTGGAAAGACAAACATTTGGCTCAAATTATTCACTCATCTGAAGAATATAGAATAGCTGTAGATGACTGCAGCAAATTATGGCTTTTGTTTATAGATATGTCTATAAATATAAGCTTTGTACATGTTTGTTTCTTTAGCTTTTTCCCTTTTTCTTTTAAATATTTATTAAATTTATATGCCACCCATCTCACTGATAAAGCAACTTTGGGTGGCTTAATTTTGTGCCTTTTTTGTTTTAATATTTTTTTAAAAAATGAAAAAGATAGTGATCATAACAATCAAGCATTGGGGCTACCATCTTAACCTTTTTAATCGCGTCTCAAAATCCCTATGAAGAGGTATAGTCTATTTTCATTCATTTTATTTCTATAGCTGCCCATCTCAACCAACTGAGCAGCTTACAATTCTGAAATTTAGCAACAATTAAAACAATAACAAGCCTATGAAACAATACAAATATTGTCAGTATCCTGCCTTTTGTCACCTAATCCACACAAATCCAATCTTGAACACCCCAATTTCCTTGTTCTACCCTTTTCCCATCTTAATGCAACATAAATCCTTGAAGCTCTGGGCCACTGATCATTCCTCTTTCCTTGGTTTCTTGACACAACTTACATTTTCCAGCTGACGAAGAGTTTCTTAGCCATTCATAGGCAGGATTCAGCTCATCAGAAGTAAAATCAAAGGGATCATAAACTCTCCAGTCAGAATCCTCCTTGGGTTGGTATGTGTGGGATGGCTGTGCTGTGGGGCAGCTCTGCCTGGAAGTAACAGGCATATCTATGGGGATAAAATACAGAAGTCAAGATTAATGAGAAGGATTGTGCTTTTCGGGCATATTCCCAAACCGCTTAGAATCTTGCTCTGCAAATTCTATGCTCCCAAGCCACCAAATTACAGTCCCATTTCCAATTACCACAAATACTCCCAAACTGCCAAAATGGCATCTGTGGGCAACACTACGCCTAGCAGCGCCCTCCTCAATATTTGCCAGCCTCCCTGCCTCAAAAAGAAAAAACCACAGACACTTATCTGAATTCAAGTGTTTTAAAAATTAAAGTGGGGGTGGGGGGTGGGGGGTTGCCACCTTGGCAACTTTAAGACCTGTGGATTTCAGCTCCCAGAAACTCATGGTTGGCTGAGGAATTCTGGGAGTTGAAGTCCACGAGTCTTAAAGTCACCAAAGTTGAATGCGCCTAGCCCTAGATTAAAGTACCGGTACATGTGAATCCAGAAATGTTCCTTTTGGGACTAATGGACATGCAACTAGAATAAAGTTGTGGAAGTTTATTTTTGTAGATGACAACCTCAGCGGGATTATTCTATGTTCAAAAATGGAAAAAATTGACACAGTTCCTCCACAGTGAAGGAATTATTGCTGCACAGGATGGAACATGCAAATATGGCTAAATTAATTTCTTTGATCAGAGAAAAAAAATATTAACTTACGTTTATAGCTGATTGGAAACCTTATAGATTTTTTGCGTGAAATGAGGAAAGAATTCATTTATTTGTGGTTTTTATGATTAGAAAAAAAATATTGAATGTAAAAAAGATAATTTTGTAATGTACTTATACTAGTGCAAAGGAAATTGGAAGCTTCTATTTCTTTTTATTCTTTCTTTCTACACTTTTGCTTTTTTCTTTCTTTCCTTGCTTCTTTAACTCTTCGTTAGCTTGTGTTAACTTTTATGTCATTTGTAAAACTTTCAATATTCTAAAAGTTTAAAAAGCACCTTTTTATTCTTCAAAGCAAGAGGTCAGTTTCTCACTTTTTGTTTTAACTGCCAAGAATGCACCTGAGCCTTCAAGTTATTTGTTGAAAATAAAAATGTCAAGTAATTAACTACACTTGTGTGCTATTTGGAATTTGTGCCCACCTATGGGTGGGGGGAGATACAGGTAAATTGGAGTGCAAGGAAACAGGACAAGGGGGAGGCTGGAAATCACCATGCCCATCTCGCTTTTAATAAAATGGTTATTTGGGGATTGGTAGCCCTTTTAGGAATGGGTAAAACTCTTTCATCAGCACCATTCATCTCCCTATCAGGCTCAGCATATTCTCCGACTCCCTCAGGGGTGCATCCCCTGCCCCCCTGGAACTCACCACCCACCTCTAAACAAATATTGCAGTTACATCATATTCCTTCCTCCTATTTACCCCACAACAACACTGTGAGATGGCCTGAGTGAGGGCAACTGGCCCAAAGGCACAGCCAGCTTTCACGCCTAAGGCAGGATTAGAACTCGCTGTTTCCTGGTTTCTAGGCCAGCACCTTAAGCACTAAAGCAAATTGGTTAATGCAAACTAATACATATACTAGCAGACAAGAGTCCTTGCTTTGCTGAAGGCTTTCCACCTGCTCAGTAGAGCCGATTCTTTTAAAAAACAAACAAACAAACAAACAAACAAACAAACAAACAAACAAACAACTAAGCTTCCCATGGTATTCTCTCCTCACCGGTGCTGCATCTACTGCTTTCTGGTGGTAGAGAAGCCTCCCCCTCCATGGGGCAAACCAACGAATTTGTCCGGGGTCTCTTGTAAACAGGCTGGCTTTCTTCCCAGATTTCTGCTGGGCGCTTGCAAGAAGGCCTTGTTTTGCTGGAGACAATCACCACTTCCCGGTGCTGCTTTTGCATGGTAGCGTTTGTGTGGGGCCCAGTCGAAGGTGCCTCCTTCCCTTGTCCCCACCCCCTGCACTTTCTGCACCCCCAATTTCTTTTCCAGGAAATGCAGGGACCCTAACAAATCAGTTTACCCAGGAGGGGGAAAGCTATCCACACTCTGTGGGATCTAATTTCCAAGTTGTGCAAAACGCAAATATTTTCTGTGGGAAGGCCCCAAAACAAACACCATCTACCAAAGTCAAGCTAGAGAAAGGAACAAAGTAAAAAAAAGAGCTCCTGATTGCCCTTTTATACATTAACATACATGCAGGTGTGGTGTAAGGGTGGAACTTAAAATAAAGCAAATTGTTTCTCTGTTGGATTGTCTCTTAATGTTTACATCACACCCCTGCCTCATTTGGTGGTACGGCTCTATATTGTAATGGAGTTTGTTTAAATTCAGCTTAATGCATAACGCAGGCTAGGAAGTTAGCCATTGGTATTAATCAACTGTGTTTTAAGAAATAACCCATGGTTTGTGCAACAAACCATAAAACACACAGCACAAGGAATAGTTTACAAGCCCCCCAGAATATACTATGGTGAAGCCCAACAAATCTCTTTCTGATTTAGTATTCCATGGAACCAAGCAATTATGAATTGTTCAACAAACTATAGTTAAAGAAAACCATTATTTGTTCTAATATATGAATCCAATTCTCAAAACCTATTTGCACAGAAAATTTAATGGTTAAAAGATTGCTTTGTCTTATCTTGGATTCCAGAGATTTGGGTCTATATTCTCTTCATAATTTGAATTATTACTACATGTTTCCTATTAACTGCTCATTCTCTGTAATCTTGACCCCCAGACTGTTTAGGAATTAGATGTGAATGCTAAGTTTGCTAAGTGCTGAAGTGCTGCTGTTTTCTCTTTGCCATAAAATGCTGATTATAAAGGAAGAAATGCAGATCTTTCCAGGCAACATTTGTTAAAAAATGGAATCACTTTTTAATTAGGTTTATATACATCTTTCATTCAGTACGACATGCCCGTGTCATACTGAAGAGGCTCCAGGTGCTTGCAGAGAGAGTCTATCCAGAATCACAGTGCGGATTCTGAGCCAACAGGTCCACCACTGACATGGTATTTTCCCTTAGACCAGGGCTTTTCAACCAGTGGTACCGGTACCACCTGTGGTACATTGGCACCTGGCAGGTAGTACGTGACCATCCTAGAAAAGTGGTAGCAGGGGAGGGGAATGAGCTGAACTGGTGGCAGCACCGCACAAGCCTGAGCGAGAGACGGCTGGAGCTGCAGGGCTGTCGGGGCTCAGCAGAAGCACCAGGATCAGTGCCAGGCTCCAGCTGGAGCTCAGCACTGATCCTGGCGCTTCTGCTGAGCCCAGAAGAAGCACCGATCAGCTGGAATGTTGCAGCATATCCAGGGTCTTGTGATTTCCATTCAGATGCTTGGCAACATTCATATTTATGATGGTCACAGTGTCCCAGGGTCATGTGAAGCGACCAAAACCTGCTGTAACCACCCAGCAGATGGAGGGAATAAAAACCAAACACCCCCCCACCCCCACTGCCAATCCTCAACAGAAATGCTCACAACAATGAAAACCTCAGACAGGTGGAAGAGGGCCGCCGGGCGGGCAGGCAGGTGTCTTGCTCGGCTGTGGCTTGGGGGGGCACTTTTTCAGTGCCATTGTAACTTCGAACAGTCACTAAGTGAATTGTTGTAAGTCGAGGACTACCTGTACTTCATCACTTTTTTCCTTTTTTTTTTTGATCATCACGTTTTTGACACTTTGCTAGGCGACTGGTGGTTGCCATATCCTAAAAGTGGTACAATGAGTGAAAAAGTTGAAAAGCCCTGCCTTAGACGGTTACAAGAAAAATGCAGGGAACAAAGACAGCCACTTTTCATAGCCTTCATAGATCTTACAAAGGCTTTTGACTTGGATAGTTGTTGTTGTTGTTAGTTGCAAAGTCGTGTCCGACCCATCGCAACCCTATGGACAATGTTTCTCCAGGCCTTCCTGTCCTCTACCATCTTCTGGAGTCCATTTAAGCTCACACCTACTGCTTCAGTGACTCCATCCAGCCACCTCATTCTCTGTCGTCCCCTTCTTCTATTGCCCTCAATCTTTCCCAGCATTAGGCTCTTCTCCAGTGAATCCTTCCTTCTCATTAGGTGGCCAAAGTATTTGAGTTTTAGCTTCAGGATCTGGCCTTCTAAAGAGCAGTCAGGGTTGATCTCCTCTAGGACTGACCGGTTTGATCGCCTTGCAGTCCAAGGGACTCGCAGGAGTCTTCTCCAGCACCATAGTTCAAAGGCTTCAATTCTTTGGCGCTCGGCCTTTCTTATGGTCCAGCATTCACTGCCATACATTGCAACTGGGAAGACCATCGCCTTGACTATACACACTTTTGTTGACAGGGTGATGTCTCTGCTTTTTAGTGTGCTGTCTAGATTTGACATGGCTTTCCTCCCAAGGAGCAAGCGTCTTTTAATTTCTTGGCTACAGTCCCCATCTGCAGTGATCTTGGAGCCCAGGAAAATAAAATCTGTCACTACCTCCATTTCTTCCCCATCTATTTGCCAGGAATTGAGAGGGCCGGATGCCATGATCTTGGTTTTCTTAATGTTTAGTTTCAACCCAAGTTTTGCACTCTCCTTCTTCACTCGCAACAAGAGGCTCTTTAGTTCATCTTCACTTTCTGCCATTAGAGTGGTATCATCTGCATATCTTAGGTTGTTGATGTTTCTTCCGGCAATCTTAATTCCAACTTTTGATTCATCTAGCCCTGCCTTTCTCATGTTGTGCTCTGCATATAAGTTAAATAGGCAAGGCGACAGTATACAGCCTTGCCGGACACCTTTCCCAATTTGGAACCAATCAGTGGTTCCGTGTCCAGTTCTCACTGTTGCTTTTTGGCCCGCATATAGGTTTCTCAAGAGACAAATAAGATGTTCTGGTACTCCCATCTCTTTAAGAACTTGCCACAGTTTGTTATGATCCACACAATCAAAGGCTTTAGCATAGTCAATGAAGCAGAAGTAGATGTTTTTCTGGAACTCTCTAGCTTTCTCCATGATCCAGCGTATGTTGGCTATTTGATCTCTAGTTCCTCTGCCTCTTCGAAATCCTTCCTGTACTTCTGGTAGTTCTCGATCCACATACTGCTGGAGTCTAGCTTGTAGGATTTTAAGCATAACTTTACTAGCATGAGAAATGAGTGCAATGGTGCGATAGTTTGAACATTCTTTGGCACTGCCTTTCTTTGGAATTGGAATGTAAACTGATCTTTTCCAATCCTGTGGCCACTGTTGAGTTTTCCAAATTTGCTGGCAAATTGAGTGTAGCACTTTTACTGCATCGTCTTTTAAGATTTTGAATAGCTCAGCTGGAATACTGTCACCTCCACTAGCTTTGTTGTTGCTCAGCTTTTCTAAGGCCCACTTCACTTCACATTCTAGGATGTCTGGCTCGAGGTCAGTGACCACCTCATTGTGATTATCAGGGACGTTAAGCTCATTTTTGTATAGTTCTTCTGTGTAATTTTTCCACCTCTTCTTAATCTCTTCTGCCTCTGTTAGGTCCCTGCCATTTTGGTCCTTTATCATGCCCATTTTTGCATTAAGCGTTCCTTTCATCTCTCCAATTTTCTTGAAAAGATCTCTGGTCCTCCCTATTCTATTGTTTTCTTCTATTTCTTTGCATTGTTCATTTAAGAAGACATTCTTATCTCTTCTAGCTATTCTTTGGAATTCTGCATTTAATTGGGCATATCTTTCTTTTTCTCCCTTGCCTTTCGCTTCCCTCCTTTCCTCAGCTATTTGCAAAGCTTCCTCAGACAGCCATTTTGCTTTCTTGCATTTCTTTTTCTTTGGGATGGTTTTGGTTGCTACCTCTTGTACAATGTTGCGAACCTCTGTCCATAGTTCTTCAGGCACTCTGTCTATCAGATCTAATTCCTTAAATCTATTTGTCACCTCTACTGCGCCTAATGGACCCGGAACGGTTCCAGAGGGCGCTTGGGCCTATACCCATCACCCTTACCCACAGCCCAGTCGATGCTCTGGTGGATGCCTGGGAAACGGCGGCCGCCAGGGCACTTGACTGCGTTGTACCCTTGCGACCTCTGACCCGGCGCAGATCCCGTTGGGCCCCATGGTTCTCTGTGGAGCTCCGGGAGATGAAGCGTCGGAGACGAGGTCTAGAGAGCGGTTGGAGGTCCAGCTGATCCGAATCTGACCGATTGCAGTTAAGAACCTTTATAAGGTCTTATCTTGCGGCGATAAGGACGGCGAAGTCTAACTACTTTGCTGCCCTTATCGCGTCCGCAGATAATCACCCAGCCGCCCTGTTTAGGGTAACTCGCTCCCTCCTTAACCAGGAGGTAAGAGAGGATCCCTTGCGGGGACGAGCCGAGGAGTTTAGTCATCATCTGGCGGACAAAATCGCTCAGATCTGGACCGGTCTGGACTCTGACTGGGCAGAGTCTGATGTGGAGGAATCGGGCGGTCTTGAGCATGTTATCTGGACTGAGTTCGACCCTGTTTCCCCTGATGATGTGGACAGGATCATGGGGAGACTGAGCACCACCACCTGTTTGTTGGATCCGTGCCCCTCCTGGCTAGCTTATGCGGCCCGGGAGGGGACACGAGGCTGGTTCCATGCAGTAATAACTGCTTCTTTGAAGTAGGGTGTCTTCCCTGCCGCCTTGAAGGAGGCGGTGGTGAGACCCCTCCTCAAGAAGCCTGCTTTGGACCCGGCTGTTTTAAATAACTATCGTCCAGTCTCCAACCTTCGCTTTTTGGCGAAGGTTGTTGAGAGTGTGGTGGCGCATCAGCTTCCTCTGTTCCTGGAGGAAACTGATTATCTGGACCCGTACCAATCGGGTTTCAGACCCGGACACAGCACGGAGACGGCATTGGTCGCGCTGGTGAATGATCTCTGGAGGGCTAGGGACAGGGGTTGCTCCTCTGTCCTGGTCCTATTAGATCTCTCAGCGGCTTTCGATACCATCGACCATGGTATCCTGCTGCGGCGTCTCAGGGGGTTGGGAGTGGGAGGCACCGTTTTACGGTGGTTCTCCTCCTATCTCCTGGGCCGCTCGCAGTCGGTGTTGACGGGAGGGCAGAGATCCGCCCCGAGGCCTCTCATTTGTGGAGTTCCTCAGGGGTCAGTTCTCTCGCCTCTCCTGTTCAACATCTATATGAAGCCGCTGGGCGAGATCATTCGTGGTTTCGTGGTGGGGTATCATCAGTACGCTGATGATACCCAACTTTTTCTTTCCACCCCGAACCAACCCAGTGATGCCCTCGCCGTGATGTCCCGGTGCCTGGAGGCGGTCCAGGTCTGGATGGGGAGAAACAGGCTTCGTCTCAATCCCGCCAAGACTGAGTGGCTGTGCATATCGGCATCTCGGGTTAACCAGACTATTCCACCTCTAACGATGGGGGGTGAGGTGTTACCCCCCGTTGATAGGGCTTGCAACTTGGGCGTCCTCCTGGATTCATGACTCAATTTTGAAGACCACATAGGAGCCGTGACCAGGGGGGCTTTTGCACAGGTTCACCTGGTGCGCCAGTTGCGCCCCTATCTGGACCGAGATGCCCTACGCACAGTTACTCATGCGCTCGTGACCTCCCGTTTGGACTACTGTAACGCTCTCTACATGGGGCTGCCCTTGAGGACCACTCGGAGGCTTCAACTGGTGCAGAATGCGGCCGCGCGAGTTGTAATGGGGGTCTCCCGATACTCCCACGTAACACCTCTACTCCGCGAGCTGCATTGGCTTCCGGTTGCCCTCCGGGTGAAATTCAAGGAGCTGGTTATTACCTATAAAGCCCTACATGGCTTGGGTCCGGGGTATTTGAGGGAACACCTGCTGCCGGCATCAAATGCCCTTCGTCCAGTGCGCTCCCACAGGGAGGGTCTGCTCAGGGTCCCACCGGTAAGAGATTGCAGGCGGGTGACACCCAGGGATAGGGCCTTCTCAGTGGGGGCGCCTGCCCTCTAGAACCAGCTGCCAGTGGAGCTGAGGACTGCCCCCGACCTCCGTTCATTCCGCCGGGGCCTGAAGACCTGGCTCTTCGAGCTCTCAGGCTCAGGCTGAGGAGTAATTTATTTTAATCGGGGTTTTAATTGCACAGGGTTAAGTTTAATCTTTTTTAAATTGGCTTTAACTTTTGTATTGTTGGTTTTTAATTTCCTGTAAACCGCCCTGAGTCCTCAGGGAAAGGGCGGTATATAAATGTAATAAAATAAATAAAATAAAATAAATATATTCAACAGGGATATGATTTAATTCATACCTGACTGGCCTAGCGCTTTTCCCTACTTTCTTTAATTTAAGCCTAAACTTTGCAACAAGAAGCTCATGGTCTGAGCCACAGTCAGCTCCTGGTCTTGTTTTTACTGACTGTATAGAGCTTCTCCATCTTGTCATCTCTTGTTTGACCACGTCCAGCTTTCCTTGATTCATGGATCTTACATTCCAGGTTCCTATGGAGAAAAAGTCTTTACAGCATCGGACTTTCCTTTCACCACCAGACATATCCACAGCTGAGCATCCTTTCAGCTTTGGCCCAGTCGCTTCATTCTTTCTGGCGCTACTAGTACTAACCCTCTGCTCTTCCCCAGTAGCATATTGGACGCCTTCCGACCTGAGGGGCTCATCTTCCAGCGTCATATCGTTTTGCCTTTTGGTACTGTCCATAGGGTTTTCATGGCAAAGATACTGGAGTGGTTTGCCATTTCCTTCTCCAGTGGATCACGTTTTGTCAGAACTCTCTGCTATGACCTTTCCGTCTTGGGTGGCCCTGCACGGCATAGCTCATAGCTTCATTGAATTACGCAAGCCCCTTCGCCACGACAAGGCAGTAATCCATGAAGGGGACTTGGATAGTAGGGACGGCCTATATAAAATTCTCCCCAAGATTGGATGTCTACCTCAGCTCCTCAACATCATCAGGTCCTTTCATGAGGAAATGAAGGGCACTGCTGTTTTTGATGGCTTAACATCAGATTCCTTTGACATTCGAAGCAGAGAGAAGCAGGGCTGCGTCCTCGTGCCAACTTTATTCGAGATCTTTTTTGCCATCATGCTGAAATACGCTTTTGGAACTGCAGCAGAGGGTATCTATCTCTGGATCAGATCAGATGGAAAACTCTTTAATCTCTCTAGATTGAGAGCAAAGTCTAAAGTCTAGCTGAAATGCCTACAGGAAATCCTCTTCGCTGACGATGCTGCCGTTACTGTTCCCTCTGCCAAAGACCTTCAACAACTTATGGACTGCTTTAGCAAGGCCTGCCAAGACTTTGGACTAATAATCAGCCTGAAAAAAACACAAGTCATGGGTCAGTACATGGATTCACCTACCTACATTACAATCTCTGCACAAGAACTGGAGGTCATCCATGACTTTGTGTACCTCGGCTCAACTATCTCCGACACTCTCCCTTTAGATACTGAGCTGAATAAACATATTGGTAAAGCGATCACTACATTTTCCAGACTTACAAAGAGAGTTTGGCTTAATAAGAAGCTGACAGAACATACAAAGATCCAGGTCTATAGAGCCTGCATCTTGAGCACACTCTTGTACTGTAGTGAGTCTTGGACCCTTTACGCACGGCAGGAGAGAAAGCTGAACACCTTCCATATGTGCTGTCTGCAACCTATTCTCGGCATCACCTGGCATGACAAAGTTCCAAATTGAGCAGTCCTGGAACGTGCTGGAATTTCTAGCATGTATACACTATTGAAACAGTGACGTCTATGCTGGCTTGGCCATGTCATGAGAATGGCTGATGGTTGGATTCCGAAAGATCTCCTGTGTGGAGAACTAGTGCAGGGAAAGTGCCCCAGAGGGAGACCAGAGCTGCGATATAAGGATATCTGCTAGAGGGATCTAAAGGCCTTGGGAATGGACATTAACAGCTGGAAAACCTTGACCTCTGATCGTTCAGCCTGGAGGCTAAAGACGCAGCATGGCCTTCTCCAATTCGAAGAGACACTTGTGCAGCAGGCTGAGGCAAAGAGGCAGTCCCGGAACCAGCAAAACCTGGGGGCTGGACAGGGGACAGATTGTACCTGCCCTCAGTGTGGAAGGGACTGCCGCTCTCGAATTGGCCTTTCTAGCCACACCAGACGCTGCTTTAGGACCCCTTTCCAGAGCACGATACCATAGTCTCTCGCGACTGAAGGATGCCAATGACGATACATCTTTCATTCAGCAGCTCAAGGTGCTATACCAAGTCCTATTTTTTCCCCTCACAAAATACTTAAGGGTGAATTAGAATGTGGCTCTCCCACTTCTAATCCAACATCTTAACCCAGTGTTTCTGAACTGTAGCAACTTTAAGATGAGTGGACTTCAGCTCCCAGAATTCCCCAATCAGCATCCTGACTAGGGAATTCTGGGGGTCGAAATCCACACATCCTAAAATTGTCAAGGATGAGAAATGCTACCTTAACCACTACATGCTAATCATGACCACTGTGATTTTAAAGTTGGATAC
Source organism: Vipera berus (assembly GCF_964194415.1). Classification (NCBI taxonomy): domain Eukaryota; kingdom Metazoa; phylum Chordata; class Lepidosauria; order Squamata; family Viperidae; genus Vipera; species Vipera berus. The sequence continues at coordinate 17,256,012 of NC_138205.1, forward strand.
AAGCACTATGCCAGATGTGTGAGAGCAGGAGTTGTAACCTACATTTATCTCATCAAGGAGAAGTTTACGGATGTGTGTTGTCAAGGGGAGGATGTATTTTGGATGAGGGTTATTCCTTGAAAGGAAAAACCACCACCAGTTCTCAGGTGGGAAGAAGCAGGGTGAGTACAGGCAAATTTTAGAGTACCTGATTTAGCCACCTCTCAACCTGCGACTGTCACTTGGGCTATTTCTTTTGCAGGTCTGGTGCCCTTCAGAAAGAGCACTAAATCTAGGCTCTGAGGTAGCCCAGCCAAAAGATTGCAGAGGAATCCACAGAAGAAAGCCTCCTGCTTCATTCCATGTCCTTCCTGATCTATTAACCTTTCCTAGGAATTTCTAGGTTTCTGATTGTGCTTTATTGAGGCTGATGCTACTGTGTGGCCGTTTGCTAGACTTTCCCCTCCACTATCCAATCTACTTCCTCCCATGGTCTTTCTTTGCAGTCACATCATTTTGAGGACTTATTGGTAGTGTGATAACTCCCCCCAGACACTTACCCAGTTACCTCTCCAGATTTCAGCTCAGAGGAAGATGAACCAGTTCCAGGCACATCTGGAGGGGAGTTGGTTAATGGCTTCAAGCAGCCATCTAAGAGAGATTTGGCTGAAGCACAGCTGCAGCAGGACAGCCCTGAGGCTTCAGGTGGAGAAAACATGCAGCTGCAGCCAGTCAGTGATGAGGAAGAGGAACTGCCTTCTGCACCTGGCCCAAGAACACACAGGGCAGACAAAAGGCAGGAACAGAGAAGGTCAGCCAGATTACTCACAAGGGGTAAGTCTTGCCCTTGGGCTGCTATTTAGCACAGCAGACAGATGGAAGCGGGGGCTCAGTGGGTTAGGACGCTGAGCTTGTCAATCAGAAGGTCGGCAGTTTGGCGGGTCGAATCCCGAGTGCCGTGTAACAGACTGAGCACCTGTTACTCATCCCAGCTTCTGCCAACCCGGCTACATGACCACGGAGACATCCTCGGAGAAGCGCTGGCTCTTCGGCTTTGAAACGGAGATGAGCACTGGCCCCTAGAGTTGGAAACGACTAGCACGCATGTACAGGGGAACCTTCACCTTTTACCTTTTTACAGATGGAAGCGATGCTGGGAACGTGTTCATTTTCTTGCCTTGCTTTGGATTAACACTGTTCCTTGACTTGGATCATGCCTTGTGACCTCTGGACTTTTCTTGCCTCTTGAACCCTCTTGTATTGTGGATTTTATTCTGCCTGCTGGGTTTATTTTGATTGGGAAACTTTCAGGTGCCTTGTGGATTCATTGGCCATTGCTCTGTGGACTAGCATTGGTCTGCTTGTGGCTGGACTTAATTGAGACAGTTCTGGGTTTTTGGTGAAGGGAGTTGTGGGGGGAATTTTAATAAACCCACTAAACCACAGTTGTGTGAGTGGGAGCGCACAGAAAGTGACAGGAAGTGGATCTTGGCATATAGCACAGGTGGGCAACTATGGCAAGTTTACTTCCTGTGGACTTCAACTCCCAGAATACCTAAGCCAGCCAGCATTGTTGCTCAGGAATTCTGGGAGTTGAAGTCCACAGGTCATGAAGTTGCCATGGTTGCCTGCCCCTGCCATATGGGATAGTGGAGTGCCTAGCGAACAGCACACCCATCCACCAGATTCAAAATATAGTAAAATATCAAGGTCCCCCCCGCAGAAGGAATTGAATGTGGGCATCCCAAAGCAGGTAAAACAAGTTCAAGCATCTGAAACAGAGTTCTTATGGGTTGTTGTTTTCCCCCCCAAACTTGGCAACTTTAAGATGTACAGACACTCCAGAGTTGTGCAAGGCTGAGGTGGGAACCTGGAAGACTTTACCCTAGATCAGGGGTAGGCAACCTTGGCTCTGTTATGACTCGTGGACTTCAACTCCCAGAATTCCTGAGCCAGCATGGCTGGCTTAGGAATTCTGGGAGTTGAAGTCCACGAGTCATAAAAGAGCCAAGGTTGCCTACCCCTGCCTTGGATCAAGTCATCCAAATCACTGCGGTCTGCTCTCCTCTCCCCACCACCTCATTTCAAACTTTCATCTTTTAATTTCCACAAAGTATTCCTAATCTTCTCCAAAGGAGGAGGGGGTTTTGAGACTTAGCAGATCAAGCAATGCTTGAGACTTTGCAGATGCAGCCAGTAAGAGAATTTCTGATTCATATTTCAGGGTGAATTCTTAGATACCTTTGGTTATGCAAAGTTCAATATAGGTAGCCCTTGACTTACAACCAGTTGCTTAGAAACTGTTTGAAGTTGCAAGAGAACCCCCCACACACACACACACAAAAGAAAAGGTACTTAGGACCCGGATTCAAGGTTCACACAGCTGCTCCCTTTCCCATTGTTACACGATTGCATTTTGGGAGGTCAGCAACCCAGTGACATGACCATATTTTTTGCTGGAAACCAGCATTGACTTTATAGTTTCTTGCCAAAAAAAAATACTAATTGTGAACAATGGTTTTTTGCTTAAATGACCCTCCCCCCCAAAAATGGTCATAAAATCAAGCATGGTCACGTGATGATCCACTTAATGGCTGGCACAATTTATAACCGTAATTCTGGGTTCAATTAGTCATAAGTCGAGGACTACCTGTAGCGTCTTCTGCTCAAATAACGTATATCCAACAACATGAGCAGTGGGTTTGATGAGACATGATTTTTTTTAATTTTCCCCGAATTGTACCATAAGGAAAGCAAGCAATCCCTACATCTGGAGAGTGGCAACCAGTCACTGTTAAGTATGTGAATGAAAAGCCTACAGAATGTGTATCATGGCAAGGAGGTTCTTTAGGGACAAGTGTAGAGGGGAGAAAACAACCAAAGAGGAGAAAAAACACTACAAACAGGAAGAATAGGAAGATTTATTTTTAGGCACCTTTGATGCAAGTTGACTATTAGATTCCAAAGATGACTCATTTATTTGTAGCTTAAAATCTCCTGTCTAGATTTCTAAATATAGATCTAGGAGGTCCTAGAAACTTTTATTTTCCATCCCTTATACTCAGAAACCATACTCCTTTCTTTATTAAAGTAGGCTCTCACAGACAGCTATCTCCACCAAATGGGTTGCACTGCAATCTTCATCATCTCTGGTGGCTTCTGGCGATTGTAATATTCCATATCTAAAGCACACCAGGTTGAGTAGAAGTGTGCTTACTCAGAGGCCACAGTGAAAGAATCCAGGATCTTTTTCTCCATTTTGGATGACAAACAAAATGGTAGAGACACAGTTCTATATCTACATTTATATATACCATGCATAAACCTAAGACGTTTCAACAAAATAATCTTATTTCTCACAAAAGAAACAGCAAAGTCAAAAATGAATCCCAACTCCAATAAGATCCATCAACTATTAATTGATGCAACCTGAACTTGTAGCCATTCATCCTAAATTGGGGTCTTTTGTGCTCCCTTGACTCATCTGGGTTGACTTCCCATCTTGTTGATGTTCTTCACCACCATCCCTTCTCTTTTTACAGCTTCATAAAAGGATACATGAATTATATTTAGATGTATTTTCGTTTGGATCACACCCATTTCCAGAATTAAATTCCTCCTCCATCCTTCCCAGCTCTTCTGAACTTAAGGCAGAAGTGTTAGATGATCCAATATCAGTAAATATTTGGGTCCTGGAAGACAGCAGTAACTCCTCTTCTTTGTTTACATCATGAAATACAGATAGGACCATTTCCTTCACCCCTGAAGAACTTGAAAGAGGATAACTAGGACTTAGTATTTTGGTGTCTGGTATATCATTACGATTTGAGGAGACAAAATCTTGACTAGGAGGGGATCCTGTTATATTTTCTGGGAATTCCTTAGTAGAAAATGTTGAAGAAACTAAACCAAACATTCCTAATTTCTTCTTGGATGAGCCTTGCTTCTGGCCTACTCTGGATAAAAAATCTAGACTGGTGGGAGAAGATGGAATAGGCCTCTTAGGAAGGGTGGATAGATGGGGATACTTAACTGGAATTTTTCCAGTCTTTGACAGATTGTTTGGCAACATCTCCATCTGAACATTCGACTCTGGGAATGTGAGGGCTAGGTTTGAAATGTGTTGTTTGCAATGGGGGATTTCAGATGCAACAGCCTCATCAGAAACAAATTCTGGAGTAGACAGATCAAGGTCATCAGTAGGAAGGAGAGCTACCACCTTCGTATTGCTACCTGGTGAGAGGAGAGCCAAAGAAGATATCTCTTCTCCATGTTGCTCCTTCAGAACTTGGTAAGTTGACAGCAGAGCAGAGCTGTTGTTGAAGGTCATAAAGCTACTTTGAATAAGTGTGCTAGAAGTCTCTTCTGTCTTCAAAGGAAGGTTGGTAGAGGTCACAATCTCTTTTGCAGGAACAGATGGTGGAAGCCCTTGATTGAGGAGAAATAGTTGACAAAGTTTAATTACTTGTTCATTCTGCCAATCCGACATTTCAGAATATACTTCATAAGACTTTGTGACTTCCATGCAACAGAGTTATTTGCATTCTTCACATCTAATTTCTACAGAAGCAATATTATAGCTAGTTCTCCAAAAGCTAAGGAGGAAATAACTCTCTTCTCATTGGTGAATTTATTAACTATTATAACTGAACCCTTTTGTGGGAATAATGGAGTAATTGCCTTGCATCCTGCACATGGAAAGGGCCCAGAAAAAATTGATCCATGCAATTAAACTAACCATAGAATTATTGCAGTATATGGTTTGATCCAGAACTGAGGCAACCTTGCTTATAAGAGTAGCGTCAATATTTATTGATTTGAAATATTATCTGAAGTCTTTCCCACCCTTTTCAGACGAACCAACCCTGGCCAAGAAACTGAGGTTTTAGGAATTCTCCAATGGTCAAGATCAGTGTTCCTCAACCTTGGCAAGTTGAAGCTGTGTGAACTTCAACTCCCAGACATGCTGGCTGGGAAATTCTGGTAACTGAAGTCCACACATCTTCAACTTGCCAAGGTTGAGAAACACTGCTCAAGATCATTAGCCTTTCAATAGCAGTCCTTCATTTGGTCCTGTACTGATTAAGAAGCCGCCACAGATAACATTTTTCTTCCTTACTAATCTACCACTTGTAAACATACACCTGAGTGTTGGATTATGGCTTCCATCATTGCTACATAGACAGGTTGGATAGGAATGGTGAGAGTTGTAGATTAACACATGGGTCTACAAGCAGTGATGCCCCAAAGCTATTCTTTCTGTTGATGCTTCCCAAATTGACTGAGGCAAAGCTCACATCAATATCCAAAGAGCCAGTTAGTGGGCTAGTGGTTAAGGCACCAGGCTAGAAAGCTGGAGGAGTTCTAGTTCCTCCTTAGCCACAAGAGTCAACTGGGTGACTTTGGGCCGGTCCCTCTCTATCAACCCAACTCACTTCACAGAGCTGATGTTGTGGGGAAAACAGGAAGAGGAAAGTATGTTGGATACGTTCGCTGTCTTGAGTTATTTGTAAAAATAATAAAGGCAGGATAAATTTAAATGATTAAAAATAAACAAACAGGGATGAATAGCCCTCTGGTGTCATTCTCTGAAGCCCTCAAAGATAAAAATTTGGTGGCTAACTATGAAGAGCCAACAGAAGAATCCATGGTTTAAGGAAGCAAGAATTAAAAGAGGGATTTAAGTGAAATAGGACTGAGAAGTCTATTTTACTTTTGTTAAAGAACAAAACAAAAAACACCATCCACCCCTGCCCTTATGTCACTATTGGTGTGGTAAAGGTGAAAGGGTAGCTTCAGGAGTTGTCCACCCTTGAAACAGAGGACTTACCAGATGGAGGTCCTAGAGATGGATTCTGATTCTTCTGGACCCTCTCCGGCTTTTCTCCTTGGCCACCTTTAAGTCTTATGTGACATCCTGAAGAACGACCTGGGTTAGGAAACCTGCTGACAGGGCAAGGAATTCGACTAGCAGGGTGACAGGCCCTGGTGGAAAGAGTCAGCCTGGGTCCTTCCTTGACAACAGGTATTGATGAGCAGATTGGAATGTGAGTTGTTGCTGCTACTTCCTGAGACGACTTTTGAAGTCTCAGCTGGAGAGAACAAGTATTGTTGGAGCTGGGAGCTGTGTTCCAGGGTCGTGGAAGACCTAGAGAGAAGAGAAGGCTATTCATTATATTTCATTCTGGCCAAGAATAGTGTCAAAAAAGATTTTAAAAAATTCCCCAGCCTTCTGGGAATTGAAGTCCATCCATCTTTCAGTTGCCAAGTTTGAGAAATACTGATCTAGACTTTTGTCTTTGCACAAAGCACCACTTGTCAACAATGGTATATGTTGGTTACAAGACCTGATTTCTAGAGGGCTACTTGGATTTGGAAGACACTGGTTAAAGGGCCAAACACAATGGGAGGTGCAACTTGTTCATTAAGCTGTAACCCAGACATGTCAAACACAAGGCCCGGGGGCCAGATTCGGACCACAAAGTGGTTTCATGTGGCCCATGAAGCCATCCTGGAAACAGTGAGGGAACGGCCCCCACTGCCATGGCCCTGGCCCAGAGACCCTCCTTCTGCCAGAGACCCTCAGATCTGTCCCACTCCTGCCCAGGCACCCATAGGCACCCTTAATGCAAACAATGTAGAGCTGGCCATGCCCACCCAGTAGGCCATACACACTCTAGTCACGCCCACCCAGTAGGCCACGCCCACCCTGGCCATACCCACCCGGCCCCTTGAGGGCAACCGCAATGCTGATGCGGCCCTCAATGAAATTGAGTTTGACACCCCTGCTTTAACCTAACATGGGCTAATACAGCCAGTCTCTTCTCTTTCGGACAGTTTGTAGGTGGAAAGTTCTTAGGGCATGGGTGTCAAACTCGATCGCGTCACGTGATGTATCCTGACATATCGTGATGTTTTTTGCTTTGCGGAGCCAGGGTGGGCGTGGCCTGCGTGTGATGCATCCGACCTGCAGTCCGCCAGTTTGACACCCTTGCTAGGGGGCTGAATTTCGGAATAAACTGAGATCAAGTTTGTTTGTTGACAAAGTAAAGGCAAAACCAGGTGATGCAATTCAAAGAACATCAGGCAGGGGGCATTTTAGATACTGAGTGGAGAAGAAACAAGGAATTTGCCTATTCCAGTGGTGGCGAACCTGCGGCACGCGTGCCAGAGGTGGCACTCAAAGCCCTCTCTGTGGGCACACACGCTGTCACCCCAGCCCCGCCTCCTCACACGGCCCCCTCCTCACCAGCAGCCCCCCCCCCCGAGGAGAGTCGCTTCTGGGCGTGCTCCATGCAGAGCAGCACAGCCAAGGACATGGCAGCTGGGCAGCAGGGACAAGACTCCGCCCTCAGGCCCTGTCGCACGCAGATGATGCTGCGAGGTGTGGCGGAGGGCATGGCTGCCATAGTGCTGCTGGGCCGCTGTGGCGGGCCATGGAGGTGGTGGGTGGCCCTGCGAGCTGGCGGGGCGGCAGTGGGGCAAGGCAGGCAGGGCAGGGGTGGAGTGGGGCAGGGCAGTTTTTGGGCTCTCGGTCTCTAAAAGGTTCAGCATCACTGACCTATTCCCTCCCCATCTGTGATCTGTCTTCCTATCCCATTTCCCAGCCGTTCTGGAGGGGTTACTAAAGATAAAAGTTCCTCCAAGTTAAATCATCTCAGTTCTTGATGACTATCTCTAATATTCCAGCAGGGGGAGCTCTCAGCCTATACAGTAAGGCATTAATTCAACCCACACACTTGAAAAATAATACCACCTTTTTTTGCCTCACCACCAGCAACAATATTACAGGTATTTATCATATTTATGTCCTGACACATTACAAGGCAACTTGCAACAAATTAAAAATAGCACGCATTTTAAAAAATGAAACCTCAGCAGAAAATCTAATTTAAGAAGACAGGAGCTCATTTAAGGGGAAAAAAATGGCCAATTCAGTGCCAGATGAAACATCACCCTGTCTCTCTCTAACCCACCCTTCTCATACTGCAGCTAGTTAGAAAGATAAAGTGGGAGGGAAGGAGGAAGGTGTTTAAAGTCATAGTGAGTTTCACTCTACCGCTAAATGCACCAGAGAGCAATTCCAGCTTCAGCTAATGTCTGAAGATTGAAGAATGCCAGAGAAACAAGCAACAGCCCGGTGCAAGAGGCAAAATCTGCATTGCAACATTGCAGTGTAAACTCAGCCTCACGTATACTAGCAGGCGACCTCGTGGCACAAGGATGAAAAGGCACATTTTGCATTGCAAAGTCACAGTTCATTGTTTTGACATCATCATCATCATCATCATCATCATCACAAGGAGCACACACTCAGTGGCAAGAACAAAAGACAAATTTTGCAATACATCTCTGGCAAATTCATTTAGGAACAGGCTGCCTTTTGTATAGGGTAAAGATAACCCAAAACTTTTAAAGCCACTAAGACTGCTGTGGTTTTACACTTTCTATTGTATCATGGTTTCTTTAATTACCATCGCTTTGAATACCACAGTTGACTTGGTTTACACAAGATGCTAAGCCATGAACCTCAGTGGCTGGATTTGTGCAGAATATCAAAGCAGGAGATATTAGGAGCCATGGTGGTGCAGTGGTTGGGATGCAGTATTGCAGGCTAACTCTGCCGACTGCCAGCAGTTCGATCCTGACTGGCTCAAGGTTGACTCAGCCTTCCATCCTTCCGTGGTCAGTAAAATGAGGCCCCAGATTGTTGGGGGCAATATCCTGACACTGTAAACTGCTCAGAGAGTGCTGTAAAGAACTATAGAGCTGTCTATAAGTGCTATTATAGTTAAACGTGATGTATGAAACCCATTTGTGAATTACAGCTTATACATTAAACTGTTTAATTTTATAAAGGTAGTCCTTGCCTTATGACCCCAATTGACCCCAAAATTTCTGTTGCTAAGCCAGACAGTTAAGTGGGTTGTGCCCCATTTTACAACCTTTCTTGCCAGAGTTAAGTTAGTAACATGGCTGTTAAGTCCAGTGCTTTTTTGGGAAAAAAAAAAAGGTGCCGGAACTCACACATGTCATACAACCCGCCTTGCCTACCCTACAAGTTTCCATCCAAAAAAAAGGTGCCGGAACTCCGTTCTGAGCGTTCTATGAGAAAAAAAAGCCCTGGTTAAGTCAATCTGGCTCCCCCATTGATTTTGCTTGAGGAAGGTTGCAAAAGCTGAGATCACATGACCCCAAGACACTACAACCATCATGAATATGAACCAGTTGCCAAGTGTCTAAATTTTGATCATGTGACTGTAGGGATACTGCAACAGTCCTAAGCATAAAAACCAATCATAAGTCATTTTTCAGTGCCATTGTAACTTCAGTCACTAAATAAATGCTTAAAAGTTGAGGGCTACCTATATGCTGCCCATCTCACTGCTGAAACTACTCTGAGTGGTTCACAAAATGCTAAAAAGAGAATATGAAACAGTAAAAACTAACAAGGATGAAATAGAAACTAAAAAAAAAACAAGAGGAGGGGTTACACAGGATGGGATTTTCTCTTTATTGTCACCTGGTATAAGCCCACAGGTACCTTTATCATCCACTTATTGGGGGATTGTGAGTCAAAACCCTCTTCTTTATTTTGTTTACCTGATTTGGTTTTTTTTAAAGGGTCAGGTTTGGTTGGAGCATCCTGGCCCATCTGCAGGTTTTTCTTGCCACGTGGCCCATGAACTGAGATCCGTGGTTGTTTTCCCATCTCATCAACCATCACTTGATCTTTCATCTTGCTGGCAACAGTACAGAGCTGCATTGGAAAAATCGTAGTCACCTCTTGTTCCGTCAGTGATAGAACATTACAACTTTTTAAAGAGGACACGGGCTCTCTGGAACCACTGAGGAAATTCAGTGCAGTTTTTTAAATCAGAGGCTCAAAATTAGATCCGTGGTCCCAGCTGCCTAGATGGGGAATTCAATAGGGACTTTGCTGGGGCACTGGTAGTGCTGTGGCCCCCGCAGGGGGTACGAAAATGCAAATATGGGATAAAAAAAAGATGCAAGCTTTCTACGGCTGCTACTGTGAATTTACGGGACTTCAAGCTTTGCAAGGCACGCTAAATCCAGAGCCCCACTAGAAAACAGCAGGTCGGGAGTATTCCAGTGTTTCTCTACCTTGTCAACTTTAAGTTGTGCGGACTTCAATTCCCAAAATTCCCCAGACATGCTGGTTGGAGCATTCTGGGAATTGAAGTCCACACACATCTTAAAAGTTGCCAAGATTGAAAAACACTGAAGTATTCTCTCTTTGCTGCCATCTTATGGTCATTTAGGTTCCAGCAATCCCAATTCAGTATCCCTGGATTGAGTGAATCTTCTCCAACCACGAATTTGATTGGAGCTCTTACCTACGGGCAATTCAGTAAGGACATCGGATGAGAAGTGGAAGGTGTTCACTAGCTCTAGCTATTTTTCAGGCAGAACTGCTCAAGATATTGGATGAACAGCATCCTGTTCAACACTTAAGCTCCTTGGCATACCACATTAAATCATAAAAAAGGCCAACCATGCTTTTAGCGTACAGTAGTATACTGCACTGGCCACCTAATGAGAAGGAAGGACTCACTGGAGAAGAGCCTAATGCTGGGAAAGATTGAGGGCAATAGAAGAAGGGGACGACAGAGAATGAGGTGGCTGGATGGAGTCACTGAAGCAGTAGGCGTGAGCTTAAATGGACTCCAGAAGATGGTAGAGGACAGGAAGGCCTGGAGGAACGTTGTCCATGGGGACGCGATGGGTTGGACACGACTTCGCAGCTAACAACAACAAAGTATACTGCACAAATTGGTCATGTGGTTAATTTATGGTCCTATGTATTTAAAAAGTGGCTGATCAAATACACCAGACTTTCTTAAATCACAGTTGAGAAATCTGTGTAATTATAATCTCAACTTTTTACTTTTACACCCCACCCCACCCCCAAGTAGTCCACTGTGATACAACGGTCCACCCATAGTAATGTTAGTATCTTCTACAGGTAGTCCTCAACTTACAGCAATTAGTCTGGTGGCTGTTCAGGGTTGCAGCAGCACTGGAGCGGGTGACCATTTGACAACTTATTCACACTTATGACTGTTGCAGAGTCCCAGGTCATGTGATCCCCTTTTGCAACCTTCTGACTAGCAAAGTCAATGGGGGAGCCAGATTTACTTAACAACCTTGTTACTAATTTATCAACTACAGTGATTCAGTTAACCAAGGTACAAAACAGGTCGTAAAATGGGGCAAAACTCACTTAACCAATGTCTCACTTAACAACAGAAATTTTGGGCTCAAATTGTGGTCGTAAGTCAAGGACTACCTGTACAGTGCTAAAAAGTTGAAAATCAATGTCTTTTTTTCTTTTTCCTCTTCTACCCCACATTTTTTCCATTTCCCTTTTTCCTGCCTCAGTTTCCCATTATGTTCATTTTCTTTGCATTTTACATTCTGATGAATTAATAAAGAAGTTTGAAACCAAGGGGGGGGGGGAATAAGAGAAATCTATGTAATTAAACCAACAAGATACACTAAATCACAGCTTGATTAGTCATGGTTTACTGGTTTACAGTCTTTGGCTAGCCTGGTTTATAGAGTGGTTTATAAAACACTCTACAAACATTTAAACCGACCACATTATAGCTTAGCACAATCTGAGAATCCTAATATTAAACATAGCAAATTTATAAATACTAAGATAAAAAAAGATCATAGCTTCAACTTTCTTAAAGTATAGAGATCTTTTGGAAAGAAGAAAACTGAATTTTAGCACAAAAATATCATCTAAACTCACCAAAATAGTCACTGGTATGTCCTAAGCCCAGCCACCGTGAAAAAACATTTCTATCTTCCATGGTTCTCTAAACTAGCAATTTATATCACTCACTTCTCATTAAGCTGTAATAGGTTCCACCTGGGAAGACAATTAATGTGTTAGTTGCTTGTTCTCTTTTGCACTCCCACGCTCCCTTCTAAAGACTATGCGTTTTTTTCTGTTTTTGCAATGGTTTGTTTGAATGTTTTAAAACCGTCAATGCTTTTTTGTTCAGTAATAAAACCGCACAATCAAAGAAATTAGGGTGATAATGTGGTGGCTTGTTTATTTGTAAAGAAACAAAAACATGAAATCTTAAAAATAAAAGTTTTATTATCCTATGTGCTTTAGGACTTCAGTCCATCTGATGCATCAAGGGTTACTCGGTTACAAATATGAATTGAAATTGGACAGGTCAGTGTTAAACAAAAGGCAGAATAGCTAGATAGAAAGAAGCACATTATTAGCAGCCCCTTACAAAACACTTTTGTTACTGATAAAAAACAAACTTTTTGGCATTGTATCAGCTGATAGAATAGAAATTATATTTATCTTGACTGAAGCTACAGAAATTTGGATGCTGCCTCAGGCTGCAATGTAAACAGATAACATTTCAAAAAGAAGGGCAATTCTGAAATAAACAAGAAGTACTATTTAACTATGTTTCTCTCTTGAAGGAAACCTTTTTTTTTGTAAATGTAGAGAATATTAGTTTTTTCTTTCCTTTCCTCCTCTTTGTTAAAGAAAAAAAGTATTTTCCTGTGTCTAGTGAAATAATGAGAAGATTCAGCTGTATCTTTTTTGGCTCTTGCAATATAATTCAACTAATAAAAATGTCAATTGTATTCTTTATGACTTTTTTTAATTATTCATTATATTATAAAGAGTGTAACATTTTCAAGATGCTATTACAAATACAGATGAGAAAAGGGTCCTTCCCAGAGACGCAACATGAAAGTAATCTTTGACTTATGATCACAATGGGGAAGAAAATTTCTGCCACGAAGCAAGACAGTTATTAAATGAATTGTGCCCAGTTTTATGACTTTTTTTTCGCCAAGGTTAAAAGCAAATCAGCGCAGTTGTTAAATGGATCGCTGCAGTCGTTAAGCGAATCCAGCTTCCCTCATTGACTTTGCTTGTCGGAAGCCATCCGGGAAGGTTAAGAATAGCAATCAGTGACCCTGGGACAATGCAACTGTCATAAATACAGGACGGTTGCCAAGCACCTGAATTTTGATCATGTAACTGTGGGGATGCTGTGATGGTTCTAAGTGTGAGGACCAGTTTGTAAGTCATTGTTTTTCAATTCAACATCAAACTGTCACTAAATGAATCGTTGTAAGTCAAGGACTACCTGTATCAGGTGTTTTGGGGGGGAGGTGTCTCCCTTTGATCCTAAAAGCTTTGTCAGGAAGAACAGGAAGAAAATCCCATCTCCAGGAGTGCTCAAACCCTATAATAATAATAATAATAATAATAATAATAATAATAATAATAATAATAATAATAATAATAATAATAATAATAATAATAATAATAATAATAATAATAATAAAACATAGGGTGGAAAACGTTGTTGAGAATGAGAGGGTGAAGATCTTGTGGGACTTCCGAATACAGACAGATCGCCATTTGGAACACAACACGCCAGATATCGCAGTCATAGAGAACCGAAGCATACAGTTGATTGATATTGCTGTACCAGGAGATGCCAGAGTCGAAGAAAAAGAATTGGAAAAAATTATGAAATACCGAAACTGCACAATTATGGATGAAATGTGTAACAGTGATAACCATTGTCATCGGGGCACTGGGAACTATGTCCAAAAACTTTGCAAAATACATCAAGAAATTGCAGCTTCCTGCAATAACTCCAGCGAAGCTACAAAAAACTGCTCGGAACATCTTACATTTTAAGGAGATACCTGGTTGATACCTAGGATGCTGGCAGCAACCCGTGTCAATCATTAGTGCCAGTCAATTTGAGTGTTCAGTTGACTGAGTTTCATGTTTTATGAATAAAAGTTTTATATAATAATAATAGTAAAGTTGGAAGGGACCTTGGAGGTTATCTAGTCCACACCCCCTGCTCAGGCAGGAAACCCTATAACACCTCGGACAAATGGCTGTCCAGTCTCTTCTTAAAAACCTCCAGGGTTGGAGCATTCACAGCTTCTGGAGGCAGGTTGTTCCACTGGTTAGTTGTTCTAACTGTCAGGAAGTTTCTCCTTAGTTCTAGGTTCTTCTCTCCTTGGTTAGTTTCCATCCGCTGCTTCTTGTCCTGCCTTCGGGCGCGTTGGAGAATAGCCTGACTCCCTCTTCTTTGTGGCAGATAAAGAGTGTGGCTTGTCCAGTGTCTCCCAGGGAGCCTTTACTGCTGAAGGTGGACTTGACCCGTGTTTTCTAAGTGGCAGCCCAATATACGGTAGCTTCTATGCTTCTTGCTGGTGACGGAGACCAGAGACTATCGCATTAAACTGACATTTCTAATGTTTACTGCTTATGTGTCACCAAGTCAAAGATGGACCTTTTCCAAGATGGCCACCCCCCACCCCCACCCCGCAACCTAATCTTTCAGGTCTTCCAATGGCCAGCTCGCCACCCCCAAACTGCTGGAGGGCAGCTCGCTGCGGGACAAGAGTTACACTAATATCAAAGAAATGGTGGAATAGAATCATTAAAGAAAGGATGCCAAAGGAGGGACAGAATGAAATGTGAATGACAAAAATTAAAATAATGTTTTGTTTTTTAAAAATAATTAAACTGAATTGTTAAATTGTCCCGTGACAAATTGTCCCTGCGGTGAGCTGACGATGGCAAGTTGGCTGTGGCGAGTTGTCTCATTCTGACTCCTGAGCGCCTCCACCCCTAGGTCAGGGGTAGGCAACCTTGGCTCTTTTATGACTCGTGGACTTCAATTCCCAGAATTCCTGAGCTAGCATGGAAACCTCTCCATTTCTCCTCAACATGGCTGGCTCAGGAATTCTGGGAGTTGAAGTCCACGAGTCATAAAAGAGCCAAGGTTGCCTACTCCTGACCTAGGTGCAGATTGTCCGTTTGTCTATGGACATTCTCAATCTTTCAAGTCATGGTTGTCCCAAAAGAGCTTTTTCAGGAGGCAACTGAATATAAATCCTTTGATTCCTCACCATCCAGTCAGAGATGAAGAAGCTTCTTGGATGAGAAGCGAAACATCTTCAAAGAAAAACAAGGAAGTCCAGATGCCTCCTGAAAAAGCACCTGTGGGAGCTTGTCCTTTTCTTCTCTTTCCTTCCAACTTTCCCAGCCTTATGGACTCTTCCATAAGGCTGGACTCTTATGAACTCCCAGACTTCAATTCTGGGAGTTGAAGTCCACAAGTCATAAAAGGGCCAAGCTTGAAGACCCCTGCTAGAGGGTTGGACTGCAAATCCCAGAATTCCAAGTTGTGATGGCCAATGGGGATGCTAATTGTTTCTACTCCCAGCCCCTTGATGAGATTCTACGTACTGATTTGCTGAAATGATTACATTGGGAGAAATATTAGCGGTACTTTAATTTTCCTGCATAGATAACACAACTTACTTATTTTATGTGTCTACCTTTCATATTTTTGAACAAGAGTCCACAACACAAAGTTGAACAAAATTCCTGTTTCAGCCTCAGCTACTGAAAAGTAAGTGAGTAAATTGAGGACTGCTCTAACAATATTCTGGTCACTGTAATAATTCTCTATAAATGTCCAATCTACCTCCAACCTTCCATAAGACAGACAAGACAAACACATAAGTAAAATAAAAAGCAGGTTTTATTGCAGATATGAAGACCAGCTTCTAGAGCAGTACTTCTAAATCTGGGTAAATTACCCCAAATTGGGTAAAAGCAGTTTTTTTTGGGGGGGGGGTAATGACACATGAATCCATTACCCATCACCACAGGACAGTTCAATTTAAATGGACTTAAAGATTGCCACGTGTGCTAAAATACAGTACATTTGAAAATCTCCCAAAGTATTCCTTTTAAGATGAAACGTGGATGGAAATTACTAAAGGTAGTTTGTTGAAGTGACATAAAGATCATTCAGTGATTTTTTTTTATGACACAGATAGTCCTCGAGTTAAGACAATTCGTTCAGGGGCTGTTCCAAGTTACGGCGGTGCTAAAGGAAGGGACTTGCAACCACTTCTCAAAGTTCAGTAAGACTTTCTGATAAATGGTTTTGAGTAATGAAAGCTTCAATCTGCACAGGAAGCTTTCAGTTGTCTTGAGTGGTTACCCCTCTTCTTATTGGATGCAGCCACCAGAAAAGACCGTTTCAAGCCATGCTTTTGCGTGACCCCACATATCTCGCGGATTCAGAAGCTTCTGCCTGGCTCACTTCTCGCGAAACCTCTCAGTCCAAAGCGCATCAGCCACAAAAGCCACCGCTGCCATAAGGATAGCGAACCCGAGGCCGAGCCGTATAGAATTGGCTGCAGTGAAGTCAGGGCTCAGCAGAAGTGAGTCTTTAAAGGAAAAAGATATATATGTATATATATATTTATACTGTAAAAAAAGGAAAGCACTTCCACAATAAATCTTCATTATGCATTCTGACTTTCTTAATGACATGTTTGCATCTGATGAGCTTTTAATGGCTGAGCTTTAATAGTTTAATTACAGGACTGCTATTTAAATTTTGTTCTGGCTGGCTTGAGCACAACTGATTAAATCTTCCCTAGAAGGAACAGTGGAATTGTAATTGATCCTTCAAACTTTTGCAGTCTAGTCATAACTGGAATTAAATCATTGCCATGATGTGCTTAACTATAACTGTTGAACAAACAGCTGGCTGAGTTGACATACTCATGAGGGATCCTCAATGCTCTCTGAGCTTGGCTCTTTTCTTGCAGACATTTCATTACCCAAACTAGGTAGCATCATCAGTGCTAGTAAGGAATGGGTTTGTTCTCAGTTTATATTTGAGTGGCTTGCCCAGTCAGTACTGGTGAGAGTGGTCTTGTTTGTGCTGCTTATTGTTAGCTTGTTCGGCAGTTCCTTGAATGGGTTATTGTTTATTTCTCGATTGTTGATCTGATGTTAATCTGGATGTAAATCTATGCTCATCTGAGTGTTGGCTGCTGGTGGGGAAATGTTTTAGTATTGTTGTTCCCTTGTTAGTTTTTCTACAGTATGTAGCTGTTGTTTATGTTTATGTGTCTGTTGATGACATACTCATTGCAGGAAACCACATTGGTTGTATTCATAGAACTGACTAAGATAAAACCAAACAACCTATATTACGATTTAGTAGGATGTGCAAATCCAGAGGATGCTTTCCACAAGAGTTTATTTATTTAATTTATAGGCTGCCTGATTCCATCCTGATGGTGGACGGCATACAACTCAAGACAATTAAAAATAGAAGAATACAGAGATCCGACAAAATAAATGTCTGGAAAAAGAACACACACACACACACACAGAGGCCACTAAAATGCACCTATCTCTCTCTACTCTAGGCCAAGATGTGGGAAAAGTTGTTTGGTTTCATTTAAGCGGAGGCAAGATGGAGGGGGTCATATAAATCTCTTGAGGGATATACTATCACAGTGTCTAATCCAATGTTTCTCAACCTTGGCAATTTTAAGGTAGTGGACTTCAACTCCCAGCCCATTTAAAGTTACAAAAGCACTGAAAAATTGGCCAGTTTTCACATGTATGACTGTTGCAGCATCCTCATGGTCACATGATCAAAATTTAGACGCTTGGCAACCGACATGTATTTGTGACATTGCAGTATCCCAGGCTCATATGATCACCTTATGTGACTTTCTGATAAGCACAGTCAGAGGGGAAGCTAGATTCACTTAACAACCATGTCACTAACTTAGCAACTGCAATGATTCACTTGACAGTCATGGCAAGCAAGTTCATAAAATGGGGCAAAATTCACTTAGCAAAGGAAATTTTGGGCTCAATAATGGTTGTATTAAGAAAACCGAGATCATGGCATCCGGCCCTCTCAATTCCTGGCAAATAGAGGGGGAAGAAATGGAGGTAGTGACAGATTTTATTTTCCTGGGCTCCAAGGTCAGCGCAGATGGGGACTGCAGCCAACAAATTAAAAGACGCTTTTTCCTCCTAGGGAGGAAAGCCATGGCAAATCTAGACAGCACGCTAAAAAGCAGAGACATCACCCTGCCAACAAAAGTGCATATAGTCAAGGCTATGGTCTTCCCAGTTGCAATGTATGGCTGTGAAAGTTGGACCATAAGAAAGGCATCTACTTATCCATTTGCTTAACTCTCCTTACATATGCAAATTCAGGAAAGCATCACTCATGGACACTGGGAAAGAGTTGCAGAATAGACTCCAGCAAGGTGGGAAGCAAGGCCATGATGATAAGAGTTTCCCGCTGATTCAAGGGCGGTTGGGTACTACCTCAACACAGGAATGGGGAAAGACCTCATGGCAGTTTCCCTCAAACAGGCACTGCTATACTTTCCTATGTAATCGAGAGAAGAGAATAGTTGTAGCTCCGGGTTGAACGATGGAGTCCTTGGTGTTCTCTGAGCTTGGTTTGTTTTCTTGCAGACGTTTCATTACCCAACTAGATAACATCACCAGCGCCAGAAAGGAGTGGGATTTGCAGTGATGATGTTACCTAGTTGGGTAATGAAACATCTGCAAGAAAACAACCAAGCTCAGAGAACACCAAGGACCCCACACTTCCTGCTTAAACGTGGAACTTTCTTCAAAGGTTAGACTGTGAGCTTCTCAAGATGAAGACTTTGCAAACCGTCATTTACCTGGATGGTACATCACCACCACCACCACCCTCTCAGTCTCTCCTGCCCTCATTCCCTCTGGGCTCACCTTGTGTCTGCCTTATGGTATCGTTGAGTTGGTTTTCCCCAAACTCGCAGCTTAGCTTGCCCTTGAGGTTGCTGAGGGCTTGTTCTGTGAGGCCAAAGCTGGCGCTTGTCCCATTTTGCCATGCTCTGGTTTCAGCAAAGATCTCCCCATCAATATAAAGATAGAACCAGCCCCCAGCTGTGGAGGGCATTGAACAATTCACTCGATACTTCCCTGCAGAGTCAACCAACACCTCTTGATATCTGCTAACATCAGACACACCTGGGGAAAAAAAAATCAATAATTTTGTTAAAGGCAGCAAAACTAGTAAGCAAGGGAGTCTGCAGGGAAGAGGTCAAAAAAGTCAACCTAACGATGGGGTTTTGACTGCAAAGATGTGGCTGCCATTTTGTCCCCCTCAGCTGGTAAGGAAGAACTCAGGGGGGTCTCTCAGCTCTCTTTTCATTACCCCTTTCTAGTCTCCAGACCACATTTCAGAAACAAAAGCTAGACGGTTTTATTAATTTATAGTCATTCCTGCAAAGATTACTGGAATTGCTGATAATGCAGGGTGTCCAGACATGAACTGTTCCGTGTATTTTTTTTCCACACAAAGGAACAAATGAAAGGACCAAGAAAGAAAGAAAACAAACAACTCTCTGAAATAAATTTTGTGTATATTCGTGCGTTGTGAGTGTATGTAGAAGAGAGATAATAGTACAGGAATTAAATTATGACTAATCTAATATTTTCCCTTCTTGTGCCACCTTTCTTTACTTCAGACAAAAGAGCTAACAGGAAATGGCAGTCAAATACAGTATTAAATAACTCAAAATAGTAAACCCACAAATTCCAGGAGGGAGATCAAGATAAAATCAGCCATTTTAATCATATCCGAATATGCCTTTAAATTCAGTTTTGACTCCACAGTATGTTCAGAAGTGAAGTTCCCGCCCCACCTTGCCTTCTTCTTTCTGGAGCTGAAAGAGAAGAACTGATCCGAAAATACTATGTTGGATTTGTTTCTAAGGCAGGACTAGAATTCACAATCTCCTGGTAATTGACCCAAAGTAACACAACTGGCTTTCGTGCTTAAGGTCAGTCTAGAATTCAGTTCCTGGTAACTGGTTCAAAGTCATTTAATTGGCTTTCATACCTATGACAGGACTAGAACTCACAAGTTCCTTGTGATTGGCCCAAAGTAACACAACTGGCTTTCGTGCTTAAGGCTGGTCTAGAATTCAGTTCCTGGCAACTAGTTCAGTTATTCAGTTGGCTTTCATGCCTATGACAGGACTAGAACTCACAAGCTCCTGGTGATTGGTCCAAAGTTGCCTTTAGATTTCATGCCTAAGGTGGGACTAGAACTCACAGTCTCCTGGTAACTTGCCCAACGCCACCCAGCCAGGTTTCACACCTAAGTCAGGACTAGAATTCACAGTCTCCTAGTTTCTGGCCTGGGGCTTTTAACCACTACACCAAACTCTGTCTCAGTTAATCCCAACATGGAGCCAACATTCCCCACTCATTGTACAATTCAGGAAAACATCCGTGTGCTTTAATTTTGGCAAGATGCCACCTCCTCGCCTTTCCTCACCCAGGATTTTCAGCACCACTGGGTTGCTGGCATTGGACCATATGACAGGATCAGTGAGGCTGTGGTAGTAGCATGTGTAGCGTCCTTCATCAGCCCCTGTGACATTCTCCAGGGAGAATTCAGCCATGTTGGAATCCCCTCGAGGAGTGACCTCATACCGGAAGTCCCTGGCCTGGTAGAAGACGAAGCTGACGCCTGAAAAGGGAGCCCAACAACGGAGTGTCCAGTCCTGTCCCAATGAGATTTCTGTGCTGGGACTCGCAGCAATTGAGGGCTGCAGGTAACGCACTGGAGGAGACAAAAGTTTTACATTCAGCTTCAGGACTAACCAAGTTAATTAGAGTGGTGGTGGTTATTGTAATGTATGTGCCCTTCCCTCTCTATTTATTGCAGGGTTTCCCAACTTTGGCAACTTTAATACCTGTGGACTTCAACTCCCAGAATTCCCCAGCCAGCCTAGCTAGCTGGGGAATTCTGGGAGTTGAAGTCTACAAGTCTTAAAATTGCCAAGGTTGGACACTCCTGCTCTAGAGCAGAGGTCCCCAACCTTTTGTGCACCAGGGACCGGTTCCATGGAGACAGTTTTTTTCCATGGCCTGGAGGGTGCATGGTTTTGTGTACTGCCTGCATCTTGCGGATGAGGCTTTGCTTGTTTGTATGGACTGGTTGCTGGCATGCTGCGGCATGGTACTGGTCCACGGATTGGGGGTTGGGGACCCCTGCTCTAGAGCAATATTTTTCAATACCGTATTTTTCAGCAATTTTAAGATCTGTAAATTTCAACTACTAAGAGTTGAAATTCACACATCTTAAAACTGCTAAGGTTGGGAAACATTATTCCAGAGCATCCAAGGAAACAAAACATAATAAAAATTAATCTCTGCCTGGAATATGCCAGCACCCCAGGCAGGGAGGAATGAAAAACAATATATTTCCTTTCAGAACAGCAGCTAGATCTGTTTCCTTGGGAGCAAGCTTTTCCAATTTAAATAAAAGGTGGGTTTTTCTATTTTTTTTAAACATAGATAAAAACCAAGTTTTTATATCTGTAGTTATTCCTAGCCAAGCTATCTTTTAGATGGACTGGCTGAGGATGATGGGAATTGGAGGATTTTTACAAAGTGAATGTCATTCTTGATGCTCTTCTATCCTGCCTCAGTTTGGAGCAGGGTTGACATTTGACCTGGTGTGTACATATTTCAAACAACATATGCTTAGTTAGGATTGAAATGTAGTGTTGCTTTTCAAAATAAAAAAGGGATGCAATTCTTCTTTCTTTCTTCTTCTTCTTTTTTTTAGCTTGGAGCCAAATTACCTTAGATTGAAGAGAATAGCAAATAAAATGAGGCTCATAGAAATCAGTTTTCAGCCTTCTGCACTGGAGAACTATAGGATATACAGGTACTGGTAGTTCTTGACTTAAAGCCATTTGTTTAGTTCAAAGTTACAATGGCACTGAAAAAAGTGACTTATGACTATTTTTCACACTTACAACTATTGCAGCATCCCCATGGTCACATGGATAGATGGAGGGAGGGAGGGATAATAGGATGGATGGATAATAGGATGGATGGATGGATGATAGAATGCACAAATGGATGGATAATAGAATGGATGGATAGAAGGATGGAGGGATGGATAATAGAATGGAGAGAGGGCTGAAGGGAGGGAGGGATAATAGGATGGAGGAAGGAAGGGATGAAGGGACAGAGGGATGGATGGAGGGTGGTTATTGTTGTTCAGTCACTAAGTCATGTCAGACTCTTCATGACCCCATGGACCACGGCATGACAGGGTCTCCCAGAGTTTGCCCAAATTCATGCTCATTGTATCAATCACACTATCCAACCATCTCATCCTCTACCATTCCCTTCTCCTTTTGCCTTCCTTCTTTCCCAACATCAGGATCTTTTCCAGTGAGTCCTCTCTTCTCATTAAGTAGCCAAACAGAATGGATGGATGGATGGATGGATGGAGAGAGAGAGAAAGGGAGAGAGATAGGATAGATTCAGCTTAATACTCACCTTCTGTGATGTTTGCAGGCTGGCTGAGTGGAGAGCGGATGGCCTTCCCAGCCTGCCAGATTTCATAGCTACAGTGGAATTGCTCACCTGAGCCTAACTCATGGACCTCAAAGGTGGCACTAGATTCTGTTGGCAAAGCTCTCTTTTGAGCTACTGGCTTCTGGCTGCCTCCCGTGTATAAGGAAAACCAGCTGCCTGCATACTCCTCTTGGGCAGAACACTGAAGCTGGTGCTTCCCCATCGCATCTTGAGCTTGGTGCCATACAATGGATGGTTTTGGCAGAGCTAGAAAAGAGAGAGAAGGGGGAGGCTTGGATCACCAAACATGCCAAGCCAAATGTGATTTGTTTGGTTTTGGGTTAATGCATACTGTAAATCATGCCAATTGAAGGTTACTCAGTCAGCCATGATTAGGTAAACCAAGTTATAAAACGATGCATAATGCCAGCCAAAGGGAGTCTACATTTGTACAAAAAATAAACCTGTAGGTAAGAGGGAATGAAGATGAATGCATCACTATTTTATTTGGTGTCCTGTCTTCTCCAAACCTGGATTAATAACTTGGGGATCACCGAAACCAGATTTGAATCCAAAACTCAATAGTTTCTCCAAAAACCAATGATTACAGCTATCAGTCTGGGCTGCAAAAATTGAGACAACCACCAAATGGCAGCAGAAGATTAATTGAACATCTTTTTGTTGCCTTCTAGGGATGCGGTGGCTCAGTGGGTTAGGACGCTGAGCTTGTCGATCAGAAGGTCGGCAGTTTGGTGGGTCAAATCCCGAGTGCCGCGTAACGGAGAGTGAGCGCCTATTACTCATCCCAGCTTCTGCCAACTTAGCAGTTCGAAAGCACGTAAAAATGCAAGTAGAAAAATAGGGACCACTACGGTGGGAAGGTAACAGCATTCCGTGCGCCTTTGGTGTCTAGTCATGCCGGCCACATGACCACGGAGGCGTCCTCGGACAAGCGCTGGCTCTTCGGCTTTGAAACAGAGATGAGCACCAGCCCCTAGAGTTGGAAATGACTAGCACGCATGTGCGGGGGAACCTTTACCTTTACCTTAGTGGTCATTTAGATTTTTGCATACCTGAACTCAGATATGTTGCATTGTAACTTCTGGAACCTCAAATAGTTCAGTCCCAAAAGGTGTTGTATTGGAGAAGACTGACAGGCATACAAAACCCTGGTTCAGTGTCTTGCTAAGCCATTATTTGTTTTATTGTCCAGAATCTGCTGAAATTGATTGGAATCATGCACCACCCCAATCCCTTAGACCAGGGCTTTTCAACCTATTCACCCATTGTACCATTTTTAGGATATGGCAACATCTGAGTACCACCAGTCGCCTAGCAAGGTGTCAAAAACTTGATGACCAAAAAAAACAAAAGGAAAAAAGTGATGAACTACAGGTAGTCCTCAACTTACAACAATTCGCTTAGTGACTGTTCAAAGTTACAATGGCACTGATAAAAGTGCCCCCCAAGCCACAGCCGAGCAAGAAACCTACCTGCCCGCCCGGCGGCGCTCTTCCTCCTGTCCAAGGTTGAGGATTGGCAGTGGGGGTGGGGTGGGTTGGATGTTTGGTTTTTATTCCCCCCATCTGCTGGGTGGTTGAAGCAAGTTTTGGTCACTTCACATGACCTGGGACGCTGTGACTGTCATAAATATGAATCAGTTGCCAAGCATCTGAATATAAATCACAAGACCCTGGAGATGCTGCAACATTCCAGCTGATCAGCACTTCTTCTGGGCTCAGAAGCGCCAGGATCAGCGCCGACCTCCAGCTGGAGCCTGGCGCTGATCCTGGCGCTTCCGCTGAGCCCTGACAGCCCTGCAGCTCCAGCCGTCTCTCGCTCAAGCTTGTGCGGTGCTGCCACCGGTTCAGCTCATTCCCCTCCCCCGCTACCACTTTTCAGCTCATTCCCCTCCCCCGCTACCACCTGCCAGGTGCCAATGTACCACTGGTTGAAAAGCCCTGCCTTAGACAAGGGCCAGATTCACATACAATCCTGCCTCAAATAGAATAGCGAGTCCCATCCTTCCCCACAAGTTATGCCCAGTAGAAAACCCCGAGACCCACTTGGATATAGTGGTGAAGGCACCAGGGTAGAAACCAGGAGTCTGTGAGTTCTAGTTCCATCTAAGACACAAAGCCAGCTAGGTGATCTTGGGCCAGTCACTCGCTCTGAGCTCTAAGAAGGAAGCAACGGCAAACTACTTCCAAAATCTTCCCAAGAAAACTGCAAGGACTTGTCCAGGCAGTCCCAGGAGTTAAAACTGAAGGTTTCTGAAGGCAAACAAGCAAGCCAGCCAGCCTCTCTTTACTTTTCAGCAGTTAAAAAGCTGTAATGTAAATTAATGAATAATTATTCATTTTCTGCCTTTTCGTATCACCCCAGATCAGCTTACTCTGGCCAGGAGCCCTTGTGTCCCTCAATGATAGGTCTGTCTCTATCTCTAGAAGAGCCATTGCCAGGAGGAAAGGTTATAGAGTCCCTCAGGACTAACCTATACCCACCAATACTCACAGATTGTAAGGAGCAAGAAAGGAAGCGTAACAGGCATTTTAGAGCAGATGCAGTCTGTAAATGAGGAGAAAAAGGGGCTCAAGGCTCTAATAAATGTGATTCTTCCCTCCCAGGAAACAGTGATAGAACATGAGTCATTATGGTTAGGAAGGGAAGTATAGCAGGAAAAGAAATTGTTTTATAACTAATGGAAGAATAAATGAATTCTGATTTGAGCAGTTCAATTACTCTGAAATGAGGTTCAGAAGCTTTCTTTTAAGGTGAGCAGGAAAATCTGGCAAAAATTGGTATCTCCATAATGGCCAAGGTACATTTATACTGTGTACTAATTAATGGCTTATTTTACTTTGGATGACTAAATCATCCTTACTGGATTTGGTTTATACACGGTGGTGGGATTCAGCCGGTTTGCACCACTTTGGCAGAACCGGTAGCTACATTTTTGTTGCCCAGACCCAGAATGGACTTCTGGAAGTGGCATCAACACAAAGAACCGGTTGTTCCCATATTTGAATCCCACTACTGTTCATACACTGTTAAGCTATTACTGGGTTTATAAACCATAGTGCCTTATATTCAGACATGCCAAAAATAAGTATAGTAAATTACGTTTGGACTTGTTTTGTGTACAACACAGTTGTTACGCTAAGTAGTTTAGCTTTAGCACAAAGCTTGAAAACCGTGTCTGCTAGATTCACAGAACACCCTTAATCACAAACTGAGAGCCAATTTGGTCTAATGTTAAGGCACCAGGCTAGAAAACCGGAGACCATGAATTGAAATCCTGCGATAGCCATGAAAGCCAGCTGGGTGACTTTGGGCCAGTCAATCTCTCTCTCAGCCCAATCCACCTCACAGGGTTGTTGTTGTGGAGGAAAATAGGAGGAGGAAGAAATATTAGATATGTTTGCTACCTTACGTTATTTGCAAAAATAATAAAGGCAGAATAAAATAAAAAATAAAATAAATGAGCAAATCATATTTTGAATTAGTATATTATGTAAGCATAGCCACCATGTTGTGTGAAGTCATCTATTGTGGTATGCAAACCATAGTTTATAATTCAGCTATTTACATTGCAATTTGCTGGTGTGCCTAGCCCAATAATAATAATAATGAAAAATTGTCAGATGATTCAAAATACAGATTGTGCAAAAAGGCAGAAAAAACTAGCTTATTCAAAAAGATCACACAACAGATTATAAAGAATGATATAGCGCAGCTGCCAAAATGATTCACTGGAACATCTGTAAAAATTATCCTGTGCCAGTAACGAAAAATTGGTGTGAACACAGAGTTGAAAAATAGAAAATGAGCAGGTTAAAATATTGTGGAATTTCTGAGTACAAACCACTAAATTCTTGGCATACAACACACCAGATTTAACTGTGGTTTGAAAGAAGAAAGTGTGGATAATTATTGTGGCAATACCAGGAGATAGTAGAATAGAAGACAAAGAATTGGAGACGATCACGAAATATCAAGATCTGAAAATCAAAGTTCAAAGATTATGGCCTAAACTGGCTGTGGTGGTCCCAATGGTTATTGGCACACTGGACCTCCAAGGTCCCTTCCAGATTCTATTCTATTCTGTTCTGTTCTGTTCTGTTCTGTTCCGTTCCATCCCATCCCAAATGTTGGGTGGCACTTAGAAAATCTGCACTTGGACAACATTTCTGTCAATTGTAAAAGTCCATCATTGGCATTCTTCAGGCCACACTTTATGGATCTACACAAGTGCTGCACTGATATCTTATGACATCCTAGGTTCTTGAGAAGAATGTATGAGGGGCAACACCAGCAAAAGAACTGGTAGCTATGACCTCCTGTGAACAGATAATCATTTATTAAACTTGTAGGCCATCTGACTCTCAATAGCCTAAATGCCAGTTAATCAAACTATGATTTAGAGCCAGCAGTAGGAATCCAGTTAATATAGAGAATTATCCAAACTTTAATCACATGCTTAGAAGGCATTGTCTGGCACTCCAGCTTTGGTGTGTTTTCTCTTTTCAAGAAATAAGAGGTGGTCACAGAAGTGAATTTCACTGAAGAGATCCCTCTTCTTAGAACAGACATGTGCTGCAAAAAAGTAGATAGCCACCAGATGGCTCCACCAAAATAAAGAAACCTTTGACTCTTTGCTGCCATCTACAGATTATCTGGATTTTTAAAGGGGAGAACTGATATTTTTTTTGTTTGACTAAACACCATTTGATGATGAGCCTGCCTGCCTGCCTGCCTGCCCTGCTCTGCCTATCTTCCCTGAATTTCTACTTCTCAGTATGGAGGGAAATTATAAGGGGAGATCAGTCAACACACTCTACAGCTGCATAAAACACAACATTTTTAGCCTGTAGCTGCATACTTCAAAGGGAAACTATTTTTTTTCCTTCTCAGAAACAGGAGTCTTGTGGTCAAGCTCAAGCAATGCTGAAAATGTCCTACACTCAGGGTTGGGAAAGACCCTGATGATTCAGCAGGAAAAAAGGATGGTTAAGTTAGTCATTTTTCTGCGGGGTTGTCTGGGATCTAACAGTGTAAATAATTAATTTTGCATTCATATTTATACATATTGTGTTAGGATTTGAAAATGATTGTATAAATTTTGCATTTTTATCTGCAAATCATTGTGATCAATTGTGTTTACTATCTATGGATATTATCATTATTAAAGACACATTTTTCCCCTTACATACTGTACATATGTATAATTATTACAAGTTTGGTTTGGGCTTAGCTTAGCTGAGTCCAATGAATTATAGTTTATGCAGGGCTTATTTTGTCATAGTGTTGTAGAAAGAAGAGACTCACGCCAGCTCTTCAGAGAAGGAAAGTTTAATGCGCAGGTTCAGAGAGTAACAAAATGAGTACAAGGGTCTGAAACCCGAGGGGCTCGTAACCATACATATTTATACCCCTCATGTCCTGGCTGTACATTGTTCCTTATTTGATTATATCCTTTACAGTGGACAGACCACGGTTGAAAAACAGGATATAGTTACATAATGTTTCAGAGGAGTACATAATTTGGAAATACAGGATATAGTTATCTGGCTCAGCATCTGTCTGAAGGATGGGAATATCTTATGCACGTTCAGCACATTTAGAAGTGTCCAGCTTTTTTTTCTCATTTCACATGCACCCTAGTATTTTTCAACTTTAATAGAATGCCCAGAACAGAGTTCCGGCACCTTTTTGGGATGGAACCTTGTAGGGTATGATGTGTGTGAGTTCTGGCACCTTTTTTTTTTTTTTTTACAAAAAAGCACTGAGTTTATGCAACAATAATTAAAATGCATCATGGCTTAGCATATTATAAGAACGTGATTTTGGTGTAATTGTATGTAAGTGGAATATATGTTTTGGACAGAAACTTTCCCTGCTGTAGGTTGAACTACCTTGAAGATTTGACATGCCAAAATCCAAAGGGAGGGGGAATTTGAATCCAAGCTTGCAGGACTATAAAATAAAAAAAAGTTGTCAGAAAAGAAAATATTTGCATTCGCTGCGTCGTTCCATTCCCAGTTAATTCTACCCGCTTGCAAACCACGTTCACACGGATATTGTTTCTCAGTCGAGAAACGGATGGCAACGAGCACTTTAAGCACGTCCCGCGTGGTGTAGCTGTAGATATTTTACTTTGCAACCCAGGCAACAGGAAACGAGACGAAACATTTAAAAGTCACACGTGCCCCGAAACCCATATTAGTTTCTATTCGGATTGCTAATGACGTCAGAGCAAGTGATTTTCTAGCAATCGGTTTAAGGTGGACGTAAAACATTGGAAAAATTAATTATTTATACACAGAATTATAAAACAACTCTTTATCCTCGCCGGGGGAAAACCCGGTGTGTAATACCTGACACACGGAAACGGACACACATCGGTGAAATATGAACAGTTAAAACAGAGCCGGGCACAGCTTTCATACAGTACAATAGAGCCTTCGCCGACCAATCCGAGAGAGGGAGGAAGAACGCGACAAAACTACACTTCCCAGAAGGCCGGCGGGCTCCGTTCCCCTTGATTACAAGATGTCTACCTTCAGCAGTAAGTGCGAGAAGACTTTGTCGCGGGTGGGAGGACGTTGGAAGGTGGACGGGTGTATATGACGGGCTTTTGTTGTCGACGGTGTCTAGGGGTGCAATGGTGGGCGAGGGTGGAAAGACAGAGGAAGAGGAGGAGGAGGGTGGAAGGATGATGAAGATTCCGTAGGTACTGTAGAACAGGGGTCTGCAACCTTGACGACTTTAAGACTTGTGGACTTCAGCTCCCAGAATAGCTGGCTAAGGAATTCTGGGAGTTGAAGTCCACAAGTCTTAAAGTCGCCAAGGTTGGGGACCCCTGCTGTAGAGGGTGTTCGAATGTCATGTACCTGAGAGCAATGATGTCGAGGGGGGGGGACGGTTCATTCATTACATTTAAATCCTGCCTTTTTTCCTGCAAAGCGTAGTATAGGTAGTCCTCCATTTCTAACAGTTCATTTAGTGACCATTCAAAGTTACAATGGCACTAAAAAAAAGTAACTTACGATCATTTCTCACACTTATGACCGCTGCAGCACACACACACCAGTCACGTGATCAAAATTCAGATGCTTGGTGACTGACTCATATTTTGATGGTTGTGGTGGCCCAGGGTCATGTGATCCCCTTTTGGGACCTTCCCACAAGCAAAGTCCATGGGGAAGCCAGATTGACTTTAACAACTCTGGCAAGAAAGGGTGTAAAATAGGAGCAAAAGTCACTTAACAACTGTCTCACTTAGCAACAGAAATTCCGGTCTCAGTTATGGTCGTAAGTCGAGGACTACCTGTATTCAATCTATCGCCTTTCTTTTCAGGACTCCTCTACAGGGTATGCTAGGGTTGTGGTTTGTCAGTAAGTGAGGCCCATCTCTACCAGTTCATTTGGACTTCCAAAGTCGACAGAGGTCTGAAATGCAACACTGAGGGCACCCACAAATCCATTTCAAGCTTTCTTCTGAGGAGCAGAAGCGTCATTTGACGAAGCTTGCAAATGATTGGGAATTAGCCAGTTTGGTCTAGTGGTTAAGGCACAAGGCTAGAAAGCAAGAGGCCATGAGTTCAAGTCCCACCTTAGCCATCTAACTGGGTGACCTTGGGCCAGTCATTCTCTCTCAGCCCAACTCACCTCACAGGACTGTTATTGTGGGGGAAATAGGAGGAGGAAGGTGTGCTAGATATGTTCTCCACTGGGGTTATTTGTGAAAATAATAAAGATGGGATATAAATAGGGAGTGTTAGTAGACAATCACTTCAATATGAGCCAGCAGTGTGCTGCAGCTGCCAAAAAAGCTAACACAGTGCTAGGCTGCATTAACAGAGGGATAGAATCAAGATCAAGTGAAGTACTAATACCACTTTACAATGCTTTGGTAAGGCCACCCCTGGAATACTGCATCCAGTTTTGGTCACCACGATGTAAAAAAGATGTCGAGACTCTAGAAAGGGTACAGAGAAGAGCAACCAAGATGATTGGGGGACTGGAGGCTAAAACATAGGTAACGGTTGCTGGAATTGGGTATGTGTAGTTTAACGAAGAGAAGGGTGAGGGGTGACATGATAGCAGTTTTCCAATATCTCAGGGGCTGCCACAAAGAAGAGGGAGTCAAGCTATTCTCCAAAGCCCCTGAAGACAGGACAGAAAGCAACGGATGGAAACTAGTCAAGGAGAGAAGCAACCTAGAACTAAGGAGAAACTTCCTGACAGTTAGAACAATTAACCAGTGGAACAACCTGCCTCCAGAAGTGGTGAATGCTCCAACACTGGAATTTTTTAAGAAGAGACTGGACAGCCATTTGTCTGAAATGGTATAGGGTTTCCTGCCTGAGCAGGGGGTTGGACTAGATGACCTCCAAGGTCCCTTCCAACTTATTATTATTATTAAATAATTCCGCCCCAATTTAAGAATATAGGCAAACTAGGTGCTGAGGTGAAAGGTGGATCTGGGCTTGGATCAACATGTGCTGCAATTTCAACACCTACCCACCCATGACAACCCACTAACTCTTTTTTCCTCTCTTTCCTATTCCTGATAAATCTCATGCCACAGTCTGCTATTGCTTGCAAAACCCAAACTTTGCAGCTATAGATACTTTAATTTAAAAATACTTCTTTATGAAAGCTCTTTCTAAAATTGTACAAGATACATTTACATAGTCCTCAACTTACAACAGTTTGTTTAGTGGCCATTCAAAGTTACAATGGCACTGAAAATGTGAGTTATGACCATTTTCCACACTGATGACCATTGTAGCATCCCCATGGCCACATAAATCACAATTCAGATGCTTGCCTCGTATTTTTGACGATTACAGTGTCCCAGGATCATGTGATCATCTTTTGTGATCTTCTGACAAAGAAAGTAAATGGGGAAGCCAGATTCACTCAACAGCCAGGTTACTAACTTAACAATTGCAGTGATTCACTTAACAAGTGTGGCAATAAAGGTTGTAAAATGGGGCAAAACTGCCTCACTTAGCAACAGAAATTTTGGGGTCAGTTGTGTTTGTAAGTCAAAGACTACCTGTCCTTTCATATATTTAAAATACTTAGATGTCAGTTTCTATTAACAATGTTCACAGTGTCAGAACAGATCCAAACCAAAAGCAAACTGCCTGTAAAAAAAAAAGACCAGGAAAAAAAAGCAAAATCTAACAAAAGCCTGTGTAATAAAACAAAGTTTTCCAGATACTTGTGTAACAACAGGCTGGCTGTTTTAAAAGGATGGAGAACATCATGTCCCTAATTACTGCCCATTTGATTTCAGAAGGCTGCAAAGTTTCAGTTTTAATCAATTCTAAAGCAACATGTTGTGCGGCTGATTTTACAGGCAGAACTGTGGCTATGAGGAAACAGATTTATTCAAATTGATAAGCATTGTAGAAGAGCTAAGTATTCAAGTTAGCAAAAAAAACAACAACAAAAAACCAGGAAAAGTCTGGTAGCAATCTTTCTAATACATTCTATTAAAAGACATCACATTATACTTTTTTAATGAAATGTTAATTGGAAAAGGTGCTATCCAGACTACTACTGATCAAGTTTTGAAGTGAGTTAATAGCTATTATCTTAACTGAAATTTGGGAAGGCACTTTGGATTGCTAGCCCAGATCAGCCTGAGTAAATAATTCCAGATGTTACTGTGAAAAACAAATCTGCAAATCAAAAAATGCCTCTTCCTCTTCCTGCAGGAATGGTAACATATATGAAATCTGCATGGGGCAAGGAACCAGTGATTGTAAGCTCCGTAGTCATTACAGTTGTGGGTGAGTTATACTGATATTCCCTGAAATCCAAATATGTTTTATTTTTAAACCCAAGGGTGCTTTTCCAAAAGGCAACTGGACTTTCTTGTTTTTTTTCCCTTGAAAATCTTTCACTTTTCTTCCAAGAAGCTTCTTGGATGAGAAGTGAAACATTTTCAAGGAAAAAAACACAAATTCCAGTTGCTCTTTGGAAAAGCACCTTTGGGACAACCATGACCTGGATGATTGAGAATCTCCATAGACATTTTATTCTTTAACTTTTAGTATCCTTGAGATAGTAGGAGGGAGGGTTGCGGCAGCCCTAACATTGGGGCATGGAGCAGAGCGAGGATTAGCTTTAAAAAAGAATGTTGCATTGAAGATTTCTAGATTACATTCCTAGTATTTCCGACCCTGGTCCCTTTCCAAATCCCTGGCAATTTCTAGCACAGGGTTGACTTTGATATGGGGAACAGACTGGGATTCAGTTACCGGCACTTCTTAGTGTGAAGAAAATCACAGGTTCAATTCCAGACACTTTCAATTTGGAAAATTCTTGGAAAACCACTATGAGTTCATTCTAGAGAATGTTGGCAAATATCTGAATCGTGGGACTATAAGTCTGGCCCACCGTTTCAAGGAATGATGCTCAGGTACTTTGGTTTTAGGTCGATTCTGTGACCAGTGGTCAAATTTAGCTTGCTGGAGGGGTTTGTAGTTCCCATTGTAGATCATTCTGAGTAAATTTATTCATTCACTTATGGTAGCTTTGTATATTGCTGGATAGCCAGCATGCAACATATATGTTAAATGTATTTCTGGCATGCATCTTTGTTTTCATTTTTTTCAGCTGTAACATTGCCATGGGTGAGCCCCTATGCCCATTATTCCACACTGATGAACGAGAACATGCCATATCACTACCCAGGTGCATCTACATCTACATTTCTAGTTTTTAAAAGCAGCTTTGTAGTTTTAGGCCAGGGGTAGGCAACCTCGGCTTTTTTATGACTCATGGAGTTCAACTCCCAGAATTCCTGAGTCAGCATGGCTCAGCTTGGAAACCTCTCCCTTTCCCCTCAGCATGGCTGACTCAGGAATTCTGGGAGTTGAAGTCCATGAGTCATAAAAGAGCCGAGGTTGCCTACCCCTGTTTTAGGCATAGCAAAGAAGCAGCACATTATTTTCATCAATTTTTAATATGTAATACGTTGCACAGATGCATGTGACTGAACCATTTTTGGGGAGAAAGGTACAGGCAGTCCCTTGATGTAAAGTGTCCAAGTTGCAGACAACTCATACTTAGAAACAGGCGGGCCTGCTACTAAAAATGGCAAATGACCTTCTCCTTCCTTGAGCTGATAAATCACTGAAGCCGCACAGAGTTTTCACAGGTGTCACTTAAATGTGAGCCAGCAGTGTGCTACAGCTGCCAAAACAACCAACAGAATCTTGGGCTGCAGTAACAGAGGGATAGAATCAAGATCACGTGAAGCGCTAGCACCATTTTATAACGTTTTTGGTAAGACCACACTTGGAACATTGCATCCAGCTTTGGTTGCCACAATGTAAAAAAAGATGCTGAGACTCTAGAACAGGGGTAGGCAACCTTGGCTCTTTTATGACTCGTGGACTTCAACTCCCAGAATTCCTGAGCCAGCATGGCTCAGCATGGAAACCTCTCTTTTCCCTCAGCATGGCTGGCTCAGGAATTCTGGGAGTTGAAGTCCACGAGTCATCAAAGAGCCAAGATTGCCTATCCCTGCTCTAGAAAGAGTCCAGAAAAGAGCAGCACAGATGATTAGAGGCTAAAACTATGAAGAATAGTTGCTGGAATTGGGTATGGCCACTTTAATGAAAAGAAGGACCTAAAGGTGACATGATAGCAGCATTCCAATATCTAAGGCAGGGGTGTCAAACTGCCGGCCCGCAGGCCAGTTGCATCATGCAGAGTCCAAGCCCACCCCAGCTCCAGCAATGTGAAAAAAGTAGTGATACGTCACGACTTATCACGTGACGCGGCGAGTTTGACACCCGTGATCTTAAGGGGTTGCCACAAAGAAGAGGGAGTCAAGCTACTCTCCAAAGCGCCTGAAGGCAGGACAAGAAACAATGGACGGAAACTAACCAAAGAGAGAAGCAACTTAGAACTAAGGAGAAATTTCCTGACAGTTAGAACAATTAATCAGTGGAACGACTTGCCTCCAGAAACTGTGAATGCTCCAACACTGGAAGTTTTTAAAGAAGAGATTGGACAACCATTTGTCTGAAATGGTATAGGGCAGTGATGGCGAACCTTTTAGAGACCGAGTGCCCAAACTGCAATCCAAAACCCGCTTATGTATTGTCAGGTGCTGGGGGGACATGGCCCATTGGGTAGACATGGCTGTGGTGGTAACGGCAGTGGGTGGGACTAAAAAGTTCAATCAATCAATTCCAACTTTGCGAGATCTTTTTTTTCCCTGAGAAGTTGGAACTGATTGATTGAAACTGGGTTTTTTTGCACAGGGCGGCAGAGGCCTAAAGTGAAAAGGTTTTATAAAACCCAGCTGAAGGCCTAGGACTGGGGCGACGGGACGTGTGCCCACAGAGAGGGCTCTGCGTGCCACTTGTGGCACCCGTGCCATAGGTTCGCCACCACGGGTATAGGGCTTCCTGCCTGAGCAGGGGGTCAGACTAGAAGACCTTCAAGGTCCCTTCCAACTCTGTTATTCTTTTTTCATGAATATACAGCCTGTGTTCAGGGTTCATGAAAATACTGCCTGGCTTCAGCATTTCATCAGCTCAAGGAAGGAGAACGCTGCCCAACATTTTTAGTAATAAGACAGCCTGTCTGTAAGCATAAGTTCCGACTTATGTACACATCTGAGTTAAAGACAGACGTAGGAATGGATCTCATGATTAACCCAGGGAGTGCCTGTATGTGAAGGGAGACATAAGGATGGGATGTTATAGAGCAGTTTAAACTATTTTTCTTTCTGCTTTAATTATTATTGGGTTGGGCAGGCAGAGAACGGGCATCAGAAAAAAAATGGAGGGAAAACTATTTTCAGGTTTCTCTGTGCTGACAGCGGATAGTTTTCTGATAACATTTGGGCATCTCAACCTTTATGGTGTATAAGCCACAGGATACAGCTTAGCGTATTGATTCAGTTGTAGGTAAGTCAGTGAATTAAATCTAATGCAATGATGCTGAATTGAGATTTTTACTTAACCAGAGATTAAATGAACTACAATTATCTAGGTCAAGATAATACCCGTGGGATGTTTTTCATGGGATGTGCTTACCTAATATAGGTGATCCAGTTTGTTTAGTGACTGCTCAAAGTTACAACAACACTAAAAAAATCTGACTTATGACTGTTTTTCAGTGACGACCTTTGCAGCATCCCCATGAACATGTGATCATAATTCAGATGCTTGGCAACCAGTTCATACTAATGACCTTTCCCGTGTCCCGAGGTCACGTGATCCCCTTTTGCGACCTTTTCACAAGCAAAGTCAATGGAGAAGCCAGATTCCCTTAACAACCGTGTTACCAGCTTATCAACTGCAGTGATTTACTTAACAACTGGGGCAAGAATGGTCGCAAAACGGGGCAACACTCACTTAGCCAATGAGTCATTTAATAACAGAAATTTGGGGCTCTATTGTGGTCACAATTCGAGGACTACCTGTAGAGATAGTCCTTGACTTACAGTTGGGCCTGAAACTTCCATTGCTAAGCGAGTTGCACCTGATTTTTATGACCTTTTTTTGCCATGGTCATTAATCAAATCATCACCGTTATGAAGTGAACATCAAGTCATTAAGTGAATCGAGTTTCTCCCATTGACTTTGCTTGTTGGGAGCCAGCTGGGACGGTCACAAAGGGTGATGATGTGACCCTGGGATGCTTCAACAATCACAAACCCAGGCCAGTTGCCAAGGGCCCAAATTTTGATCCTGTGGCTTAGGGATGCTGTGACAGTCATAAGTGCAAGGACCGTTGTCACTTTTCTCAGCGCCATTGTAATTTCAAACAGTCGCTAAACAAATGCTTGTAAATCAAGGACTACCTGTATGCCTAGCTACAAATAAACAAGCTATATTTTGTCTTAGCATGTTAAGATGTGAAATCAGGCCTGAATAATGTACTTAATTTAAGAGAGGCAAGATTTGTTCCCCACGCTAGGCCAAAACCAATATGGTTTAGTATGAGAATCCAGGCATTGAATCAAGCGCTCCGTGTCCTTCCTTGCAGTATATAGTTCTGTAAGTGTTGCCACTGGACGTTTACAGTATGCTCATTTGGTTGATGTTCATGTTTCTCCTTTCTTCATCATAGTCCCAGTTCGAGATGATGGCAATATGCCAGATGTTCCCGCTCATCCCTGTGACAAGGAAGGTGAACGGCTTGAGTGGCTGAAGAAATGAGAGTCAGCAGAGTGAGAGTTACCACTGAAGAGGCAGATCTCCCCACAAGATTCCACTGCCTTGGTTGCATATGTGTGTTGTTCCCGGGGGCAATAAATTTCCTGTTGTATTTAAAAGCAGGCTTTTCTGTCATTTTGGTTGAAAATTTAGACCGGGGGGAGGAGAACCTGGAATTTTTGGAATACTTATCCTCATAAAATCAGGTGGTTAAAGTTCTACTTAGGAGACTTAATCAAGTCACGTTTTTGTTTTGTTTTTTTAACTAATGGAGCTGGGATTTTTCCCCCCCTGAGTTAAAAGAGTTTGATACCGCTCGCTGCGTATGCTGTCACAAATGGCTGTTTTAAGAGAAACAGTGACAACCTGCTACACCAGTTGGGGAAGAAAGAGGTGAGCAAACGCTCTTGCGTTTCAGATTGTCAAGAAATATATTTTAAAAAATCCTTAAGGGAGGTACAGAGAAGACAAGACTGCGCAGTGTCAGAAAATTCTTGGGGGAAAAAAGTGGTAGAGAGTTATTTCAGTCTCCGTTGTTTATTGATAAGGAATTCCTTCCTTCTACCTCCCACTTCTAAATCAGGATACTGAACCAAAGTCCTGGAGGAAAATTTGACAGGGTTTATACACGCCAAGCCATAATATGCTTTGTTCGGTTTCAACACAGCATGATATTTATTTATTTATTTTAATTCCATTTATATCCCGCCCTTCTCCGAAGACTCAGGGCGGCTTACAAGCTATATCCATGCAGCGGTTATTTCTAACCTTAGGTCAGTCAGTGATTTAATGTGGTGTGGCGGCCCAGCTAATTGTGGCTTATATGCCTTATTCACTTTCCTTGGTAGACCCCAGGGGTGCTAGTAAAAACTGCAGGCACAACTTGTGCAATGTATTAAGCCAAGCAGACTGGTTCATAAGTGTGTGCTCGTCTCCGTGTTACAGAGTGTGCTGAGCTTTTAAGGCTTGTCGGAATATGTTTATCCATCCAGAATGACTGCCAGTTTCTGTTACAGAAACTGGAGTTTTCCCTTTAAACACAGTCTGCGTCATACCCCGACCTCCATTCATTCCGCCAGGACCTGAAGACCTGGCTCTTCGAGCTCTCTGGCCCAGGCTGAGAATTAATCTTAATTTTAACTGGGGTTTTATTTATGCAGGGACAAATATAATTTTTTTTAAATTTGTTTTTAACTTTTGTATCTTGGTTTTTTAATCACCCTGTAAACCGCCCTGAGTCCTTCGGGAAAGGGCGGTATATAAATGTAATAAAATAAATAAATAAATAAATAAATACTGCATTGCCACAAGCACAGTATTCGCCCTCCTAAATAATTAGAATAATGTTAGGAAAGAACTGCTTTTAAAAACAAAGTTAGCTACTTTAATTCTGACTTCTGCAAGCTAAGGACTTCAGGTTTTCATCACCCCATCAGCTTTACATAGCCTCCCCCCCCCCCGCTCCTTGTATGTACGTATGCACACACATACACCTTTGCATCAGTTTGAACTCCTGGTGATTGCTTGCAGAAGACCCTGAAGTTTTCTTTGAAATATTTTTGAGCAGAGGTTTGCTGTGGCCTCCTTCCTAGGGCTGAGAATGAGTGACCGATTGATGTAATCCAGCTGGCTTTGTGCCTAAGGCAGGACTAGAACTCATGGTCTCCCGATTCTAGCCTGTTGCCTTAATCATTACATCATACCGGCTCTTTTGTACCTTAGATCAGCAATGATGAACTTTTTAGAGACTGAGTGCCCAAACCACACCCCAAAACCCACTTATTTATCACAAAGCGCCAGGGCCCCATAAGCATTGTGGTGCCCTGGGGGGGGGCATGGGGGCATGGCTGCAGTGGTCACAGCACACTGGATGGGCGTGACTAGGGTGGGCATGGCCACCTTGATGTTGCTCATGGGGGGGAACACCTATGGGGGCTG
Organism: Vipera berus; assembly: GCF_964194415.1. Classification (NCBI taxonomy): domain Eukaryota; kingdom Metazoa; phylum Chordata; class Lepidosauria; order Squamata; family Viperidae; genus Vipera; species Vipera berus. Next base: position 17,294,391 of record NC_138205.1, read on the forward strand.
GGGAGGCCCAGGGGGTCTCTGGCGGGTGGGGTAGTGGGCAGGAGACCCAGCACAGATGGGGGGGGAGGCACACAATGCTAGCCAGGACTGGGGGGTCATGGCGACGGTGGGGATCTGGCTTTCCCCGCTCGGGGTGGCCTTTGGCTTGCTGGGCGTGCTCTGCCACCTCTACTTGGGCTTGCTAGCCGGCCGCTTCACCTCCTTTGTGCTGGGTGGAGATGCCTACTAGACCTGCGCAAGCTGCTGGCAATGGCGGCGTGCGTGCCCACAGAGGGCTCTGGGTGCTGCCTCTGGCACATGTGCCATAGGTTCGCCACCACTGCCTTAGATCTTGGTTAAAGGAGGCACACCAAAAGATGCAGTGATAATGAGAGTATGCACGCTGTCAAGTTTTATTGGTTTAATGCATCATTCAAATCTTGCACAAAGTAGAAGCCATAAGCTTGAAGGTTGCTAAGTTGTATTTCTGTGACTCTTCAAAATCCAAAAATGCAAGCAGACTGCAGCTGTGGTTTGTTCAAATATTATCATTCCTAAGGTAAAAGGTAAAGGTTCCCCCGCACATGCGTGCTAGTCGTTTCCGACTCTAGGGGCCGGTGCTCATCTCCGTTTCAAAGCCGAAGAGCCAGCACTTGTCCGAGGACTTCTCCATGGTCATGGGGCCGGCATGACTAGACGCCAAAGGCGCACGGAACGCTGTTACCTTCCCACCGTAGTGGTCCCTATAGTTATATTGGGAGCAGGGAATTCCCGATCCGTATGACTAGCGGGAAAGTCTTGGTACTTTTTGGGTGTTACCTTGAGGAGGAAATGACAGGAAAAGAGTGCTAGCTCTTGCTCTCTTCTGGACTGGCAAAGGTATGCTAAGTTCCTAAACTGACACATAAAACAATTTGCATAAATACGCAGGTCAATAGCACAGAAATTATTTCCTTTAATACAGACTTCAATTGGCCTTTTAATCATGCTGGATCTCATGATGCCATAGATCGAGACACTGTTAAAAATCCTGAAGGAAGATTAAAAGAACTCAGCCTTCCCTCGACCCGTGGTTTTCCAACCAACATCCACAGAAAATGCCACGACAGAACGCAACAATGACCGTTTCTGTGCACTTTCTAATGCACAAGAACCACATCTCCCCCTTTTCCCTCACCTACCAGAATTACAAATCCAGAGTCCAGAATGGCAAGTGTGGGAATGCTGGACACTGACCTCTCAAAAGGGTTCTTTCTCAATCTTGAAAGGGTAGGAATGTTTCTGCTCAAATTCTTTCTTCCCCACTCACAACTTTACGGACACAAGTTAAGTCCATTGTGGATTCAGTTCAGTGACTTAAGCTAATCCACTGAATATTCTTACACGTTGACTCCAAACTTTTCTTCCTTGCTTAAACTCCATCACCACTTCTTCTAGCATTTCCCCCCACCCCAACAGTTCAGATCATCTTTCACAGATGTGATTGATGTCCTGCTATTCCTTAAATCCTGGTTGGTATCCAAGGGAAAAAAAGACGTCTGCAAGGCACCCTGATGGCCAGCCTAGCTGCCACATGGGTAATATATATATTTATATTTATGCTTTCCTTAGATAAGGGGCCAGCCTCAGTCAAAATCAGAACAGGCACCAGGGCTAGGAAACTTTGAGTAATGGAGTAACTTGTCCTGGGGACTGGACTGCTGCCAGGCTGAGCTGAGAACATCATCCTGTTCACACTGGAAATCCTCTTCAGATTTTATCTGCAGCCACAAAAACCAAAATTTATTATTACTTGTGCAGGAGTCATCAATCTCTGCAGTTAAAATAAGTCAGGTTTCATATATTTGCATAAGCTGACATACTGTATTTCTGTGTCATTTTAATTGTTTCTAATAAAGATATCAACCACTTCTGGATTTTGATTTCCCTCACCCACAATTCAGAACTAGGATAGCTTTTTAAGTTTGGCCAAGTTTACTAATTTGAGAAAAACAGAAATGCAATTGTTTTCCAGTTTCTAGGGTGTGAGTGAATGTCTATCATTCTATCTTCATCACAATCCATAGACAGCATGGTGGAAGGAATAAAAACACCTAATCTAAATCCATGTTAGATAACATTCACTCCTGTGACTTCTGGATAAGCATACAATACAATCATTAGATGGATAGGAGAAAATATGTGGTAACCATTATTTAAAAGATGAACTTAGCCTGGGAAAATAAGTAATTGTTAGAAACTAAAGATTGCCCCACTTTGATTTGTAACAGAGGGAAGGTGAAACACTGTAAGGTTCCAAGATTCTGTTATTGTAGCCTTGTTGTTGTTAGTTGCGAAGTCTTGTCCGACCCATCGCGACCCCATGGACAATGTTCCTCCAGGCCTTCCTGTCCTCTACCATTTTCTGGAGTCCATTTAAGCTCACACCTACTGCTTCAGTGACTCCATCCAGCCACCTCATTCTCTGTCGTCCCCTTCTTCACTTGCCCTCAACCTTTCCCAGCATTAGGCTCTTCTCCAGTGAGTCCTTCCTTCTCATTAGGTGGCCAAAGTATTTGAGTTTCAACTTCAGGATCTGGCCTTCTAAAGAGCAGTCAGGGTTGATCTCCTCTAGGACTGACCGGTTTGATCGCCTTGCAGTCCAAGGGACTCGCAGGAGTCTTCTCCAGCACCAGAGTTCAAAGGCCTCAATTCTTTGGCGCTCAGCCTTTCTTATGGTCCAACTTTCACAGCCATACATTGCAACTGGGAAAACCATGGCCTTGACTATACGCACTTTTGTTGGCAGGGTGATGTCTCTGCTTTTTAGTGTGCTGTCTAGATTTGCCATGGCTTTCCTCCCCAGGAGCAAGCGTCTTTTAATTTCTTGGCTGCAGTCCCCACATTGTAGCCTACAGTATATCAACACAGGTAGTCCCAGCTTAACAACCCAAATTGGGGCAGGATTTTCCATCAATAAGCAAAGTTGTTAGGCAAAACATCATGCAACCACACTGCATGCCAATGGCAGTTCCAGTAATAGTCTTGGTTGTGCTCAATGGGCCAGAACTCATGCTTCTTCTGCCCTTTTGGGCTGGACTCTGCTTCAACTCCACCAGCCATCTATCTTCCCCCCCTCCCCCCATCTCCACCCTTTGGGCTGCCTTAAAGTCTGGATACCTCTGCCACCCCAGCTGACCTTTGCTATCTTCCCCCCCCCAATGCCAGGATGTGCCAACCTGGCTCTTCTTGAAGCAGCTGCTAGCTGCACGAGGCCCTGAGAAGACTGTGCGGAGGCCTTGCACCCAGCCAGCAGCTGCCTTGGCCAGGCACATCTTTTCAGCAGCAGGAGGAAGAAGACAGCGAAGGTCAGCTGGGAGCAGTGGGGAGTGCCAAGTGGTGGGGGCAGCAGAGGCAGGGGGCAATGGAGTATGGTGGACAAAAGGGCAGATTGGGGGGTAGGGGGAAATAGGCAGGAGGTTGATTTAGATCAGGGCTTTTCAACCTTTTCACCCACTGTACCACTTTTAGGATATGGCAACATCCGAGTACCACCAGTCACCTAGCAAGGTGTCAAAAACTTGATGACCAAAAAAAAAAAAAGGAAAAAAGTGATGAAGTACAGGTAGTCCTCGACTTACAACAGTTCGCTTACTGACTGTTTGAAGTTACAATGGCACTAAAAAAAGTGACCCCCCCCAAGCCACAGCCGAGCAAGACACCTGCCTGCCCGCCCAGTGGCGCTCTTCCTCCTGTCCGAGGTTTTCATTGTTGTCAGCATTTCTGTTGAGGATTGGCAGCGGGGGTGGGGTGGGGTGGGTGTTTAGTTTTTATTCCCCTCCCCCTCTGGTGGGTGGTTGCAGCAGGTTTTGGTCACTTCACATGACCCTGGGACACTGTGACGGTCATAAATATGAATCAGTTGCCAAGCATCTGAATGTAAATCACAAGACCCTGGAGATGCTGCAACATTCCAGCTGATCGGCGCTTCTTCTGGGCTCAGCAGAAGCGCTAGGATCAGTGCCAAGCTCCAGCTGGAGCCTGGCGCTGATCCTGGCGCTTCCGCTGAGCCCTGACAGCCCTGCAGCTCCAGCCATCTCTCGCTCAGGCTTGTGTGGTGCTGCCACCGGTTCAGCTCATTCCCCTCCCCTGCTACCACTTTTCTAGGATGGCTGTGTACCACCTGCCAGGTGCCAATGTACCACAGGTGGTACCCATACCACTGGTTGAAAAGCCCTGCTTTAGATTGCAGGAGCATCCAACGTTCCCAGTACCTGTACAGGGAAATCGTCCATGGGCAGCAACGTTGGGGCTGTTCGACGTAGCCTCCCTTCCTTCTCCTCCCGCAGATGACGTCGCCGCTTCTTGCTGACGGGGCCTTCACTAGGAGAGATGCCCTCTGGCTCCTGGGCAGACAGGCACCTGGGGGCTTCTTTCTCACAGGGCTCATTCCCTGCATGGCCAGGAACTGCAACATCTGCACTATGGATTCCTTCATCCTAAATAGAGAAAGCGATGCAACTAGAATCCTCCCACTTTAACATTCCCCCCCCAGTGGGAAGCCACACAGTATTTGCAATATGCAGGGGACGGGGGCTCGGGGGGGGCGGGGAGAAGAGAGACCTGGCCTTGCTTGCTTTTCTATCCAGTTTGGGGATAGAACCAATGAAGGTAGGAAAGAAATCAAAGCTTGATTTCTCCCTACAGAGGCACTTACAGCTTCATGGCGTTTGGCTACCAAACTTTTCTTATTTTTTTGCAGGAAAGGAGCTGTTCTGGAACCCTACTCAATGGGGGGAGGGGCGGTGAGTTATTTATTTATTTATTTATTTATTAAGTTTATTTGTTGCCTGCTTTGCCATGGGGCTGCTCTGGGCAGCTTACAACGGTAAAAAAAAGAAAGGAAGGAAAAGAATATCAAACGGAAGCATGATAACCGAATAAAATAATGAAAAAGAACACAACGAGAATACAACGGTAAGGTAAAGGTAAAGGTTCCCCCGCACATGTGTGCTAGTCGTTTCCAACTCTAGGGGCCGGTGCTCATCTCCGTTTCACAGCCGAAGAGCCAGCGCTTGTCCGAGGACATCTCCGTGGTCATGTGGCCGGCATGACTAGACGCCAAAGGCGCACGGAACGCTGTTACCTTCCCACCGTAGTGGTCCCTATTTTTCTACTTGCATTTTTACATGCTTTCGAACTGCTAGGTGGGCAGAAGCTGGGACGAGTAACAGGCGCTCACTCTGCTACGCGGCACTCGGGATTCGACCCGCCAAACTGCCGACCTTCCGATCGACAAGCTCAGCGTCCTAACCCACTGAGCCACTGAGCCATCCAAAAAAAGAAAGAAAGAAAGATGGACGTGCAGAGAGGGAGGAAAAGTCTGCCATCAATCCAGCAGCCACTACGACCTGTTACTCGTCCCAGCTTCTGCCAACCTAGCAGTTCGAAAGCACATAAAAATGCAAGTAGAAAAGTAGGGACCACTACAGTGGGAAGGTAACAGCATTCTGTGCCCCTTTGGCGTCTAGTCATGCCGGCCACATGACCACGGAGACGTCCTCGGACAAGTGCTGGCTCTTCGGCTTTGAAACGGAGATGAGCACCAGCCCCTAGAGCTGGAAACGAGTAGCACACATGTGCAGGAGATCTTTACCTTTAATGTACTTTATTTGTTTGGACACAACCTGTGTACTCCACAATAGTGTTTTGTTACTCAAGTTTATGGTTTACCGTAGCATATTGCATGGATGTAGCTGCTGTGTCTTTAAATGACCCAGTTATACCTATAGCCTAAAGTAGCAATCGTTCTGATTAAATTAAATCATATTTATATTTATTTAAGAAATGTATACAGCCATCTATCTTATATACAATAATGCTTGGTAGCTCACAATAAACCAGTAAAAACAGAGATAAAATAACAGTTCCACACCTTACAAAGGAAAACATCACACTTCCCAACCCAGCATTACATTATCATCATATCGGCTCCACATTTGCTGGGCTCACTCCCCTCCTAGCCCAATACTGGTGGAAAGAGCTAGGACTTTACAGCCTTCCAGAAGGCTAAGAGGAAAAGGTCCCTCCAGATCTCATTGAAATAAATAGAAGTGTTAGCATGTATGGCAGCGGTGTCAAACTGCCGGCCCGCAGGCCGGAGCGTCACGGAGAAACCGCGCCCATCCCATTTTCGGCCATGGGAAAAAGTTCAGATACGTCGCACGATGTCATATGACGTCGCGAGTTTGACATGCCTGATGTATGGTAATATTCTTTCCTGGAGACAAGTCAAGCATTAACATGGCTCCTGACACTTTCCAACTCTTCCATAGTCTTAGAATTAAGAAACTGGAAAAAGGAGCAAGTGTCAGGGCACATAGATGCTCTGCTAAGTCTTAGCTCATCCACACTGTAAGCTGCATTCACATATCGCATGCATTGCTACTGCATAAGACACAACCAAGTACACACATTATGCTAAGGCTTAAACCATCATTTAGAAATAGTATGTATGAATTCATACAACACCCAAACAAGCAAACCATCTTAAAGATGAGAGCAATGTGTAAACCCGGCCTTATCTAAAGCTCTTACCTCCAAGACAATATCAAGGTGGCCTTGTCTGTAATCGTCACCGTAGGAATCCAAAACTCTCATGAGAAACCTCAGAAGAAGTAGAAAGACATTCTTTTAAACCAACTCTTTTGTATAATTGTGCTCTTTTCTAGCCAGGAATCCTGTCTCACAAAATGAAAAATGGGGTGAAAACAGGTAAGTTTTAGATGAAAGAAGTTAAAATTCCTCTCTTTGGTATTAACGTGCAGCCTTTTTGTTCAGAAGCAGGGTTATCATTAAATCCTGATGAACTACAATTCCCAGAAGACCCAGCCTATTTTAAATAGGTTATTGTTGACAGTCCTGGGAAGGGCAGCTCAGCAAATTATGAAAAGTCACAAATTAAATATCCTCTGGGTCCAATGCAGCTAGTTTTTAAAATTGTAGCACTGCACAAAGGGGAATATACGCAACACTTTGCACCTACTGTATCTTCTGACTCACCTCCTTTCCTGTTTGAGACGCAGTGTTATTCTCTGGACCTGATGGAGCCGATTTAACATTCTCTCATTCACCTATAATGGGGATCAATATTAGCTAGACATCTTTTTTCCATTTACTCAACAATTCCCTCCTCTTCCAGCTCAGTCTTCACTTAACAGGTGCGTTACTTAAATTTTTCACTGTAGCTCTATGTAGTAGCCACATAGTCCTTTTTCCTGAACACCTATGCATGCTGGATTGAGGCCAGAAAGACCTACCGTAGGTTCAAATCTTCATCCAACCTTATATAGTAAGAGATCTCTCTCAAGTCTATCTTATTTCACAAGATTGTTGTTAGAAATATTGCTAATAAACAGGGGAAAACATATTCACGCCTCTCATGTACCTGTTCTAACTCCTTGCAACGTTGGGCAAGCACTTGACACTTGCGCCGAGTCATCTCCTGTTGCCGCAACATATCCTCCTCTTCCTCTTCTTCTGGCATCCCGCCATCAGCAAATTCCACCTCAGTCTCTAACTCACTTTCTAGGATATTTCCACCAAAAAGAGGGGGCAATGCCAGCTCTGAGCCAGGAGGCACTGAAAATTCTTCAAAACCGACAGCAGCCATGACTCTGTTCTAAAAATTTTAAGAGAAAGCAATAAATATAAAATAACCACAGCTATATCAACTTGATCACAGTAAAATAATCCAGGGATTCACTTGAAAAACATCTTTCCAAACATTTGAGCTAGCCACTCTCTGTCAGATTAACTTACCATATAGGGTTGTTGTCTGTCTGTGTGTGTGTGTGTGTGTGTGTCTGTGTGTGTGTGTGGTGGAGGAATAGAAGAGAAAGAGAGGAAATAAGAGAGGAAGAAAGAAAATATAGATCTATGAAATAAAGAGGTAAATCCCCTTTTCCACCAATATTTAAAATAGGATACAGGTGATTTATAGTCACCTCTATTGATATGTTTAGAGTATGTAATAATTCTGTTGATATTTTTGTGAAAATAAAGTCCTGCTTAATTAAATCTGACCTGTTCTTTGATCATATAAGATTGCACATTTCCCCTTTGGTTACTACAGGTAGTCCTTGACTTACAACCATTCATTTAGCGATAATTCAAAGTTACAGTAGCATTGAAAAAAGTGAATTACAACCAGGGCTTTTTTTCTCATAGAACGCTCAGAACGGAGTTCCGGCACCTTTTTTGGATGGAACCTTGTAGGGTAGGCAAGGCGGGTTGTATGACATGTGTGAATTCCGGCACCTTTTTCTTTTACAAAAAAAGCACTGATTACAACCAACCCTTCCACTTACAACTGTCACTGCATCCCCACAGTCACATGATCAAAATAGGATTGCTTGGCAACTGGCATATATTTACCAGGGTTGCAGCATCCCGAGATCATCTGTTTGCCATCTGCAACTTTCCTGGCTAGGTTCTGACAAGCAATGTCGATGGTGAAGCTGGATTTGCTTAATGCCCTTGTGATTCACTTAACAACCACAGTAATTTGCTTAACAACAAAGACAAAAAAAGGTCGTAAAATCAGGTGTGACTCACTTAGCAACCGGAATTCTGGTCCCAAGTAAAAGAACTACCTGTAAGTTGAAAATAAATGCAGAGACACTCCTACCTTTTTCAATGAGACCACGAAAAACACAGGGACGACCTGACGCTGATTGATGACGTATTCAAGCAGCTAACAAAAGCGCTGTAGCAACAAAGAAGTTTCGTGCCCGCGGTTTAATTGGAGGAAGGGAGGCGTCGCACTCCGATGATCTCTGAGCATAAGTTGACCCGACCCTTGACAGAAGAGTCTGTCGCATTGCATTTACGTAATCGGAGCGCTTTCTCGATCCTGTTCCTCCCATAGGTTTCATGAATGGAGAGAAGGCCGCACCAGAAAGGGATGATGTAAGCGTAGGTTCCGGAAGTCCGTAGTCATAGAGTAGGCATTGTAGAGGCCGACCCATCGTTCGAAACGGAACGTTTCCTGCAATTGCTCTATTTCCAGGCATCCATAGAGTTAAGAGGGCAAGACAAGCCCTTTGCTCATCGGCGTTACGCCACGCCAATGGCGTCCAAACCGGAATCGGAAGTAATATGCCTTAAGCTACTTCTTTCTTCGGTTCTTAGATTCGCGTTTGGAGCTTCCATGATGAACGTAGGAGCGACGTGCTTTGTTGCGTGAAGGCTTTAACGGGGGACTGAGAAGAAGCCGGAGCGACGTTGTGAAGTGAAGAAGAAGAAGTGAAGAAGAAGCCGGTGAGGAGAAATAAAAAACCTTAATAAGTGGAGGAGGTTGGACTGGGGTTAATGCCTTGTTTAATCTCCAGACAGATTGAAACGCTAATTCTCTCCCCCCCCCGGTCCTCCTAACAACCCTCTGAGGTAGGCTAGGAGGGGGCCGCTTGGGGCTCAGCTGGCTTGGCGAACCCTGTGGCCCATTGGACAGATCCTAACTGGCTCTTCCCCAGTATTTTCGCAGCTGCTCTCTGCCTGGCCTCTCGATCGTACTTTAGTACTTGGCTACTGTAACCATACGCCTTTTATTATACTATAAAAAAACGGTCTGTTGTTTCAGAAAACTGCCCTTTAGATTTAATTGCTTTTCTTGGTTTTGCTCTTCACTTTTCCTTTGTAAAGCAGCGTTATAAACAATTGTGTTGTTTATGATTTCACAGTTTTATTATAATATAAAAGGCAAAAGCAAATAGTAGGAAAAATAAGTGGGAAAAGGAGAAGCGTTGAAGGGAGAAAAGGAAAAAAAAAGGCTCCCTCTGGTGCAGTAGAATAAAACAGTAACATCAAACCTCAGCTTTTTACTTTAATATAATAGTATAAACTAGCCATTTCTGTAACAACAAACTGAGATATTAGAAAGAACATATAGTGAGGAACTAGTAAGATATGGAATTTTTTGACTGAAATGGATTCGATAGGAAAGCAATTACAACTGTGGTAAGGAAGAAATTCAGACAGAATGAAAGAGAAAGTAATTGAAAATAAATAAATAAATAAATAAAAATAAAACTTTATTGTCAAAGTACAACATGTGTACATTGAGATTAGCTGAGCCTCCCTGCCCCCCCCCCCCCGCTCTCTCCCCCCAACACACAGTGACAACAAACCCTCCATCCTACCACACCATGTGAACCAACTACACCACACACCGGCCTCCCAAATCAATTGGGCTTAGCATCCCGAATTGTTGCGCTTATTCAGATTCTAAGATTGTGTATTACTTTCTAGACTAGAGAGTTGCATAGATTACAATTATTACATGGTAACTGTACCTTACCAAGGATTATATTCCTTTACTGGTATCTGGAAACTGAAATCCTACCTTCTGAAGGGTGGGTGGTTGCAGAAATATAAGATTGGAACTGTTTCCAAGCCAGTAATGAGAAGTAAGACGAATGAAAGGCCGAATCGTAATTTAATTACTTTAGGGTGTGTGTTTTTTATTAGCCCTGGTTTGACTGACTTCTTTAATCCAGTTTTATTCTCTTTTCAGCCTTGATCCACCATGTCTTTAGCAGATGAGCTTTTGGCTGACCTTGAAGAGGCAGCAGAGGAAGAAGATGGCAGTTTTGCAGATGAAGAGGATGAGTATCCCATTGAAGATGTCCATGAAGAGATGCAACTGGATCTGGCAACCGATTCGGTCAAGAGTATTGCCAAGCTGTGGGACAGCAAAATGGTAAGAGAAATAGGCATCTTTCACATAAAAGAGGACTCGCCAATTTAATATGTTTGTGAAGTCATCTCTAGGATCATGCCAATTTGACCAGAGGGAGGTGCAGTCAGAAATAAAATATACCTTGGAAATTAGAAAGGCACTAAATGTCCCTTAAATGGCTTCCTGTTAAATAATAAGGTTAGATTTCAGAATTGATTTTGGCCTCAACACCACGTGTTCTGTAACCTGCCATTACTGTTTTACACTCTGAAGTTCACGATGGAGGGGAAGCATGGCCTTAGATCTTTTTATTCCTTTTGTGCAGTTTGCTGAAATTATGTTGAAGATTGAGGAGTACATCAGCAAGCAACCAAAAGCATCTGAAGGTATTGTTGGATTCAAATTTGTCTACGAAGAAACAGCAGTATTGATAACACTTCTTTTAATTTTTTTGAGCCTATTGAGGTCACATCCTGTTCCTGCATTAAGACAGCTCATTTCCCTTCAGTCAAGAGCTTGGACACGTCAATGAACTCACTTCACAGTCAACTCCGCTGCATAGATATCGACTATCCTCTTTTTCTCTCCCCAGTTCTAGGTCCAGTTGAGGCTGCTCCCGAATACAGAGTCATTGTGGATGCCAATAACCTCACCGTAGAGATTGAGAATGAACTGAGTGAGTGAAAAACCTTGGCTGCTGATTTGGGATAGGGCAAGGAACGCACTATATTAGGTGTTATATAGTGATACATATCTGTACTGATATCAATACAATGGATTTCTGGGAAAGGAATATGAATTAATAGTGTAGAAGTTTGAGGCACAAGGATATATAAGTGGGCTAATTGTTATGCCATGAAATGCATGGCAGTTCAAAAGCTGTTTTAGGAAATGTTCCTCTCAGCAACAAAAAATTAAGCCTGGACTATTTCTAGAGAAATTTTTTTGAATTAGCAGTACTAAAATAATACTTTTGATGGCTTGCTTTATTGTTTTTTTCTGCTATCATGCTCTAAAAACCAAGAAAGACTCGCTGAGATTCTTTTAGCGATTTCCTTTACAAGTAATCCTCAACTTACAACCACAATTGATCCCATAATTTCCATTGCGAAGCAAAATAGTTAGGTTTTGCTCCATTTTATGACCTTTCTTGCCACATTTGTTAAGTGAATCATTGTAGCTGTTAAGTCAGTAACATGGCTGTTAAGTGAATCTGGCTTCCCCATTGACTTTGCTGGTCAGAGGGTTGCAAAGGTTGATCATGCCCGTTGCTAAGCATCCAAATTTTGATCATGTGATCATGGGGATGCTGCAATGGTTGCAAATGTGAAAAGGCGTCTTAAATCACTTTTTTTAGTCACTAAATGAATGGTTGTAACTCGAGGACTATCTGTATTGTTTCTCACCTATTGACCGAAATCTTGCCAAACTAAAGCAGACTGTGCATCACAAAATGTACACTCTGGGAACTATTAAGCAGGAACCATCTTCGCCCTCTTTCTCCCACACAAACTTTCTGAACTGCAAAGTCTCTTGCTCCTCTGAAATGCCCTCCCTCCCTCCTGGGATTCCAGAAAACATTCCATCACACCTCCCTACCTGGCAAGTGCCAGAAGCACTGGATCAGAATATTATTCCCATCCTGCCTTGGAATTAGAGCTTGAAGTCTAATCCATCTATAGATTATTAAGTTCAGGAAACCTGTTCCACACTCCCAATCACCGTAATGCTTTATGGATTGCTGTCTTTTGTCTCTAGATATTATACACAAGTTTATCCGAGACAAATACTCCAAGCGATTCCCAGAATTAGAATCCCTTGTTCCCAATGCTTTGGATTACATCCGGACTGTTAAGGTATCGTGTTTGTTCTTAAACTATGCAAAGTTCATTCTTCTGTTTACTCTCACGAATAATTTAAGTGCCTGTCCCTTGGAACAAGTTCCCCCCTTGATTAAGATGGCTGCCATTCTTCTGCTGTTTAGAAGAGCTGTGAAGACTCGGCTCCTCACACAGGCCTTCAGTGAGGGAGATTGATGCCGCTCCTTCATCCTGCTTGCCATTGTGTATCTTTATTTTTTATTGTTTTTATTGACATTCCTTTGATTGTTGTCCAGAGAAGTTGAGATTCAGGTGGCAAGTAAGTTTAATTTATTATTACCGTCATCCTCCATTGTGTTTCTGCATTCTTAACACTTCCACCCTATTGGTTACTTTTGTTGCCGATTCACTGGCCATATTAAGAATTTGCATTTAGATTTGCTGGACTGAAACTCAGTACTTTTCTTCAGCTTTCCCTTGTCTGGTATTCTCCATAAACATTAAATCAGCCCAAACCAGGCATTGCTCTTATTTTAAAAGTTGTAATCCTGCACATATGGAGGGTATAAAATACAGAAATGGAAATTATAGGTAAGTTCCAGTTTTATGAATCATGTATGAATCCAGCATGAAAGCCACCTTGGCCAGTCCCCCTGTCTTAGCCCAAACCACCTCACAGGGTACTTGTGGGAGAAATGAGAGGAAGGAGTATTGTGTATGGTTGCAGCCTTAAAATATTTATAAAAATAATAGTGGGATAAAGATCAAATAAAAATGGTGCAGGAAATGTTGGTGAGAAGTTCTTCCATGTGTATAGGAAGATAACGATAACATTAACATTTTTTTCTCTGAAATATTTTTTAGACTTTGTTCTTAGCCAGATGTGCACGCTGACTTAAAAAGACGCCTAAGGTTGTCCTTCAGGCTTGCTGTGCACAAGGCATGACAGAAGGAATTGGAAAGGATATGGGGGGGAACAAGCCCTGTTTTTAGTTACAAAAGCTGAAGGAAGCACCTTGCAGTGCTACATCTCTGGCAAGGATGAGACTAAGGGGTTAGATAATCTACAGAGAATAGAATATAACTAGAATACGGAGAATAGAAGCTTCAGCCTCTTGATGGTCCATGGTTCATCTATTAGTGAAAGATTCCAGAACAGGCTTATCTGACAGCCTGGCATTTTGAAATCAGATGAAGTATCTGTGGTATCTCTCACAGTGCCAGTCAACCCAGCATGTATTTGTACAAAAATTCCTGGCCGATATCAAAAGCTAACCTTCAAATGTCGGACATTTGCAGGAACTGGGCAACAGTTTGGACAAATGCAAGAACAACGAAAACCTTCAACAGATTCTTACCAATGCCACAATCATGGTGGTCAGTGTCACTGCATCCACTACCCAAGGGTAAGGTGGGCCTTCTGTAAGAACCGAGGGGAGGATTTAAAAGGGATTTGGGAGATCAGGTCTGGGTAGGGGCTGGGACTAAATCCACACACAGGGCCAACCCCCCTCCCCCCCAGATTGTTCCACTCCTGACTGAAGGTGGGGCATTCCTTTAATTATTCTTAATTCTTTGCACACTGAGAGAAAAGATCTTCCAGCTTTCTCTTTGGTGTGCTTTTTTTTCACCTTCAACTAAGAGAGGAGGACTACTTAGGTATTTAAGAAAGCTTACAAGAATGAGTAGCGCTCCAGCGGAATTGATATACTTTTAACCATTATAGTACTTTTCCGTTAGAGGATTGTATATTCTACATGATGGGTGAAAAAGTGCTGGAGTTCAAATGAAAGTGGGGTGGGGGGTTGTGCTGCTTGTACATTGACGTCTGACAATACCATATTTAAGAGAGGGCAGGGAGATAAGAAAGTTGTGTATCTAGCTTTTTTCTAAGTATACTTGAGAGCAGGAATAAAAATGTTAGCCCGAGTCAAATCGCCGAAGATCAGGAAAACATTGCCTTATTATCTCTGCCCTTACATACGTTCCTGAATCCTGCAAACTCTGAAAAGTGTTTCATTTTTTTCTCTCTTCCCTAACTCTGTGCCCTTCAGATTCCAGCACAGATAAAGGAATGGAAAGAGTTAACATCCAAATCCACTACATCTAAAGCCAAACCTGGTCCCAACAGGCTAGGGTAGAGGGAACTAATATCTATAGGATGCTACTGAGAGACCCTAATGAAAAGGACCTTGCATTAGCATGTTGCTAATATCAGTGACGCAGTGGCTCAGTGGGTTAGGACGCTGAGCTTGTCGATCTGAAGGTCGGCAGTTTGGCGGGTAGAATCCCAAGTGCCGCGTAACAGAGTGAGCGCCTGTTACTCGTCACAGCTTCTGCCAACCTAGCAGTTTGAAAGCACATAAAAATGCAAGTAGAAAAATAGGGACCACTACGGTGGGAAAGTAACAGCGTTCCGTGCGCCTTTGGCGTCTAGTCATGCCGGCCACATGACCACAGAGACGTCCTGGGACAAGCGCTGGCTCTTCGGCTTTGAAACGGAGATGAGCACCAGCCCCTAGAGTCGGAAACGACTAGCACGCATGTGCGGGGGAACCTTTACCTTTAATATCAGTGATGCAAAATGAATATGAAATTACAAGAGGGCACTTTCTGTCACTGCAGGCAACAGTTGACTGAGGAAGAACTGGAACGCATTGAGGAAGCCTGTGACATGGCCCTAGAGCTGAACCAATCGAAGCACCGCATCTATGAGTACGTGGAATCCCGTATGTCCTTCATTGCCCCCAATTTGTCCATCATTGTTGGGGCCTCCACTGCTGCCAAGATCATGGGTAAGATTGTTGCTGGACAGCCTTGCGCTGCGCATAGAGTTTTTGACTAAGCTGTAGAGTTTTGCAGGAAATATGTGGGGGTTTTTTTTAGAGAGAAGTTAAATCTTTTCCCCTCTGAAAGGATGATTTTGTTTTGTTATTAGGAGAAGCTATTTTGCCCTTATGCTTCAGCTTTATCAGAATAATTCACAAGTCAGCGGGTTTTTTTTTTCTTCATTTAAAACTATGGAACCAAGAAATGCCCAGCCGAACAGTGAAAATTCTGTTTCTGATATACGATTAATTCTGGCAAATCTCCACAGTCGGGGATTAGCAAGTATCCTTTGTGGACAGCAAGTTCAGCTTCCCAGGGAGAGGCCCTTCTCTTCAAATTCTCAACAAGCGGGGAAAATGACATGCCCCAAATTAGATTAGATTAGATTAGATTTATTGAATTTATATGCCGCCCTTCTCCCTAAGGACTCAGGGTGGCTCACAACAAAAATTTAAGAAACATGGAATACAGAATTTAAAAAAGAATTAAACAATAAATGTAATAGATACGTGACAATTTAACTCAATAAAAGCCAAATTTAAAAAAAACATAGTCCAGACCCGCTTGCTGGAATAACCAAGTCTTGGCCGAAAGCCTTGAAGCTTCTTGGCTGTTCGATCCTGCTGCACGATGTTCACCCTCCGTTTCTTCTTTGATTAAGGCATTGCTGGTGGCCTCACCAACCTTTCCAAGATGCCAGCTTGCAACATCATGCTCCTGGGAGCCCAGAGAAAAACTCTCTCGGGCTTTTCCAGCACTTCTGTATTGCCACACACCGGTTACATCTACCATAGCGACATTGTGCAATCGTTGCCTCCGGTAGGTGTGTGAATCCGAAGCTGCTTTTCTGATTGATGTATTCGTGCATCAGGCTCCAGCCTTGATTTTTCTTCATTCTTTGTAGGATCTGCGGAGGAAAGCTGCACGTTTGGTGTCAGCAAAATGCACCCTAGCAGCTCGAGTAGACAGCTTCCATGAGAGCGCTGAAGGGAAGGTGAGGCGTGCAGGTTACTAAGGCAGCCGCCATCCAACTTTTCTGGCTCTGTGGAGTGGCGGAGGAAGAGGAGGCAGCGGGGAGGGGGGGATAGTTTTGTGTGCGCCGCTTTCACAAGTGCAACTTCGCAAGTGCATGCGCACACTCGCCCACCACTTCTGAATGGGTGCGTCCTGGCACTGGGCCGCGGACCAGGGATTGGGGGACTCCTGCTCTAGGGCACGGGTAGTAGCAGGGATAGGAACAGAAGTCAGACTTCCTGGGACATCTCTAAGTGAAGTTTTAAAAGACTCTGTTTCACTGAAGATATGCAACAAGTCCCTAAGATATGGACCTTCTTCGGAAAGCTATTTAATCCTTCTGGAGCATGTTGGGTACCAGCAGTAATTATTGCTTTTGTGTTTATAAACATTGTAGAGAATCCATACAGGCTTAATAAGGAAATGGGTAATTCCCCTAAATGAAAGGGGATTTAGATTGGATTGTCAAGACAAGGAAGTAGGGTATCTCTCTGGCTGCACATCTTCCTGTTCCTCTTCCTAGAGAAGAGCAGAATTGGCTTTGCAATCCAGATTATCTCTACACCAAAATATCTTAAAATATCTTAGATTGAGAGGTGCTAGCTGGCTCAAGGTTTGTCAGAGCCTGGGTTGTTTTTGAACTTGAGTTTCCAGGGTCTAGTATAACCTATTACCCTTTCCTATTTTTGTGAGAATAGAGTTTTCAGTTTGGCCTAGGGAATGGATCTACTGTGAGAGGCAGATTAAAAACAAAGTAACTGATTTTTTTGTAGGGAAAGGTTACAAAGATACAACAAGAGGACTGGTTGAGAAGGCCAGTAGATCAGGTTTAGTCTGTAGGGATGTAATCAGTCCGTTTTTTAGTATGGCTCCCAGAACTCAACCTCTTCAGATACCAGAGGAATCATAAAAAAAACCCTGAACATTGGGTTTGTCATAGGGCCATGGTGGCAAACCTATGGTACACGTGCCACAGGTGGCACGCAGAGCCCTCTTTATAGGCATGCGTGCCATCGCCCCAGTCCTAGGCCTTCAGCTGGGTTTTATAAAACCCAATGGGCCACACCCACCCAGCAGCCAACGATATGTAAGTGGAGTTTGGGTTGCAGTTTGGGCACTCGGTCACTAAAAGGTTCGCCAACACTGTCATAGGGTGTTGCTCGTGTATACGCATGGAGTCTACGAACAGCAGATGCAGCAACCAATTTTCTTCAGTGAAAGCTGGAACACTCACTTTTTCCACATGGATGCAATGTGACCTCTCCCCCCCCCCCCAGCTTGAAAAGAGCTCCTTTTGCCCGCTGTAACTTCATGTTTTACTTCTGTTAACAATCCAGGTTGGATATGACCTGAAGGAAGAGATTGAGAGGAAGTTTGATAAGTGGCAGGAGCCACCTCCAGTGAAGCAAGTGAAGCCACTGCCAGCCCCTCTGGATGGACAGAGGAAGAAACGGGGAGGCCGCAGGTATGGGGAGCTTTGGAAGAGCTAAGGGGGAAGGTCAGGTCAAATGCCAGGACGTGAGAAGCAGGTCAGTTAATATCTGTCAGGGTTCTTTCTTTTCCAAGAACTGGACACACCACAGCATAACACATCTGTACACAGCATTTTATTGCACCACATGCCATCCCTAACAGTAGACTATCACTCTACCCTTGTAGGACTTACAAGATGATGTTGCCATGTAAATATGTCCTTAATACTCTAATACTTAGTTTAAGCCAACATCTGTGTGTAAACTGACATACAATCTTCCTTCCAAAAATTCTTACACTGGTTAGGATGAGGCTTCAGTGTGTTTTTATTCCTCTTTGAGTTGCTACTGAGCTCTCGCAGGATGTGCTGCTCATTGTAGCTTGTGGTCCTGGCAGTTGACTGATAAGTCGTCTTGCCGACTTGCAATACCTGCCAGTCTCCAGAAGTTGCCTCCAGTGCCCCCATCTGAATGCCATTTGTTTTTCTCCTTGCCACCTATAGACAGACAAGACAGGTTTTTTTTGTTCATTGACCAGGACGCTCATTTTTGTTATGGTAGAGCTAAGAACCGCTTCCAACTATTTGGAAAAAGGTGGTGAACCATTAAGTACACAAAATCGGGGATCCATACCCAGGGATTCTGATATTCAGCGCACAACTCATCTGGATTTTACAATCTAAAATGATCCTTATTATGGTCATAGACTAGCATAGGTCATAGCGTAGTAAACTTGCAATTTTCAGGGTGTTTTTTGTTTTAAAATCTTTTTGCTGGCTTCAGGTATCGTAAGATGAAAGAACGCCTTGGCTTAACAGAAATCCGAAAGCAAGCCAACCGGATGAGCTTTGGAGAGGTACGAGATTCTGCACCATCACAGAATCTTTTCTCTGTTGTTGCTTTCAAATGTCTTCAGTTCTCATTCTTCACATCTGAGGAATGAAGTTATACAGGTGAAACTCGAAAAATTAGAATATCATGCAAAAGTTCATTTATTTCAGTAATGCAACTTAAAAGGGAAAACTAATATATGAGATAGACTCATTACATGCAAAGCAAGATAGTTCAAGCCGTGATTTGTCATAATTGTGATGATTATGGCGTACAGCTCATGAAAACCCCAAATCCACAATCTCAGAAAATTAGAATATTACATGCAATCAATAAAACAATCAATAGAACAATATCGGACCTCTGAAAAGTATAAGCATGTATATGTACTCAGTACTTGGTTTGGGCCCCTTTTGCAGCAATTACTGCCTCAATGCGGCGTGGCATGGAAGCTATCAGCCTGTGGCACTGCTGAGGGGTTATGGAAGACCAGGATGCTTCAATAGCGGCCTTCAGCTCTTCTGCATTGTTCGGTCTCATGTCTCTCATCTTTCTCTTGGCAATGCCCCATAGATTCTCTATGGGGTTCAGGTCAGGCGAGTTTGCTGGCCAATCAAGCACAGTAATCCCACAGTCAGCTCGTCTGCGGAAGGAAGCATGAAGTCCTCCAAAATCTCCTGGTAGACGGCTGCATTGACCCTGGACTTAAGGAAGTACAGTGGACCAACACCAGCAGATGACATGGCTCCCCAAATCAACACACACTGTGGAAACTTTACACTGGACTTCAAGCATCTTGCAGTGTGTGCCTCTCCATTCTTCCTCCAGACTCTGGGTCCTTGTTTCCAAATGAGATGCAAAAGTTGCTCTCATCAGAAAAGAGGACTTTGGACCACTGAACAACAGACCAGGTCTGTTTTTCTTTAGCCCAGGTAAGACGCTTCTAACGTTGTTTGTTGTTCAGGAGCGGCTTGACAAGAGGAATACGACATTTGAAGCCCATGTCCAGGATCCGTCTGTGTGTGGTGGCTCTTGATGCACTGACTCCAGCCTCCACTCCTTGTGAAAGTCCCCAACACTTTTGAATGGCCTTTTCCTGGCAATCCTCTCCAGGCTGTGGTCATCCCTGCTGCTTGTGCACCTTTTTCTTCCACACTTTTCCCTTCCACATAACTTTCTATTAATGTGCTTTGATACGGCACTTTGGGAACATCCAACTTCTTTTGCAATTACCTTTTGAGGCTTTCCGTCCTTATGGAGGGTGTCAATGATGGTTTTCTGCACAACTGTCAGGTCAGCAGTCTTCCCCATGATTGTGATTCCTACTGAACCAGACTGAGAAACCATTTAAAGGCTCAGGAACCCTTTGCAGGTGTTATGGCTTAATTAGCTGATTAGAGTGGGACACTTTGAGCCTAGAATATTGCACCTTTTCACAATATTCTAATTTTCTGAGATTGTGGATTTAAGGTTTTCATGAGTTGTAAGCCATAATCATCACAATTACCGTATATACTTGAGTATAAGCCGAATTTTTCAGCCCACTTTTTGGGCTGAAAAATTCCACTTCGGCTTATACTCCAGTCAACAAAAAAAACTTACCGAGGACTTGTGCGCGGCCGAGGCTTTGGTGCTTCCGGGATCGCGCGCACCTCTCCCAAGCCACCGCCGTCCGAGACCTGCCGAAGTTTGGGGAGGTTTGGGGAGGTGCGCGCGCACCTCCCCAAACCTCCCCAAACGTCGGCAGGTCTCCGTTCCTCCTGCCGACGTTTGGGGAGGTTTGGGCGCCTCCCCAAACCTCCCCAGGTCTCTGTTCCTCCGCGCAGACCTGCCGACGTTTGGGGAGGTTTGGGCGCCTCCCCAAACCTCCCCAGGTCTCCGTTCCTCCTGCCGACGTTTGGGGAGGTTTGGGCGCCTCCCCAGGTCTCCGTTCCTCCTGCCGACGTTTGGGGAGGTTTGGGTGCCTCCCCAAACCTCCCCAGGTCTCCGTTCCTCCGCGCAGACCTGCCGACGTTTGGGGAGGTTTGGGCGCCTCCCCAAACCTCCCCAAACGTCGGCAGGTCTCCGTTCCTCCTGCCGACGTTTGGGGAGGTTTGGGCACCTCCCCAAACCTCCCCAGGTCTCCGTTCCTCCGCGCAGACCTGCCGACGTTTGGGGAGGTCTGCGCGGAGGAACGGAGACCTGGGGAGGTTTGGGGAGGCGCCCAAACCTCCCCAAACGTCGGCAGGAGGAACGGAGACCTGGGGAGGTTTGGGGAGGCGCCCAAACCTCCCCAAACGTCGGCAGGTCTGCGCGGAGGAACGGAGACCTGGGGAGGTTTGGGGAGGCGCCCAAACCTCCCCAAACGTCGGCAGGAGGAACGGAGACCTGGGGAGGTTTGGGGAGGCGCCCAAACCTCCCCAAACGTCGGCAGGTCTGCGCGGAGGAACGGAGACCTGCCGACGTTTGGGGAGGTTTGGGGAGGTGCGCGCGCACCTCCCCAAACCTCCCCAAACTTCGGCAGGTCTCCGGACGGCGGCGGCTTGGGAGAGGTGCGCGCGATCCTGGAAGCACCGAAGCCTCGGCCGCGCGCAAGTCCTCGGTAAGCTCCGGGCAGTCACTTGCTTCGCGTCTCCTGAGGGAAGGGGGGGGCGACTGGAGCGGGCGTGTTTCCTCGCCTGCTGGGCGCCGCGATTTGCCCGGGGAACGCGCGGGCCCCGAATGGCAGCGTGGAGCGAGGAAGCGGACAGCCAGGGCTTCCCCGAGAGCCGCGGCCACACAGGGTATTCCTGTGTATTCAGGCTTGCAAAATGGCGGATCGAGCCTCTGCTGGCGGCAGAGGCTTGCAGAGCGCGGATCCAGCCTCCGGCGGCGGCGGAGGCTTGCAGAACGGCGGATTGGCTTATACTCGAGTCAACAACTTTTCCCAGTTTTTGGGGGTGAAATTGGGGGTCTCGGCTTATACTCGAGTCGGCTTATACTCAAGTATATACGGTATGACAAATCACAGCTTGAACTATCTTGCTTCGCATGTAATGAGTCTATCTCATATATTAGTTTCCCCTTTTAAGTTGCATTACTGAAATAAATGAACTTTTGCACGATATTCTAATTTTCCGAGTTTCACCTGTATGTGGAAACTTGATGTTTTATTTCTTCAGATGGGCAATACGCGATTCTGTTACCGTTCTAAGTAACTACCGGAAAACTTGGTTGCTTTCCTTTTTTATGTGCAAAGCCCCAAGCCATGTTCAGGGCTGCTTTCTGAACATACCGATTTGAATTGAGAACACAAATCATTTCTGCCTTTCAGAAGTGCTTCTTGTAAAAAAGAGGCAAAATTTCCTAAATCTTTCAAGCTGATGCTCCAGTGTCCATTCTGAGTTTTGTTTCTGATGATTCTAGGTTGGGGAGCATTCCCCCCCCCCCGAAGCAACAGGTCTACAACTCGGGGTTACTCCTAAACTTAACAAGTGTTGCCGAGTAGGCAGGGGAGAGTGGGGCACCAGTTGCACCAGTTTTGTAGCCCTTCCTGGAGCATGATTCCCTGTTGACAACTCCCTGTGCCCTTATCATTTCTTAAATCAACTTAATGTAGTACAGGTAGTCCTGGTCTCATGACCACAATGGGGACTTGAACTTCCGTTGCTAAGAGGTGCGATCATTGAGTCACAGCTAAGCGAATCATGCGGTCATTAAGTAAATCTGGCTTCGCCCATTGACTTTTATCAGAAGCCTCCTGGAACAATGGAAAATGGCAGTCATGTGATCCTGGGACAATGCAAACGTTATGAATACCTGCTGGTTGCCAAGCACTTAAATTTTGATCATGTGACCGCCAGGATGCTGACAGTCATGAGTGCGATGTCTGGTCATAAGTCATTTTTCTCAGCACCATCAACAACTTCAAATGGTTGTTAAATGAAAGGTCGTAAGTTGAATATTATCTGTATATATTTCAACATATTTTGAAGATTACCTAGTCAAGTATGCCATTGGCGTGAAATGCAGTGGATAGGTGAGATTTACCAGTGCTATATAGCAGTACTGTAAGCATGGCATTAACTACCAATAGGTTCTTGAGTACAATTCCAGGTGCTGGTTTTAACCTAAAACGCTGTCCACGTGTTTGGCTATCTGAAGAGTCATCCGCTTGAGGTAGAACCAAGCCACGTGGTCCATTTGGGGACAGCTCCTGTAAAATGAAAGAAGTCCTCTGGTGGTAGAGAAATGACATAAATACATTATTTACTTCACTTCCTCTCATGCCTTTCTTAGATTGAAGAAGATGCTTACCAAGAAGACCTTGGGTTCAGTCTTGGCCATTTAGGCAAATCAGGCAGTGGCCGTGTCCGGCAGACCCAAGTCAACGAGGCCACCAAGGCCCGCATCTCAAAAACACTGCAGGTGAGTGAGGAAATGGAGAACACTGGCAGTATTCAATTTCTGGTTTTGTCCTTCTAAGGAGCAGGTTTGGCACAATCTCATTACAAACACTTTGGCCTTTTATAGACCTCCAGAATCAGGTTTAGCGCTTTTGGCTGAATGCATGCAACATGCTGCAACTTCATGTTTTATTGCCGACCTTGGCAACTTTTTAAGATTTGTGGACTTTCAATTCCCGGCATTCCCCAGCCAACCCTCTGGAAGTTGGAAGTCCACAAGTCTTAAAAGTTACCAAAGTCAGACACCCCTGCTTCATTGCATGTGAATGCTACCATTGTAGTTTGTAAACTGTAGTTCAGTCATTGCATGCAGTCATAGTCACAAGATCAGCTGTGTAATCTTTTATCACTGGGTGTGATTGTTTTGAGCATGTATGCCTTGATTCTTGCTTAGGACTCTTTGGAAGTCTCTCCGTGCCCAACGCCTTTTACTCTCCACCTGGATGAAGTACTTCTTGAAGCCTTTACTGGGCTTAAATTAGCTGCCTGTTCTAACAGCATAGCTTACCATTAGGATTTTACTTCGGGGAAGACTGCAAATGTTCCCAGAGGATATCTGGAATACTTGATCCCTACCATTTCTAGCCACTGATTTCCCTACATGATATATTAAATACAAGTAATCCTTGACTTACAACCACAATTGGGCCCCAAACTTCCATTGCTGAGCAAGGCAGTTGTTAAGTGACTTTTGCCCCCATTTTACAATCTTTCCTGCCACAGTTATTAAGGGAATCACTAGAATGGTTTAAGTTGGTAACATGGTTGTTAAGCGAATCTGGCTTTCCCATTGATTCTGCTTGTCAAACGGTCACAAAAGCTGATCATGTGACCCCAGGACACTGCAGCCATCCGAAATACATGGCAGTTGCCAAGCATCCAAATTTTAATCACGTGACCACCACGGGGATGCTGAACGGTCTTAACTGTGAAAAACAGCCATGTCACATTTTTCTGTGCCATTGTAATTTCGAACAGTCACAACGAATGGTTGCAAGTGGAAGCCTACCTGTATATATATTATCCAATACATATTAAAACCCAAATGTCACCTTTTTTTTCCTCGTCCCAATCAGCGCACGCTCCAGAAGCAAAGCATGGTGTATGGGGGAAAGTCAACCATCCGGGACCGTTCCTCTGGGACAGCTTCCAGTGTGGCCTTCACTCCACTGCAGGTAAGCATAGCTCTTGACTTACATTCCAGTTTCCTGTTACTCATCCATAACAGGAAAGCTAGATCATGCTTGGGAGGGATATGAACCTCCTAAGAATCTTCTACCTTGTCTTCTTTTTACAAAACAGACCAAACCACTGTAAGTAATTTTCTGTCTTCGGTGCTCTCTGAGCTTGGTCGTTTTCTTGCAGACATTTCATTACCCAAACTAGGTAAAAATCATCACCGATTATGTTACTTAGTTTGGATAATGAAACGTCTACAAGAAAACGAGCAAGCTCAGAGAGCACCAAGGACCCCTCATTTCAACCCTGAGCTGCAAGTCTTCTCCTTTGTTGGTAACCATCTGTCTCCAAGCTGGGGGGGGGGGAATTGGGAGTAGATTACAACCCTTCCTCTCCTCTTGAGCAGCCTCTTCTAACCTGACGCTCTCAGCTGTTTTGCAATTGCAACTCCTCGAATTCCGCAGCTGAAGGTTGCCAGGTTTGGATAAACTCTGCACAAATCTTGGTTTTTATTTTGCCCGTGCAATCTTTCCCCTATCTACTTGCAGGGTCTGGAGATTGTGAATCCACAGGCAGCTGAGAAGAAGGTCACCGAAGCCAATCAGAAGTACTTCTCCAGCATGGCAGAATTCGTAAAAGTAAAGAGTGAGAAAAATGGCATCATGTCCACCTCATAGCGAATATGGGTCCTGCTGTTTCGACCAGTAGTTGGAACCACATCGCACGTGCTGATAGAAAAGTCTACAGTGGACGTGGACCTCACCGAGGTTGAAGCTCAATAGACTATTTGACTTTCACAACTCAAGGTTCTTTCCAAATATCCTAATGACACCAGTTCCCCCCCCCCTCTTTCTGTTCCCATATAATCCATCAGAGAGAGCCTGCTATTGTTTTATCTATTGATGCGGTGGAATGGCCGAATAGAACTGAGTTCAGTATTCAAAATAAATTAGTTAAGCAGTAAGCTATTTAATGGCCCATAAGAGCTGTCCGGAACAAAAGGGCCCTGTCTTCCCCTGTCACAGATTGTCTTATGTGTCAATTTTAATACAAACTAATTTTTGTAAATACAGACTGAGATGCTACCATTCTTTCTCCATTGCTGTCTAGGAGCATTGGGTAGCTAATCCTTTCTTCTAGATTCTGAGTTAAAAAGAGATTACTTCGATTAAAAAAAACAAAACACTTTGCTTCCTGTGTGTTAGATTGCATATTTCTCAGGAATTAATTGTAACAGGACTACGTGTAGGAGGTGGGGCATTAGAAAGAATTTCTCTAATAGTGCTTCTGTAGTTGGGTGCCTCCCTATTGTGTGGGTTTGGGCTCCCAGGATTCCTCAGCCACATGGCTATTTTTGAATTCGGGGGATTAAAGTCCACCCATATGGAAGTTTTCACCTAAGACCTTTTGACAGCACGGAGTTAGGGTAGGAGTTACTTATATTTAAAGCGGGAGAGGTAAGAGTGCATCATATGTATCTAAACCAAAACTTGTGTTATGTTATATGTAGTAATGTGGTTGAGTAACTCTGGGAATGTGCAGATAAATTGCATTTTATTTCTAATACACAAGTGAATCATTAAAAGGACAATTTTTCTAACTTCCAGGTGTCAGTGGGAATTTTATTTAGTGTATTAAAATCATAGTTGCTAAAAATTAGTCTCTTTCTCAATCAAGGGCACGGGATCATGCTAGATATGTGTATGCAACAATAAGACAGTGAATGTGAGCTGGCATTACTTTCAGGAAGAATAACTAAAGGGTGGTGAAATAGCTGAAGTGTTCTTGTATATTTTACTTGCAATAGTTTGAAAAATGCATTCAGTGTATATTTTGGAAGAGCTATTATTAACACCTGTATCTAATCCCCTTGTTTTGTGGAGTAAGAATAGGGGAGAATTCTTGCGCTATCTTTGTTTGCTGTCTTGTGGCTTGAACATTGTTCTCCTAAGCATAGCCCTTACTTCCTATACCTTTGGGATAGATAGGACTTTACTTTCTAGTAAACTGAGCGCAGATTAGATGCCATCAAAAGTTGTCATCAACTCTTAAGAGACCACATAGATTTTTTTCCCCCACGAAATTTAGCAGAGACAAAAGATGTCACAATTAACCAGTGGAACAGCTTGCCCCTAGAAATTGTGGGCGCTCCATCACTGGAGATTTTTAAGAAGAGGCTGGACAGTCATTTGAGATGGTATAGGTCCTCCTGCTTGAGCAGGGGGCTGGACTAGAAGACCTCCAAGATCCCTTTCAGCTCTATTTCTATTTTATTCTATTCCTATTCCTATGGTAAAGGTAAAGGTTACCCCGCACATGCGTGCTAGTCGTTTCCAACTCTAGGGGCCGGTGCTCTTCTCCGTTTCAAAGCCGAAGAGCCAGCGCTTGTCCGAGGATGTCTCCGTGATCATGTGGCCGGCATGACTAGATGCCAAAGGCACACGGAACACTGTTACCTTCCCACCATAGTGGTCCCTATTTTTCTACTTGCATTTTTTACGTGCTTTTGAACTGCTAGGTTGGCAGAAGCTGGGACAAGTAACAGGCGCTCACTGTTACGCGGCACTCGGGATTCGACCCGCCAAACGGCCGACCTTCTGATCAACAAGCTCAGCGTCCTAACCCACTGGGCCACCGTGTCCTATTCTATTCTAATATTCTAGTAGCCAGCATTGTAAAATCATAATTTAATCTGGCATTTTCCATTGCTTCACAAAGAATCCAACGTGGCTAAGCCATTTTTGCAGGCTTAATCATGCTAGCCAGTATTCAGGAGGTGAAATTCTTTTAGTCTTGTTTTGTTATGTAGCAATATAATCTGTTGTGCAACCCTGTGACCCGAAACCATTATGACCGAATAAGTTCTGAAAACAAAACATCAGTACCTCCAGGAAATGCCAAATGCTTCCTCCAATGGGCAAAGACAAGAAATCCAAACCTTTAGGGAAAGAGTTAGATTTGTAAAAACATCAAATAAAAAATGAAAACAATATTGCTAATAGACTGACCAATGTGAGAATTCTTTAAATATTTAAAATAAAAATCCAGAAACCAGCCACAGATTTACCTAGGGACCTAACAAGCAGATGTAAGGGGACAGGGTCGCGTGTGCTTACTAACAGCGAGGTTTTTGCTCGTTATTCTGTAAATGCAGCCCTGCAGCTCATGCAACAATAGGATTCAGCAAAGCAAGGGGTTATATTTCACTAGTGAAGTTGGTCTCTCTCTTGGATTATGCCTGTTTTATTTGGATGCTGAGATCCTGCACATATCTCTCAATAGCAGCAAAGTGCCTTCATTTTATCAGCTCGTGAACACTGCTGTGCCCGCCTAAATCTGGGACAAGCCTTTTGTGATAGCTGGATAGGAAATGCTGAAATAAATCATTAAACCAAAGCCCGAATAGAATCTCTACCTTGGAAAAAAAATCGTTCTTTCTTCCCTGATTGGATATTGTGCGTTTAATTGACAGCTTGCCTCTTAAGAGTTTCCTGCAGATTGTCCCGCCCCGACCCCTTTTACCTTAATGCAGGGGTCTTCAAACTTGGCCCTTTTATGACTTGTGGACTTCAACTCCCAGAATTCCTCAGCCAGCTGGCTGAGGAATTCTGGGAGTTGAAGTCCACAAGTCATAAAAGGGCCAAGTTTGAAGACCCCTGCCTTAATGTAACTAGCTTCAAAACGTGCATACCAATACAAAAGGGGAAGGTTCTACGGGGCGGCACAGCCGTCCAATGAGGAGACAACATGTGCAGGCTCGCTTGTTTACAGCCAATGGGGAGACACGGCCTCGACTCTTTCGCGCCACTCCCTTTTTATTAGTTTCAGCCAAATATCAGAACCAAGCAATTAAATGACAAGGCTGCCATCCAATAGCCTTTCTTCCTCTTTCCAGTATTCGTGTACAGGAAGCGATAGTCAATCAAATAAGAGGGAGATTTGAGGGACAGCTTTGTTACCCATTAGGAGGCAGGCTTTGACGTAAACTCCGCCCTCTCGGCTTGTTTTTCGCGGAGTAGTAGGCGTAGCGTAACTACTCCATCTGCGCCTCTTCAACCAATGGTAGCCCCAAAGTGCTTTGAAGGACACCACCTCTTGACAAATCGATCCCCTGCATTACTATTAATGACAGCTGCGGCTGCGCCGCGTCGTCCCACCCTCCCCGTTTCCCCCTTCCGTCCAGTTTCTTATTATCCAATCGGAATGGTAAGAGGCTTGACGAGCGGGAGGGTCAGCCAATGCAGTTCAGGGGAGGGCGGATCGAGAGAAAGTAGAGGGGGGGGAGGCTGCCGCCATCTTGGATGCCGCGGAGCCCGAGAGACGGGGGCGAGAGAAAGAGAGAGGGGAAAAAAGAGGGAGAGTGAGAGAGACCCGAAGACGCCGGAGCTGCCGGTGAGACAGCGGGAGGGGGCGGGGCCTAACCGAGGGGCGGGGCTTGCAGGTGCCTACGGAGCTCCGTAGGGGGCGGGGCCAAAGTGTTTGT
The DNA here is from genome assembly GCF_964194415.1 of Vipera berus. Taxonomy (NCBI): domain Eukaryota; kingdom Metazoa; phylum Chordata; class Lepidosauria; order Squamata; family Viperidae; genus Vipera; species Vipera berus. Next base: position 17,323,139 of record NC_138205.1, read on the forward strand.
TGGGGGCTCCATAGGGGGCGGACGGTGTTCAGGGCAATGCTGGTCCTATAAGTGCTGGGTAGGGGGTGTCTCTGGCGTGGGAAGGGAGCTCCTCCGGGGGCCTCGGGTTTCATGGGGCGACGATCGGTGGGGCCCCTGAGAGGGGTTGGCAGGGTTGGGGTTCTAAAGGGGAGCCCCTCACCTGTAAGCATTGGGGCCCCTTGAGGCCCCCATGGGACAAGGCAGAACTGGTGTGGGCAGCCTGTGGTGGAAAAGCCTTGGGTGGGATGCGGTGGAGTGTGGGGTTGCTCCAAGTGGGATGTTTTAATCTTTCCTACTGGTGATGCTGAAGGTGCCCATGGAGGACCTGGAGTCTGTGCAAGAGGGAGCAGCGAAATCACTAAAAGTTGCAACCTTTGTAAGGAGGTTCAAGACACTCTGTCTGGAAAGAGGATGGTTTCTGAACAATCCCTAACCCATTTCAGTCTTGCATGGAGAAAGAAATCTGTAGGAAGTTTTTTTTTCCCCCCAGAGGGTAGTCTTCCGCGATTGGGGTTAGTTAGGCCCATTAGCCTGTCAAGGCAAAGATCCCTCCTAACTACAAGAAACTCCGGGAGGTAAGAATACCTGTAAGTGGAGTTTCTCTTACATGCTTAGATGATGCAGAATACATAGATAGATCCTTATTTGTTTACTCCTTCCAGGGCATTCTGCCCTGGTTAAGATTTTAGTGGGCTTTGCCTACATGCTTTACAAAGCCAAGAGCTAGAAATCTTTCTACGGCTCTTTAAGATGCAGAATTCTGCACTCTGCCTGATTTCTGCCTATAAATAATAGTGCTGTAGCCTTTGGATATCCCCCTGCCAGAAATGATTGCGCTTGTTGAAGGTTGATGAAGTTTGAACACAACTGGAAGATTCCAGACTTCTGGAGACCACCATCATAAATAGAATTTGCCCCTAATGTAGAAAATACTTTATGTTCCTAGTCTCTTTATCATCCTTACAAAATTTATTTCAGAAGGAAAAATGGGGGAAAGTCTCAACAGTGTAGTTACTTAAAAATTAAAGCAATGTTGCAAGATTTTTTTTTATAACTGGGAGCTGTTTGGTTGATTTTAATCTAAGAAATTCTCTCCCCTTTGATAGCTCCTTAATATTGAACATAATAGCAACAGGGTGGTGTTATACAGACTCAGTGCTAGATTTGCTGAATCCTAGTTTCAAATGCACAGTAGATGCTTTCAGCAAACAAACACACTTTCTTTTCATGTATTTCTTTTAAATTCTGCCTACCAGCTAATATCCACCCACAAAAGTAGCTTAGGGCAAAATTGTTAAAAACAAACCATGTTCTGTGTTTAAAGAGAAGTAATAATCACTGTCAGTGGGAATTGTTTGGACCCCTTGGGTTTCTGTAACTTGGATGCTGCCATTGCATAGAAAGACTTTTTCATACTATCACCAGCCAGATTTCTGATGAAAATTCATAACTAAAGGGCTCTTCAGGGATCTGAATGGGTAGATAAGTTCATAATACCCCAGCATCGATCCCCGCATCATCAAGTTAAAGCAGGAATCTTCAGTCTAAATCTTGTCTGATACTTTTGCTTATAACTCTCATCATTCTTGACTGTTGCCTATCCTAACCATGTTTGGTAGTTTTGGTACAACGGACTGGAGGGATTTGAATTAGGGAAGGTTGAGTAAAAGGATCTCAACATGGGAAATGCAGAAGGACCATCAGTTGAGGCTAGAGATAACCAATGCCATCTGGAAAAGACAGGCAGGCCAATATAGTAGTCTCATTTCATAAAAGGTAGATTAAATACAGTGTGTTTGATAGTAGCAGACAGGAACTGTTCAATATACTGAGTTGACTGTGAGGATACACAAAACCTTAACTGTGGTGGGATTTGAATTCCCAGGTTGACTGGACCATTTGCTATAACTTAATGGTGGCTTGTATTTTTACCCAGAAAGTTGGGCTACACTGCATAATATAGTCAATAAAAAACTTACATGATTTGATTTCCTTGAGGAGGAAAGCATACTTCCAAATGGTTACGCTATCAAATCATAAGATCCCAATGATATCATTTGAAGTTACAGTGTTGGTACAGGAAAGTACCGTAGCACTTTTTCCACACACAACATACAGCTAAGGAAAATGTCATATTTCCTTTCCACGCAGCATGTTAGTTACATTTGTGTCTTGAATGTAGAAACACTTCTAAAATGCTGTAGTAGGACTTTGCCCATTGTACGATCCTATAAATGTACCTCCACCCTGTGCTACAATGAAAGTTATTCTTTGGCTGTGAAATCTTTAGAGATCCTTCATAGAAAATAAGGTTGCGGGAGATTATTTAGACCAGGGGTAGGCAACCTTGGCTCTTTTATGACTTGTGGACTTCAACTCCCAGAATTCCTGAGCCAGTCTGGGAGTTGAAGTCCACAAGTCAAAAAGAGCCAAGGTTGCCTACCCCTGGTTTAAACAGTTGAATCCAGCAAGATTTAGCAATTGAGATTTAAGCATCGGCAACAAATGCCTATCCAGCCTCTGCTTGGACAACCTGAAAGCCTGTGAATACATTAGGATCACATCTGTACAGTTCTGGTCAGCACAATACAAAAATTCTGAGACCCTAGAAAGTGTGCAGAGAAGAGCAACAAAGACAATAAAGGGTCTGGAAGCTAAATTGTATGACGAATAATTGAGAGGGAGCTAGCCTTAATGAAGAGAAGGATTAGGGGAGACAGGATAACTGTCTTTCTGTACTTGTGGGGCTGTCACAGAGAAGAGGTGATTAACTTATTCTCCAAAGCACCTGAGGGCAGGACAAGAAGTAATGGGTGGAAGCTTGTTAAAGAGAGATCCATCCTAGAAGTAAAGAGAAACTTTCTGGCAGTTAATGAGTGGAATAGTTTGCCTGCCAGAACTGTGAGTGCTCCATTACTGGAGATTTTCAAAAACAAACTGGACAGCTATTTGACCAGAATGTTATAATGCAAGGGTCTTCAAAAGTGGCCCTGTTATGGCTTGTGGACTTCAACTCCCAGAACTCCTCAGCCAGCGTGCCTGGCAGGAATTCTGGGAGTTGAAGTCCACAAGTCATAAAAGGGCCAAGTTTGAAGACCCATGTTATAGTGTCTCCTGCCTTGATAAAGGGATTGGAGTTAGAAGGTCGCTTCCAGACTTATAATTCTGTGTTCTCTGTGGATATTCTGACTAGTCTCATTCAGCTGCAGTGGTCCTCCTCTGACTCTTTGGAAGGTCAGTGATAAAAACAACTAGATATGGCAACAGCTTGAAGCAAAGGTATTCTCCTTATTTTTACAACGTGCCTCCTATCCTGTTTGAGGTATTGTTCAACTTTTGTGCGCTTCTGTTCCCTACAGTGCTCTGTTCAAAAGGGAACAGTCTTGTCAGTTTCACCCTTTTTCCTTTTATGTCTTTATCTCCACATCTTGGAGGAGCCTGAGGGAAAGCATTTTCTATTAGACCACCGAGTGAGTTCCTAACAGGGAGGAGATTCATAGCCAGATTCTTAATCCACAGTTCAGCCCCCTTAGCTGCTGCACTGTTAGGACTGAGAGAAGCAAGGCTGTTTCCATTAAGAAAAGATGTCTCTTCTGAGAGGTCATACACCAGCGAAGTACATGCTGGCATGCCCTGAATGCTGCCATATATATGGAAGCCAGGGTTAAGGAAATATGGAAGAACGTTATGTGGATGAGGTTCTGGTGGAGGAATTCTTTCTCATTATCCTACAACACACTGTTCTCTGCAAGTGGCATTTCAGTCTTAGCGTTCAGGCTTGTTTGTCACTGCAACAATTGTATTCATGGTATGTGCTGCAGCAAGTCCCCCTTAATATCCATATCTTATGTTGGTTGCTTAGAACAGAGGTCCCCAACCTTTTGGGCACCAGGGACCGGTCCCGTGGAGAGAGGTTTTTCCACGGACCGGAGAGTGCGTGGTTTTATGTGGTGCCTGCATCTCACGGATGGGGCTTGGCTTGCTTGTGCGGACCGGTGGCTGGCATGCCACGGCCCGCTACAGGGCCACGGACCGGGTGTTGGGGACCCCTGGCTTAGAATGTCTGCATAGAGGAGAATATGGAGAACTGCATAATTACAAAGATGATTAGGGGCCTGGAGGTTAAGACATATGAAGAACAGTTGCATGAATTGGGTATGCCTAGTTTAATGAAAAGAAGGACTAGGGGTGACATGATAGCAGTGTTCCAATATTTAAGGGACTGCCACAGAAAAAAGGAGATCAACCTGTTCTCCAAAGTACCTGCAGGCAGAATAAGGAGCAATGGATGGAAATTAACCAAGGAGAGAAGCAACATAGAACTAAGGAGAAATTTCCTGTCAGAACAATTCATCAGTGGGGTGAAGTTATGGGTGCTCCAACACTGGAGGCTTTCAAGAAGAGAATGGACAACCATTTGTCTGAAATGGTATAGCACCGTGGTGGCGAACCTATGGCACGCGTGCCACAGATGGCACGCAGAGCCCTCTGTGGGCACGCGCGCCGCTGCCCCAGTCCTAGGCCTTCAGCTGGGTTTTATAAAACCTTTTCGCTTTAGGCCTCCGCCGCCGTGGGCAAAAAAAAAAAGGTTCAGTCAATCAATTTCAACTTCTTGCGGGGAAAAAAAAAGATCTCTCAAAGTTGGAATTGATTGATTGAACATTTTAGTCCCATCCAGTTTGCCATTACCACCGCAGCCACACCCACCCAATGGGCCATGCCCACCCGGCACCCGACGATACATAAGTGGGTTTTGGGTTGCAGTTTGGGCACTCGGTCGCTAAAAGGTTCGCCATCACTGTTATAGGGTTTCCTCCCTGAGCAGGGGGTTGGACTAGATGACCTCCAAGGCCCCTTCCAACTCTGTTATTCTACAAACTGTATCTAAATAAAAATGAAGCTGAAGTGGTCTTTGTAGGCCCTTGTTGGCTAAATTTGTAAAAAAAAAATCTGTCTCTATAATGGATGAATCAGGAACATGAAAATTTTTCTTCAAGTCCAGTTTGGACTTACTGTGATACTGGGTCACCTTTGGGGACACTTAGAATAGTGTTCATTTCTGAAGTTAAGTTTGTTTCTTGAGCTTGTTTCCCTAGAATCAATTCCCATTGTTCCAGTTGTGCATCTTTTTTCTTCCAGATATTCCACTATAATAAGGTAACTCCAATCCTGTCAGAATGTTTCTGACCTGGAGGACAGTATCTTATAGCAAACCATCAGCTTCTTGAATTGAGTTAAATACGTTAGTCTAGAGCAGAGGTAAGCAACCTTGGCTCTTTTCTGACTCGTGGACTTCAACTCCCAGAATTCCTGAGCCAGAATGGCTCAGCTTGGAAACCTCTCCCTTTCCCCTCAGCATAGCTCACTCAGGAATTCTGGGAGTTGAAGTCCGCGAGTCAGAAAAGAGCCAAGGTTGCCTACCCCTGCTCTAGAGAGAATAGATAAAGCAAGACTCTTTAAACGCTATGCTTGTAAGCCCGTGTTTCTCAGTCTTGGCAATTTTAAGATGTCTGGACTTCAACTCACAGAATGCCCCAGCTAGCCGTGCTGGCTGAGGGATTCTGGGAGTTGATGTCTATGTGTCTTAAAGCTGCCAGGGTTGAGAAACAGTGCTGTAAACACACTATTTGCTCAGTAGGGAAATTTGACTGATGGCAGGACAGAGAAAAGAAAGTGATTCTGTTTACAACAGATTAGTAAGCTTTCAGATTCTGCTGCCACAAGTTTTGGCAATGGTGTATGACAGACGTAGATTTAAAAAAAAAAAGCAGAGAAAGCAACCTACGGAAATAGGCTTATCAGATACATCTGCAATCACTCCTTTCTACAGTTTATTTTGCTGTTGATTGGTATTACTGCAGCATTTTCCAGACTGTTACCTTTCAAATTTATTTCAACGATCTCCAGTCGACAAGCTAGATATTAGAGGAATTAAATCCAAGAGCAGCTTCATTATTATAATATCGTCTCGGGGCAAGAATGGAGAACCTGCTGCTCTTTAGATGTTTTAGACTAGAATTCCCAAAATCCAGTTGGCTGAAACTAATGAGAGCTGGATTTCAAATATTTTACAGATTACCAGATTGTTCTTTCCTGGTCCGATATTCAGGGCTTTTTTCCTCATAGAATGCTCAGAATGGAGTTCCGGCACCTTTTTTGGATGGAACCGTGTAGGGTAGGCAAGGCGGGTTGTATGACATGTGTGAGTTCTGGCACCTTTTTCTTTTACAAAAAAAGCACTGCCGATATTACAATTTTATCCAATTTATGCTTCATTTTTTGCTTCCACTGATTTTGGGGAAACTTGCGCTGGATTTACCTTTTCTCTCCGCTCCTTTTTCTAAGTCACTGGGACTTTAGAAAATGGGGATATTCCTGTTTATCTTTAATCAGTGGTCCGATATTATAAATATGGTAGCTACATTTTCTACTGTTCTCTGTTGGGTTTTTTCAGCAGTTGTAATCAATTATTGTTTTTTGTCTTTTAAATAAAGCACCATTTTCAAGACTCCCATCTATTCTTTTCCTTATCTTCAAAATAATATAGGAAAAACTGAGTTAATAGGATGGTGAATAATTGATTAAAAAATAAAAAATATATAATATATAATTATATATATAATTATATATTATAATTATAATAATTATAAATATATTATAATTATAATTATAAATATATAATTTATAAAAAATAAAAAATATATAATTATATAAAATTAGGGGAGGCTCCTGACCTCCCCCCCCCCCGCCCACAGTTAAGTAGCTCTTTTTCCACATAAAAGAATGAACTAGAGCGAAACATAGAGATCGGATACACACATCTGCATAATAGATCACTTAACTGAATATTATTCAAATTATCTCTTGTTTATAGTAGATTACCTCTGAATAAATATGGTTGCATTGTTGGCTTATTAGCCAGTTAATACATTCTTTCCTTGGAGAAACACTAATGTGCCCAGCAATTAATACAGTAGCATTTTCTTCTTCATGGTAATATTTTCAAGCAGGTATGTTGGTGCCTGTCAAACAGACATCAACTTTCTGTAAAGTAACGAAAATCCCTCTGCAAAAGAGGCCTAAGGCCTATACAAGCAGCAAGTATGGATTTATGCTCCTGTATCTGTGTCTGTGTGTTGATGGGTAGATATGTCTCAGTAGCTCTAGCAGCTATTGTGCACATTGAAGAATAACTCAAATCTTTTTGTGTGTTCCTCTGAATTCAGAGAGGTACCTAGGACTAAGCCTAAAACAGTTGGAAATAAGGTTTGAATTAGCCTTGATACTTGGCAAATTGAATCATTGATTTAAATTGCCTTGTTTTAAAATTGATCCACTTTGGCTGAGGCCAAGTGTTTGGGCCTGCACAGTAAATAACGATTCAGCTTTGTATGCTAGGAAGTTTTCCTTTTTCATTTTTTTGTTCCAGAAACCAGTCAGGAACTCTTCTTTTAAGAAGTGAGAAGAAAAGATTCCTAAATAACAGAAAACTGCTTTCCAAGTCACCGTTAAGCTTAAGTAAAGCTTGAGAGAGTTCCTCAAGCAGGATGTCATCTATATAATTTATTGTAGATCAAGAAGGATTTATAATTTCTGGATGAAAGCTGGGCTAAAATGCGGATGGTAAATTTGTGGCTCTGTGAATATTCACACAACCCAACCCATAATGAACCTTGTTATTTGCATAGCACACAGACCCATAAATGGAACAACTTTAGTTTGGCAAAAAGTGAATGCAGACATTTCAATAAACTATAGTTAAGTTAGCCATGGGTTTAGCATATTGTGTAAACACAAACAGTGTTAAAAGTGCTTTTCCCTTCTGTTCCTTTGATTGATGAAAACCATGAAGGCCTTTTTTCTGCAAAATGATAGTCTAGACAAATTAATGGTCAGTACTCAGATGGCCCAGCATTTTAATTTTTATTGTATGCTCATCTGCCAGATGCTTCATACTTGACTCTCAGTGGGGGATCTATAGTCTTTGGTAAATGCTAGAATGGTTTGGCCATGCACTGCTTCCTTACCAAATAAACTTCCCATTAAAATTTAGAATATTAGGAAACCACTAAATTGTTTAATAGAGTAGGTATAAGTAATTTAAAATAAAGATGTAACTAATTGCTTTGATAAGCAAAGTGGAAATCTCTAGCAAAATACCCCCCCCCAGTTCCTAAGTTTCATAGGGCTTATCCCACAGTGTATCATTTTCCAGTCCAGTGTCCTCCAGATGTGTTGTACACTTTCATAGTATCCACTGTGCGCTAACACAATGTTTGTCATCCTTGGTAATTTTAAGGTGTGCGGACTTCAACTCCCATAATTCCCCAGCTAGCAGGACAAACACCTCACTAACCAAATTGCCTCTTGATGGACAAATCACTCAGTTTTCTGAACAAAATCCTCCTTTCAGCCAGTTGTTTGTTTTTGTTTTGTTTTTTTGTTTTTTTGCTTAAATAGATCAGCTTTCTTCCGCAGCCTTTCCAAAGAATGGGAAAGCTCTCAGGATTTCATGCTATATAGCCCATACTGGCTGATGATGAATCCTGGGAGCTGAAGTCTTAAGATGGCTATATGACGTTAACCTGAATTTGTAAACTAACTCAAGAGGAATTGACCTGACTTCCTAACAGCAGTAATGTACAAAACTTGTCCGGTAAAGCTGGGAGATAAGAGAGATCAACACTTGCTAATGACAGCAAATGAAGCTGCTCTTAATGGTCTGGAACAACTATTGGGGAGATAAAAAAGGGGGGGGGATGAAAGCTTAGCTGTGTTCCTTCAGCGGCAGATTTCATGGTCCACTCTCCACCCCAGCTTCCTGTAATTAGCAGTATTTTGATGCTGCCTCTCAGCAGAGAGAGAGGAAGAAGAAGGGTTTGCAGAGCAAGAGTGCCCAGCCTGGTTGAAACCGTAGCTGGAAGATTCTTCTTTTGCAGAGACTGATTTTTAGAGGTATAAACACATTTTCCCCCATTAAGTGAGAATCTGGGCTATTTGGAAGTGGCAGCTCTCTAGCCGGGCTCACAGGACACACCAAGCTAAAGCCAGGTTTCATTCTTTGTATTTTAGTGCGTTGGGTGAACCAGGAAATGTGGTTTGCAAAACAGGTTTATACTTTAGAACAAGGGTGGGCAGCCTTTTTGCGGCTGGGGCTGTAATGGGTGAGGTGAGAAGCACAGTAGCTGGAATCTGAATTGCATTATACCTTTTTAGTCTCTCTCTCTCTCTCTCTCTCTCTCTCCTCAGAATGGGAGAAAGTTGTGATGTGTATTTCTGGCAACTGCAGTCAGTTGTGACTAACGGGGCTACTAAGGAGGGTTGTGGGGCTCTGTGTAAGTCTTTGGATCTCAAGGTTACCCGTTCCTGATTCAATGTGTTAGGTGCAGAGATGTGTAGGGAGATAAAAGAAATTGGAGGGGGGAAGGCTTTCCTGCTGTTTTCCTTTATATTTTTTGTTTTCTTTCCTAATGGATTATGGAATGTTGCTTGATTGTTTTTTAAAAGAAATGTTCCTATGTTGCCTCCTAATGTTTACCCCCAAATGATTTATGAAAACTATATAGTAAAACTTGTATGTAAGACTAATTACATTATCATATAGTACAATTATACTAGAGAGTATAACTCTGAAATACCAAATGTTAGAGGCATTGACATTTATTTTTACAGGAGAAGAAGGAAGGGCTCAGCCTATCTTTGATAATGGGTTTCCTTCCTCTTATTGATGTAGAGATTGCTGGATTGTGGCCTGTCCTTCACTAGTCCTCAAAACCCCGGGAAGGGGTAAACATTGGCAGTAGCATCCATTTATCTATGCTTGTAAAGGGTGCTAAACATAAGCATTTCATGTGTTCACATTCCCTTTTGCTCACCTCCCCCCAAAATAGAAAAGCTTCTGAATTGTTTTCTAGGAGTTTTATTTTTCAACACTTGTGGAAAGTTTACGTCCTTGGTTGGCTAAATGTGCATAATAGTAACTTATTTAGTAAACCAGGGTTAAGCAAGCCCGTATGTATAATGTGTGAATATATCTTGTGCTTGCTTTATTGTACATTCTTTCTCTTAACTCTAATTTGTTCTGAATAGATAGATATGAGTGAAGACAAAATTGTCTGCATTCAAAATGCAGCTAGGCCTTTGATTATCAGAGGCTGGGATCACTGGACTAAAATGTGGTTAGATAACTTGGCATAAAATGTATGAGCCTAGTTGCTGTGGTTTATGGATCACTATATTGCTCAAACTAAGGTTTGGTTGATTAGTCAATCATGGCTTCACCAGATTGTCCCAAGGCTTTGTGCTACTCTCAGATTTGTACATTAAGACCCTGTTTAGCACTAATTTGTTGAATAAACCACAATAGGCTGGGTTCTCACCACATACTAAGCTATCTAGACTGAACTATATTTTGGTCTAGCAGCCTGTTGTCTACAAACTCATATTCATGAAGGAAAAATTATCTGCATGGGATGGAGACAGAGATGGGAGAGCTGTTTTGGACTCAAAAATTCCCTTGACAAGTTTGGGATGGAATTCAGTTAGCAGAAAAGGAAAGTGCCCGAAAGATCAATTTCAAGAAATTTATGCCAAGCCAAGTGGAGAATTTGGGGAAAGAAATGGACTCTTAGCAGTCCCGATTCGATCTAGAACAGGGGTAGGCAACCTTGGCTCTTTTATGACTTGTGGACTTCAACTCCCAGAATTCCTGAGCCAGCTATGCTGAGGGGAAAGGGAGAGGTTTCCAAGCTGAGCCAAGCTGGCTCAGGAATTCTGGGAGTTGAAGTCCACGAGTCATAAAAGAGCCAAGGTTGCCTACCCCTGGCCTAGAACAAAATGATAGGATGGGCTGGTAATGGTATCTTCTGCTTATGCCTAAATCCACCAGATTTGAAAACTAGCAAAGCAGAGAGCAGCACACTGGGTTAATCTTATATACCACCTTTTAAGTTTAGGGACTTTAATTAAAAAAATGTATGGAGATCCACCTGATAGAATATTTCTCCAAGTATGAACTCGTCCAGTTGATCACTCCAGGACGTTACTGCATTTATGCAATAGGCTTTAGAGCCAAATTCTGAGAGACTTTCTAAAAAAGGGAAAACATCAACTTCATCCATGATATTTTGAGAGGGCCGGGGGAAGCAAAACTTGTTCAGCCAGGGAAATTAGTCCCTAATATACACCAGCCTTTCTCGCACAGGCACATCATGGTTTTTATTAGCACATCTTCAGTCAAGCAAAAGGGAGATGTCCCTTTGGTGGCCACCTGGAGGCTTTTCTCTTATCGCTGTCCAGAAAGCAAGCAAGCGGCTGTTCACACTGGAGATTGGAAGGCTTGCCAGCCTGATTCTCTGCCTAGCAAGGAAAGCTTAGCCTGCTCACTTCGGCATGGCCAGTGGCTTTTAAAAACACTGAAATCCTGCAGGGAAAAAGAAAAATACTGCACACGTGAGGGATGGTGACCTAGGCCTTATCTTGTGGTGGTGGGGAAACAAGCTAATGTTTTTGTGATGTTCTGTTCTTTACCCAATTCTGTAACAGCTGGATTTGTGCAGAACCCTGGGCTCCAACACTGGGTAATTCAGAGTCGAGTCGTCTAAGTAATCCTCGTAAAAATTGGGTTAAGTCCGTGAACCCTGGCTCAGTTAACTATGGATAAACATGTCTCAGAAATATATACGCTACAAATCTCTCATCTCCCCTCTGCCCCAATTGGCTGAGTTTGCAAAGAGCATTCAACATATGGCGGCCAGTTAGCATCATAGCCTGTTGAGTAAGCCCACCCACCATGGGGATCTGTGTAGACTTTTATCTCAAGCTTCCTGGTAGGGAAGAAGGTGAGGTTGGTCCCTCCTGCTAGCCATATATTTTCTCACCTTTATAGGAACCTGGCTTGGAGAGTAGGTCAACAGCAAGTGCCCAGGGGCCTCTAGGTAAGTGCAAGATTGATCTGCTCTCTTCAGAAGGCCCCAGGGCCTCCCAGCTAAAGCTGCTCTGTCGAATAACTTAGACTAGAAATAACAGCGGCTTGCTGATGCTTAAGATGTCCCTCGTGCTCCATTTGTAAATGTACTCAAGGTACGGCTTTCGGTTAAGATTCCTCTCATTTTCATCCTGAGTGTGGTTTGGTTTGGTTTGGTTTGTTGTTGTTTTTTTCTGACTGAGAAAGCAAGAAGTTTGAGCCGTGCAACCAGCTGCGCCATTTGCCCTTTTGAGAGGCCTTTTCTGAAGGACTAGTGAGATTTAATGGGCAACGAAGCCTGGAAGACGTTAGGGAGGCCAGTGGCAGAGTCTCTTTTTCCACTCAGGGTCTGTTTGGATCCAGTAGGTTAAAAGAAGCGCGAGCAGGGAGGGATCTTCAAACTTGGCCCTTTTATGACTTGTGGACTTCAACTCCCAGAATTCCTCAGCCAGCGTGCCTGGCTGAGGACTTCTGGGAGTTGAAGTCCACAAGTCATAAAAGGGTCAAGTTTGAAGACCCCCCTGGGCATGAGAAAGGAAAGGCACAGTCTCTCTCTTTAAGGCTCAAAAATGGCTTCTGTGACAGGAGGAGGGGGGCGGGCGGCGTTTTCTTCCTTGTATTTTTGCTCCTGAAAACGCACCTTCTCCCACTCCAAAAACCTCAGCCTGGCTGATGAGGTGAGATCAGCCCCCGAAGCTGAACGTAATAGTTCTAGAACAGGGGTGTCCCAACTTTGGCAAACTAGTGGGCCTCAGCTCACCGAATTCCCCAACCGTCATGGCCGGCTAGGGAATTCTGGGAATTGGAAGTCCACAGAAGTCTTTTTCAAGTTGCCAAGGTTGGACGCCGCCATTCTAGAGCAAAACCGGTTGGACCCAAAGTGAAGGGACAGATAGAAAATGGGAATGCTGTTGAAATCCATCCCCCAATCCCTCCCACCTAGGCGTTTTGTCGTGGGAGAAAAGGAGTGCCTTCAATCCCTCCGAAATAACCTCCCTGTTTTTCTGCCTTTCTACCCTCCCTCCCTTTCTCTGTGGACACTGGAGCTTAGAAATGTCAGGAGGAGAGCACCTTTTCTGAGAAACGCATTTCATTCAAAGGCCTAAGCTTTGCGAGTCGTAGTTCGTGCTTTTTAATAACATTCATTATTCAGGAAAGAGGCTACCAAGCTCTCCCTGATTTCACCCCCTTCCCCTCCTATCTTTGCAAACCTGTCTTTTCTTTCTCAGGTAGATTTTATAGATTTTCTTTTATTATTTTTATAGAAGTTCTATATCTTTCATTGACAAAACCACCCCCAACCCCCCCGGAGAAAAGTTTTCTGGGACATAGAACGGGAAAGTGCAGGTGGTCCTCGACTTACGACCACAACTGAGCCCAAAATTTATGTTGCTAAGTGAGACATTGGTTAAGTGAGTTTCCTTTCCCCACCCCTCCATTTTTACGACCTTTCTGGCCACAGTTGTTAAGTTAGCGATCTGGCTTCCTCGTTGACTTTGCTTGTCAGAAGATCACAAAAGGCGACCCCGGGACACTGCAACCGTCATAAATAGGAGTCAGTTGCCAAGCGTCTGAATTTTGATCACGTGACCACGGGGATGCTGCAACGGTTATATGTGTGAAAATGGTCGGGTTTTTTTCCCCCCAGAGCCATTGTCAGCTTTGAACGGTCGCTTAAACGAACTGTCGAGGACTACCTGTACCTCATCCCTGATTTTTCTGCTTTATGCTGCCGTTTTCAGAGTCGATTAGATGGGGGGAGGATAGTGGGAAAGTGGCCTGAGGGCACCTGCTTTTTTTCCTTTGCCTTATTTCTTGTAATTTTTTTTTCCCCTTTCTGCTTGTTCTCCTTAAAAGTGTCAACGCTCTATAAAGTATGAAGAGAGCCCCCCTATAGTGAAGGAAACATGGCAGATAAGAGGAAGCTACAAGGTAAGCTCCGCGGCTGGGCCAGGCGCCTGGTTCTCTTAGCAGAGGAGCAGAGGATCTGTTCACCTCGGCTTGACGCCGAAGAAAGAGGAGGACATTAAAAACTGAGCAAAAGGCAAACCAGGATTCTTACTTTTGTAGCTTTGAATACCTGGCACAGGACGCTGCAGTTTCCAAACGAGTGTGGAATTGGATCAGGGAAAGGGTGAAAAGAGTTAGGGGGTGTTTTTTTTTGGTTGATTTAGGAAACCATTAAAATGGGGGCAAAGGTGTTGGTATTTGGGAAGAAGGAGAAACAGGCAGCGTTTCGAAATTCCAATGGTCGTTTCTTCCCATTTTAGCTTCCAGGGAAGGGAAGGTATGAAGCTTTTAGTTTCTGCGATTTGCTTTCAACTAATTTATCTCCTCTCCCCGCCCCCGCCCCAATTCTTGCAGGTGAGATTGATCGGTGTCTCAAAAAGGTATCGGAAGGTGTGGAGCAGTTTGAAGATATCTGGCAGAAGGTGAGGGCTGCTGTCCTCTCTCTGCCCGGGTTCTGTCCAAACTTCTTGATTATCACCCCATGTAGTTTCTTATCCTAAATTTATTTTGGGGAAGGGAGGAAGAAGTTCACTTGCCTCCTGCTTTTCCTTTATCCAGTTTGATTTTCCCCTCCTCTACTCCAGCCTTGATCACATCATCTTGTTTTCTCTCTCTCTGTCTCTCTCTCTGTCTCTCTCTCTCTCTCTCTCTCTCTCTCTCTCTCTCTCTCTGTCTCTCTGTCTCTCTCTCTCTCTCTCTCTCTCTCTCTCCCCTACAGCTCCATAATGCAGCGAATGCCAATCAGAAGGAGAAATATGAAGCTGATCTGAAAAAGGAGATTAAGAAGCTTCAGGTAAGAATGAGCCAGCTTCAGTGTTCTTTGACACCCAATCTCAGGAGATTAGTTATGCAGACTAGTCTGAAATCCAAGAAAGGCAGATGGGAAGTGTAGATAAAAGGAGGGGGTGGGGAGTTGTCAAGTTGCAATGCAATGTTTCCATTCCTCTCTGGAGACTAAATCAGTCTCAGTTTGTCAAAGAGTCTTATTGCCAAGCGCCCGGGAAATCAAGGGATCCAGGCAGTTCCAATGGGTGTAAAGATTTATTCCAAGCTTTCAAGCTCTCTACAAGAATATGAACTATGGTAGTTCACAGGAATTCAAAGTGGGCTTAGATCTCTTGTGGGCAGGAAGGGATTCATGACCGATGACATATTTGATCCCTCCCTCGGGCTCAGCCTGGTCATCTCCTACAGGTCTAGAGGTTTCCAATTGTCAAATTGTTCTTTGACAATTCCCATCATTCTCCACTATTATTATTTAACTCAGAAGGGCTATTAATAAAAATTCAGATAAATAATAGAAGTTCAGGGAAACGTACGTTGAAACCATCACTCCCTACGTTTTTCACGAAAAACAACCATGTTGGAAAAAAGCAGAATCTTGAGCGACAAGAGAAAAGAAAAGGTAGCAAGCTATGTTTTGAGCTGCTGATTGCTTGGCTTCTAAATAGATGACAGTGAAATCCAGTAGTTGACTGGTAGTCCTTGACTTACAACCATTCGTTTAGTGACTATTTGAAGTTACAACAGCACTGGGGGAAAAAATGACATGACTGGTCCTTGCACTTAGGACTGTTGCAGCATTCCCACGGGCACATGATCATGAAAATGTGGGCATTTGGCAATCGGCGTGCATTTACGACGGTTGCAGTGTCCAGAGTCACATGATTGCTGTTTGCGATCTTCCCAGTTCACTTCCAGTAGGCCAAATCAGTGTGGGGAACTGGATTCACTTTTAACAGCCATGTGATTCACTGACCTGTACTGATTTGCTTAACAACCGTGGCAGAAAAGATCGTAAAAGTGAGTGTGATTCATTTAACAACTGCCTCACTTAGTTGTTGGTTAGAAATTCTGTCCCAATTGTAGTCATAGGTCAACTGCAGGTGGTCCTCGACTTACAACAGTGCATTTAGTGACTGGAAGTTCACTGTGGCACTGGAAAAAAGTGATTTATGACCGTGGCAGCATCCCCATGGTGATGTGATCAAAATTCAGATGCTTGGCAACTGGCTCATATTTATGACGGTCACAGTGTCCTGGTATCATGTGACACACACACACTCCTTTTGCGTCCTTTTGACAAGCAAAGTCAGTGGGGAAGCTAGGTTCACTTCACAACCGTGCTACTAACTTTAACAACTGCAGTGATTCACTTAATGACTGCAGCAAGAAAGGTCGTAAAAATGGCAAAATTCACTTAACAAATGTCTCACTTAGCAACATAAATTTGGGGTTCAATTGTGGTCGTAGGTTGGGAATTATCTGTACCTGTGTAGCATAGGGGTATAGAAATGAGTCCATACTCATTCTTTATGTGTGACCATTGCTGTAATCACAAGCTTTCCCTAATCTGATGTCACCCAGAAGTGTTGGATTTTGTATAATTACTAACCACCATGATGGTTGGCTGGCTGTGGATTATGGAATTCGAATTTGATATGTTTAGAAGGCATCAAGTTGGGTAAAGGCTGTTCTAAAAAGTTTCACTATTATGAGTGTTACTCTAGGGCTACTTTCTGCTGAGAAGATCTACTAATAAAGGGAACTCATTTGACCATGGAACCATTTTTCTCTTTCTGCAGAGATTGAGGGACCAGATCAAGACATGGGTTGCATCCAATGAGATTAAGGACAAAAGGCAGCTAATAGACAACCGGAAACTCATTGAGACGGTAAAAATCAAACTGAGAGAAAAGAATCTTATTAACCATTATGTAGTCAATGCCAAGCAAAATTTCAGGTAAAATTGATGTTTTTCAAGGAAACTCTGTGATTTTGGAAGCCTAAATGAACCAGGTTTAATTTTGTCCACTTTTAGGCTAGTTCTTACCAGCTCAGTCAGTTTTGGCACTTAAGACTTCTTGATATTTTTATGCTTAGCTCCTCCTTAACAGTGTTCCCATTGGCTGCTAGCAGTGTGACCTCATAAAGGTGAGCCACCTGGCCATCTCACGTATTACTTAAGCTGAGTAAGTGACAGAAAGGGGTTCTCTGTCTTTTCTACACAACCTTCCTTAGAGTGACAACATGGAGTAGACGGTAAGACCTTCTTAGTTTAAGGGTTTAACTGGTAGTGCTTATGGAAGGTCTTCTAAACTTTGAAATCGGAGGCTTTGAAATAAGGGACTTTGCAAAGATCAAGCTGTATCTTGTATTTCCTCGGCAACCTGAATCAGTAGACATTTTACACATTTTGGAGGGGGGAAGGCACTGTTGTCTTTTCCTAGCGTCAAATCCAAGCACTGTGATTAAAAAGCACTGATGGGTGGCGATCATCGGCATCTGAGGGGACAAAAAATGCATATTTGCTGCATCGTTCATGATTGGGGGTTCTCTGTGTTGCATGGCTCCATGTGACACTGCTTTGGGTATTTGTGGACAATACTCATTATTCAGTTGGTGATTGAAAATGGCTTTGTGTGCCTCACTTGTGTGTATATTGCCATCAGTGTCAGTATTCTATAGAATCAGTGAAATATAAAATATTAATTTTTAAAAAAGCATTTGAATTAGACAATCCGTGCCCTGTTGGGGAATTGTTTCAGATATACTTCCTTTCCTAAACGGAGAAGCAGAAAGAGTATGAGCAGACAAAAAAGCTGTGGGAGCAGGAGTGACTTCTGACTTCTTGCTCACTTTTCCATTGAGTTTGTGGGAATTTGGCAGGGAGCATCGGAAATTTTCCTTTCTTCTCTCCCTTCCCTGCTGCTCCTGGGTGGAAGAAGGAGCAAGGGATTGCGAGACTGGCTGGGAAACTGTTATGAAACGTGAAAAATGTCGATCTTTTTGAGTGCAGCAGCAGCAGCCAGTAGCATTGAAGCAGCTACAGTTTCCCCAAATTTCATTCCCCCAGGAGTCATGGGTCCCAGATTTTGGATACATTCTGTAAATTAGCCCATTTGAGGTACTTTGGTTCAAAAAATGTTGCAACATGATGCATCGTTTTGACTAATTAAAGGACACGACAGTGAGAGTATTAGTAGCATCTAAATGGGCCTAGCGAAACCATTTTTTTTTTATAACTTTCAGTTAGGAAAAAAATTAGTCCCGCTGTAATAGCACCATGTTAAATGAGATTCACTAGTTTGGGTTGGCCTGCTTATTTGAATAACTCAGCATTGTAGACAAAACAGGCTTATGAATTTTGTTAAGGAATTTACCACAACAGTTCAGGAGCCAGTATTTCTGGATAGGAAGAAATAGAGTGACTCTTTATGATTAGAAGACTAAGGTACTGAATTCAAGGATGGGCAGTAGAATTTTATCTCTGGACAAGATTCCTCAGCAGGATTCCCTTGTTTTTTTAGAGCCAACTTTCATCACCTCCAAGCAATATCAGGTTAAGGGTGGTTTTGAAACCTAGTGGCAATCAAATAGAACATTAGAATTGAAAGCAAAATTACCTTCCAAGATGCAGATAAGGAAAAGCCATTTTACATGGTCTGAGATCTCCCACTTGTCTGCTCTGCAAACATCCTAATTGCTGCTTCTCTTTTCCGCAGCATTCAACTTCTCCTCAGCTGGTCAGGAATCTCTCCAACTAATAGGAGACTGCAGAAATCCACATCTAGTTAATCCTGTGTCCCTCCCCACATCCTAGCGCTGTGGTAGCGAACCTATGGCACGCGTGCCACGGGTGGCACGCAGAGCCCTCTCTGTGGGCACGCGCACCATCACCCCAGTCCTAGGCCTTAAGCTGGGTTTTATAAAACCTTTTCGCTTTCGGCCTCGGCCGCCATGTGCAAAAAAAAAAGGTTCAATCAATCAATCAATGTCAACTTCTCGCGGGGAAAAAAAGATCTTGCAAAGTTGGAATTGATTGATTGAACTTTTTAGTCCCACCCAGTCTGCCGTTACCACCGCAGCCACCCCTACCCAATTGGCCATGCCCACCCAGTGGGCCACACTCACCCAATGGGGCACGCCTACCTGGCACCCAACAATACATAAGTGGGTTTTGGGTTGCAGTTTGGGCACTCGATCTCTAAAAGGTTCGCCATCACTGTCCTAGCGTTTCTTCCCACCTGCCCAGTGATTTTCAACCAACCAGACTGGTCACCATGAGGGGGGGGCGGGGGAGGTATTCATTTGTGAAAGAGAAAATGAGAGCTTGTAAAAGGAGAGCTTAGTAGTATCTCAATGGCTTAAACTTTCCTGAGGATGTAGAATTTATGGGAGATGCAGTGAGATGCAACCACCAGCTCAGACTCCAGAATTCATTCTGCAAATTCATTCATTCTGTCTTTGTGGTGACTTTGCTTATCCTGAAACAGAGCCAGAAGTTAATTGCAATGGAAGGAAGTATCTGTGGGTCAGGGTTGAACTGTGGGGTCCTTGGTGCTCTCTGAGCTTGGTTGTTTGCAGATGTTTCAGTCCCCAACTCGGTAACAACGGTGTGGATGTTGCCTAGATGGGCAATGAAATGTCTGCAGGCAAACATCCAAGCTCAAAGAGCACCCAGGAGTCCCTATAAATTAATTGGTTCTGCTGCTCAGTGCAAACAGTGGCGGCGTATATGTTCGCACAACTTCTGAAAGTTTGAAAGTGGCACAGCTAACAAGATATGGGGGAGCCCTGTGATTTGATGACTGTAAGCATTCTGGGTTTTCTCACCCTACTTTCAGATCAAAAGTTGTGGTTGAAGTTATGTTCATCAGAGCACTTGATTTTTCGGTTTGTTGCAGCGTAGACGTGCATTTCCATGGAAAATGCCCGCTAGGAGCTGGATTTTGAGCCCTCCTGGGAGCTGTTTCCTGCTTTGCATGAACTCACTGAGACTTGTAACCTCTTTTTCCAGCAAATGGAGCGGTTCAAGGTAGTGGAACGTGAGACCAAGACAAAAGCCTACTCCAAAGAGGGGCTGGGCCTCGCCCAGAAAGTGGACCCAGCCCAGAAGGAGAAAGAGGAAGTTGGGCAGTGGCTGACGGTGAGAAACGGGGGGCGGGGGGGAAGACGACTGGATTGGATGGCAAAGCAGCTTCTGGAGAAATTGGGGAGCAGAACTAATTTCCCCAACCTTAAATTCAAAATATAATGGGTCCATATTAGAAATTACTCGTGTGACTTATCGGAAGTTACTAGGTAGGGCAAAGAGCATCCTGAAACACTGTAATTTTGCTGTGGTTGATGGTCTTCAGGTCTGAAAGAGCCCTTTCCCTCATCCCCAGCTCTTAAGGTTAAAGGGTGAACCCGGAATTTTTGTTCTTCCAAGAACTAGGTTCTTGTGCGTATTTTGGTGGTTTGGTGGCAAAAAAAGTCTCATGACAACCTGAAAAGAAATTCTCTTGCCTGAATAAGGAAGAAGTTCTGGTGATGATGACCCTTGGCTAAACAGTTGCACAATGAGAAGAAGGCAGTCATAGCTTTGAACTCATTGAATGCAGAACAGAGGTTGAAGCTGGCCATAGAATCATAGTGCTGGAAAGGATCTCGGAGGTCCATCTGGATCTCTCTTCTCCTCTGAGCCCAGAGGCAGTTTCTTCAACTCAGTTCATATCAGTTGTCAGTGACCAAACACATGTAATTTGGGGGAATAGGTCTGGGGTTCCATACTGTTGGAAAAATGGCAGTTTGTTAACAGAAGTTGGGGATCTCCATCTCTTGGCCCACTAATCCTTTTATTAAAAAAGAAGAAGAAGAAATTGCATCGATTAGGAAAACTAATAATTTGAATTACAATCTGGCCTGGTTTTCCAAAAGCTAAGAAGCAATTTACAAGAGCTGGTTTCTGTTCAAGCTCGGAAATGGGAAAAACCGAAAATGTTTGACCGTGAAGGTGGTGACTAACAGGATTTACCTTTGCGTTAGGCCAGACATGTCAAACACAAGGCCCGGGGGCCAGATCCGGCCCACGAAGTGGTTTCATGTGGCCCGCAAAGCAACCCTGGAAACAGTGAGGGAACGGCCCCCACTGCCTTGGCTCTGGCCCAGAGACCCTCCTTCTGCCAGAGACCCTCAGATCTGTCCCACTCCTGCCCAGGCCCCCATAGGCACCTTTGATGCAAACGATGTAGAGCTGGCCATGCCCACCCAGTAGGCCATACGCACTTTAGCCACGCCCACCCAGTAGACCATGCCCACCCAGGCCACACCCACCCGCCCCCCTGAAGGCAACCGCAATGCTGATGCGGCCCTCAATGAAATTGAGTTTGACACCCCTGCGTTAGGCCTTTGGAGTGTGCTCCAGACAAACGATAGTGCCAGTTAAACACAGGTTTGTGTAAATCCTTCTTCCAATGCAGGAAAAGCAAGCTCAAGTGGCACTCGGCTGCAACCTTTGTGCACACATGTGCACAGTTACTCATTTATTTCTATATTGCACAACACAATCATGCCCCTAACGGCTTACCCAACGTAATGGAGCAGAGGAAATAAAAATAGTGTCAGAAGGGATGAACGTGCAACAAGGACTGATATTGACGAGACCAGCATCTCCAGTTAGTTAGTGTTAATATTGGACCCTTCTGGCTATAGACAATGGAAAGAGACTGGTTAGGAAGAGCTGCAAGATCCATTGGCCAAATGGTAGTTTATAGCTCTTGAGATCCTGGCATTGGCAAGCTGATTAATGCACATAGTTTTTTTAAAGAATGCCATCACAAACAACTGTAAGGAGCTGGCTGCTTTTAGTAATACCTAATTGTCACCATCTGTGCTTTCTTTATTCTGTAGTTAAAGGAGAAAGAGAAACACAGCTCAGAAGGAAGTTAAATGAAGAAAACACAAAACACCTCCCACATACATATACACCTACAGACATGCAAGTAGAAATGGTAGAATACAATAGACCAGAAATAAAAAAAATCTGTCGCTAGTATTCAAAATGGCCCAGTGCCCTGCAGAAGCCTCATCAGGAAACAGCCTCTGCATTTCATCAGATCTATGGCCCAGGAAATGTTATTCTTAAAATAAATCGGATGGTCTTTTTAAGGAGCCACCAGAGACTTTTCTATTGTACAAAGGTGTGCTATGTGCTATTATTGTGTATTAAGATTACCCAGCAAATGATACGGATAAAACCTCTCTTAGAAAATAGACCGTAGGCAGGAAGTTAGTACAATTGCAATTCTGAAGAAGGTGAAACTTCCAACTGGCACACAAGGTATTTCACCTTATGCTCTCAACCTTTCGCAGATCTCCCGGAATTTCGGGGACTTTCTGTTGGAAATTCCAGGCTGTAGATTCTTTTTTTTCCCCACCATTGGGTGGTTGGCAGTGATCTGCTTCAAGGGTTATTTGTATGTCTCCTTAGTTGTTATTACTACCCTAGTTACTCCTTTTTTTCCCTGCATAGCTAAATAGCCTTGCAAGTGTGTTTGCCTATGTCACCACTGTCTGACTGGATAATGATCTGTCTTGCTACCTCTCTCCACCCTCCCTTCCTCCCAGAATACAATAGACACCTTGAACATGCAGGTGGATCAGTTTGAGAGCGAAGTGGAGTCGCTCTCGGTCCAGACGCGCAAGAAGAAAGGAGACAAGGATGTGAGTTGATGAAGTGTCTCTTTAGAAGGCTGTGCGTATGACGCATTGGGGATTAATGAATGGAGCAGTCCTGTGGCTTCCTATATTAAGGTGTTCTGGTGTTGAAAATCCAGGCATTTGAGGGTTTGTCAAATCCTTTATTGATTAGATCCAATCCTTCCTTTCACTCAGGAGCTCAAGGCAGTGTATTGGGTACTTCTATTTTTCCCCCCACAGCAAAGAGCCCTATGAGGTGAGCTGGGCTGGAGAGAGAGAGAGAGAGAGAAAGAGAGAGAGAGAGAGACAGAGAGAGAGAGTAACTGGCCCAGGATACTCGAAGGAACTTCCGTGGCTGAGGCTGGATTAGAAACTGGGTCTCCTTGAAATCAGTCCAATATCGGAGACAGGTTAACTGAATGATGATTTGGCCGTCAACTTGCATTGCAAGTGGGTAGCCTAAGTTTTGTGTCCGAGCTGGACTTAGCATTTCAGAACAGGATGCGAAATTGGCAATTGTTTCAGAGGCATGTTTTACCTGTCTTTTTTTTTAATTCTTTCTTTCTTTCAAAAAGTTGAGCAGCCAATAACATTTCTCCCAGCCTTTTCCAATGTTGTCCTCTCCAAAGACTGGAGAGAGAGAATTCCCCTTCTAGGAGTTTTGCAGCACCAACGCATGGGGAGGGCCCGAGGCTGGGAAACGGTGCATTGTAAAAAGGTCCACCTCCGCATCCCGACCCAAAGAGCAGGAATTCCCCGTCAGAACTCAACAAGCCGCATGACGACTCGGCCCAGCGTTTCTCATCCCTTGGCCACTTTTAAGATGTGTGGACTTGCAACTCCCAGAATCCCCAGCCAGCATTTTAAAAGCGGCCAAGGTCGAGAAACGCTGGCTTAGTGTGTGCCCTCTGTCCTTCCCACGCAAACAGAAGCAAGACCGGATCGAGGGCCTGAAGCGGCATATTGAGAAGCATCGGTACCACATCCGGATGCTGGAGACAATCCTGCGCATGCTGGACAACGACTCGATCAACGTGGACTCTATCCGCAAAATCAAGGACGATGTGGAGTATTACGTCGATTCTTCGCAGGACCCCGATTTTGAGGAGAATGAGTTTCTCTACGATGACCTCGACTTAGAAGACATTCGTAAGTGTTACCTCCTCTGGGTGGACAGTTGTGCGGGAGATTACAGCTGAAGGGGTTGCAACAACATCAGCTCCATTTCCCTCCCCTTAAAACTCGGGACCTTGTCAAAGTAAAGGCAGCATCTGCCTTCCTCGGAGCTCCCTATGTTTCTCCCAATGTTCCTGGCAGATTCCCTCCGAATTCTTGAACGGCAGTCAGGACTTGTACATTCACATTCCATTCCAACGGCTGTTAAGCAAAATGGTCACTAAGTGAATACTTAGATGCTGTTTGCTGTCATCTCTTTCAGATAAAATTCTCTGAACAGTGTCGTGTGTCTGACCTGTTTTTTCCCCCCTCCACACAGTTTTTTGCCTCCTCACAGAATGGAGAGAGAGCTGAAACAAATGGTTTCTTGCTGAGCTCCCTTTGTCCCCAGCCCAGTGTTTCCCTAAAACAGTGTGTGTGTGTGTGTGTGTGTGTGTGTGTGTGTGTGTGTGACTTCAAACTTGGGCCTTTTATGACTTGTGGACTTCAACTCCCAGAGTTCACGCTGGCTGAGGAATTCTGGGAGTTGAAGTCCACAAGTCAGAAAAGGGCTGAGTTTGAAGACCCCTGCCCTAAAACCTGCTAACTGCAAACTAACCAGCTCAGTTCTGTGATCTTAATTAGCTGATTGGAACCTAAAACTGACCAACTCTTAGATCAGTTTCGCACTGATGGCTTTTGTTGTTAGGCACACCGGTGGGAAAATGTATTTTTAATCCTGTTTATTACTATTGTATTTGCAAATAGTCGCCAAGGAGGACAGTTGCAGAATAAGGAGTAGCTGTGATTTTTGCTTAGTTGTCGGAATTAATTCATTTTTCCCTCCAAGAAATAAGGGGGGGGGATTCTCTAAAACAACCGAGCTTTCTGGCCTTAGCTCTCCTTTCATTTTTATGTACAGGTGATTCTTGACCTACAACCACAGTTGAGCCAAAAATTTCTTCTTGTTAAGTGAGTTTTTCCCCCCCTCATTTTACAACCATTCTCGCCACAGTTGTTAAGTTAGTAACAGAGTTCTTAGGGGACTGTGGCTTCCTCGTTGACTTTGCTTGTCAGAAGGTCACAAAAGGTGAGCACCTGACCCCTGGACACCGCGACTGTCATAAATAGGGACCGGTGGTCAAGCATCCCAAATTTCGATCGCATGACCAGGGGGGATCCTGCACTAGTTGCAAGTGTGAAAAACGGTCGTAAGTCACTTTTTTGGGGTGCTGTTGTAATTTTCAACAGCCGCCAAACAAGCGGTTGTAAATTGAGGGTTACCTGTTACGTTAAGTGTGATCCGTGCAGGTAAGACACTGGTTAGTCTTTCAAGTGCAAAAGACCTTGAGGATATAGACAGACCTCCAAGTGGCCTCAACGTCTTCAAAGAAAAACACAAGGCCAGTTGCCTCCTGCAAAAAAAGCACCTTTGGGACAACCGTGAGCCGGTTGACTGAGAATCTCTACGGACAGCTGGCCATAATGTTTCCGCCTGCTTGCAGAAATGTCCCTCTTCATTTGCTCTTCTTCTTGGTCTTCCAGCACAGGCACTGGTAGCCACTTCCCCACCCAGCCATAGCCACATGGAAGATGAGATGTTCAACCAATCCAGCAGCACCCCCACATCGACCACATCCAGCTCCCCAATCCCACCCAGCCCTGCAAACTGCACAACGGTAAGGAGGGCCCTTTGTGAGGATGGTGAAGGAACATCCCTGGGTCCGTGGGGATGAAGCATTCACGTGTGAACTGATGAGGGCTTCAGGAGGTCAGCTGGCCATCTTTATTCACGGGGGAAGCATCTTTTCCTGTGCCGATGCTTTAAAGATGCCTTTGAGTTGCCCTCGGGGCCCGCTAGCTGCATCCACCCAGTTCACACAGCAAGATTACAAATGCGCGTTGCCATTGCCACCACCTGGGAGATGCTGGTCTGTTTGGCCAGTCTATCCAGTTCCCTCAAATACCCAGACGGTCCCCCTCCAAATACGAACCAGGACTGAACTGGCTTCCCATCTCAAGACAAGTTGGTTAAGATGCTGCTTTGTGCTGAGATACTCAACCTTTTTTTTCTTCTTCTCCTTTTTAGGAGAACTCCGAAGACGATAAGAAACGAGGACGGTCAACAGACAGTGAAGTCAGCCAAGTGAGTTTGAAAGCCTGGGTTCGTCATGACGAAAGAGGCTGGAAACTGTCTGTTTTGATTAAGGGGAAAGATGTTAGGACTCTTTAAGGCCTCTTTTGTGGAGGAAGAAGTGCTGGACCTGGTTAGTTAGAGCTAACTATGGCGGATTGTTTCTGATAGTACAGTGTGATTTTAATGACTGAGCCACTTCTCGAATTAGCTCGGAGAAATTGAGAACTACGTCCGTATGAGATCTCTTTGCATGCAGAAATATTGCACGTTGAGGCACCGTTTCTCTCTTGGGCCTATTTGCACCTGCTTCTAAGAGCCAGGCGATATTAATGTGGGAATGCATTTCACTTGACCAATTCCATGTATGAATTTCAAAGTTAGGTAGCTCGGTAAGAGCTGTACGTCAATAAGACTGAAATGCTTCGCTTGGCTATTTATGAGAAAGGACAAGGGAGTCAGAATTTGGAAACTATAGAGCAGGGGTCTTCAAACTTGGGCCTTTTATGACTTGTGGACTTCAACTCCCAGAATTCCTCAGCCAGGCACACGGTGCCAACCCGTGGCGTAGACAAACAAACGAGCAATCTTTCCTCTGTTCCATCCTCTCTTCTGCCTAGTCCCCAGCAAAGAACGGTTCAAAAGGCCTCCACAACAACCACCACCAGCCACCTCCTCCCACCATCCCTCCCAGCTACTCGATGGGCAGCAGCTCGAGCACATCGTCCTCCCTGGGCAACGGGCCCGCCTCCAACAGCAACGGAGCCATCGCAGGCAGCGGGAATGCAAGCAGCAAAGCCAACCCTCCGGCAGGGCACGCCCCGACCACCCCAACCCCTTACGCGCAGGCTGTGGCGCCCCCGCCCCCCAGCACCAACGCCTCACAGCCCCGGCCTCCCAGCACCCAGCAGAACGCCAGCAAGCAGAACGGGGCAACCAGTGAGTGAGCTGCGGACGGCCTCCGGGGTCGCAGGGGGTGGCTGCTCTCCCGGGTCTCCCGCGCTCCCTGGGATGCGGAACCTGGTGGCCTCTGAAGAAGCGTCTCGCCCTTGTTGGGACACCTGGGCGATCTTTCAGTTGTACCGGTAGTCCTCGACTTACGACCCCAATCGAGCCCAAGTTTTATCGTTGCCGAGCGAAACGTTTGCGAAGCGAGCTTTGTCCCATTTTACAACTTGCCTTGCCATGGTTGTTAAGCCAGTCGTTGCGTTTGTTAAGTTGGCAACGCGGCGGTGAAGTGAACCTGGCTTCCCCATTTGCCTTTGCTCGTCAGAAGGTCGCAAAAGGAGGGGGGGGGAATCACACGACCCCGGGACACTGCAACCGTCATGAGTCAGTTGCCGAGCATCTTTGAATTTTGATCACGTGACCACGGGGATGCTGCAACGGTGCCAAGTGTGAAAACCAGTTGTGTCACTTTTTTCCAGTGCCGTTGTAACTTAGAACGGTCACTCAACAAACTATTGTAAGTCGAGGACCACCTGTATAAAGTGGTCCTCGACTTACAACTATAATTGAGCCCAGAATGACAGTTGTAGGTCATTGCAGTCATACGTTGAGACATCCACGTGACCAGACTCAGTTTTGCAACATGTTTGTTTTTTTGTTTTTTTTTGCAGCAGCGGTTTTTAAATGAGCACTGCTGTCACTTAAGTGAACGCCACAATAGTTAAGCAAATCCATTCCCCCCCCCCCCATGGGTGTTTTTTTAACTGGAGAAAGGAAATAGCAGAAAGCAGCAAAAAACATAAATTGTGGGTCCTGTGACTGTGGGATGCTGCAAACGGACATAAAAGGACATAAAATTCCATCATGTGCCCGCAGGCGGGTATGTAGCCGTTATAACTCCGCAAACAGGTTATACGTTGCTCTGGGGAGGCCCATTGTAATTTCAGATGGTTATTAAGCAGTCGGTCGTAAGTCGAGGAGTGCTTGTATACAGACTGTTGATTTACCTGAGAACCACTCTTCTGCAGTCGGCTGTCCTCCAGATGTGTGTGGGATTCAACCCCCATAAATCCTGTCAGGCTTGGCGAATGCGTTGAGGTCAGCCAGCTGTGGAAAAAGCTGGCGTGGGATAAGCAAGGAATCAAGAGGGGAGATCCAGAGCTTCATGTTAGAGAGAATTTAGCCTGCCTCTCTCCTGCCAGGTTACAGCTCCGTGGTAGCCGACAGCAGCTCAGATTCGACACTAAGCAGCGGCAACCAGTCGTTGCCTAACCAGACAACGTCACACAATCC
The DNA here is from genome assembly GCF_964194415.1 of Vipera berus. Classification (NCBI taxonomy): domain Eukaryota; kingdom Metazoa; phylum Chordata; class Lepidosauria; order Squamata; family Viperidae; genus Vipera; species Vipera berus. The sequence goes on from NC_138205.1 coordinate 17,351,128, forward strand.
ACCCAGTGCTTCCACGTGAGTATCCTCTTCCCGGGTTTTTCTGTGTCCTCTTCCTTCCTCTCAATAGAACTTTTTTCCCTATAAGCCCGGCAGCTGGACCCAGTAACCGCAGCCAACACCAGCACCAGCACCACCACCACCATGTTTTTTTTTCCAGGCTTAGATTCAGCTTTTAACGTGTTTTAAGTTCTAGGTAGTCCAGGGTCCAAATAATTCCCAAAATAAAATTTGTTCACGTTAACCCTCGGGAACTGAGAAACAGCTTCCGACATTTTGCTACTTTCTTCTGTCCCCTTTGAAAATACCATCCGGTAGGTTCCCCCACTCCCTAACGTTCCCTTTCTAGACAGGTTTTTCAAGAGCATTTTGCTTTTTAACCATCATCCTACAGTTTGGGAATCATTCCTTGTCTGGTATAGCTGCAGAACATCTACAGTAGAGTGAATAGCCTCAAGTCAGTTTTTGCTGGATTGCTGCAAAGTCGTTAATAGGCAAACATGCCAATTATTCCTCAGAAATAAGAGGATTTTCACCTCCGTTTGAAATTGTAGCGTGCGTATGCAGCCTGGAACGTGAATAACTTGGAGAAAAGGAATATTCATAAAGAGGGGGATTTAGCTCAAGCGGTGGTTGTTCAGTCTGGTTCCTTTGCCAGATCCATGCTAGCGAGGGACAGATGCTCCTTGACTTACCACCATTTCTTTAGCGACCATCCCAAGTTACAACGGCACTGAAAAATTGATTTACAATTGGTCCTCTCACTTATGACCATTGCAGCATCCCCACAGTCACATGATTAAAATTCTGGCACTTGGCAACAGGCGTGTATTTTTTTTCCCACAAGAGTTCCAGAGTCCTGGGGGTCATGTGATCACCCTTTGTGACCTTCCCAGCCAGCTTCCAACAGGCAAGCCAGATGCACTTAACAGCTGCATGATTCACTGAACAACAACCATGGCAAAAAAAAAACGTAAAATTGGGCATGCTTAACGGCCATCTTGCTTAGTAATGAATATTCCGTCCCAACTGTAATCGTAAGTCGAAGCAGAGGTCCCCAACCTTTTGGGCACCAGGGACCGGTTCCGTGGAGAGAGGTTTTTCCGCGGGCCGGAGGGGGCACGATATTGAGTGCTTGCCTGCATCCCACACATGGGGCTTTTGCTTGTTTGTGCGGACCGGTTGCTGGCACGAGGAATACACTAATTGGCAGTTGTAGTTATTTCTTTTTAAAAATCTTATGGCTCTTCTGACTCTTTTTCCCAAAGAAACGGGGGTCAAGCTACCCCAAGAAACATCTTTCCCTTGCTTCATTCTGACAGGAAAGAGCCCAGTGCGGTTCCTCAGCCATCAAGTGTCGGCAACAGCACTGGATCCAGCCTCCTGGTGCCTCTGACTGCCAACCCACCTGCCTCACCCACACCCAGCTTCTCCGACAGCAAATCTGCCCAGACGTTGCTCAACGGGCCACCCCAGTTCAGCTCCACACCTGAGATCAAGGTTAGAAGCCCTCCGGGTCCTTTGTGCCATACTCAAAGCCTTGCTGTGGCTTGCACAGAAGACAGTTGAGCTGGGAGAATTTTCAGAACCTGAAAAATAGCCATCTGGGACCCACCAACAAGGCCTGTGCTAGAACCAGAGTTTTCTAACTCGTTAATCAGTTGGGCCGGTGTTAGGGTGAACAAAAAGTGTTCAATTGTTTAGGCGTTTGGAGTTAAAACAGGGACAGCACAAGGTTCCAAGAATAGTTTGGGGATAGGGACAATAAAATGACAAACCTAAAGGAATTTAAAACTTTAAATGGAGGGGAAAAAAACCAGTAAATGAGCTGGTGATGGTCGGCTAGGAAACAGGTTGAGTTTGCGATACACAGCTAGATAAAGCTCTCAATTCTGTGAGGATTTTTTGGCCGTGAGTGAAACTGCGAAAAAGCCAGATTCCTTATCAGGCATCACTAGGAATAAAATGAGATGCTAAACTGCCCATTTCTTAATTCCCCTTATAGTGTTCATTTCCAAGCATCGTGGGCTGAAATTGGTACCGCAATCCGAGCAAAAAGGGAAATGAGCAAAATAATACAGTTTTCCAAGCAGAAGTAATAGCATGTTGTTGTTTTAACGAGAGAGAGGTAAAGGAAGTGTAAGGGAGGACACAGAATGTATAAAACTCCACAAGGCGCGGAGAAAAATGGATAGAGAAAAATCTTTTTATCCCTTTCCCATCGTATTAAAACTTACATCCTTTCACTGAAGTTGAGCGGTAAGAGACATAGGACAAGTTTTTTTTTTAAATCAACGCATAGTGGAATTGACTGCCACAAACTGTAGCTTTGAAAGAGGTTAAATGAAAAGGTAAACATATCAGTGGCTGCTGGCCATGATACAAAATGTATTTCCTTCAGAACCAGGGGCAGCGTGTTTGTGGGTCTTAATTACCGGGGAAACGCAAGGATACTTTTGTTCTGATTGCCTGCTGAGAATATCTCAAAAATATTTCTGGTTTGTCCTCCTGGACATTGCGAAGGCCTTTGCTGTGATTCGGCATGGCTTAGAGAACCCCTTGGGCTGATACACGGAGTTGGACTTCTTGCATGTTAGCTGTTCAGCAGCTCTGTAAGGCTTGCAAACCAGAGATTGGCTTGAGATCTCCCACAAACTTTGCTTATTCACTTTGTTTTTCAGCAAGAGTTCTTAAAGACATATGTGTGCCACCTTTCTCCATTACCTCCTTTCCTATGGGTCTGTCTTTTGTTCTGTAGGCGCCTGAACCTCTAAGTACATTGAAGTCCATGGCTGAGAGGGCAGCGATCAGTTCTAGCATAGAAGACCCCGTGCCATCTCTTCACCTGGCTGAAAGGGGTAAGTGAAAAAAGGGACATCTCCTCCCTCAAGCTGTGGGTCAGGAGCAGGGCCAAACCAGTGCAAAATGTCTGCAAAATGTCTCTCTCTCTATGAGAGAGAGAGAGAGAGATCCCCAGTAAATCCAGTAACTGTATTTCCCAGTACCTCGAAGCAGAAAGTACACAAAACTGTAATTTAAATCCTGACGTAAATGCAGTTCTTCCATATCTGGATCAAACTTTAAACTGCCAGGATGAAGCCACCCTCCTGGCTGTGTCATTGGCCCAAAACTAACTCACTATTGGTACGTGTTTCTGTTAGTAGCCGACATATCAGCAGATGGGCTGGGCTCTGCGTTTCTCCACATTCACACAGCGTGTTGTTGCCTGCTAAGAGCACCCATTTGGTTTTACACTTGGGCACTCCAAGTCTCAACCTATCCAGGGTGCTCCAAGTAGTATAAGGGAAGCCGGATTCTTCAGCCATATCCTCCTTTGATGTTATTCCTTGCTTGGTCTCCTTCCTCCACCTTTAATTCAATTTTGTTTTTGTGTACTATCAAGAATGTTTGTTCTTAAATGCCAGATTACACACACACACACACACCCCTCTTTGAAAAATCCCAGTCCTGTTTACATGTGGGATGAAGCCCCATTGGATGGATGGATGGGTGTATTTAAAACATTAAAATTAACAAGATGAGGTAGAAAACTAGAAAACCAAAAGTAAGAACAGTACCTTGGTGGCATCTTCCCTCTTAGTCCACCAGCCATCTCAAGCATAGAGCGCCCCCATCAGGACCCCAAGCTAACTAGCAGAAGCATGCTTCTGGAAGGCAGAAGGGGTGGGGGGCGCAGACCATACTTCCATATGCAAGATGCTCCAAAGAAGGGGGGGCACGGCAGAAGGGGCTCTCCTTCAAGACTCACTCCTTGACTGATGCCTGCAGCATGCCCCTTCTGCGAAATTTGAGTGGGGTGGGCCAATCCCCTTAGGCCAGGGGTGTCCAACTGCCGGCTCATGGGCCAGACGCGTCACATGGAAGCCGCACCCACCCCATTGCCGGCAATGGTAAAACAGTCCCGATACATCGCGCGACATCGCGAGTTTGGCCCGTCTGCCTTAGGCTATGACGGTTCCTCGGATAACCTGGTCCCATTCATTGCAGTTGGATCACTCTGTCCCCAGCAAAGTTAAATATAGCCACGGCCACGAAAAATTAACCCCTGTGCATATGCACACACAACCACCACCACCCCACACACATACACACCTTCCCCAATAAAGGATCAGACCCAAGTAGTTCTCATCTTCCTTGCTCCTGAAATGTTTCTTCTTCCTCCGGCCATCCATTATATTGGCAATTCTGGAATCAATAGCCTTCCACTTTGGAAGGAAAACAGGATATCAATCAAAGCAAATCTCTTCGGGCCAGGTGTTGGCCCGTGACTTGCCCACTGCTGTTTTGTTTTTTATCCCTTGGATTGTAAGAAACAAAAGAGAATATTTGACTTATTGTGCACAGCAAAATAAAAAAGTCTTGGTGAAACTGCGGGTCAGGGAAATTAAAGAGAAAGGGGTTGGGGTTTTCAGAAAAAAACCACCAAAAAAACGGGGGTGGGGGGAGCTGTTCCCTCCCCGTTGGCCTTCTCCACCTTGGTGTGCTCCAAAGGGGTTGGCTTGCAATCGTCTTAAATTATTCCCAGGTTAGACCCTGAGGATCAAGGATAGACAGCGAAGTCTGGTTTACGTTTTCACCGGTTTTTGCTCTTAAGCGATTATTGCCAAGCAAATCTTTCTAGCTGGATCAGCTTGTCGATCAGAAGGTCGGCAGTTTGGCGGGTCGAATCCCGAGTGCCGTGTAACAGAGTGAGCGCCTGTTACTTGTACCGGCTTCTGCCAACCTAGCAGTTCGAAAGCACGTAAAAATGCAAGTAGAAAAATAGGGACCACTACGGTGGGAAGGTAACAGCGTTCCGTGCGCCTTTGGCGTCTAGTCATGCTGGCCACATGACCACGGAGACGTCCTCGGACAAGCGCTGGCTCTTCGGCTTTGAAACGGAGATGAGCACCGGCCCCTAGAGTCGGAAACGACTAGCACGCACGTGCGGGGGAACCTTTACCTTTACCTAAGATATGTGGACTTCCAACTCCTGGAATTTTCCCACCCAGCCAGCCAGAATTCTGGGAGTTGAAGTCCATGAATCTTCTTCAGGTTGCCAAGTTTGGAAAAAAAAAGGGAGGGGGGAATCTAGGATCTCAGAGAGGAGTAGGACTTGTCGAAACAATGACAACCCTAAGTGTACAATTTCTGAGTGGTCCTTCCTTCTTTCTTTGCTCCAGCTGACATCTTAATTACTAGCACAACATCTCAGCCCACCTCCAACCAGCCCCCCATCCAGCTGTCGGAGGTGAACATCCCTCTTTCCCTTGGGGTGTGCCCTCTGGGGCCCGTGGCTCTCATCAAGGAGCAGCTGTACCAACAGGCCATGGAAGAGGCCGCCTGGCACCACATGCCTCATCCTTCCGATTCGGAAAGAATCCGGTAAGGGGGAATCACCGGGGGGGGGGAGCCTGAGGACACAAGGGCATTGGGAGTAACCAAATCCATCCCCTTTCAGAAAAAGGGTGAAAGATGGTGGACAGAATGGCAGTTCTCTGAAGTTTATATTGCTGTAGTTTTCAAATGAGTTCAGAAACTTCCTCTAGTCATTTCTGAGCATAGAGGTAGAGCTCGACTTAGCAACCACGATCAAGATCAGAGTTTTCTGCGGCCGAGCAAGCTGAGTTGCTCGGCCTGATTTTGTCACCCTTTTTTTTTCCCCACGGTGGTTAAGCAAATCGTTGCGGTTGTTAAAAGTGAATCACGCGGTCGTTAAGCCAGTCCGGCTTGCCCCATTGACCTCGCTCGTTGGAGCTATGTGGATCACGTGGCCGTGGCGATCACGTGGCTGTAGGGAGGCTGAGATGGTTGCAAACCCAAGAGCGGGTGGTGAATCATTTTTTCCCAGTGTGGTCGTTAACTCCGAACTGTCATTAAACCAATGCTTGTTGTAAGTGGAGGACTGCCTGTAGAGCCAAGTCTCCCTTGTCAAATGCAATAAGTAGGTTAAAGGCTGTTGACCCCAAGTGTGCAGAACCACTGACCCAAAGAGAAACCTTGGGAACGGGTTCCAAAAATGGCTGTTTTGATGGACAAAAGGAAATCCTTAAATACATTGGGGATGATCTCATGAAGCGTAATCCTGATAGAAAAGAATATTTGTGTCTCAGGGTAGAACTGGGAAGGTCCCCTGGGCTTGGTTGTTTTCTTGTGGACGTTTTATTACCAAACTAGGTAATATCATCAGTGCTAGAAGGCAGTGGGATTTCTCCTTTTTTTATATTCCACTGGCTTGCCCTGTCAGCGTTGGTGGGGCTGGCTCGGTGGTTCCTATTTGCTTACTGTTAGCTTGTTGGGCATTTCCTTGATTGGGGTCTCGGGGTAACACTCAAATATGCATTTTGATCTACTGATTTGTTGGAAACCAGCTTCAGCGCAGCTTCCAAGTAGACTGTGGCTGCTAGACACAGAACAGTTTATTTATTTATTTATTTATTTATTATATTTTTATACCGCCCTTCTCCCGAAGGACTCAGGGCGGTGTACAGGGCAATAAATATAAAAAACAGAATATAAAAGTTAAAATACAATTAAATATAATGCCCAAATTTAAAATTTAACACAATAATTAAGAACATGTTTAAAACCCCAAGTTGCATGTCTCCGCTGTTGTGTTGATCATGTGCTCTCAGAAGAGCCCAGAGGATGATGGGAAACCCAGTGTCGGTCCTTTCGTGGCAAGGGAGGAAGCATTAGCAAGCCTGCATCCAAGACAAAAGATTCTGACACTTTGCAATGCTGTGACACCCCCCCCCCTTAAACCAATATATGCATTTGTGTCACCCTCTGACAGAAACTAATGCTTTCATAGAGGATAGGGTAAGGCAAGAAATGAAGGCACCATTTTAATAACTCAAATGGAATCTGAACGTCAAGTAGAACCGTGACGGAATCCCACCATTTTATAAAATAAAATATTTTGTTCAAAGCCACCTTTTTTTTTAATCAGAAGGATATAGCCTGCTGTAGTTTCTCATAATTCCTGAAATATTGGGTGTTTCACCCTTGCTTTTTGTATTTACATTAGTTTATAGCATCGTCTGTTAAAAAAAAAAATCCTCACTTTGCGAATGGTTTGTCCGGACAGCACAGGAGCTAATTTTGGCAACAACCCAGCTTTACATGTGTAAGCCACAAGGGTTGTGAATCCGGAGCAGGGGCCTGGCCAGGACATGTTCCTGCACTGCCTGGACGAGCAAATGGGAAGGAAAGCGCACCCTTAACAGAGATCCTAGTTGTGGGTCTGTCGGCCATCAGGGTTGGCCTTTCAATTGTGACCTTGCTGAAGCGTTCCGTCCTTGAGTCAGTGACTTTCTGTGACCCTCTCGCCATCCTGGCCTGCTTCTGATAATTGATCCAGTTGCCACTGCGCCTTCATGCAGTCAGGAAATGCCGATGAACCCCTCAGGTAGATAAACCAGACGTAGAGCAACACCTGGCTGCCGTTAGAAGGCCATGAACAGAGCTGCAGAAACCGCCTTCTAGCCGTATCCCTGGGATTGGCGGAGGGAGAGATTGCAGATGACACGCTAGAGGCAAGGAAAAGTGTGCCGATGGTTGGACATTGGGGTAGTCCCCGAATTACAAGAGTTCATTTAGTGACAACGGCACTGGGGGAAAAAGGGACTTAGGTCCATTTTTCACAGTTAGGACCATTGCAGCATCCCCAGGATCCTGTGATCAAAATTCAGATGCTTGGCAACGATCATTGCTGAGTCTCAAGGTGACATGATCCCCTTTTGCAGCCACCTGACAAGCAAAGTCAAGGGGGAAAGCCAGATCCACTTAACAACCGGGTTGCTAACTTTGACCAACTGCAGGGATTCACTTAACAACTGTGACAAGAAGAAAGGTGGCAAAATAGGGCAAAGCTCACTTAACAAATGTCTCACTGAACAACAGAAATGTTGGGGTCAGTTGTGATCGTAAGTTGAGAGACTACCTGTGGGTTGAACGCAGTTGGATAGGGCACTAGAAGGAGCCAGTTCTGGCAGCAATTTTGCTTTGCTTGTTCCATTCCCACAAAAATGCATCCTCTGCTCCCTCCCCCCTCCCACCCCCACCCCCAAGTGTCATGACTCAAGAGTTTGACAACAACTTCAACTTGCCACAGTTCTCATCATCCAGACAAAAGTGTTCCTCTTGCTTCCTTTGGTCACTTCCTAAAACCCAGGTGGGCCGGCCTGTTTGGGAGGGACTCGCTTCTCGTGTCGTGAATGAGAATTCAGGCCATTGCGGGAAGAGGGAGGAAATGGATGCTTGGCCACCATAGGATATCCAGGCTTCTGATGGCCACCAGTTGAGGAAGGATTGAGGCCGAATATTGTTGTTCCCTACACCAGTGATGGCGAACCTTTTAAAGACCGAGTGCCCAAACTGCAACCCCAAACCCACTTATGTATCGTCAGGTGCCAGGTGGGCGTGGCCCATTGGGTGGGTGTGGCCCATTGGGTGGGCATGTCTGCGGTGGTAACGGCAGACTGGGTGGGACTAAAAAGTTCAATCAATCAATTCCAACTTTGCGAGATCTTTTTTTCCCCCGCAAGGAGTTGAAATTGATTGATATTGATTGAACGTGGGTTTTTTTTCCCCCACGGCAGCGGAGGCCTAAAGCAAAAAGGTTTTCTAAAACCCAACTGAAGGCCTAGGACTGGGGCGACGGTGTGCGTGCCCACAGAGAGGGTTCTGCGTGCCACCTGTGGCACGCGTGCCTGTTCTGTTCCAGTCTACTACCGGCCCTGCAGAAATGTAGGGACAACCCCTTTTCAAAAGTCAATACGCTGAAAGTAAGCCAACCAAATTTATTTACACAAATGAAACGAAACAGATCCAAAACAGACCAAGACAAATACTAACCACGACTAAATCAGAAGCTGTTCAAACGGTTGCCTTCAGCAACCAGCACCTCCCTCACATTCCCCTTTTAAACACAGTTTCAAGGCGTGGCTTCTCTTTGCCTCCTCCCGAGGTGCCTCATTGCCCTTCTTTGTTCACTCCTGCTTGTCTGCCTCCTGCTTCGGGCGTCCTTGAACAAAGCCAGCTGTGAATCGTCTTCGTCCAAGCTGTCAGGCTCACACAGCTGGGTCTGAGGAGGAACCAGACGGGAGGGACCTGGCTGAGAGTTCTGCGATGCCGCAGAACTTTCCTCTGCAGGCTCTCCAATCCCCTCCTCCTCCTCCTCAGAATTGTCCGATTCAGCTGCCGTACCCGCAGGCTGACACTGAATCACAACAGTGCCGTAGGCTCGCCACCACGGCCCTACACTTAGGAGTCTGTGTCTACACGCAGGGGAGAATTCACAGACATCTTGTGAATTCCCCCCCCCCCGAGTTCCTCATAGGCTTACTTCTCTTTTTTCTGCTCTTGTTCTCCTTTCTCGCCCCCAACCCTACAGGCAATACCTGCCTCGCAATCCCTGCCCGACTCCTCCATACCACCACCAGATGCCTCCTCCACACTCCGACACGGTGGAATTCTACCAGCGCCTCTCCACAGAGACTCTTTTCTTCATCTTCTACTACCTGGAGGTAACAGACAGCTCCTCCTTCCGTCCCCTTTGGTAGCTTAGAAGAGGAATCGTGCTGCCTCTCTTTGCTGCCCACGCCGGGTCACTCCTGAGGATTCCCTTGCGCGTTGTGCGAGATAATCGACATCTCTGCCCTCGACCTACAAATCCCGCTGCTCTGATCCGTTTTCCCTCTTTTCGCTTCAAAGGGTACGAAGGCACAATACCTGGCAGCCAAGGCACTGAAGAAGCAATCGTGGCGCTTCCATACCAAGTACATGATGTGGTTTCAGCGGCACGAAGAACCTAAGACCATCACTGATGAGTTTGAGCAGGTGAGGGGGAAGGTGACGGACGACGGGGGCCTCGTGGATGTAATTTCACCCATATTAGCAAGGACTGGTGGTCCGTTGGATCATAAGAAGAACCCAACCGTGCGTGCATGTCTCCATTTCGAGCAGAGCGCTTCATACAACATGGCATTTTGTGAGGGGAACGGAAGTCACAGTCTTTTGTTGTTGTTGTTGTTCAACAATCAGTAAATTATATGTACACGTAGTCCTTAACTTGAGCCCAGAATTATGGTAGTCAGTTGTGCCAGTCACTGAGCAGGTCACCCTGTGACTACACCTGACTTTACAATATTTTCTGCAGTGATCGTTAAGCAAACTCTGCAGTCGTTAGATGAATCCATTGTCCACAGTGGGTGTTTTTTTGCCAGAATCGTAGTCATCTGATTGCAGGATACTTCTAGCGGCCATAAATGTGGGAGGTGGTTGAGTGCTCAAAAGGCAATCATGTGGCCATGGAGTGGGGGGCGTGGGGGGGGTTGAATCTGAGTTGTAGACCTGGGAAGGTCCGTTGTCAATTTGAATGGTCCCTAAGCAACCTGCTGTAACTCAGAGTATCTGTAAACAGTTAAAAAGAAGAAAAAACAGCTGTATTGAGATTAGCATCAGCCATGACCTTGTATTCACTGCAGCAATGCAGGATTTAGCTACCACATAGGTCATAGGGGCTTTCTTTTTTATCTGAAATAGAGGTTCAAAGGATAATTATCCATTCTCCCTTGGTATTGACATAGCAAGGATAGGCCGTAACTACTCCAAATATCCCTACAGAGCTCGGAAGCACTGTTGAAAGTCATGATCACCTTTTCTGCACAGTGAAATAGTAGCTGTGCCTTCATCGGGGTTAAAAATGTAATGTTTCTTTACAACTTTTATGGCCAGAATAGAGAACCTGGATGGGCACTGGAGGAAGTCAGAAGAAGAGTTAACCAAATCAGGTTCCCCTTTGGGAAAACCTGGTACTTTTTTAGTTAATTAGCTATTCTTCCATAGAATTAGAAGTTGCTTTTCTCTAAGCCAGCCATGTCAAACTAAGCCAGCCATATCAGAACTTTTTCCCCATTGCTGGCAATGGGGTGGGCATGGTTTCTTCATGACGCGTCCAGCCCACGGGCCGGCTGTTTGACACTTCTGCTCCTAGGCCAGGGGTAGGCAACCTTGGCTCTTTTATGACTCGCGGACTTCAACTCCCAGAATTCCTGAGCCAGCCATGCTGAGGGGAAAGAGAGAGGGTTTCCAAGCTGAGCCATGCTGTCTCAGGAATTCTGGGAGTTGAAGTCCACCAGTCATAAAAGAGCCAAGGTTGCCTACCCCTGGCCTAGGCTATGCAAGCTCCACTGTGACTCCATGTATACATTTACGAATGAGGTGGTCCCACTTGTCTCTCTGCTGCAGTCACCTGCGTGGATGAATGTCTGTAAAATGCGGTAAATTAACTGATAACGGTAGCTCTGGTTCACATTCCGTAAAGAAGACAAGATGGGGGTTCTTTTGAGGCTGATGTCGTCCATCACCGAAAAAGTGATCATGCCATTTTCCCATCACCCAAAACAGCTTTTTGATTCTTCCGTGCCTTGCATGTCTGATGTACTTTTTTTCCTCTGGGGGGGGGGGGAAAGGCGTGAAGAAACTGCTTCCTCCTAAATTGCCGAAAGTTGTAAACTTCCAAGTTTGTGTAAAGTTGTAACGTTCTGTGAGACTCTTACAAGAGAAGGCCCACTTAAAAGCCACAGGACTCCTGCTTTCATGTGGAAGGGCAACAGGTGTCATCTTGGCAACAAGAGGCCAGGATTCCTTTAGTCCAGGGGTAGGCAACCTTGGCTCTTTTATTATTATTATTATTATTATTATTATTATTATTATTATTATTATTATTATTATTATTATTATTATTATTATTATTATTATTATTATTATTTTAATTCCATTTATATCCCGCCCTTCTCCGAAGACTCAGGGCGGCTTACAAGCTTAGCTTATGACTCGTGGACTTCAACTCCCAGAATTCCTGAGCCAGCCACGCTGAGGGGAAAGGGAAAGGTTTCCAAGCTGAGCCATGCTGTCTTAGGAATGCTGGGAGTTGAAGTCCATGCGTCATAAAAGAGCCAAGGTTGCCTACCCCTGCTTTAGTACAAGTAAATGTGTTCGGTCAGGCAAGAGGTAATGAACTCTTGTTGTATTTTCCTGTTTCCGCTCAGGGCACTTACATCTACTTTGACTACGAGAAATGGGGCCAGCGCAAAAAGGAGGGTTTCACCTTTGAATACCGCTACCTGGAAGACCGGGACCTGCAGTGATGCCCTGGGGCCAGCAGGGGGTGCCAAGTTTTCCTTCCAGAGACAGCTGTGGTGGTGTGCTGGGGGCGGCGGCAAAGGAAGACCCACCTACCCCTCACCTCTCTTTCATCTTCCTGCCCCCCCACAGATCACAAGCGGGGTGGGAGGGGGCAAGCCGCACGTTAAAAACACAAACAAAAAAACAAATGCATGCAAGTTTTAAAAATGACCGCAGGACGGAGGAGGAGGGGCAGCGGCAGTGGCAGGCTTCTCCTCTGCCTTTTCCTTGCTCTCTTCTGCCTGTGAAGAGGTCAGAAAACAGGGGGAAACGCCCTTCGTGGGCAACCAGGTTTGGGCGCCGGAATGGAGATTAAAAGGAAAAAAAAGAGAAAAAAAGAATTTGAGAATCCCAACCAAAAGAGTGACTTCCCCCATTCTCCATTGTGTGTGTGTGTGTGTGTGTGTGTGTGTTCATGTTCTAAATAAGAACATTTCAGCCCCGTACCTATTTGCAGCAAACACAAAAACACCCAACCGCCCTTTTGCCAGCCCTCCCCAGATTTTTGGGTGCAAACTCCGTCCCCCCTGTTTGGCTATCATCAGATGCCCAACGTGACCTTGACAATGTCAGGTCCCATGAACCTTATATGGTGACCGTTCTCCGACCCCCTCGTCCACTCGCCATTGCTGAAAATGGCACATTGGCAAAATAATAATAAGATTGCAAATTTGGGAGCGTCGGCCTCAGGTTACAAAGGCCTCCCGGTCACCACGGAAATTCTGGTGGACTGGCCCCTCTCAGCTTTTGGCTGCCATAATTTTGACTTGCTTTTTCTGCAAGTTGTAAGGAGACTACCCTAAAGGCCATCTACACTCATCCTGCCATTAGTTGTCCTAATTTGGAAGAGTCCCTTTCCTGACTGGAACAATGACGTTAGGGATTCTCCCCCATTCCCAACGCTGCTGCTTCTCCTTTCCAACGTTCCAAAATATTGCCACCGTAAATTTGATAAAGAGCTTGTATCTAATCTGCTGCTCCTCCCACAGGAAGACACCCCCCCTCCCCAATAAGACTTGCAATGTATTCCTAATTGGAAAGGGTGACATTTGGGAAAACTTGGGGGTGGGGAGGTGGGACTGATCTCTCTTCTCAACCGGCCCCCTAAACTGGAGCATCCTGCCCACGCCGCTGTTAAGATATTTTTTCGTAAGCCTATTTTCATTTTGGAAAATATTTATGAATAAATAGTTTTATATGAGTGTTCTTCTTCTGTTGTACGGGGGAAGGGAGACGAAAACCACCAAACCTTGGGGGGGGGGGAAGAAAGGACTCCCTAATCTTTTGGGATATGAGCTGCAAGTCAGAATGACACAGAATATATCTAAGCCCTGTCTGAAGGCTCCCTGGAATATACAGGTAGTCCTTGACTTATGACCACAGATGAGCCCACTTATGACCACAGATGAGCCCAGCGTTTCCGTTGCTGAGGTGGTGGTTAGGTGAATTTTGCCCCGTTTGGTGACCTTTCTTGCCACTGTTAAATGAATCACAGCAGTTGTGAAGTTAATAGCACAGTCGTTAATGAATCTTGACTTTGCTTGTCAAAGGGTCACAAATGGTGGATCACGTGACCCTGGAACCATCATAAATATGAATCAGTTGCCAAAGTTTTGGTTATGTGACCGTGGGAATGCTGCAATGGCCGGAAGTGTGAAAAATGGTCATAAGTCACTTTTTTTCAGTGCTGTTGTAACTTCAAACGGTCATTAAATGAACTGTTGTGAGTCAAGGACTGCCTGTATTGCCTCCAGTGAGCCCATTTAAGGGCTGGAAGCCACAGGTGTGCACGTGGTGTTGATGACCACCTTTCTCTATCAAACCTACTTAGAAGCCTAAACTAAGAAAATTTATTTTTATAAATATGAGGAAGTAAATTTCCTTGGCATGCTTTCCAGCCACGTGCCAGTTTTTGACAGTTTGTAATACTCCAAAATAATACAGCTTATGGCTGATCAGGACGACAATTTAATATATTAAAAGGGAAATGTTTATTTGGATAATGAAGCAGCAGCCAGAGAACAACAATTGAAGCAAATTGTGGCCACTTATTTCACAATCAATCTAGGGGAATCCTGCAGTAATCTGATCACAGACAATAAATCATGACTGTTTCCGGTAGAGACAGTGCTAAGCTTTTAAGTCGTGAGTTGCAAACCAATCTTTCTCACCGTGGAATAAGCCAATCAAAAGTATGTGACTATTGTTCAGGAATGTGGCCTTGAAGTTTCAAGTCATGGACGACCTGCACAATCCTATTTTTATATAATTTGGCTAATTAGCACATCGTAACCTTTCCTACCTCCCTTAGCCTGCATTACTGTGAAGTGCGCCAGTCTTTCACATCCAGAGAATGTACCTGTAACATTACAACGTGCTCTTAATTATAGGGATAAATCTTCACAGTGGTCCAAAATCATTCTCATGCTCATTTCCCTAATGGCAGAAGATCACATACAAAGATGAACATTGAATTACAACAGCAGGAAACTGGCAATACTAATTTTCTTAACTAACTGGACCACGTACAAAAAATGGAAGAATGATCCGTCCAGGATCTTCCACCATTCGTTCTGGAAGAACTCAAAGTCTATCCCTGGTTTGGTGCTTTTAACCAATACCTTGGTCCATCTCTTAGGGCAGTAAACTAATATTTTGAGACAGATGTACATGGCACTGCCTCAGTTCTCCATACTGGGTGAGCTGGGTTTGCTGCTGCTGCTGCCGCCATTTAAAATTAAATTCAGAATCATCCACGTGGTGCCTTATAAAAACATTTTTTATTTTCCTTCAGGAAAGCTAATAAAGAATTAGGCAGGCAAGTTACTGGATCAGGAAATGGTATCCTTTTATCAATCCAGCTTTTATCTCATTTTCTGGCAACTCAAGGAAAACGGCAAAAATAAGACTGATTAATCGCTTGGCCGATTTTCCTGCTCAATATTGTGTTCCAAGGACTAAATAATAATTGAGTAAAAGTTGTCCTGGAAGCCATACGACAAGAAATCTTTGGCCTGATTTTGCAGGTTTATGGGCCAGGAATTCTATGAAGCAATTTTGGACTGAACATTTTCAGCTGAAGAAAGTGGGTTTGACTAACCAGATTTCCCGCTTTACACCCACTCGGTTCGACTGTCTCTCGCTGCCCTCTTTCTTGCCAGCTGAGGGTTGAACTGTGAATTGTAGCCACGTTTCCTTTCATCCATTTCCTCTTCTTCCTCCCGGTGTGGGCCCATTCCAGATCTCTGGGCAAGAAGAGACTCCGTTCGAGCTCGTTCTGCCTGTTCACGCTGCAACCTCTCCTGGCGGAGCTGTTCTAGAGAGCGTGAGGTGGAAGAAGCTGGAGGTCTGTAAAGGAAAAGAGAAAATATAGGAAGGAAAGTGAAGAGAGAACGGGACCCAGGAAAGTTCATCAATCCCTTGTTCTTCTAAGTGAGGGGAGGCAAAGATATGGCTTGCCTAAATTGCGACACGGTGGCTCAGTGGGTTAGGACGCTGAGCTTGTCGATCGGAAGGTCGGCAGTTTGGCGGGTCGAATCCCGAGTGCCGCGTAACAGAGTGAGCGCCTGTTACTTGTCCCAGCTTCTGCCAACCTAGCAGTTCGAAAGCACGTAAAAATGCAAGTAGAAAAATAGGGACCACTACCGTGGGAAGGTAACTGCGTTCCATGCGCCTTTGGCTTCTAGTCATGCTGGCCACATGACCACGGATACGTCCTCGGACAAGCGCTGGCTCTTCGGCTTTGAAATGGAGATGAGCACCAGCCCCTAGAGTCGGAAGCAACTAGCACGCATGTGCGGGGGAACCTTTACCTAATGATCAGATGTTTTGGGCTCTCCAGGTATGTGCTGAATTTTAGGGAAGAAATTACAAGTTGTAGGAGCCGTGGTGGTGCAGTGGTTAGAATGCAGTATTACAAGCTAACTGCCCACAGCCAGGAGTTCGATCCTGGCAGTGCTCAAAAGTTGACTCAGCCTTTCATCTTTCCAAGGTCGGTAAAATGAGGACTCAGATTGTTGGAGGCAAAATGCCGATATCTGTAAATCGCTTAAGACAGGGCTTTTCAACCAGTGGTATGGGTACCACCTGTGGTACACTGGCACCTGGCAGGTGGTACGCGACCATCCTAGAAAAGTGGTAGTGGGGTAGGGGAACGAGCAGAACCGGTGGCAGCACTGCACAAGCCTGAGCGAGAGACGGCTGGAGTTGCAGGGCTGTCAGGGCTCAGCGGAAGCGTCAGGATCAGTGCTTCTTCGGGGCTGTCAGGGCTCAGTGGAAGTGCCAGGATCAGCGCCAGGCTCCAGCTGGAGCTCAGCACTGATCCTGGCACTTCTGCTAAGCCTAGAAGAAGTGCCAATCAGCTGGAATGTTGCAGCATCTCCAGAGTCTTGTGATTTACATTCAGATGCGACGGTTACAGTGTCCCAGGGTCATGTGAAGTGACCAAAATCTGCTGCAACCGCCCAGCAGATGGGGGGGGGGGCAAAATAAAAACCAAACACCCCCCAACTCCACCCCCGCTGCCAATCCTCAACAGAAATGCTGACAACAATGAAAACCTCGGACAGGAGGAAGAGTGCCGCCGGGCGGGCAGGCAGGCAGGCAGGTGTCTTGCTCGGCTCTGGCTTGGGGGGGGGTACTTTTTTCAGTGCCATTGTAACTTCAAACAGTCACTAAGCGAACTGTTCTAAGTCGAGGACTACCTCTGCTTCATCACTTTTTTTTGTTCATCAAGTTTTTGACACCTTGCTGGGCGACTGGTGGTACTCGGATGTTGCCATATCCTAAAAGTGGTACAATGGGTGAAACGGTTGAAAAGCCCTGGCTTAAAAGAGTGCTGTAAGGCAGTATATGCTATGTAAGTGCTATTGCTAGTCCTTGATGTACAACCATTCGTTTAGTGACTACTTGAAGTTACAGTGCCATGGTCACTTGTTCAAAATTTGGATGCTTGACAAGTGGCATGCCTCACACCTCCCAAAGTCATGTGATCACCATTTATAACCTTCCCAGCTAGCTTCCGACAAGCAAAGTCAATGGGGGGGAGCCAGATTTGCTTAAGAACTGTGGCAAAAAGATCATTAAATGGGATACAACTCGCTTAACTCTCTTGCTTTAGCAATGGAAATTTTGGGCTCCACTGTTGTCGCGGACTACCTGTATAGCTGCTTTTGTTTTCCTAAAGGCCCAGTTCAAACTAGCAGATAATATAATGTCAGGCATAGAAAATGAAGTCCTGGAGCATTAGAATGGCTGTTCTTTTAATCGGCTTAACTCCACCACAGCTGATACCGTTGCGCCCTGTGATTCTATAACGGCTACACATAGCTGGCTTTATTCAAGACAAGTAAAAGATGCATCCCAATAAAACACCTAAAACACTGGGCTCACAAAGGTAGCTTGAGAGCTATATACAAAATCTGATCTAATCCTCCAACACCAGGAGGCCCACCGTTCTATATTCTGCTTTCCAGAGTGAGATCTCTTCCAGCAACATCAGCAAAAAAAACACACACAAAAAAAAACCCAACCATCCAGATTCCCTAAATATTAACCTTAGTTTTGTTTCTTGCAGGTTGATATTCTATTCTATGCCAAGCAAGGGCTTCAGTTTAGAATCAGCTCAGTTTCTCCCTGCTTCTTCTCCAAAAGTCAAAGCTATCTGGCAAAGAAAGAGCAGTTGACTCGTGGGTGCTCTTAAAAAAAAAAAAAACCTCCATCACGGTCCCCGAACAGCCATTTCCTGCTCGATATTGGCAATTTTCCCCGAGTGCGCAACAAAAAGGATACCCACCTAACTGCTAGCTTTCCTTTGCTTTCTTTGTGCTTTGGTTTTCCTTTTTCTTTCTTTTCTTCCTTTTGATGAGAGCACTTCGTCTTGTATAAATATTTCCCCATCTCAGCCAGGGGGTCCAGCCTTCCCTTAAGTTTCTCATCCTTGGCAACGGCTTTGCTCCGATCTGGCAGCTCGTGGTACCAGGGAATAGAGGTCTGAGATTCTGCTGAACTTTGGCCCAAGTAAGTCAGGATGCCTAGAGCTTTTTCCTTTCGTTCCTGTAAGGAATCAAAAGCCAAGGAAATTAGTCATGCTATCTATTCATCCATCCATCCATCCATCCATCCATCTATCTTTATGGGCACACTCTGGTGATCCAAATATATAATTCTCTCCAAAGAAGTATTGCCCTATTCTTCTTCTCTAAAGCAAACTGCTTATCGTGGATTCAGTGGACTCCTTGGGATCCAATGTAGAATATAATTAATTGATTATGATCCCTCCCTTCTCCTGACAGGTTTTAGTTAACAGTAACCAATAGGCATTGGGCTACTCTGGTTTAAGGTACAAGCACCTGATTATTTAGGATACAAAATTTAGCTGAAGTTGTCTGAAGGTTGAATCATGGTAACAGGACTATTTTTTTTATTATTAGTGTGAAATAGCAGTGTCCCAATATCTCAGGGGCTGCCACAAAGAAGAGGGAGTCAAGCTGTTCTCCAAAGCACCTGAAGGCAGGACAAGAAGCAACGGATGGAAATTAACCAAAGAGAGAAGCAACCTGGAACTAAGGAGAAACTTCCTGACAGAACAATTAACCAGCGGAACAACCTGCCTCCAGAAGCTGTGAATGCTCCAACACTGGAAGTTTTTAAGAAGAGACTGGACAGCCATTTGCCTGAAATGGTATAGGGCAGTGATGGCGAACCTTTTAGAGACCGAGTGCCCAAACTGCAACCCAAAACTCACTTATGTATTGTCGGGTGCCAGGTGGGCGTGGCCCATTGGGTGGGCGTGGCTGTGGTGGTAATGGCAGACTAGCTGGGACTAAAAAGTTCAATCAATCAATTCCAACTTTGTGAGATCTTTTTTTCCCCACGAGAAGTTGAAATTGATTGATTGATTGAACCTTTTTTTTCCCCACACGGCGGTGGAGGCCTAAAGGGAAAAGGTTTTATAAAACCTAGCTGAAGGCCTAGGCCTCGGGCGACGGCACACGTGCCCACAGAGAGGGCTCTGCGTGCCACCTGTGGCACACGTGCCATAGGTTTGCCACCACAGGTATAGGGTTTCCTGCCTGAGCAGGGGGTTGGACTAGATGACCTCCAAGGTCCTTTCCAACTTTACTATTATGAATTATGATTTCACTGCTCCTCCAAGCCGCTTCATCAGTCAGAGCAAGCTAGTTCGGCAGAGAGTCATTGAAATGTACCAACTCTTGCCACAATCTTAGGGCTTCCTCTCCAAAATGTGTTGCGATATGTCAGTGAAAACTCTCAGTCATCCAGACAAAGGTGTCCAAAAGTTGAATCCAGTTGCCGTGTTTCAACTTGCAGACACCTTTGCCTGGATGACTGAGAGTTTTCATCAACATATTAGCCTGAAGTTGTTTAGATTGTCAGGAAGGAAGAATACATTCAGTGTAAAAAAAAAACCTGCTAAATCAGGATTCTATTTACCAACAAGCAGATTTATTTAACATATTTAAAAGGCCTAAATATTAATGCTACTGTCCATACTTCGTCCTCAGAACCCATAAACAGGAGCCTGCCTATCTCAAAGTTCTCGGTGCCCAAGTAGGTAAACTAGAGAAAACAGAATTTTGGCAAACTCCAATCTTACTCCCCACCATTACCTTTTCCTGCTTCTTCTCCTCCTCGTATTCTTTGTTGCCAACCTCTTGCAACCCCTGAAAGAGGTTAAGATGTCCTGAGGGCTTTTCTGAATCCAAAGAAATAAGGTCTGAGCCACTCTTATCACCTCCTGGAGCCGACAGACGTGCTTTCTTCCGTAACAATTCAGTCCGGGCCTAGAATCAAAGGCAGATATTTGTCCAAGGCTCATATTTAGGTCAATGCTTCTATTTGTCCAAGACAACATCCTAAATAGCGTGGAAGCCTCTGTGTGTTTCAAGTCAAGAGCAAGTAAGATCGTAATAAAAACAAATCTAACACATTTGAGCCATAGAGTCTAAATTTAATTATTGTGTTTAAGTAAAAGGTGGATAAAGCAGCTATCCTCTAAATTAGACTCCTCCCCAGACTAATATAAGGTAAAGGTAAAGGTTCCACCGCACATGCGTGCTAGTCGTTTCCGACTCTAGGGGCCAGTGCTCATCTCTGTTTCAAAGCCGAAGAGCCAGCGCTTGTCCGAGGACGTCTCCGTGGTCATGTGGCCGGCATGACTAGACGCCAAAGGCGCACGGAACGCTGTTACCTTCCCACCGTAGTGGTCCCTATTTTTCTACTTGCATTTTTACGTGCTTTCGAACTGCTAGGTTGGCAGAAGCTGGGACGAGTAACAGGTGCTCACTCTGTTACGCGGCACTCGGGATTCGACCCGCCAAACTGCCGAACTTCTGATCGACAAGCTCAGCGTCCTAACCCACTGAGCCACAGCGTCCCTCCTCAGACTAATAGGACTACAATAATACAATCAAGGACACAAATAATGGCAGATCCTTGATTTTGAAGATGTTCCTTATCATCTTGTATCATTATTCTCTATGTATCAAGAATCGCTTTTCCAACTTTTTAATTTCTCACATCTATTTAATTTACTGCATGATAATTGACTTCCTGTTGTAGTGAGGATAAATCGTTTCAATTCAGGATATAGACTGTGTCATTAAAGGCAAAGAAAAAAATATTAAAAGAGTCTTAGTGTAGGAGAAGTCCAGAAAAAGGCACTTTAATAAATGATGCAGCACTAGTAGTTCCCTCCATATTAACTTATGCCTCGGATGAAAGGAAACAGCAGTGGGATCCTCCAGCTTTAGAAAAATAACAAAAATAGTCCTGACACCTTGTCAGTTTTCTTCTTTCCTCCACTGACTTAATAACAGCAGCAGATACCCTGATTTCAATCAAATCCCAGATTAAGTAAAATCAATTTTGGCAAAGAATTTAGTTCCTCGGTTTAAAACTAGGGCCTTTCAGACTGGCTTTTCTTAAATCAGCCTTTTCTCAAATTTAATCCATTCAGGCCAGATGTATAGAAGAATCCCAGGTACTGAATGGTGTTTCACATTCACAATTAGCTGCCAATTATAACCTAGGATAAAACTGCTGTCTTTCATAAAACTCCAAAGACCTGGCATTGTGTTCCGAGTCTGGAGCTCCAAGTGTGCCAAGTGATCGGTCTTCTGCATCGTTGGAATTGTCAAAGTACAACCATGTATACATTGAGATTGGCTGAGCCTCCCTTCGTGCCCCACCACCACCACAACTCAAGGTGACAACAAACCCATCATCTTGTTACACCATGTGAGCTAACTGCACAACACACCGGCCTCGCAAGTCAATCATACATAAAATTATAAAATTATTTCCCGTTCAAGAGCCTGACAGTCCATGGATAGAAGCTGTTCTTCAGCCTGTTGGTACGGCTGGCTGTTGATTTTCTTAGCTGCTGTGTATTTTGGCTTGTGTGTGTGTGTACTGTTTTAATTTTATCACTGACCCCCACTCAGAGTCATTGTTGAGATGGACAGTTATGTAAATTGAATCATTAGATAAATAAAACTATATCAGGCTTTTCAACAGATGGCCCACATCATTAGAATTATCTTCCCAGCAGAAATGTAAAGAAATCTCAATCTTGGAGACACCCTAAATATAACTTAGAGGCTCAAGTCATCTTTCTGATTTGTTTAAATGCATTCCTTTTAACTGAGGATGCTTCTGTATTACAGAATAGGGAAAATCTGAACAAGGAGGCAGGCAGTTTGATTCTGACAACAATGGAATTCCACTGTTGTCAAAACCAAACTGCCTGCCACCTTCTTCAGGTTTTTTCTAAAAGTCTGCATAAAATTCAGGTTTGGCTTAGTTTATTAATACATGCAGGGAGATGAATGGAGGATCATTCTGTATGCAGAATGCACAAGGAGACAGAACGTTTAGATCCCATATAAAGCTTTTTCTTAAATGTAATCAAAGAGTTATTTTGACCTCACTTCCTCACTAGGGAGTTAGTTCTGTCCATTTGGAAGCACTTAACTTTTATGGATTTAATTAGATGCATGTACTAAAGTATTACCACAACCGCAAATTCGACTTAAAAAGAAATAAATTTGACATTCATTTCCCTCCCAGAACTGAGATATTTCCTCCAGAAAACCAGATGGACAGAAGCCGCATGCGCAGTGCGACTTGGAATACAGCGCACGCGCGATAATTCCAAACAATAAAGTGCGCTCCTCTTTGCGCATGCCCTTTCATGACTATTTACCTCCTGTTCAGCTAACAGGACTCGGGCCTCCCTCTTTTGTCGCTGTACTTCAGCCTCCGCTTCGTCCCGTCGTACGCGAGCCACATTGTCTTTGTTGCGGACGTGCCACGACTTCTTAGGAAGAATATTCATCCCCGCAGCTTATGACAGTGCTAAAATCTCCACAAATGTCCTCCGTTTCCTGAATCGTTCTTCACCGGCTGCCATCGAGCTCCGCCCCCTTGCTGTATTTAGGGGCGTTACCGTTGTCTACGTACTGTACTGCATCCAGTCATGTTTGCCTGCACGAACGCAGGCGGACCGTTCATCCGGAGCTGCTATTTGATTGGTTTGGACCAGTGTCCTTCAAACTTGGCCACAAGCTGGCTGGAGAATTCTGGGAAATGAAGTCCACACACATGTTAAAAGTGGCCAGGTTTGGAAAATCGTTGGTTTGGATTGACCGTACTAAGAGTTGGGAATGACGTTTGTTGAATGCTGAAAAATCTGTGGTTGTGAGTGGTGTTTGCTTTTTAAAACACACTTTACCATTTCTCCCTACATGCTAGATTAGTGTCACTTGCAAGCACCGTGCAGAAGGGAAGACTGTCTGGACATCAGTAACTCTTCAGTGCACAGTTGGACTACTGCAATGCATTCTACAGGGGCTGCCTTAGCCTACAGCAGTCCTTTTAAATGAAGTGTTTCCCAACTGTAGCCATTTTAAGATGTGTGAATTTCAGCTCCCAGAATACCCTAGCCATTTTAAGAGCTAAGGTGAAGGTGAAAGGGCTTCGATTCCCAGAATTCCCCAGCCAGCATTACTGGCTGGGATATTCTGGGAATTGAAGTCCACATTGCTTTAAATGGCTAGGGTTGGGAAACATTGCTTTAATGGTGATAGAAGTAAAGGAAATGTCTTCAAAATTTAATATTGAAAGAGAAATTTAAAATTGAATTTGCTGCAGTGGACAAACAAGCTTACCAAAAACTATAATGGCAGGGAAACAGGAAAAGATAGCATAAAGGCAGGATGTAAGATAAATATGTAGGCAAAAATTAGCTGGGTGTTAGAGTGGGGGGAAAAAAAGGGGGGACGCGGTGGCTCAGTGGGTTAGGACGCTGAGCTTGTCGATCAGATGGTCGGCAGATTGGCGGGTCGAATCCCGAGTGCCGCGTAACAGAGTGAGTGCCTGTTACTCGTCCCAGCTTCTGCCAACCTAGCAGTTCGAGAGCACGTAAAAATGCAAGTAGAAAAATAGGGACCACTACGGTGGGAAGGTAACAGCGTTCTGTGCGCCTTTGGCGTCTAGTCATGCCGGCCACATGACCACGGAGACGTCCTCGGACAAGTGCTGGCTCTTCGGCTTTGAAACGGAGATGAGCACCGGCCCCTAGAGTTGGAAACGACTAGCATGCGTGTGCGGGGGAACCTTTACCTTTACCTTTTTAGAGTGGGAAAGAAAGAAAACAAGCTATAAAAACATCTATAAGAGGAAATGGCTAGCCAGGAAAACTTAACTAAACTGAAAAACAGGAAAGAACCTATTGTTCTAAGGGGCCCAAAACTCCAAACCAACAATTGAATATGTCTAATATTTTATATTATTAATGTACATGTGACGTATGATTTAGTATGTAGCAGGAAATAGGTAGGCGGTCGGAAAGAGTGTAACCTCATAGTACCTCATCCAATGGGGAAAGAGGAGGGATGTGGCAGCCTGGACAGGGTTGTATAAAAAAGGGAATATTTGGGGTTGAAACTTTGGAGAGAACCAAGCTTTGATAGCTTCTCTCCCCGCTTATTGCAATAAACGAAACAAAAGGCCTTCACTGCGTCTTGGCTGGTTATTGGTCAGGCGAGCTTGCCTCTGGTCACGAAGGAAAGTGGCCAGGAGCACATAACAATGGCAAAAGCCAGTTTGGTGTAACGCTTAAAGGTGCTGGCCTAGAAATCAGGAGACAGTGAGTTCTAGTTCTGCCTTAGGCATGAAAAACCATCTGGGTGACTTTGGGCCAAGCACAACCTCAGCCCAACTCACTTCAGAGGGTTGTTCTGAGGAAAATAGGAACAGGAAGAAGTATTAGATGTGTTCACGGCCTTGAGTTACTTATAAAGAAACACAGGTGAAATTTTTTAAAAATCTTAAAAACTCAATAAGCTTTTGTCAACCATGGAACATCTGTGGCCCAGGTCCCTAATTGGCCACCAATACATTTCCAGAGGCAGTTTAGAGTTTTAATACTGCTTTCTCTAGTGGAATTGACCCATCTAGCGCATATTTCTGGGCAAAAAAAATTGTTAGTGGTCGGTTCCGGTGGCGGCGCGGCGCCGGAGACAGCCTTTTCGGGCTGCCCGCGGCTCAGCTGTGTTGTTTTCACCCGAAACAGCGCCGATCAGCTGTTCGGGTGAATTTGAAGCCCCCTCCTCGGGAGAAGAGGAGGGGGAGAGGCCCCAGGTAGGGGTTGAGTTCTCCGGGGCCGCCTAAGCTTAAAGCTTGGGCGGCTGAAGGATTGAACTCCCCCGTAGCCTGGGTTGCTCCCAGCTGTTCAGCGTCTCCGCTCCGTGATTTCTGGAGCGGAGCCAGGCGTTTGCGACCACCCCTGCCAGAAGGAAAGACCATGGAATAAAAGGAGCAGGCAGAGCGGTACAGGAGGATAAGGTGAAGAGGACTTTTATTTTTGCTCTCTAGCTTAATGGACTTTATAAACTTAAAGTGAAAGTGCGTCACAAGTGAAAGTAAAAAGATGGCGGCTAAACCTCCCCCAAAAACTCTTCGGAGTGCTGGAACTTCTCCGGTGCAACAGACATCATTGCAAGCTTTGCTTCCTCCCACTGCACTGACATCGAAGGACTTACAAGATGCTCTTGAAAAACATGCCCAGGTAATTTTGGAATCAATGGGTGATAAATTGGCAAAGATGGAGGAGAAATTGGAGGAGAGGATGGAGGAGAAGTTCAGTGCGATGAGGGTAGACATTTTGTCTACAGTGCGTAGTGTGGCTGAATGTGTGCAAGATCTGGATGAAAAAGTGGAGGACTTGACTCAAAAGAATGCCATATTAGAAGCAAAGGTATTGGAGAATGAAGATTTAAGAGACAAAATGGACAGAGAACTGTGTCTAGTTCAATATTACCAGATGCAATATGCTGTTAGAATCAGAGGTTTAAAAGAAAATGTTAAGGAAGATCTAAAGCAGCTGATTTCTGAAGCTCTGGAAGCAGTATTGGGTCAGCCAGCATCTGAAATAAAGGGAGGCATGGATAAAGTGTTCCGTGTTAACTCATGGATTGCTAGACAGAGAAAGTTAGCTAGAGATGTGGTGGTATATTTTGCAAAGAGGGAAACTAGAGATGAAGTTATTCAAGCTGCCTATGATACTAAAGTTATGATTGCTGACCAAGAAGTTTTGGTTTTAAAAGAAATTCCTCCAAAGATTTTAAGGAGAAGAAAAGATTATGCATTTCTTGCGCAAGAGCTCAAACAACGTGATATAAGGTTCAGATGGGAGATTCCAGTTGGATTGGTGGCGATGCATGAAGGCAAAAGGTACCGTCTGGTCACTGTGACACAGGCGCGGGATTTTTATAACAATGTTTTAAAAGCAACCCCACTATCACTTCTGGAAGCTGCAAAGGGATCTGGAGAAGGAAAACTTCAAGAGGCTGAAGCTGGACAGACAGAGGAGAATGGTGCTGGAGGAGATCAAGCTACAACTTCTTTGGATGATCCTGGAGAGCAGAGGGTGACGCGTGCTGCTTTAAAACGAGCAAAAAAAATAAAAGAACAAGATCAGCAGAAGTCTATGGAACTTCCAAAACGTACTTACAGCCAAGCAGTGGGAGGAGCACGGCCTAAAGGAGAGCCTATTAAAGGTGTGCTCCAACAGCTTTGGGATGACATGCATGGCGACTAAATTCTTAACCTGGAACGTTAATGGACTAAATTCACCGCAGAAGAGGACGAAAGTTTTTCAATATTTAAAACAATTTAAGATAGATGTTATATGTTTGCAAGAAACGCATATTAGGGCTATGGACCAAAAGTACTTATTGAACTTAAGGTTGGGCACGCAATTTGTCGCTTCTGCAATGAATAAGAAAAATGGAGTGGTTGTTTATGTTAAAAGTGCCTTAACAGCGGACTTAATTGAAGCAGATAAGCATGGAAGATACGTTATGATAGAGTTGCTGTTAGAAGGTAAAAAGACGCTTTTAGTTGGATTATATGCTCCTAATCAACAACAAGCTGATTTTTTTAGTTTACTTCACACAAAGCTTACTCAGTTGGATTATAAATCGTTTATTTTTATGGGGGACTGGAATGGTGTTTTGGATGTACAGATGGATAAGGCTGGTTCTTTTAAACACGTTCCAAGTCATGCTAGACTGCCTAAATCCTTTTTTGAAATGAAGGATGACTTGGAACTGCGAGATATTTGGCGTGAAATACATTTGCATGAAAAGGATTATACTTTTTTTTCTGACAGACATCAATCTTTCTCCAGGATTGATTTTATTTTGCTGACTAATGACTTTTTCTCAAGGATTAAAAAGGTGAAGATATGTGCAAGAACTATTTCTGATCACAGCCCAGTCTGGCTAGAGATTAATAAGGAGAATAGAGATAGGCGCTCGTGGCGCGTAAATGAGAATTTGTTTAGAAATCAGAGAAATGTGGAAGAATGTAAACAGCGGATGAAGGATTTTTTTGAAATTAATATGAACAAAGACACTTCTATGGACATGGTTTGGGATGCTAGCAAGGCCTATATGAGAGGGGTGTTGATATATATGAACAATAAACATAGACGTATTTTGGAAGCCAGGAGGAAAGAATTGGAGAATGAAATTAAGGAAAAAGAAAAGGCTTTGATTTTGAATCCAGCGGATGTGAAGACTAAGGAGGTTATTAAGCTATTAAAAGGACAATTTGATAAATTAATGGCTGACCAAGTGGCAACCAATTTGCGGTTTGCCAGGCACAACACCTTTTGCAATGCTAATAAACCAGGTAGATGGTTAGCTTATAGACTGAGGAAAAAGCAAAGGGCTTCTAATATAGATAAAATTGAGCATAAGGGAAGGGTTGTGTTTCAACAGGATCTTATTAAGGAGGCCTTTCTGGACTTTTATTCTAAATTATATGCTAAGGAGAAGATTAATGAAAAAGATATTGATGTATATTTGGAGAATGCTAGCATCCCGGTTCTTACGCAAGAACAAAAAGAGGGGATTAATCAATTGATAACAGAAGAAGAAATTCTTATAGCAATTAAGGAATTGAAGGTGGACAAAGCGCCAGGTACGGATGGTTTGACTGCGGCTTATTACAAAAATTTACAATTAGAGATGATAAAACCGTTAAAGGAACTGTTCCAGACAATTCAGAGGGGGGGAAAGGTGCCTCTGTCTTGGAGAACTGCTTTTATTTCTTTGATTCCGAAGGAAGACCAAGATGCTACTCAAGTTAAAAATTATAGACCGATATCGCTTTTAAATACAGACTACAAGATATTTGCTAAGGTGTTGGCTAATAGATTGATGAGGGTTCTGCAACAGACGATTCATGGGGACCAAACGGGGTTTATTAGTGGTAGGCAAATGAAAAATAATGTGAGGCATATAGTTGATGTGTTAGAGTTTTTGGAAAGGAATAACCAGATCCCTGCGGCGCTAATTTTTTTAGATGCTGAAAAAGCTTTTGATCAATTGAATTGGCAATTTTTGATGAAAGTCTTGGATAAAATGAATTTTGGGGATAATTTTTTGCAACCAATTAGGGCATTATATCAAAAACAAACTGCCCGAATAATAGTTAATAATAGCCTGACAGAAGCATGTAATATTGAGAAGGGCACAAGGCAAGGGTGTCCGTTATCGCCCTTGTTATTTGTACTAACATTGGAGATATTGTTGGTTAAAATACGGAATTCGGAAAAAATTAAGGGTATACAAATTAGAGATCAGGATTATAGATTGAGAGCGTTCGCAGACGATCTGGTTGTTACAGTGACCCAGCCGGAGAACTCTGTTGTGGACCTGATGGAGATAATAATACAATATGGGAAGGTTTCTGGATTTAAAGTCAATACACAAAAAACTAAAATTCTGGCCAAAAATATGACAGCTTCGCAAAAGGCTCTCTTAGAAGGATTAACTGGATTTGAGATTGTTAAAAGGGTTAAATATTTGGGGGTGCTTTTGTCGCCCTCTAATACAAAGTTATATAAAAATAACTATGAAAAATTATGGGGGGAAATTCAAAAAGAAATGGAGAGTTGGGAAAAATTGCAATTGTCTTTGTTGGGGCGAATCGCAGCAGTGAAAATGAATGTCCTGCCTAAATTCTTATTTTTATTTCAAATGATACCGGTTCTTAAGAAAGATTCTAACTTGGAGGAATGGCAGCGCGGTATCAATAAATTTGTATGGGCAGGGAAAAGGCCACGAGTTAAACTAAAGATAATACAGGATACTCGTGAAAGAGGTGGTCTTAAAATGCCTAATTTTAAATTATATTATGAAGCTGCTGCTTTAGCAGGAATAAGTGATTGGATCAACTTGACACAAGAGAGATTATTACATCTTGAGGGCCATGACTTGTTGTTTGGCTGGCATGCATATTTGTTGTATGATAAGAAGGTTGATAATGTCTTTAGAGTGCATATTTTAAGACAGGCATTGTTGAGGGTTTGGAAGAAGTACAGACATAAATTAGATTGCAAGATACCATTGTGGGCAATCCCAAAACACGCAATAGAAAATATACATGCTGGTTTCAAACACGATGTGACTACCTATAAGGAGATTCTAAGCTTGGAAAGAAATGTCTGGTGTTTGAAACCATATAGTCTCTTGCAAGATGAGAAGATTGTTCAGACTTGGTTTCAATATACTCAGCTACGGGCCAGGTGGAAAGAAGATCAGAAAAATGGTTTTACAATGACTGATGAAAATCTGATGAAGCAAATCAGAAATCAGGGTCCAGCACATATTAAACGGATATATCTTGCCTTGATAGAAATTGACTCAGAAACAGAACTCGTTAAGGATTGTATGATTAAATGGGCCCAAAATATCCAAGAAGTTATTACAATGGACACATGGGAAAGGATTTGGGTGAGGAACGTAAAATTCACACAAGCTCAAAATTTAAGAGAAAATTTTTATAAAATGTTTTACAGATGGCATTTAGATCCTAAAAAGTTGGCAAGTATGTATCCGAACTATCAGCCTAAATGTTGGAGGTGTGGTGAAGAAGATGCAACATATTTTCATATATGGTGGACTTGTAAAAAGGTTAAGGCCTTTTGGATAAAAATTTGGTGGAACATGCAGAAGATTTTCAAGCAAAGGATAAAGTTTTGTCCGCAACTTTTTTTGTTGGGAATAATTACAGATGCTACGGTTGTGGACACTAAGTTGATGTTGAATTTAATTACGGCAGCAAGACTCTTAATAGGCCAATATTGGAAGAAGGAGGAACTGCCGACTGTAGAAGAATGGACTTTAAAGGTTTCTGACCTGGCAGAGATGGCAAAGATCTCGGCTTATTTGAAAGATCACTCGCAAGAACGTTATGTTATGGAGTGGAGAAAATGGATTGAGTATATCCAGAACAAATATGGGACTAAGAAGTTTCATGTAGCATTTGAATAAGTCTTCCTTTTTTTTTCTCCTCTTTTTTTCTCTTTTCCCTTTTTTTTAATATATCTTATATTAATAGTGTTTGTAATTACCTTATATGAGCTAGAGAGAGATGGATTTCAGAGTTTATGGTTGTTAGCATATGAATGTCTACGATTGGTTTTTTTTGGTTTTTTATACCTTGTACTTAGCTCTGGGAAGTCGGGGGGGGGGGGAGGGGGGGAGGGGTAGGGAGGGAGGGATAGGGGAGGGCTAGGGGGGATTGTTAAAGATAAAATGTATGATAAAACTTTTCAATTAAAAAAAAATTGTTAGTGGTCCAGAGCATATAAATTTTACTTTTATGTTCTACCCCTGATTTTATAGAATAGCATTCCTCTCAAGACTAGGCTAGTACCTTTCCAGAAATTGAGGAAAACACCTCTTCCAAAGACCATCTGGAGAATGATGGGCCTGTATCAGCGAGGGTATTGTTTTGCTGAATTTATGGGTTTTATGTTCCGTTTTTTACCATTTTCCCGGGGTTAACGAGCAGAAGGCTATGTTGATCACTGTTATACGCAAATACAATCCAGACAACTGCAAGACTGAGCAAAGATTCGGCTTTCTCTATCTATTTGCTGTTGCCTAATAGTCCTCTGCAATTTTGTAGCTCAAAATTTAGGTATTTATGGCCGCTATATCAAAAGAGAATACTGTAGCTTGAAATGTATTACTGGATGCATAGTGTTTTGCAGCACTGTAGTAGAAATATGTTTATTTCAGCCAGTCAGCCTCATGCTATAGAATAACATGACTTTAAAAATTTTAATAGTATTTAAATCATGTACTACAGTGCTTGGATCAACTTTAAATATTTGAAGTTTATGTTTAAGCATAAGAAAGAAACACAGCTAGTTCAAATCAGTGGCCTATTTAGCCAAGCATTCTTCCCTCCACATCTGACCAACACTGACTGCTTACAGGTGGGTGCTCAACTTACAACCATTTGTTTAGTGACCATTCAGAGTTATAACAGCAGACAGAAATGACGTACAACCAATGCTTGCACTTACAATCATAGCATTCACACGGTCACATGATTAAAATTGGTGCAGCTGACAATTTTCATGTATCTATGACACTTGCAGCTTCCTGGGGTCCGGTGATCACCATTTGCAACCTTCCCAGCCGGCTTCTAGCAAGCAAAGTAAATCGGGTTGCTTAACAAGCATCTAATTAACTTAACATCTGCAAGTGATTTGCTTAACAACCATGGCAAAAAACGTTGTAAAAATTGGGTGTGATTCACTTTAACAATTGCCTGGCTTCACAACAGATGTTCTGGTCTCAGCTGTAGTCATAAATTGAGGACTACCTGTTTTAGAGTCATTCTGGCATGATTTAGTAATCCTTAATCTATACAGTACTGCAAACAAGTCTATAACTGTCCATCCATTATTGTTGGGGGATACAAAAGTTAAAGATACTAATCTGTCTCATGTCACATAGTGAAACCACGACAAACTGAAACAATCACCCTCCAGGAACAATTTAATTCAACGTAGATACTTGGATATAAATCCTTTGTTGGACTTTCTTTCATAACAATGCGTGGTCTACAAATAGCAGGAGCTTTCTAGTTTTATGGATTGGCAACAATTTAAAGAATAATTTATTCAGTACTCCGTTATTTTACCACCAGATTTTGATTTACAGTATATGGTAATGCATTTTTAAAAGACTCATGTATAAACCCATCCATGAATAAGCTAATTGTGAAAATTAAAACAAACAAAAATGTCAAAGGATTGGCTTATGTACAGGTGCCGCATTTTTCATAGTATTTTGTTTAAAAATTTGAGGATTGGTTATCCATAAATCGGCTTATATGTGAGTATACTGTATATGGCATCTTTTAATCGGTGACAGTTTTTCTTCCTCAGTCTAATTCCTGATGAAATTATTAATTTTACTTGAGTCATACAAAGGATCATTTTAAGGGGTTCCAGTCTTGAGAATAGCAATCGCACTTAGACTTATATACCGCTTTACAGACCTCTCTAAGCAGCTTACAGAATAAGCATATTGCCCCAATAATTTGGATCCTCATTTTACTGATTTCGGAAGGATGGAAGGCTGAGTCTACCTGGAGCTGGTGAGAATCGAACTGCCAAACTGCAGGCAGCCGGCAGTCAGCAGAAGTAGCCTGCAGTACTGCATTCTAACCACTGTGCCACCATGGCTCAAGAATGCTTGCTCTAGTGCAGGGCTTTTCAACCAGTGGTACGGGTACCACCTGTGGTACATTGGCATCTGGCAGGTGGTACGCAAACATCCTAGAAAAGTGGTAGCAGGGGAGGGGAACAAGCTGAACCGGTGGCAGCACCGCACAAGCCTGAGTGAGAAACAGCTGGAGCTGCAGGGCTGTCAGGGCTCAGCAGAAGCACCAGGATCAGCGCCAGGCTCCAGCTGGAGCTCGGCGCTGATCCTGGTGTTTCTGCTGAGCCCAGAAGAAGCACTGATCATCTGGAATGTTGCAGCATCTCCAGGGTCTTGTGACTTACATTCAGATGCTTGGCAACTGATTCATATTTATGACGGTCACAGTGTCCCAGGGTCATGTGAAGTGACCAAAACCTGCTGCAACCACCCAGAAAATAGGGGGAATAAAAACCAAACACCCACCCCACCCCACCCCCACTGCCAATCCTCAACAGAAATGCTGACAACAATGAAAGCCTCGGCCAGGAGGAAGAGCGCCGCCGGGCGGGCAGGCAGGTGTCTTGCTCGGCTGTGGCTTGGGGGGCACTTTTTTCAGTGCCATTGTAACTTCAAACAGTCAGTAAGCGAACTGTTGTAAGTCGAGGATTACCTGTACTTCACTTTTTTTCTTTTTCTTTTTTTTGGTCATCATTTTTTGACACCTTGCTAGGCAACTGGTGGTACTCGGATGTTGCCATATCCTAAAAGTGGTACAGTGGGTGAAAAGGTTGAAAAGCCCTGCTCTAGTGGTCTTCTTTCTAATTATTCAGCTGATTTGACCCAACTCGCTCCTGAGTCCAGACAAAGTCAAGCAGCTGCTAATTCATTAGAGCTAAATGGACATATAATATAATATAATTTCTCCGTATTTAATCGTTTTTCCCTTCTGTTTTGTTAAAAATTATAACTGAGCAACAATTTTCAGAGGATCGTGGATGCCACCGTAATACATTGCTGCAGTGCAATTTAAAAGCTATAACATCAAAGTTATTGATTGATTGATTTATTCAACTTATATGCTGCCCGTCTAGCATTATCTTGAAGTATTGCTGATTAAGATGACGAAGGTGTATTCTGGTAGACATTTCTTGTCTTTCACTGGCTCAGTTCTGAAATCCGTTTCACGAGGAAGAACTTGTCCTGACCCTCCTGAGAGAAAGGGAACATTGAAAGCAATGAAGTCTCTCTCACAATTCGAGAGTGGATGAAGCAGCTGAGAGTGCATAGACAACCACAGAGATATGGATGAGCCTGAGGTGTGTGGGGGGGAAGGGGCCTTCCCCTTTCTGAGGTATACCCACCTGGGTTTGAGTGGGGCATCAGCCACAGCCTAGGGTAGAGGGGCAAGATGGCAA
This sequence comes from Vipera berus, assembly GCF_964194415.1. NCBI lineage: Eukaryota > Metazoa > Chordata > Lepidosauria > Squamata > Viperidae > Vipera > Vipera berus. The sequence goes on from NC_138205.1 coordinate 17,384,774, forward strand.
TTGTCATCCATGAAACTCATAACACAGGGGTCTTCAAACTTGGCTCTTTTGTGACTTGTGGACTTCAACTCCCAGAATTCCTCAGCCAGCGTGCCTGGCTGAGGAATTCTGGGAGTTGAAGTCCACAAGTGATAAAAGGGCCAAGTTTGAAGACCCCCCCCCCCCGCTCTAACAGATGCAGATAATTGAATTTCGGAACCTAAGACTGAAGTTGTTCTACCAGCTTCCTGCTATTTGCTGCTCCGCTCCTTGTGGAGCTGGTGTGGTGGGTAAAGCATCAGGCTACAAACTGTTAAGACTGCTAGAAACTAAAGACTATGAGTCCTCATCCCACTTTAGGGACAAAGTCAGCTGCGCAACCCTGACCCGGTCATTCTCTCTCATCCCTAGGAAGGAAACAATGGTAAACCACTTCTGAAATCTTGCCAAGAAAACTGCAGGGACTTATCAAAGGGTCAACACTGACTCGAAGGCAGAAAAAAAAAGCATGAGCAAACCAAAGCTTTGTAGAATAGCATGCTGCACCAACCAGATTATTTTAACCAGGGCTTTTTTCCTCATAGAACACCCAGAACGGAGTTCCGGCACCTTTTTTGGATGGAACCTTGTAGGGTAGGGCAAGGTGGGTTGTATGACATGTGTGAGCTCCGGCACCTTTTTCTTTTACAAAAAAAGCACTGATTTTAACTAATTCAGCAAACAATTTTAAAAAATCCCAGTGTAGTGTCATGTATGAATTTAGCATTCTTTCCTCCATCCCACCATTTCATTGGAAAAAAAAATAGTTTTTAAGTACAGGAAGCTTTGAAGAGAATAGAGCTGGAAGGGAGGTCTTCTAACCCAACCCCCTGTTCATGCAGGAGATCCTATACCATTTCAGACAAGTGGCTGTCTAGTCTCTTCTTAAAAATCTCCACTGACAAAGCACCCACAACCTCTGAAGGCAAGTTGTTGCATTGGTTAATTGTTCTCACTGTTAAGAGGTTTCTCCTTAATTCCAGGTTGCTTCTCTCCTTGATTAGTTTCCATCCATTTATTTCTTGTCCTGCCTTCTGGTGCTTTGGAAAATAAGTTGATCCCCTTCCTCTTTGTGGCAGCCCTTCAAATACTGAAATACTGCTCTCATGTCACCCCTAGTCCTCCTTTACTCTAGACTGGCCATATCCAAATCCTAGAACCGTTCTTCATATGTTTTAGTCTCCAAGCCTTTAATCATCTTAGTTGCTCTTCTCTGCACCTTTTTCAAAGTCCCAACATCTTTTTTGGAATGCGGTGACCAAAACTGTATGCAGTATTCCAGGTGTGGTGTTGCTGAGGTTTTATAAAGTGGTACTAATATTTCGTGTGACTTTGATTCTGGAAGCATGTCTTTAAGAAGGTAGGTAATTTCCCTAGCTTGCTAATATGGTTTCCTCTAATTGGCTTCCGTAGTCTCACAAGATAGGAACTAAGCCTGCACAGAGTTAATATTAGAATTTTTTTAAGGCAAAATGAGGCAAAATGACTACTAATCCCAGAAACTCTAAACACAAATTTCTGCTTGATAATATTTGAAGTCCTTTCCAACAATTATTATAATATAAGAGAATCAACTTTGCATCCGCAGAACCATGATAAATATATCATTTGCCCACTCCCCATCTTTTCTGCCTGCCCGTTGCCCATCTTGAGCTATCCAGTCCTGGAGTCAATTTTTCACCATCTCATACCCACTTTTGGATTGCTTTTAATTCGCTACTCACGAGACGGAGCTGTCCTTTGAGAGCTTTGATCCTGGAACTGTATGAGTTGGCCAGGGCCTTGAGGTAGAACATGAAGACGCTTGAAGAAAGGATGGGGAGAGAGAGAGAGAAAAAATAATTATTATGATATTACTCCAGATGGTACAATCCTTAGGATGTGAAACTCTTTTTCTTCCCATGCCCCGTTCTCCAGACTCCTGTAGAAGCCACAATTACTCACCTCAGAAGCAGAAACAAGGGCGCAGAAAAGGCGAGTGAGCCCACAAATCGTAAGAAGTCTTGGGCACCAGCAGGTAACTCTGACACAGCCTTGCTGACCACATTCCACATGGTGGATTGGTTACGGAACGGGCCACATGCTTTTGAAGGTGGCAGTCTGTAGGGAAAATTGGGAGTGAGATGGTAGCTAGCAGGGAATGGAATTAAAAACATATTTTATTTACTTAAATATAATACTCTTGCTCACTTTGCTCACTCATCAAAGCATAACATAGTTGGCTTGTTTTTGAATCAAAAGTGATCTGTGAATAGCAATACCAATAGCTGTTAGATGTATATACTGCACCACAATGCTTTACAGCCCTCTTTAAGAGGTTTACAAATACTGTATTGCCCCACAACAATCTGGGTCCTCATTTTACTGACCTCGAAAGGATGCAAGGCTGAGTCAACCTTGAACCGGGGAGAATCAAATTGCTGGCAGTCGGCAGAATTAGCCTATAATACTGCATTCTATTCACTGCGCCACCATGGCACATTGGTTATTGGAGTGTAAACCATAGCTTAAGGCTTAAGGTAAAGGTTCCCCCGCACATGTGTGCTAGTCGTTTCCGACTCTAGGGGCCGGTGCTCATCTCCGTTTCAAAGCCAAAGAGCCAGCGCTTGTCCGAGGATGTCTCCGTGGTCATGACTAGACGCCAAAGGTGCACAGAACGCTGTTACCTTCCCACCGTAGTGGTCCCTATTTTTCTACTTGCATTTTTACGTGCTTTCAAACTGCTAGGTTGGCAGAAGCTGGGACGAGTAACAGGCGCTCACTCTGTTACGCGGCACTCGGGATTCGACCCGCCAAACTGCCGACCTTCTGATCGACAAGCTCAGCGTCCTAACCCACTGAGCCACCGTGTCCCTTGCTTAAGGCTTACTCTTGGCCTAAAGGTAGCCAAATCGGGTTTATTGTGTAAACTATAGTTGAGCAGCATTGGCTTAGCAACACTTTTAATATTCTACTTTTACAGATGTTGTCAACGTTGTTACACTGTGGAGTATATAGATTCCCTATGATGTCCCAAGATGAAAATCAACAAAAATATTTATTGGAGTTTGCTCCCTGTTAAGATTATAGGGCACTCTTATACTTACACGAATATGCTATATAGGGCTGGGACACAGGATATCATGAGTCCCAGGAGCAGAATTAAAAGGAAAAAAGAGTTGGAACTTGAAGCACGAAATGTGCGTTCAGCTGGACGGCAGTTGGCATAAAGGGTGAGCTAGAAGAAGGGAGAAAAAAAAACCAATCAAAACTCTAGAGCAGCATTTCTCAAACTCAGCAACTTTACAATGTGTCGACTTCACCTTCCCAATTCTGGGGAATTCTGGGAGATGAAGTCCCTATATCTTAAAAGTTGCTGAGGTTGACAAACACTGCACTGGAGTCTAGAATCATGTCCAATTTTTTTTGTTGAAAATGTTCCCAATTTCTTCGAAACCATCTGCTGTCATTTTATTCACTATTTCCATAAAACGGACTGGATCAAAATTATTTTTTTATTTATATTTTTAGAAATGTATGCTCAAAATGGTTTTTAAAATTGTTCTTGCTGTTTTCCTTAAGCCATTTTTCAAATGCCTGTGAGATTAGATCCTTGCAATGAAGGTGCTCCATTTTGGTATTCTGTTATTTCTGGCTATTTGTGGACAATGGTCTGTGGCAGTGTTTCTCAACCTTGCCAGCTTGAAGATGTGTGGTCCCTCAGCTCCCAGAACTGAGGATGGGAACATAGGATGAAGGCAGGGAAGGGAGAGGTATATTCAAGACTTGCTAAATGGATATCAGCCCTTCATGGTAGACCAGGCAAGAACACCAAAGTTATGAATGCTAATTCCACTTTTATTATAAGGTTACAGTAGAATCTTGCATGTCTGAATGTGCCTCTCCTCTTCCTGCCTTTACCCTAAGAACTAGGGAACGACAAGAGACATTTCAAATTACATTTCTGTCCCACGCTCTTGTTTCTCTTATCTGACTATGGTCTTGGCTGTGGCTCTTCCTCCTGTTATTATAATTTCTTCAAGCTTTCAATCCAGCAATCCCATCAACACTTGCCCCAAGTCCCTGTCAACAAACAAAGGTTTCCTTGAAGAAAGAAAACAATTTGAAAGCCACTATTCTGGATTTTCCCATAGTAATCAACCAAGACCCCATCCATTGCCCCTTCTCTGCTCCACCTTGTAATTACACTTAGGAGTTGTTGTAGAACAGTGGTGGCGAACCTATGGCACGTGTACCAGGGGCAGCACTCAGAGCCCTCTCTGTGAGCACGCGTGCCCTTGCCCCAGCAAAGTTCGCCAGCACAGCGAGCATGTGGCGTTTGGATGCAACAGGGCAGGAACTGAGCGAGCAAGCGGCGTTGGCCCTCCGGGGGATGCCCTAGAGATGGCGAGGGACTGGCCCCGGCCATGGTCACCCAGTCTGCCGTGACCACTGCAGCCATGCCCACCCAGTGGGTCACGGGCCCCCCCCACTCCCCCTGAGGGCACCACAATGCTGATGCAGCCTGGCACTTTGCTATAAATAAGTGGGTTTTGGGTTGCAGTTTGGGCACTTGGTCTCTAAAAGGTTCGCCATCACTGTTGTAGAATCACCTTTTTCATGTAGAAGACAGCAGTATATTTGATGGTGTTGAGCACTGGCAGAAGAGGGCAGAAAAGGGCTCCAGTCCAGCATAAGGTTTGCCCATATACCAAGTCCAAAATGTTGTTAGGCACCATGAACTCCTGTTCTCCCCACCACTTGATTAAGAGGCAGGAGGGCCAATATGTCACCAGCATCCTAGAAAAGGAAAGAAAGGGAGAGAAGGTACGGATTTTGTGGCGACTCCTGACTTTCAGGTGAAGTCCCGACTTAGCCAGATGTTGTTCCAGCCATTCACTTTTTCCTTTATACCAGGTAGTCCCCGACTTACAACCTACCTGGACCAAGGGAGTTGTTCCGATGCTTGCGCCCCATCCAGCAGTCACATGACTACACGGTCAGCAATAGGGGCCCATGAAGAGTCCCACGCTTAAGGAAAGTAACCAAACTATGGGTGGTCCTCTAATTTTTGACCATAATGGAGCCTGACTCTTACGGTCACAAGTTATGAAGGTCGTAAAGCAGTCACTTGAGATTAACCCAATTTTTGTTGTCGTTAGCTGCGAAGTCGTGTCCGACCCATCGCGACCACATGGACAACGTTCCTCCAGGCCCTTCCTGTCCTCTACCATCTTCATCCCAATTTTATTTCTTTTTATTGTAGAGATCATTAAATGAAGGTTGCAGTCACAGGCCGGTCTTGTTGAAAACCGAAAGCAAATGCAGATTTTTGGCAAGAAAATGTAGTCACGGGACGCTGCAAACAGCTGTAAATGCGGGCTGGTTGCCAAGCACCCAAAATGCAGTCATGTGACCGCAGGGTTTCCAGTTGTTGTAATGTCAGAGCCAGGTCATAAATACCCCTGGAGTGGTCTTTGTAACTTCGAACAGCTGCTAAACGACTGGTGACAAGGTGAGGAACACCTGTAGTCATCCCCTCCACCATCAATAGACATGACACAACTTAATGACTTACTTTCTGGGGAACTCCACCAACAGTATCACAAGCAGTGTGATCACCAAGTCAAAGATCATCAGCTTGTACATTTCCTGCCCCACCGAAGTCTCCCAGCACTGGAGGGACAGATAAGTTTTTTTTCAGTTTCTTCCTATACCGAATTGCCCATAAAAAGTTGCATTCCTCATTTGCCCATATTCTAGAGAGCTATAACTCTTTCAAATAGCCCAGGAATTAATTTCAAATTAAATTTTAGTTCTTGTTAGGAGAATGAAGGAATCTGTGTTACATCTGTTCATTCATTTTGGGTTTAGGTGTAGGATTGGGATTAAATTATGGGGCAGGTTTAGACTTAGGGTTAAGATTAGATTTCTTTGGCCTAGATTTTGTATTATTGTAAAGTAACCTTGCTGCAGCTCAGAAGCCACTGAAATCGATGGGACTCAAATTAGTCATACATATTTAAATGTGTAATTTAACTTCCATTAATTACAACAGCTGTATTCCAAATATGCCCAGATCTGGCTTCAAGCAGGCAACTGCTGTGTTTCATTTTCTGAATTTTAGGAAATGAGACTCTAGATGACACCATCCTACTTTTTGTGATCCCTCCACAAAAAGATCTTTCCAATCTTTTTTCCCCACAGGAAATCTTTTGAGAAAAAATATTAAATAACAGCACAGTTTGTTTTGACTGGGAATTCTAAACAGTTCTACCCCCCACATAAAACCACTATTTCCCTTACCGGGTGAAGATGGTTATTATAACCACAGTAGCGGCACTTGGAATTCTGTGGGTCCCCATTACAGGTGATCTGCCCCCACAGTGTAACAAGGACCACAATTAGGCTAGCAAAACGCAGAACGACATTCCTGTCAAAAGAGAAGGGACCTGTCAGGTTGCCTAATAACCAAGACAGAAGGGGGAAGAAAATCACGTGGTCTGTTAAGAGCAGCTGGATCTGTAGAGATCCACAAAGGATGCGGTTGGAAATAGCTATGGAAATAGACATAGTTTAATATTTGCACCTCAGCCTGCATCAAAAGGTACAAATTAGAACAACCAATGGAAGATGTCAACCATATACATCGCATCCTTGGACCCAGTTCTCAGACTCTCCACAATGTGCAAAGTGGAAAATATTGATTAGATATGCTCTCTAACTTCTAAATTTCAGGGTCCTTCAAAACTGCAGGATGCACTGCTCTAAAAAAGCAACTGTTTACTTAACATCACACTTAATCTATAAATAATAAATAGCAAATAATAACACCCACAGCTACTACAATAGACTTCTAGTGCCCACACAGTGCTAAGATTCCATACTTCCAAGCGGACTGCACAGCAACCTCTGTGGCCACCACACAATAGTGTGTCTTCTCTGAAGCCTAAGGACTACCATACATTTAATCTAGTCTAGTCTATTTATAACCTACAACTAGAGAACCACCAGTGCCCCTTAAAATACTGCTTAATCACAAGTCCCAGATGTCCTCAACCCAACAATAGCATTGATCAGGGATGCTTAGATTTGTGCTCACAACTAGAAAACTATTAGTCCTTCACCCTGCTAAAGAAATGAGGGCAGGTTTCCAACTATTTCCAATGGGGAATTGATAATGGCATTATGAAAAATAATTCCATTCTGGAACTTCTTAAAATATGATGGATCTGTCTGGTCCTGCCTATCGCTCAAAACAGAGTGCCACATCTACCTTGATGGGAAAGGAACTTGCTCCTGTGCATACACTGGCTAAACATGAAGTCAGTTTAAGAAATCTCTTTCCAGATTTTAGTGTCTTCCTTCCTTTTAGCCCTTGACTGTTAGATTCCCCTGTTTCTTTATCCTTCTCCTTTGCTATGAAAGCAAGCATCAATAGTTTTTCTTTCTCTAGGCAGGCCCTTGAACTCAAATGGGTTTACCTTGATAGATTTTTTGTATTGGCATTCATCTCCTTGAATCCTTCTTCTACTTGATATCTTCCCATCTGGTATGTCCACAGTGGACCAATTTAAAATGTAAAGAAAGCACCAGTCTTACTCCCCACCCCCTCGTAGCAGGGGTCACCAAACGTGGCAACTTTAAGACTTGTGGACTTCAATTCCCAGAATTCCTCAGCCAATACGGTTCGCTGAGGAATTCTAGGATTTGAAGTCCACAAGTCTTAAAGCCGCCACATTTGGAGACCCCTGCTCTATAGTAAACATACTCAGATCTATTTAATTTTTTGTACCTCAGAAGTGTGATTTTTATTTGAAAGCTGAGTGGGTATTTCTCGAGAGGCACAAGGAACTGAAAGATCGTTGGGACAAGGAGGTTGGCAGCCGTGATGACAGCAGAGGGGAGATAAGCCACCAGCAGTTGCAGGAAGTACTGACTTTTCTCAGGAGAGTCCGTCTGTACCAAAAAAACAGAGGAATTTATTTGGGCCTGAATGTTGTAGAAAAGAAAAATAGTATTGAGTAGGAGCTTTCTTGGCAAATAAGGCCTATGAGATAGAGAACTGGCTTCTTACAGGTAGTCCTTGACTTACAATCATTTTTATGTGACCATTCGAAATTACAACAGCACTGAAAAAGGTGACTTATGACCACTCCCTGCACTTATGCCATCACAGCACCTCCATGGTCACATTACTCAAATTCGGGCACTTTGCAATCAGCCTGTATTTAACAATGATTGCGGCATCTAGGAGTCATGTGGTTGCCATTTGTGACCTTCCCAGAAGGCTTCCAAGAAGCAGTGTCTATGGGGGAAGCCAAATTTGCTTAACGATCCCATGATTCATGGGATATATGATTAAACACTTGTCGGAATATGGTTAAAAGAATAGATAAATCATGGCTATAAAGGGCCCCTACAGTAAGAAGGATAAGATGTATAAATAGTATAGTATTCTTTATAATATATGAAACATAAAAATATTGGGATGGTGTATATGAGTGGAAGGTTTGGATATTTAAAGGTAATTAACATTGAGAAAACTATGAGTGATAAGAATGGTTTGACTATAGAGGGGAACCTAAGCTTAAATAAGAATCTTGAAAACAGGATATATAGTGACTAAATAAGATGACTTTTATGAATATAATTGAAATATAAGCAGATCAGAAAAGATGTTATATGCTGATGTTACTGTTATTTGTACAAACACAAGAAAAATATTTATATTCAACCTTGTATATATTGAAAGCATTAAGAGCAACATTTGCTTAATGTTGATAAAAGGAGAACACTATTGGAAGAAGAGAAGATCAAAGAAATATATCATTAATTAACAGATTGATTCTGGAACTATGGAAATTAATTATTACTGATTGTTTTTTAAACATATGAACCCAAACAACACTCTGTTTACTAAGCACTAGAGATTGTTATTGTTAAAAATCAATAAAATATTTTTAAAAAAGAAAATGACAATAAAGATTATCTTATCTTAACGTAAGTCCTTAGTCCATAAGGACTCTGCTTGGACTTTGAGCACCATAATCGCTGCTCATACCCAGCCGGAAGTGCTTTTGTGATAATCTAAATGCCTCCACCACAGTATGGGGGACTGGTCACAAAGGGGTGGGGCCTTAAGTATTAGGGGAAGCACAACCTCTTAAGGCAGGGGTGTCAAACTCAATTTCATTGAGGGCCACATCAGCATTGCGGTTGCCCTCAGGGGGCCGGGTGGGTATGGCCAGGGTGGGCGTGGCCTACTGGGTGGGCGTGGCTAGAGTGCGTATGGCCTACTGGGTGGGCGTGGCCAGCTCTACATCGTTCGCATCAGGGGTGCCTATGGGGGCCTGGGCAGGAGTGGGACAGATCTGAGGGTCTCTGGCAGAAGGAAGGTCTCTGGGCCAGGGCCAAGGCAGTGGGGGCCGTTCCCTCACTGTTTCCAGGATGGCTTCGCAGGCCACAGGAAACCACTTCGCGGGCCAGATCCGGCCCCCGGGTCTTGTGTTTGACATGTCTGTCTTAAGGGGTAACTGAGGGCCACATACTTACTTTTCCCAGCATCTCCTGGGAATGGCTCACGGACAGGTAGATACAGTAAAAGGAGACTCCCAAAAGCACTAAAACCAAAATGTTGATCAGGCTTCGCAGGACATAGAGCCCAATTCGTTGGGATGTGGTCAACATTGCCTGGTGCTTGCGGAAACTGGCTTCTTCCAGGTCCATCTGGAAGTGGGGAGGAAGAGATAAGAAGCATCTGAAGCAGCTCAGAACAAAACACAATCAAAGCAGCTCTGAAAGACAATCTTGAAAGGTTAAACAGATACAGAACACATCTTATCCAGCAGTGTACACCCAGATAAGCAAGGATTGACTCCAAACAACCACTAAATGGAAAAAAAAAGATAGCAAGGAACTACCAAGGAGGAAAACCAGACCTCTACCAAAACTGGCAGGGCATGCTATTGTATACAAAAAAAGAAGCAAACCCCCACACACATTCACACTGATAATGTTACCTACTGTAGTTGGGTAAGGAAATGTCTCCAAGCAAACAACCAAGCTCAGAGAGCACCAAGGGCGCCACAAAATTAGCTTTGCCCAAACCCGCTTTGGAGAGTTACGTTTGCACATTGCACAGAGCCATTTGTTTGAGCATAGTTTATTGGTTTGTGACCTTGACCGGTTGTTTTTAAAGCCATGTAGGAACCCAGTCAACTGTAGCTTTCCCAGCAAACTAAAAACTGTCATTACTTTTTTTTAAAAAAAATACTATCTTAGTTACATTACCCTGTATTAACATAGCAACCATGTGAGAAATTAAAATCCAGTTAGCAATGCTCCAGCTTATCTCTTTACACCTTCCTGACAAATCAGAAATCCATCCCCTTTGGAAAACAACAAGATGAAAAAGGTTCCCTTTGAGATCCCACATCATGCAAATACGTCTATTTTGGGGTGGGGATGGGGGAAGAACAGTTTCATTGATCGTTGAAAATAATCCGAAAGTTTTGTTTCCCCCTGTATCCAGATGCAGAACTGGGGACAAAACTACATCCCAGTCCTGTAGTTTCTTAGAGCCGTAGAACAGAAGGTGTGTTTGTGCGAGAGAGAGAAATTTGGTTACAGGTAGTCCTCAACTTAAGACCACAATTGAGCCCAAAATTTCTGTTAACAGTTGTTAAGTGTTGTGCCCTGTTTTACAACCTTTTCTGCCACAACTGTTAAGTGAATCACAGCAGTGGTTAAATAAATCTGGCTTCTCCCGTTGTCTTTGCTTGTCATAAGCCAGTTGGGAGGATTCCAAATGGCAATCACATGATCCAAGGAAGTGCAACTGTCATAAGTACACGCCAGTTGCAAGCATCCAAATTTTGATCGGGTGACCAGGGGGATGCTGCGATAGTGTGAAAAACATCAGGAGTCACTTTTTTTTGGGGTGCCGTTGTAACTTTGAACAGTCACTAAACAAATGGTTGTAAGCTGAGGACTACCTGAGTCTTATTACCTTTTTCCTGGCTAGCTTCTAGCAACAGAGAGGGCTGAAAGGTTGCAGAGGTTAAGAAGACAGCCGTTCTTAGGCTATGAATAAATGTTTGGAAAAATAATTCCCATTAGAACTTGGGTCTCAGAAAAAAATAATTCTATCGGACGTCACATTAACTCAGGATAAATGGCAGCACCTCTTTTTTTCCCCTTTCTGGCAGGGAAATGGTTGGCCCAACCCATCTGGAGCAAGGCACATTAAAAAAGCCGCTTCACCTGCCACCAGACATCTGGTCTTAGCATCTGTCCTTACCCGTAGCTCATAGCGGATGCTTTTGTGCTTTAACATAACCATGTTATCTTGCATCAGGCTGAAATCCCAGCCAGCAAAGATTTTGTTGCTGTACAATGCAAGGGATGTGTCTTCACTAACCAGGCTTTGTTTGAGACAGACGACTGACCTGAAGATGAACAGAAGACAAGAAATATTTCAACAGGAGTTTCTTAGCAAGTGGATCCATCTGGACCAGAGGCCCCCAACCTTTTAGGCACCGGGGACCGGTTCTGTGGAGAAAGATTTTTCCGCGCCCAGAAAGGGTGTGGTTTTGTGTGCTGCTTGTATCCAGCGGATGGGGCTTCACTTGTTTGTGCGGCCCAGATGCTGGTATGCCGGTCCACGGACCACGGGTTGGGGACCCCTGATCAAGATGGCTGCTTATTGTGGGGAAAAACAATTCTTAAACGAACAGAATCAACTAAATTGAGATGATATATAGAGATATAAGCCCGCAGGCTGTTAATCTTACTAGAACAATTCCAATAGATTAGGTTCCTTTCGGGTATCTGGCATTCCCAAAACTGCCCTGTTGTGTAGTGCGTTTCTTGGAAGCAGGAGGCGAGACGAGAGGGTTCAAACAGGAACATTGCTTTATTGTAGTAACAGGAACAGAACTTGTAACCGAGGCTTCTATGCAGCTACTTATATGGCTGGCCACTAGGCGGCGGCCAATAGGTTTGAAGGAACCTATTGGCCACCCCAGGAACCCCAGAGCCAACCAATGATCATCCTGGAGACTGCATGTCTGGGCAGCCAGCGACCATTACACAGACCACCTGATTAAGCAATCTCAAGCAGCATTCAAAGACAGTGAAAACAGTTCAAGTAATTAGACCCAATACATTACATGCCCCTTCCTCTTGATTTAAGGAAGATACTTTGCTCCATTTTATTATTTAATTCCTGCCTTTCAGTTTCTGAAGGAAAACAGGCACAGGAAGTTATCTGCAGTCCATCAGCTATATAGGTAGTCCTTGATTTACAATCGTTCATTTAGTGACCGTTCCAAGCACTGAATAAATGACTTATGACCATTTTTCACATGACTGTTGCAGCATCCTCATGGTTACAAGACCAAAATTTGGATGCTTGGCAACTGATTCATGTTTATGACAGTTGCAATGTCCCAGAGTCATGTGATCACTTTTGCAACTTTCTGAAAACCAAAGTCAATGGGGAAGCCAGCCCTGTTACTAACATAACAGCTATAGAGATTCATTTAACAACTGTGGCAATACGCACTTAACAACTGTCTCACTTAGCAGCACAAATTTTGGGCTCAGGTGTGGTAGAGGATGACCTGCAGTAACTTGAAATCCCTTAGCTAAAAGTATGTCTGCTTACATCATCTGTGGCTTATGCATTAGTCTCTCTCACCTTTCTGAGATGTATAAATACGAGTGCATCCTTTTTAATATTTTTAAATTTATTTTTATCCTGCCTTTATTATTTACACAAATAACTGAAGATGGCGAGCATATCCAACATACCTTCCTCCTCCTATTTTCCCCATCACAACAACAACATCCCTGTGAGGTGGGTTGGGCTGAGAGAGCGTGATTGGTGCAAAGTCACCCAGCTGACTTTTATGGCTGAGGTGGGACTTGAACTCATGGTCTCCCATTTTCTAGCCTGGAGCGTTAAACACTAGACCAAACTGGCTCTCATTCTTGAGAGGGAGTCCCTCCAGTGTGTGTTGCTTAATAAATACTGTACTGAACCTTGATTATTTAATTTGGATCCTGCATTTTGATTCCACCTTATAGAGACTGCAACAGTGCTCACCTCTGAACAATCCAGGCCAGGCAGAAGAGCAGGTAGAAAAGTGTCGTGAGGAGATAAGCAAGAGGGATGTCGTAGGCAAAGTTGACAAAGCTGGCAGCCATATTTGGATAATAGCCATAGAACAGGTAGGTTTGTTCTATGAATCCCTGGAGGGAAATAAACATCCACATCATACGTGCTGGTCACTGTAGCTACTTCCCAAGGTACTGGGAATATATCCTTGGGGATATAATTTCTTACCTTGCCTGACAGAAGATCCATAATATAGGAAAAATAGCTGACCAAGCCTTGAGGTACGGGATTGTATTTTTGACATACAGCATTCACTGGAAGGAATTAGAGAGCAAGAATTAGCTTTCCTTCCAACATGCAGGCCTTTGATTTTTGCAAGGGTGGGTCACAGCACATAACCTAGTCCTGCTCAGGAAATAAAAAATAAAATAAAAATATGGGCAAAATACCAGCCGCTCTTAGCACCATTCCTGGAAAAAAATGGGTCCACCTTGCTACTTTCAATCGGAAATGCAGGATCTTGGTTGCTGAAATTGCTTTTTCCAACAACTCATCTAAATTCTCCTTCACAGTACATTGGCAGCCTATTCTTCCAACAAGCCTTTTAGTGATGTCATTTAGGTAATGTTAGTCTTTGACCTTAACTGTTTTAGGGTAATTACTCCTTTAGATGGCAATGCACTTCATTTCCTATCTCAAATTGTCTTATAAACCCATCCGACCTCTTTGAAAAGCAGGGGGTAATTATCTAATTCGCTTCAAAATGTAGTAACTAATGCTTTATTGATTGACTGATCGAAGGAGGGATGTTTTAAACATTTGTGTGCTGTTCCTCAAAATTGAGTTTATTTACTTTCAGATGTGGTAAATGTACATTTCTTATTACTTATACAAGAGCACCCAGTGTAACTGCTCTATAGGTCTTCCCTGGAAGCATCACAAATATATTTTATCGATGAGAGCTCAAATGGCAAGCAGAAATTCAATCAGATTCTCTCTCCTTGAAATGCACTGTGATTAAAGCTATGTCTTATACTGATTAGCCTTTCACAGCCAGTAAATGTTGGGCAGGGTTGGTCTTCAGGGTTTAGTGACCTTGATGTAGACAACAGATTTCTGACATTTTGCCAGCAACTGTGGCTGGCATTTTCAAAAGCAAGGTGGTCTGCTACGCCTGTTGAATTTCTGCCTCCGCCGCAAGGCATAATAGAACCATGGGGTTGGAAAAATACCTTGAAGTCCAGCCCAAAGCAGGAATCCTCAGATCATCCCAGACAAATGGGTGTTTAATCTTTGTTTGAAAACCTCCAGTGATGGACTCCAAGAGGTAGGCTATTACACGGCTTAATAACTCTCACAGTTAGGAAATTCCTGCCTATTTCAAGTTTGCCTTACTCTCTGTAAAGCTTCCACCCATTAGTTCTTGTTCTAGTTTTAGGTATTACATAGAATAAATCTATATCTTTTTCCCTATGATAGCACTTCAAGTACTGGAAGATTTTACGTGTCTTTTCTTAACCTTCTTTCTTTAGAGTTCCAACCTCAATTCTTGTAGACGTTCATCCTAAAATTCAATCTCCAAGACCCTCACTATTTTTGAGAGTGTTCCGTACTTCTTTTTCAGCACTGTGGGCTGCATCAACAAAGGAATAAGGTGGAGATCATAGGAAGTGATTTAAACATTCAATGCTGCGCTGGTTGTACCATATCTGGAATACTGACCAGTGCAGCATAAAGTGGAACCATCACATCCCATAATTTTTGGCAGCTGCAGCCCACTGCTGGCTCATCTTTAATCCGTGGTCTAGGATGCCCAGATCCAAATAACTTATCCCATACCTGTACATCTGATTTTTCCTACCTAAATGCAGGACCTACAATTTTTGCCACCAAACTGAATTTTGTTACAAAAAGGCTGGATTTTCAAGACTACCAAGACCCTTTCGAAACTTGAGTCCATCCTCTTAGGTGTGTCCAATCCTACCTCAGCCTTGTGCTGAACATCTTTCTGCCCTTTGACTCGGTCCGTGGTGGCGAACCTATGTCACGCGTGCCACAGGTGGCACCCAGAGCCCTCTCTATGGGCACACACACCATCACCCCAATCCTATGCCTTTAGCTGGGTTTTATAAAACCTTATTGCTTTAGGCCTCCACTGCCGTGTGCAAAAAAAAGGTTCAATCAATCAATCAATTTCAACTTCTCACGGGAAAAAAAATGTTCTCGCAAAGTTGGAACTGATTGGTTGAACTTTTTAGTCCCACCCAGTCTGCCGTTACCACCGCAGCCACGGCTACCCACTGCAGCCACACCCACCCAATGGGCCACGCCCACCTGGCACCTGACAATACATAAGTGTGTTTTGGGTTGCTGTTTGGGTACTCAGTCACTAAAAGTTTCGCCATCACTGGACTAGGTGATTTTTTTTAAATGTCGAAAAGCAGTGGACCTTGTAGGGGGGCATGTTTGATATTGTATTTTTTCAGGGTGAGCCATTGAAAGGCCATTCTCGATTGCACTGGCATACTAATAAATCAAATACATTCTACATTGAGGGCTCAAAACCCATGATCTGGTGCCGTGGGTCACTCACTCACCCAAACTGCTGTTTGCTTGACTTGTCCAGTTGAGTTGTAGAGCTTCAAAGGCAGCATTTGGAGCAATCACGAATCCCACCACCAGCAAGGAAGCAGCAAAATTCAACAGGACTAAGAAACGCAAGAAGTTGAAATAGGATTGGATCCCTGTTCCAAAATGGCCTTTGGAGACAGAATACAAATAGTCACAAGGCAAGCTCAAACTCCTAAGACATTGTTCTCTCCAAAATAGTCCTTCAGTGCCTTGCCCGTACCTTCGATGTGGTGCAGAGTGCCTCGCCACAACCCAGCAGAGGAGACGGCTATGCTTGCCTGACTCTGGAGACGGCGCAGGGTTTTTGACTTCTCCCTGCGCCAAAGTTGCCAACCACTGAGCTGCTTGACCGCCTCCTTCTGCAGCATCCTTGAAGCAAAGGACGATTAAATGAGAAGCTAAGATAACTGCAATTAGATACATTACTTACAGTGTGTAGCATTGCTTCCCTTTCCTCCCTCCCCCCCCATTGTGTCCAACCCCACAAGTTTTATGAAACCTTCCATCAACATGGAAAAATCTAATCCACGGTTAGGGCTCCTAATTGCTTTGAACAAGATATTATTCAATAGGGCTGCATTTCACTTAGAAACAACTGTCCTTTCCTACATCATCTCCCCCCCCGCCCCAGCTAGGACTACATCCGTGGTGGCGAACCTATGGCACGCGTGCCACAGGTGGCACACGGAGTCCTCTCTGTGGGCACGCACGCCATCGCCCCAGTCCTAGGCCTTCAGCTGTTTTTTATAAAACCTTTTCGCTTTAGGCCTCTGCCGCCATGTGCAAAAAAAGGTTCAATCAATCAATCAATCAATTTCATCTTCTCACAGGGAAAAAAAAAGATCTCGCAAAGTTGGAATTCATTGATTGAACTTTTTAGTCCCACCCAGTTTGCCGTTACCACCGCAGCCACGCCAACCCAATGGGCCACACCCTCCCAGCACCTGACATAAGTTGGTTTTAGGTTGCAGTTTGGGCACTCGGTTTCTAAAAGGCTTGCCATCCCTGGACTACATCATTGGATCTCTTCCCAAATGTTCTGGATTCCCAACTGCCTTTGTTCTATTCCACAAGAGTCTCCAGAAAAGATGGAGCCCAATTAAGGATGCTTCTCTTGAGAGGGTGCCCTTCAGTCGCAAAGCCCATAATTAGCACTCATTGTGCTCTCTGAGGACATGGAGCTGGGAATGTCATTTTAATTGCACACTTTTCAATGTTCTCCTCCTCAAGAGACTCTCGGCAAGAATGAAGAGCTTTGCTACCTGAGCTTGCGTTTCTCCTCCAGGCAGAGAGGCATCTCCTTAAGAAGCCTGCTGTCTTCCCCTTCTTCTTCCAGCAATCCATGGGGGTCCTCTGTGGGCACCGATACCCCTTCCCAAGCTGCTTCCCAAGCTGCTGCCTTTTTGCCACGAAAACGTAGTGTCTGATTGCTTGGTAGCTGGAGAAAGAGAGATGGGGAGACCTGGTGGCCCCCATCAGACCCTGCCAACAGGATCCGGAATAAGACATTAGTCCAGAGCAAGTCATCCTGAGCAGTTCATATGCACTCAGAAAGCTGAATATAAACTACAATTGTTTGTTGAAATTGAGATTGATTAAGTGTGCACCTATAGGCTGTTCTACCAAGTTTACATGGCAAGCAGAATCAACATTTATCCTTATGGTTATTACAGGGCATTCACCGTGCTACGTGAGGCACCTTTTAATTGTTGTATCCTTCTATGCTGGCTGGGGGGGACTGGGAGTTGAAGTTTACACCTCTTAAAGTTGCCAAGGTTGAGAAAACCTGTTTGTGTTTCATATGTTTCAGATAACTAACTGGCATATAACTTTAATGCTGCCATAACAAAGAATCCCACACATTGGATCCAATACCAAAGATACTTGTTCTCATCATAGTCTAGATCAGGGGTAGGCAACCTTGGCTCTTTTATGACTCCTGGACTTCAACTCCCAGAATTTCTGAGCCAGCATGGCTCAGCTTGGAAACCTCTCCCTTTCCCCTCAGCGTTGCTGGCTCAGGAATTCTGGGAGTTGAAGTCCATGAGTCATAAAAGAGCCAAGGTTGCCTACTCCTGGTCTAGATAATAGGAATTCAGGACTTTGAGGCTATTTTCCTGCACAGATGAATATTAAGAACTATGAAGAAGGCCATGAGGTAGATTCACTAATATACACTGAACCTTATATCAGGAAAATACTGCCTATTGATCTCTGCCCTTTGACATTTTTGTCCATGAAAATTTACTGAAAGTTCTATAAAGTCATAGTGAGCTGCATTTGTTGAGTGCTTTGTTTGCAGCCTATCCTACCATGGAGGAAATCTTGAGACTGTGATAAATTTCCTGTCATTCTCAAAAATGTACAAAACAATCTGATCTTTTAAAGTTCCTGGGTTGATTCAACATAGCCAATATCTCAGGGGCTGCCACAAAGAAGAGGGAGTCAAGCTATTCTCCAAAGTGCCTGAAGGCAGGACAAGAAGCAACGGATGGAAACTAATCAAGGAGAGAAGCAACCTAGAACTAAGGAGAAATTTCCTGACTGTTAGAACAATTAATCAGTGGAGCAACCTGCCTTCAGAAGTGGTGAATGCTCCAACACTGCAAGTTTTTAAGAAGAGACTGGTCAGCCATTAGTCTGAAATGTTATACGGTTTCCTGCCTGAGCAGGGGGTTGGACTAGATGACCTCCAAGGTCCCTTCCAACTTTATTATTATTATTATTATTATTATTATTATTATTATTATTATTATTATTATTATTATTATTATTATTATTATTATTATTATTATTATTATTATTATATCATCATCATCATTATCATCATCTACAAATGAGAGCAAATTGAAATATAACTTATTGCTGATTGTCACATTTTCAGAAGTTTAAGGGCTCCAGAACTGTTGGTTAGCTAGATTAATCACTGGTCAATTTTTAAATAAATATGTACAATTACCATAGGAGGCAACATGGTGCCTATGAATAATAAATTGGTATTTCTAAAATGTTATTTTACTTTCAAAAAATTAAGTAGAAAGGTGTCCTAGAGTAAAACAAGTTGCCACTCCCTATTTTTATTCACAAAAACATCCTTGAAGTCTAGGTGGGTATCCCAAACATTCTTAAAAAACCAAATAGTTGCAGGTGACTGGTTTTTGTCTTGTACATACATAATATCCCTTCCCCATGTTCTGAAGATTGGGGTTGCTTTATTTGTAAGAACACCCACAAAATTCTCTGTTAATTTCAAATACATTCATTGATCAAAAGAGTTAGGCAAACCCAATTCACAGAGAAGCACTTCATTTCCATTTTAAAACGCATTTCACTTGGGTCCTGGGAGATCAATTTAAGCAAATCAGATAGAGCCTAAAGCTTATTAAGACTTTCTTCATAATTATATAGTCACAGAATGACCCAACCAAAGGAATTCATCTCAGGGTAGGCTAGATTGAATGGAGGGAAGTAATCCATCTGATTTGAAAGAAAATTAATATGTCATTTAAATTTCAAATAAATAAATAATAAAATATTCTTCTTCTTTCTCTAGGTGCCACTTTGAATCTCCTGAAGAAACTTGTAAGGCCGCCATTTTTTTTCTTCTCTAAATGCTCCCATTGTTGTTGCTTTTTTTCACTGCCATTTGGATTCCTCTAAGCAGGACTGGAAACTTACAGCCTTAATTCAATAATATTATTGAATAATCCGGAATATTTTTTTTCTGTAATTTCCACAGCCTCTTCTAACCGTGGTGTCAAATTATAATACTGTACAGCAAGTGCCAGGCGTAGGCAACCTTGTTTCATTTCTTAATAATGAAATAATGAAAAAACAAACAAACCTGTAACGTACACCCCAAAGAGAGTGCAAAAAAACAAAAAAACAAAATACCAACTCATCAAAAGATTATTCTGAAACCCTGAAAGGTTTTGTGTCTTGACTTTGTCATGGTGCTTTACCATCCTATCCTTGCCCCCTTCTGTTGCAAGTTAAGTGTGGCTGCTGATTACTCAGAGTGTTAAATTTGCCCTTCAGTTATTTTAATGTGCTTGGGTATGCTACACATTCTAGAAAATGTCCAGATAAGAGGGATCAGACATCCGATAGTCAAACTTTCCCAAGCAAGTTTCCCCAGATTAATAAAAAGTCGCTCCAAAACAATATTTGCATCAGAACTCTTCACATTTTTATCAAAATCAGAGAACAATCACTTCTTAGTATTCTGTCTGCAGACAGCGTAATAATTCAAGATCAGAGGAGGTAGCGTTGCAGGTGAAGGAATTTTGCTAAGGAAAAAGAAAATGCTGGAGATTTTTGGTTAACGGCTATCCCCAGATCAAAACAGCAAAAGAACGTGGCCAATTACCTCTTTCGTCTTCTCGGCTCCTTAAACTGCTTTCCATGAAATTTTCTTCCATGTCTGCAAATTATCCAGCCATATCATTCAATGCATTTCTTGTTGTGAACAGACTGAACAAGGAACAAGGAAGTAGAATAGAAGGCTGGGCATGGATTAATGCTTCTTCCAGGCAATATGCCCCAACGTCGTAACCAGGCAACCAATATCTTAAGAGTCCTGCAAACATGCATAGTTATAAAGCTTTCACTTTAATGCATTTCTTTTGAAAAGTATAGCTGCAGCTTCAGAAATGAAAGTATGAACAAGCGTTTGAAGTAGGGATTTTTGGAAATTCAGTTCTCACACGTGGTGTGCCGTTTCAATCTAGCCATCCCTCTTATGAATATATTTTCTTTCTCTTTTTCATGCTGCTCACATTCTTGAGTCCAGAGAGAAACATTGTTGGGCTGTGGGGATTGTGTGTTAAGCAGCTTTGATAAGAAAAACATTAAATATCCTTCAAAATATTGCACATATCCTGATATCACCCTATCACCCTATGACCAGCCAGATGGAGAATCAGATAAATTCAGCTTCCTAAAGAAGTGGTTCTGCCAGCTTTCAGGAGAAGAAAGGTTGACGTGAACACAAAAAAGCCAATGCAGTCCTAGGCTACATGAACAGAGGGTTACTACCACTTTATACTGCCTTGGTAAGACCACACCTGGAATACTGCATCCAGTTTTGGTCACTGTGATGCCAAAAAGATGTTGATACTCCAGAACAGGGGTAGGCAACCTTGGCTCTTTTATGATTTGTGGACTTCAACTCCCAGAATTCCTGAGCCAGCATAGCATAGCATAGCACAGCACAGAACAGCACAGCACAGCATAGCTGGCTCAGAAATTCTGGGAGTTGAAGTCCACGAGTCATAAAAGAGCCAAGGTTGCCTACCCCTGCTCTAGAATAAATGCAGAGAAGAGCAACAAGGATGATTAGGGGAGTGGAGGCTAAAACAAGGTTTTTGAGATCATTACAGCTTTTGAACATATATATCATCATTGATCAAGTGTGAATCGATATCACACAAAACAAGAACATAATGTTCTTTTCTGCTACTGTTTCTCATAATAGGGCATACAGTAGGTGGTTTATTATCATTTCAATCATTAGAATATTTTATAAAATCATACCACAGGAAAAAATCATTTACTGGTTTACTGGTTTCAATATATATGCTAATTTTTGGTTAAGTGACAAGAAGAGTATACTATTGTACCTTTTTTTTTCTTAAGTGCTCCTATTAGACCCATGACTACTTTTTATTACAAATCCAGTAATTATTAATAAAAGACTGGTTTTTTATGTATTTGTATTTGTATCAGAAAATAATGACAAAAATCTCCGATGTTTTCAGTAGTACGAGTAAGTATGAGTATATCCCAATATGGGCATGCCATCTGTGATTGCATATGCTGCATTGGTTACAAATGGCTTCTGGCTACAACTCTGCCATCCTAAAGATCCAGCAAGATTGGCATGCTCTGGGTCCCATAAGTGTCATCTTATGGAAACTAGGAATTGTGCTGTTTCTGCTCTACAAAACACTTTCTCCCCAAGATCTGGCTGGCCCTGACCCTGCTGGCTTTTAAGAACACTCTGAAAACCTGATTCTTCCTTCAGGCAGTGGAATGGAATGGTACACAAACCTTTTATAATTATGTGAGATCTGCAGTCTTCTTTTCAAACTTTTAAATAGCTACCCAAAGTTGCTTGGCAAATGGATAGCCCTAACAAAGTGAGTGAGTGAACACAGAAAATACAGTATTAAGTTAGCCCTCAACTTACAGTCATTCATTTAATGACCATTTGAAGTTATGTCAGTGAACAAGTGAACAAATACTTGTCCGCCCTGCATTTTTTTAATAAATACAAAATGAGACTGTGTTGGCGGGAAAGAAAAAGAACCAGCTGATATAAAAAGTTTTTTTAATGTAATTCTGTTTCGTTTGAATAAAGTTGAAACTGAAGAACAGGAGTAAGAGTTGACTTTCAGTGTTATATTGCGATGATGATAACAGTGGCAAAATGCAGTTGTTAATTCTGTTTTTATTGCATCCATAGATGCAGCCATCCGGTGGCTCTGTGTAAGGTCCTTTTGGATGAACCTATAGATGGAAAGGCTTTATTTAGCTTCTGGTCACCTCCCTGTATGTTGCAACAATCCAAACAAGAGTTATCCAAGGCAGGGGTCCCCAGTGCCTGGTCTGTGGACCAGTATCGGTCTGTGGCATGCCAGCAACTGGGCCACACAAACAAGCAAAGCACCATCTGCTGGATGCAGGCAGCACACAAAACCACATCGCAGAAAAAAAACTTTCTCCACAGAACCGGTCCCTGGTGCCCAAAAGGTTGGGGACCTCTGATCCAAGGTATCAGTAATGATGAGTAGCACCCCGACCCCCTAATCCAGAAACAACTGCAATTGGTACACAGGATGAAGGATCTTCCAAAAAAGAGCCAGCCCATGTTCTTCAAGAAGGAGTCGAAAGTCTTAGTAGGACCCCCAAATGGTGCAAAGAGCCTAGGAGAATATTTGGCCTTCCAAGAACCATATATAATTTTCATGTATTAAAGCTATATTGAATAAATCTATATACAGTATAAACCCTATATAGAAAATCCGTTACCAGTTGGGAGCAACTTTGCTAAAAACACTATTTTACATAAAGGTTTACCACTACAGGCAGTCCTTGACTTACAAATAAGCCAGATGCTCATTAGGTGAGCCTGATTTTATGATCTCTTTTGCTGTGGTCGTTAAGTGAACCATGCAGTCATGAAGCGAATCCCACTTCCCTCAAAATTTGATCACTCGACTGGGGGAATGCTGCGTAAATGCAAGAACAGATTATAAATCCCTTTTTTCAGTGCTGACATAATTTCAAACAGTCATTAAATGAATGGCTATAAGTCAAGGACTACCTACATCTTAATACTGTATTTTTTTTATTGGAGCCACCATCTATTTTGACCTTCTGTTATTAAAGGCACCATGAGTTTAAGCTGAACCGCTTTAAGGTACAATCTGAAATTTGGAACACCCCATCCTCCTTCGTAATGATACATAGCAAACTCCTCTTTGAGGCCATTTTGAACCTATACACAATGACCCCCTTTAGTTATTGCCAATCCAAGCAACAGATTAGCTTTCCCACTGATTATTTAAGACAAAGGAATACAGTCTTCTCATTCCCGCTTCTGGTCATCTTTGCCCTTTGGGGAGTCCCGATTCCTCAGGGCCCCCATTGCTTTCCCAGCCACAAAGAAACTCAAAGCCCCCACATGAACACAATAATACACTGAGTTCCAATAGCGAATGGTACCCTCAAAGCTACGCAAGAGGAAACCCACACACACATAGTCATATGCCCTCATCTTCAGGAACCAGTGTGTACTGTTAACACAAGCACGGCTAGAGGGAGAGAGATGCCTCAATAACCCATCTTCCATGGCCCCCTCAGCTGCTAGGCACAATGGGATGGTATAGAAACTGAGGTGATAGCCGGGGCGGAGTCCATGCCAGTAGGCCGAGATAGCCATAGTCCAGGCAGACCTAGGAAGAAAAAGGTCTTGTCAATCCTACAATCTTTTTCTCATGCCAATTCAAGCATCAATTTATCTCAGAATCCTTCCAATGTCCCACGATCATTTCTAACACTGTCATGGCTGTTGTTAAATCTAGCTCAGCCTTTCCCAACTTACAAAGCTATTGGACTTCATCACCTAGAAGCCTCCAGCCAATGCTCTAAAACTCTTCAGGTTGACTTTAATGATATAGGGATTGAAAATGAACCTAAGGTTATGTTAAAGGGGAGTTAAAGCACATTATGAATTTGGTTAATTGTATATTATGCATAATTTTTATTTAGAATATGATTATTATAACTATACTGTAATCCTGTATTTAGCTCTGGGAAGTGGGGGGGGGAAGTGGGCGGGTTTGGGGTGGGGGGGATTTGGGGATATATTGTAAAATTTTGTTTTTGTAAAACTCTTTAATAAAAAAAAGAAAAGAAAATGAACCTAAGGTAGGAGAAGGAGTGGCAGAGCCTGTGGGAGGAGTCAAAAGAGGAATTAGCCTAAACCAGGGGTAGGCAACCTTGGCTCTTTTATGACTCGTGGACTTCAACTCCCAGAATTCCTGAGCCAGTCATGTTGGCTCAGGAATTCTGGGAGTTGAAGTCTACGAGTCATAAAAGAGCCAAGGTTGCCTACCCCTGGCCTAGACTCTCTACGTTCCCATAAGCGGACTAAGCCCAACCCAGCTTAAATTCTGTTAACCCTTATGCTATGTACTGGGCTCTTGTGATACACCACGTGAGTTGCTGGAGCAGCTAACAGCTCTCCAGCAACCCAGACTAACTGTCTCCTGTCCTGCAATTGGCTAGCCCCAGGCGGCAATGGTTGGTTCAAACCTATTGGCTGCCGCCTAGGGGCTAGACTATATTTATTTATTTATTTATTTATTAAATTTGTATACCGCCCTTCTCCCGAAGGACTCAGGGCGGTGAGTTATATATATTGCGGCTGGTTGCAGCACTTGCTTCAGTACAGTTCCAGCAAGAAATAAAAGTATGAGTTATCCTGTATTCAGCCTCGCGTCGTCATTCCTGCACCAAGAACCCACTATTTAACAGTGGCGACGAAGGTGGGATCCTGCTTCGCTGATTAAGAGCTGAAGTCCACGTTGTCCCAACGTTGTCCCAATCAGGGTTAAACCTTGCAGGGTCCCCTTTGTTTTAAAACATAAAATTGATTCCGAAATTGATAAGCTTGTAGAACAGGGTGTGTTACAGCCTATTGATGGGGGGGGAGTGGGAAACTCCTATTGTCACTCCACATAAAGCCAACGGGGAAATTCACATTTGTGCTGACTATAAATGCACATTAAATAAGGCCCTAAAGGAGGCACTCAAGCGCATTGTCACAGGTGACTGGCATCACAGATTGGCAGATTTCTTACTCTGCCAGCATTCTACGCCCTGCACGGCCACAGGTAAAAGTCCTGCAGAACTACGTTGGGGGAGGCGTTTGATTACTAAACTGGACAGGTTGCATCCAGACAGAGTGGCAGCAGAAGCCTCTCGACCAAAACCCCCGAGGGGGCTGCACATGGGCGACTGGGTTTGGGCCAGGAACTATGGTCAGGGGGAATCTGTGGGTTCCTGGTCAAATCACCAAGGCATCCGGACCCCTATCTTATGAAGTGGGGTTGGAGGGAGGGCAAGTTGTCAGAAGACACATTGATCAGCTCAGGAAAAGGTTTCCAGAATGGCCACTAAGTGAAGACTGTGTCATAAGTCCCTCCCAAGGTCCTCAAACTTGCGGCCAAGCCAGCCCTCACAGGGACTACCAGGATTTTTCCTTCTCAGCGGAGATGGAACCAGAGGGAGAACCGGGGAGCTCTGGAGTGCAACATGGACCCCTTAACGAAGCGAGCCAACTAAACTTAAGCAACCGCTATGCCTACTCTGCCGAACAGACTGACTTTGGGGTGGGCCAACCTGGTGAGGCCAGCCAGAGTGTTTTGAATCCCCTTGACTCACAAAGGGACACAAATCTACCCAGCCCACTGGGTAAGCTGGTAGACCACAAAGTGATGGGAACTCCGAGACATTCCTCTAGGGCACACAAGCCTCCTTTGTACCTTACAGATTACATTGTAAAATAAAGAGATATATATTGTTGTAAAACCTGTTGCCACTAAACTACAGAAACTAGTGCTTTGTGTAACTGCCTATTACTGCAAATGGAAGCCTGATTATTTAGACGTTGTTTAATCTCATTGTATTCCACAGTGATTATTATTTTTATTATTATCACTTTATTGTTTGTGTGTTGATTAATAAGGCTTGACAACTGTCAAGACTAAATGTTGTTGTCATAGTCTGATCTAAGAGGGGAGGGGTGTTATGTACTGGGCTCTTGTGATACACTACGTGGGTTGCTGGAGCAGCTAACGGCTCTCCAGCAACCCAGACTAACTGTCTCCTGTCCTGCAATTGGCTAGCCCCAGGCGGCAATGGTTGGTTCAAACCTATTGGCTGCCACCTAGGGGCTAGACTATATATTGCGGCTGGTTGCAGCCCTTGCATCAGTACAGTTCCAGCAAGAAATAAAAGTATGAGTTATCCTGTACTCAGCCTCGCATCGCCATTCCTGCACCAAGAACCCACTATTTAACACCATATCTAGCATCAAAATAGTGCTAATTGTTAGTGGATTAGATTGCTGTGCAAGCATGAGCACAGCATGAATTAGCTTAATTGAAATTTAACATGTAGCCCTGTCTTTCGTCTCTGACACTTGTCTAGAAAACACAAGGTTGGGAGATGATTATTTATGCAACTTTCATTCAAGCTCAAAGTGCCTTGTGGGTTCTCTTAGGCCCAATTTGGCTTTCTGATTTCCTCTTTTTTCAAGTTACAGGTTGCTACTTATGTCCCATCCCAAATTTATTTAATTACCCACATTTTCCATGCATGTCCATACCGTATTAACCAGTGCCCTCTACTTTATAATCATCTCTGTCAACTACCTCATTTTCCATCCCCTTAATTTATAACTGGTTTCAACTCTGAAACCAATCATGTTTTTGTGCTACATTTTTATTGCTGCTTCCTGCAATTCTCATTTGCATATTAATATCAGACCCAATTAATCCCACAGTCCTGCATCCCTTTTCCCCTTTCAGATCTGCATCATTGAACAGCCTTCCTTGCTTGCCTTCAAAACAACCAATCAATGTCTAGAACATTGTTTCTCAAATTTGGCAACTTTTAAGATACGTGGACTTCAACTCCCACAATGGGAGTTGCTGGCTGGGGAATGCTGGGA
Organism: Vipera berus; assembly: GCF_964194415.1. Lineage (NCBI taxonomy): Eukaryota > Metazoa > Chordata > Lepidosauria > Squamata > Viperidae > Vipera > Vipera berus. The sequence goes on from NC_138205.1 coordinate 17,411,767, forward strand.
GTTGAAGTCCACACGTGTTAAAAAGCGTCAAATCTGAGAAATACTTGTCTAGAGTTATCCTTTCTATCTTCTCCATAAAACAGTCTCATATCAACCCAGTTTAACATCATACCTCCCTTCCAGATATCACTTGGCCTAAGTGTTCCTTTATTTTAATCCAATTTCACAGGACTCACCTTATGGCATAGGGGAGGGAAGGCGTATTTTTGTAGGTGTATTGGTATAACCACCATTGGACAGTCATGTTCCAACAGCGAATGCCATCCTTCACCTTGATACAAAATTCTGTACCGTATGGATCAATGTTTCTGATTGTCTCATAATCATAGGCAACACTGGATGCTTTCCCATCAGCTGATCTGCTTGTAAAAAAGAGAGAAAGAAAATACTTTGCATATGTTTCAGCTCTGGAACTGACTGGAGGTGGCATGCCTTCCACACTGGATTGACCAGAGTTTCTCTGAAATGTTCAGTTAGCAAACAAACAAATAAAAATTGTCACTTGATTTGAATTGCTCACCTTCTGGAGGGGAAAAGGGTGCAGACCTCTATATAAATACCTGCAGGCTTGCAGTCATCTGAACCAAGAAGGGATCAACATTCTTATAACAGGAATGTGTTCATTTGTGACCTGCCTTTATTATTTTTATAAATAACTCAAGGTGGCAAAGATATCTGATATTCCTTCCTCTTCCTATTTTTCCCTGCACAGCAATCCTGTGAGGTGGGTTAGTCTGACAGAGAGTGACTGGCCCAAAGTCACCTAGCTGGCTTTCCTGCCTAAATGGGACTAGAACTCACAGTCTCCTGGTGATTGGCCCAAAGTCCCCCAACCGGCTTTCACGCCTAAGGCGAGACTAGAACTCAACAGTCTCCTGGCTTGTAGCCTGGTACCTTAACCACTAATATAAATAAGGTTTTTCTAAATTTAGGGTTCATTCGCACATTCCCCCTCCCCCAACTGCCCTGTGAAAATGTCTTAGGCATCTAAAGCACAGTGACATGTCCTCATGATTCAGTCTTGGTCATAAAATCCCCTATCCAGAGCTCAGGTTGCATTTATCTGAGCCTCTTATTCAGGCAGCATCTTCTGTCTTCTTTCAACCTTGGCCCCAAGGCAGATGGAGTTCTGACTAGTGATGGAACCCCTGGAATGTAAACCATCTGTCAAAAGTCATATCCAGCCCCAGCCCAAATTAAGAAGAGTGACGGGTGGATCTTTTTCCTGCCTGCACAAAAATCCACCAGGACTGGTTAAGGAAAATACAGCAGGGCCCCACCATTCACTGGTTTTAGTATCAGGCAGAAGAGAAATCAGAGGATGGGAGAGTGCAAATAATGCTCATTCTTTTGTGCCACAGCTGTCAGAATATATCCTTAGTCTACTCTGGGGGGTCCTCAAACCTGGCCACTTTAAGACTTGTGGACTTCAACTCCCAGAATTCCCCAGCCAGCTGGGAGCTGAAGTCCACGTCTTAAAGTGGCCAAGTTTGAGGAACCCTGGTCTACTCAATTCAGGTGGTCCCTCAGCTTACGACTACAATAGGCAGAATTTCTGTGGCTAAGCCAAGCAGTTGTTGTTTCAATGAGTCACACCTGATTTTGCCACAGTCGTTAAGTGAATCACTGCAGATGTTAAGTGAATTACACCTGTTAAGAAATCAACTTTCCCCACTGACTTCGCTTGTCAAAAGAAACCAGCTGAGGTGATCACAAGACCCTGAAACACTGCGATCACCAGCTGGTTGTTAAGCTCCCAAATCTGGATCGCCTGACTGTGGGGCTGCTGCAATGATGGTTAAATGCAAGGGCCATGTGCAAGTCCTCGTTTTTAGTGCTCTTGCAACTTTAAATAGTTGCTAACAAATGATGGCAAGACAAGGAGTGCCTGCACAGTTAGCCCTCAACTTATGACCGCAATTGAGTCCCAAATCTCCATTACTAAACAAGGCACTCGTTAAGTGAGTTTTGCCCCATTTTACCACGTCTCCACAGTTGTTAAGCGAATCACTGCAGTTGTTACATGTGGTTGTTAAGTGAATCTGGCTTCTCCCATTAAGATGGTGGCTGGAAAGGTGGCAAATGGTGATCACAAGACTTTGGGATAGTGTAGTGCAGGGGTAGGCAACCTTGGCTCTTTTATGACTCGTGGACTTCAACTCCCAGAATTCCTCAGCCAGCCATGCTGAGGAGAAATGGAGAGGTTTACATGCTGAGCCATGCTGGCTCAGGAATTCTGGGAGTTGAAGTCCACGAGTCATAAAAGAGCCAAGGTTGCCCACCCCTGCTATAGTAGTATGGTTATAAATATATGCCAATTGCCAAGTGCCCGAATTTTGATCACGTGACCGTGTGTGTGTATGTGTGTGTGTGTGCTCAATGGTCCTATGTGTGAAGGATGATCATGAGTCACTTTGCTGTGGTAACTTCAAATAGTCACTAAATGAATGGTTGAAAGTGGAGGACCACCTGTAGTGGGAAAGATTTTTTTTTTAGCCAAGGAAGAGAGAATGTTTCCTAAACTCACTGGCTCAGAGATTCATATTCCACCGTCGGTCCTTTGCCCGGTCGTGAATTGGCACAAGTTGGATACGCTCCAAGGCCAGCAGTGATGCAGGCACTCTCCGCGCCATACCAGGTCACATAGTTACGCATGCGGAAGACAAAGGATACTGGCACCATGTAGAAAAGGCGGAAACGGAGCCCTTTTTCGTAGAAGGCAGCATTTTCGACATATTCAGGGGGGAAGATGTGGGAGACGGCCAAAAATGAAGTCGCAAAGAGAGGCATCATCATCAATCTGTAAAGCAGTGGCTTCCATGTAGGAATTTCAGAAGGATTGGGCTGATTCAACCAATCATGATATGTACGATAGCGATAAAATAAGCCTGGGTTTTAAAAACACAGAAAGGAAAGCAATGAAACAAACCAAGATCAATGAGAGCTATCTGCCTAAGACAGGGGTGGGCAATAAATAACTAATGATATGGCCAGCTCGGGAATTCTGGGAGTTGAAATCCACAGGTCATCAAATTGTCATAATTGCTCACCCCTGGTCTAGGAGAAGATGCACATTTTAATAATCCAGAATACTGTTGCTCTTTCCACAACATCAATTCCCTTAATTCAGAGCCAGTATCTTGGCTGGATATTATGGGAAACAGCATCCAACATATCTGGAGAGCTTCTATTTTGGAAAGACTCCGCTAAGGTTGTGTGTGACTTGGGAAGAATGCCAGGATTTCCTAACTGCACAACTCTTGTTTTTCTGAAGGATTTGACAACAGAAACATCATATCTGCTAGTTTATCTTTTTTTCTATGCAATTCTCACCAAGCGAAAAAGAAGCTACAAAAGTGGAAAATTGATGAAAGACATACAGACTAGTAGAAAGTATAGTTATTTTTTTTCTTGATAAGCAAGGTAGTGTCAAACACACTTCTGTCAAAATACAGGTAGTCCTTGATTTACGACCAGTTGCTTAACTACCATTTGAAGTTAGAACAGACCTCCCCAAAGCTACCATTTTCAAAGTTATGATGACCACATGTGCACACCCAGTCACGTGACTCTATTTGGGCAATGGGCAACTAGCTGACCTTTTCTGCTGTTTGCAATGTCCAGCTGAACAGGTAAGCTAGTTGCCCAGTGAATCATGTAACTGGGTTTGTGCATCCATTGCTTAATGATGTGGCATTCACATCGCAACTGCCACAAAGAAAATGTCAAAAATTTGGATTTGGTCACGTGATGCTTCAACTTACGACTGCAGTGATGATCATAATGGCTTAAATTATGGTCATAAGTTGAGGAGGATCTGTAAGAGAGCCCACACTTACACAAAACGACTAGGCATCACAGCAAGATCAACAGATGGCCGACATAAAAAAGCAGACCAGAGGGCAAAGCTGGAGTGGGCTTTATTATTCTTTTTTTACCTTGCTCTGATCGCTACCTTTTCCTTTAAAGAGAAAGTCTTGTTACGAAGCATAGCTCTTCAGCCCAGGATCTTCTCTTATTGATTACAGAATAATTGAATAATAGAGTTGGAAGGGACCTTGGAAATCAATCTAGTCCAGGGGTAGGCAACCTCGGCTCTTTGATGACTCATGGACTTCAACTCCCAGAATTCCTGAGTCAGCTATGCTATGCTGACTCAGGAATTCTGGGAGTTGAAGTCCATGAGTCATCAAAGAGCCAAGGTTGCCTACCCCTGATCTAGTCCAATCCTCTGATCAAGCAGGAGACCTTATATCATTCTGGACAAATGCCTGTCCAATCTCTTCCTCATAACCTCCAGTGATGGCACACCCACAACATCTGAAGGCAAGTCGTTCCACTGAATAACTGTTCTGTCAGGAAGGTTCGTCCTAGGTTGAATCTCTCTTTGATAACTTTCCCTCCATTACTTCTTATTTTGCCCTCAGATGCTTTTGAGAATAGGCTCTCTTCTTTTTGATAGCCCCTCATGCTTATATTATGTAGCAAAAAAAGTGCCCACATTTTAAAGTATCCATAAACCCATCACCGGTGGTGGGATTCAGCCGGTTCGCACCACTTCGGCAGAACCGGTAGCTAATTTTTTGTTGCCCAGGCCCAGAATCGACTTCCTGAAGCGGCATCCACACAGAGAACCGGTTGTTCACCTATTTGAATCCCACCTCTGCCCATCACTCATGAGGCTGTCAAAAGGAAAATGCATGACTAGGTTTTGTACTTGTAGATATATTTCACTTTCTATTATATAGTTCACCTACCTGTCATAAGTCCCACATAGCAGTAACTGTAGCACAGTATCTCTGCCAATCCAGGTATTTCAGGAATCACACCAACTGCAGGGGACTTGGTCCCTGATGTCACTTCCTGTTCCTTCAGCTGAATGAATTCTTGCACCTCATTGGCTACGCTCACCATCTGGAGACATCAATTAAAGTATGGGAGGAAGGACTTACTTCCCCTTAACCCAAGAACTCTCCCTACCCTTAACCAGCCACAATTTAGCACTACCTACCTTGAGAGTGAGCAAAAGTTGCACAGACTTGGTCAGATGTGTTGTCTGAGGAAACCTGAAGAAGGTAAATTTGTGGAAATAGAGCAGGTACAAAAAAGTCCATCCTAATGTGAGAGAGTGGGAATGCCTATTTTAAAAAAAGAGAACATGTAATGGTTAAGAAATTATCTACATCATAATATTAAGACCTGAGCGCCAAAGAATTGAGGCCTTTGAACTCTGGTGCTGGAGAAGACTCCTGCAAGTCCCTTGGACTGCAAGGCGATCAAACCGGTCAGTCCTAGAGGAGATCAACCCTGACTGCTCTTTAGAAGGCCAGATCCTGAAGTTGAAACTCAAATACTTTGGCCACCTAATGAGAAGGAAGGACTCACTGGAGAAGAGCTTAATGCTGGGAAAGGTTGAGGGCAAGAGAAGAAAGGGACGACAGAGAATGAGGTGGCTGGATGGAGTCACTGAAGCAGTAGGCGTGAGCCTAAATGGACTCCAGAAGATGGTAGAGGACAGGAAGGCCTGGAGGAACGTTGTCCATGGGGTCGCGATGGGTCAGACATGACTTTGCAACTAAGAACAACAACGTTAAGATGATGATGATGACGATGACGATGACGATAATAATAATAATAATAATAATAATAATAATAATAATAATAATAATAATAATAATAATAATAATAATAATAATAATAATAATGTTGGAAGGGACCTTGGAGGTCATCTAGTCCAACCCCCTGCTCAGGCAGGAAACCCTATACCATTTCGGACAAATGGCTGTCCAGTCTCTTCTTAAAAACTTCCAGTTTATATATATACCTCTGTTCTTATATTCACTTATATTCTAACCAAACATGCATTTTCATATTGTTGAGGTGGGGTTCACACTTGGACTATAATGCCATAATCTGCATTGTTTGTTTTTGACTTAGCATGGTTTGTGAAAACAGCTTGGTGGATTAAGTAAACCCAAGAAACAATGGCTTATTCAATAAGTCTCAAACCATTGATTAGTGTCATGTATGAACCAGGTGGCCAGAGAGAATAAGAAGAGGGGAAAGTAACCCTTTTCTGAGCTTCTGGCAGGCCAGTCTCTTTGTTAAGCTGCCCTTGCTGACATCTGGGTCCCTTCTCCAAAAATTGCAGTTCTTGCCACCAACCCCTTTGGTCAGCAGATCTCTATTTGGGGGTATGCGTGATCCTGCTGGATTTCCAACTTTCCTCCCTCCTTCTTGATATATACAGTACACCAGTCCAACACCATACCAAAACAACTTTAGGAATACCCAACATCACCTCCTCCGCCACTACTTATAGATGTATAGATGTGAGCAAGGTGTTTTTATTAGACACTAAGCTTGTTACTGTCCATATAACACTCAGCCTGATTTTGCCCCTCTCCTCCAGCCAAGACCCTTTAACATTGAGCTCACTGCATCATCCAAATTCATCACAGCAACTGTCAGCCCTCCCAGGTACACCAGACAGGAAACACAACTAGATAAACTAATTCTACTTTATTGCAAGGCTACATTAACAGAATCTTGCAAGTGTGAAAGTATAACTTCTCACCACCACTTTTAACTGCTTGGTCCATTAAGAAGAGATTGTCCTAAGATGTTTGTTTGTTTTTCTCTGACCACTAAGCTACTGGAGCCTCATGCCTCTCTTCTCTGATTGTTTCCTAGGCATCATTTCTTCTCTTCAACCCCCAAGGTCATCCACACATTCCATTACATCCACACATCCTGCCACATAGGCCCACACCTAAAGAGCTAAAGTTTCCTTCTCCAAAATCCCTGCCTATACGTTTCCCAGGCTCCCTAATAATTTAATTTAGGATTTAGAACTAGGAACACTGGGAAGTCAAATCTCATTTTGCTTTCAAGTTTCATTTCATTTTCCTACAGCTGCCCTGCAGACTACTCTTCTCTTCAGACTTCCTAAACCTTCAAAACCTCCCAGCCTTTCAGACACAAACACCAAAAACGTGCGGCTCCCTGTAATATTCTGTTAACCAGATGGGGTTTTTTTGGTCCATTTACTTTGGTGAGATTTTGATGATAATCCATGTCCCCATGATGGTGGCAAAGGAATGAATGGTGTGGATGCCACAAGCAGCCAGTGTAAGCCCAAGACCCACGGCAGCTGCCCCATATTTCTTGAACTTCAATCCTACAGAAAAAGAAAGAGAAAGAAATGTCCATCACCAAATATCCAGACACCAGTCTGAGAATTTAAGACTGTGGGTGTGAAAATTAGAAACTTGGTAACAGCCAGATTTGTGCAACAAGTTTACTTTAATGGCTTTTGATTTCTCTGAAAGGCTTAGTTTGCTGGGAAATTCAGAGAGTTTGATTACTTTATGGTTCAGTAATTTATTTTCAGGGAAAATGTGTTAAATTCATAGCCAAGTACCGATAGAAGAGAAGATTTGTAGCTCAGGATTGAACTGTGGAATCCTTGGCGCTCTCCGAGATTGGTGGTTTTCTTGCAGCTGTTTCATTACCAAATTAGCTAACATCTTCAGCGCTGGTAATGAAATGTCTGCAAGAGAGCCACCAAGCTCAGAGCACCAAGGACTCCACACTAGCCAGGTTGAAGTCATAATCTTTAAAATCTAGAGACAGCAGAAACTCATAGAGATTGTGGCCATCCTCACTCTTCAGAATTTCCTTTTAAAGCAAACCAGTTATCTGGGATGGAAAAAAATATCACTCAGTTCTGACTATCCACCACTAAGCTTAAGATTAAGGCCCAGAGGGTGGTCTCACATGTTATACCAAATGGTATGATTTTGGCTAGACTGTGCTCTGTGTGATATGAAATGCAGACATTATGGCCTGTGAATCACATTTTATGATTTAGCTTTATGTCGCTTATTCAAAAGCTCTGACATCAGAAAGCTTTGCATAATGTGTGAACATCCCCATTGTGGCTTAATTAGCAAGCCATGATTAAAACAAGTCTTTGCTGAGTATGAATAAATCTGGCCACACTACAGTCTTTATCTGGAATTCTTTTTATTTCTCGGACTTATTTCAGTCTTTATCTGGAATTTTTAAGTCAGCAAGCTAGTGGAAAGTACTGCTGGCCTAAACACCCAGGACAGTTTCCAACGAAGAGCACAGCAATCTTAACACTTACCCCTTTTCTTGAAGAAGAAGCCAATGGGAATTGGGACAAACAGGAATGCTGTGTAAGCAATCCCAACAGATGAAATTGTATCTGCCAAAAGATTCAGAGTGAAGCTAGTTACAGTCACAAATGCTGAAAGTGCTGCCATAAACAGAGTACCATAAGCCACAGCGTTGGCCTTAAAGATGATTTTGGTAAAGTGGAAAATAGGAAATGATCCAGCGGTTTTGGACCACAGACAAGCATGATACAGATGGGTGAAGCAGAAAGGTCAGGACTAATCTTCAATGCAACAATTCAGAACCTGATAGCAAGGATAAGGGGCTATTATTTTAATGCAGTTATGCACAATAGAATCAAACAACCATGCTGCGCCCCCTCCCCACCCACCCCCCAAAAATTGAAACCCAGTGTTGCGGCCACAAGATGTAATGATGAGCTACAGGCTTTGATAGTGTTTAAAACAAGTTAACAAGTTGAGGAAAGTTAATTAAATCTCCGTCACCCTGAATTTGGTTCCAGGTGGGTTACACTCTTCCACCCATATGTTTTTCTTGACAATTCTAAGAATGGAGTTCTGAGACGATCTTCCGCTTCCCAATCTAGCAGAGAACCTTACAGAGCAAGCAGTGTGTTCCAGCCTTGGCAACTTTAAGATACGTGGACCTCAACTCCCAGGATTATTCTTTTAAAAATGTTACAAGGTCAGGAAGAGAAGGGAACAGCTAAAATGGAAAGGAAGCAGCTAATTCAAGGCTAACTGCCAGAAAAGCTGAGTTTGTAGACATTACCAGGCTTACAAATTAAACAGATTTCAAGACAGTGGACAAGATTGAGGAGAGCTACAGGCAGCCAAAAATCTCTTTCTGCAGCTTATGGAAATATGCTGTCCCTCTCTGGCTACACTCCCAAGTTTGTCTGTGAAGAAATATTTTCCTCAGGGCCTCTCTGCCTTTTGCAGCTGAAATGATAGAGAGTATTTTGAAGGGGTGGGTGGTGTTGCCAGGAAGGATCACCATTTTTCTTTTGGGAAGTGACTGCAGGGTGTTGCAAATGGCTGTAAACGTGGGCTGGCTGCCAAAATGTGATCATGTGAAACATCAAGGGAAACATCCTGGCCATCTGAACTTCAGAACTGGATCATAAGTACCTTTTTTGCGGGGGGGGGGGGTTGTCCATGGCAACTTGGAATGGTTGCTAAGTGACTGATCATAAGTCGAGGACTCCCTATAATTACTATAATGATTTATTTACTTGTCCAGTGTTTGCAGCTAACGAGTAGGCTGGCTTGGTCGCTCAACAGCGAGACACTGGTGAAGCGGGCATAGCAGCACCTGCATTTTTTGCGTCGCATGAGAAAAAAACATCTTCTTTCCCCTGTCCTGACCACTTTCTACAGAGGGACGATGAAGAGCATCTTGTTATAGTGCATTACTGTCTAGTTTGGAAGCATCACTGCTTCAGACAGGAACACGGTGCAGAGAGTGTTGAGGACAGCAGAAAAGATTATTGGTAGTTCACTCCCTTCTATCCAGAATATAAGCACTGCTTGAGCAAGGTCCACAGGATTGTCCGGGACACTACACATCCTCTTCACAACCTTTTTTCCTTGTTACCTTCTGGGAGGAGACTTGTGGATTCAGTCACAATTTTGTTCCATATAGCTTCAACCTTGTGAACTCTCAACTTTCCTCTTTCCGCTATGTATTCAAAATGGACAGTAATTAATATGTATATGTATATGTATAGGTATAGGTATATGTATATGTATATGTATATATGTATATGTATATATGCTTCTCCCAGAAGAAGGAAGCTGAAGCCACCAGCCTGAGGATGACGGATGGGATTCCGTCGAAACGTTGCTCCTACACCTTCAATTCTACGCGGGGAAAAACCCGAATGACCAAAGATCCACATACAAACACCCGCGAAAACCTCAGAAAACACACACACACACACACACACACACACACACACACACACACACACATATATATATATATATATATATATATATATATATATATATATATATATATATATATATATATATATATATATATATATGTTTTCTGAGGTTTTCGCGGGTGTTTGTATGTATGTATGTATATGTATATGTATATGTATATGTATATGTATATGTATATGTATATGTATATGTATATGTATATGTATATGTATATGTATATGTATATGTATATGTATATGTATGTATGGGGTATGTGTATGTATACGTATGTACAGCATGTGTATAAGTGTGTTGTGTATGGGTAGATATATACTTTCTTTTGAGAGCAGACAACCGAATTTCATTTTTAATGTGGGCCAATGTGCTTATAGTAAAAAAAATGACAATAAACAATCGTCTCCCCCTCAGCAACTTTAAAACGTGTGGATGTGAACTGCTACAATGCTGGCTGGGGAATTCACCTTAAAGTCCATACATTGCTAAGGTTGAGAAACATTGCACTGACCAGACTGTTTGCCTATCCAAAAAGGAGGTAATGCACAGCCAGGGAAAAGGAACCCATTTTAAAATGCCTCCCACTTCACAGACCAATTTATGTAGATTAGAAAGACTCTCAAGTGATACTCAAACTATCCCAAGTGATTTTTTTCATGAACAGCTGGAGAACTACAGGACAACTTGTGACCACAACTGAGCTCAAAACTTCGGTTGCTAAGCAAGACAGTTCTTAAGTGAGCTTTGCTGCATTTAACGACTTTTCTTGCCACTGTTGTTAAGTGAATCACTGCAGTTATTAAGTTAGTAACACAATTGTTAAGTAAATCTGGCTTTCCCACTGACTTTCCTTTTCAGAAGGTTGCAAAAGGAGATTATATGACCCCAGGACACTATAACTGTCATGAACATGAATCAGTTGCCTAGCGTCTGAATTTTGATCACATGACCATGGGGAATGCTGAAATGGCTATGTGAAAAATAGTCATGTCAGTTTTTTCACTGCCGTGGTAGCTTCAAAAAGTCATTAAATGAACTGTTGTAAGTTGAGGACTACCTGTACAGAGTGATCTGACCAAGGGAAATAATCTCAGACTAACCCAGATTGTTCAATATCTGACAATATCTGATCTGGAAGAAAACAAATATTTCACGTACTTTCATAAATGTTTACGTTTACGTTTACGTTTTATTAAATTTTTATACCGCCCTTCTCCCGAAGGACTCAGGGCGGTGAACAGGGCATATAATAAAAATACAAAAATACAAAAGTTAAAATAGAATTAAATTAATGCCCAAAATAAAACAATAAAATATACAAATATTTAAAACCCTAAATTAACTCCCCATCAGGCCAGGCCAGCTTGTTCGAATAAGTGGGTCTTTAACCCGCGCCGGAAGGAGCGGAGATCCGGTGCCATCCGGAGCTCAACCGGCATCTAAATGCTTCTACTGTATCCCCACAGCTATTTTTATTTCCAAATGTTCCTGCGGAGTCACTTTCACTTTCTAATTTCTGTAAGCCAGGCTAAAGAACCCGAAGCCCAAAATCAGCACATAACCCTCATAGATAGACACATTGCGGTATTTTAAGAGGTGATAAGTTGCTAAAATTGTTTACATTTTTTGGAAAGAAGATGAGAAGTCAGTTACATCTTTATTTCTTTCACTTTCTTTACTATAGTCTTCCTTTTCAATTCCTCTGTTTTCTGTACCTTCTACTCTTTTTTTATTCTTCTTTTAGTTTGCATTAGTTTTTACTGTTGCAATTATAATCTTCAGTAAAGTTACTATAAAAACAGTGTAGTTGGGGCTTCTCAAACTTTGTGAGCTCTGATCCCTTAGAACAGGGGTGTCAAACTGCTGGCCCGCGGGTCGGTTTCATCATACCGAAGCTAAGCCCACCCCATTGCCGGCAATGCAAAAAGAGTTGCGATAGTCGCGACACGTCACGTGAGGTGCCGAGTTTGACACCCGTGCCTTAGAATCAGGGCTTTTTTTTCCCCTCATAGAACGCTCAGAACGGAGTTCCGGCACCTTTTTTGGATGGAACCTTGTAGGGTAGGCAAGGCGGGTTGTATGACATGTGTGAGTTCCGGCACCTTTTTCTTTTACAAAAAAAAGCACTGCTTAGAATAATACAGGTAGTTCTCAACTTACAACCACAATTGGGATTGGAATTTCTGCAAGGCAGGTGTTAAGTGAGTCACATCCAAATTTATGACCCTTATGCCACGGTTGTTAAATGAATCACAACAGTAGTAGTGAATCATGCAGTTCTTAAGCGAACCCAGCTTACCCCATAGACTTTGATTGTCGGAAGCCAGCTGGGAAGATCACAGATGGCAATCACATGATGCTGGAATGCTGCAACTTGTCACAAATACATGCCAGTTGCCAAGCACTAGAATTTTGATCACATGACTGTGGGAATGCTACAGATCAAGGATGGTTGTAAGTCGTTCTTTTCAGAGGCATTGTAACTTTGAACAGTCGCTAAATGGTTATAATTTGAGGACTATCTGTAAGTGAATTTGCATGACAAACCTCATTACCTCCATGAATAAAATGAAAGCAATACAGATAGTCCTCAAATAACAATTCATTCAGTGACCGTTCAAAGTTATAACAGCACTGAAAAAGTGACTTATCATTTTTCACACTTATGACCATTGCAGCATCCCCAGGGTCACGTGATCAAAATTCAGACACTTGGCAACTGGTTCACATTTATGACAATTGCAGTGTCCCGAGGTCATGTGATCCCCTTTTGCAAACTTCTGACAAGGAAAGTCAATGGGGAAGCCAGATTCACTTAATAACCATGTTAGTAACTTAACGATTGCAATGATTCATTTAACAATTGGGCAAAACTGGTAAAATGGGGCAAAACTCACTTAACCAATGTCTCATTGTTAAACAACTAGGATTGCCAGCTTCAGCTGAAGCCAGTTCTGGATATTTGCCCCAGCTCTGTCAGGCCTCAAATAACTCAAAACACCAAAATAGAAAGCGGGAATGGATCAGGAAGCATGGGCAAAAGTGAAACTGATAATGCCCAATGGAAAGGCACACAAACAACAAGAATGTAAGTACTAATAAAATAGTATGAGAATGAAAGTAACTAATGTTATTTGGGGGAGATGATGGTGACAAAACAAAGTGCAGATTAATCTACTCATTTTTTCAAGGTTGCCTAAATAGTCTTCAGGCAAACTTCGGCTGGAGACATCTTCCTTCACCCAACACCCCTTTTCAGCCTCAGCCCCCAGCCCCATGCAGAGCCCAGTTAAAGGCAGTAAGGGTGGAAGCCCTAAAATGTTTTTTATTCCAGCTCTTAAGCCGTTGCTGCCTTGTTAGCATTCTGTGAGAGATAGGGAGGGTAACAGAAGGAATGTTAGATATGAACAACCAAAAAACAGAAGGAAAGTGGGTTAGCAGTTTTATCACAGACAGGGGAACTAAGGGGGGCCTTCGCCCAGGTCCGCCTGGTGCGCCAGTTGCGGCCCTATCTAGACCAGGATGCCTTACGTACGGTCACTCACGCGCTCGTGACCTCTTGTCTGGACTACTGCAACGCTCTCTACATGGGGCTACCCTTGAAGACCACTCGGAGGCTCCAGCTGTTACAGAATGCAGCCGCGAGAGTTGTGTTGGGAGTTTCCCGACACTCCCATGTTACACCTCTGCTCCGCGAGCTGCATTGGCTTCCAGTTGTCTTCCGGGTGAGATTCAAGGTGTTAGTAATGACCTACAAAGCCCTACATGGCATGGGTCCGGAATACCTTGGGGAGCACCTGCAGCCGGCGTCAACTTCCCTCCGCCCAGTACGCTCCCACAGAGAGGGCCTCCTCAGGGTACCACCGGTCAAAGAATGCCGACTGGTGGCCCCCAGGGGGAGGGCGTTCTCTGTGGGCGCGCCGGATTTATAGAACCATCTTCCGGCCGAGCTCCAGATGGCGCCTGACCTCCGCTCCTTCCGGCACGATCTCAAAACCTACCTTTTTGAACAAGCTGGCCTGGCCTGATGGGATGGGTTTGGGTTTTATAAATCGGTTTTAACTTTTTAATGTGTACTAATTTATTCATGGGCACTGTTGTTTAATCGCTTTTAATTTTTGTATCTTGTTTTTTAATATGTATTGCCCTGTTCACCGCCCTGAGTCCTTCGGGAGAAGGGTGGTATACAAATTAAATTAATAATAATAATAATAATAAATTCAGGTAGCAAAAAGCTCAAGAAGAAACAATTCAATATACCATATTCCAAAAGATTCCGCCCTAATAAACTCAGTAATAAAGGAGATCGGGAAGCTCCAAGCTCTACTTTCTAAGCTTCTGTATCCAGTCTCAAAGCAGCATTAGACTCAACATTCATAATCCAAATGACTCCAGTTGTTGCTTGCCCCGTTGTGACAGTAACGTTACAGCCGCTACAATTACCGTAGCATCTTCTGCCTGCACGGCAACCGGTTGGAATGAGTAGCAATCAGGGTCACCCCAAAAAGCCAGCTAAGCCCAGCACCTCGGTTTTAACACACAAACCCCTCCCCCAGCTTGCTCACCTTCTGTCAAATGGCGCCACAAGCGTGACCAGGCGATGCCCATTTTTTGCAGTGTGGATTATGAGTGGACGGGCGGCTCGCGAACGTGAACACAGCCACCCCCTGCCAAACTTTGCTCAGAAGGCGACTTTTATTTAGCACCGGCCGTGGGGGAGAGAAGGGAGGGACTGCAGCCACGGGGCGTGTCATCCAACTTCTCCGAACACAGTCCGGAAAAGCAATGAGAGCAGGCTAAATATCATCTCGCAAGCTTAGTGACACGCGTGGGCACGTATAAAAACAGAGATCCGTGTAAGTGTCCTCAGGAAGGCCGTTGAATGTCTTTTTTTAAAAAAAAAAATCTTAAGGGCACAAATTACTTTTGTCATCTTGGGAGGCTGCTGCTGCTGTAATACTAACGTCTGGAACTTTTAGGAATTATCCCGGTGTAACGGCTCTTCCGCACCAGTAAACTCCCAAGCCAAGCCCGACGAAGCGAGACAAGCGCGTACGGAGCTGTCCGTCGAAGGCCACCGTACCGGCGGCTTGTGGTTTGTTTTTTTTTTACGCTGCCAATAGGATTCTGGGCAATGTAGTAATTTGGTGCATAAACCAGATAATCCCGTCAGTAAGAAATAATTAATGACTTGCTACAGTACCAGGCAGAATCTGATACCTGTGCTGTCTGCTTCTTTGGGGGGTGTGGCTTCTACTTTTTAATCTAATCTGACCCCAAAAACATGTTTAGTTTTTAAAATGTATTTGTTAATTTGTGCCAAAGTGCCTGTATGTATCGACTATCTATGTCTGTCTAAATATGGACTTTCTATCTGTGTTAGGAAGTCCACATTTTGGATAGAGAGGACCATAGATTTGAAAGAGGGATAAAAGAATCCATCTTTTGTTAGAATTGAACACCGCTCCCTCAACAGGGCACCGATAAACCCCAAGTGGCCTCAAAGGCTCTCAGAGAGAGTGCTAAGGACGAGATGACTGCAAATCCTTACACGCACGCACTCACTCGCTTTCAAAACCTATCTTTACATTCCCTCACCATCCAGTCTCAACTGTCAGTACCTATCCTTCCATCTCCCCACCATCAGAATTGATAAAAGCTTCTTGGATGAGAAGCGAAATGTTTTCTTCTTCTTCCTCAAGAAAAAAACAGTGCCTTTTTTTTTTTTTAAAAAAAAAGCATCTTTGAGACATACTGACATTGAATACACATGCAGTATTCCAAATAAAACGTTTACACTGATTAAAAACAACAGCGTTATGTTGTGTATCCCTGACTTTCTTGTAAGCACAGTTTTAGTATTCTGTCCTCCCTTCTTCAAATTTGCTGATTTATTCTACAGCATTTTAAAAATATTTTTTTGTATTTAAGCCATTGTGCAAATGCACATTCATATTGAAACAGTATGTCTGTGTAAAGAGGAAACAAATAGATTAAAATCCCTGGGGTGAATTATTCAGGCTTCAACTCACTGTAGTTAAATAATGCCTGTCATGTACAGGTAATCCTTCTTTATTGACCACAGTTGGGACTGGCAACAATCATTAAGCAAAGTGCTCACTAAATTTATTTACTACTGTGCGTAAGATCTTACTTTAGTTTCTTTTCCTTTACAGACCTTTAAAGGCCTTTACAGTCACAAAGTTACTTTGTTATCACTAATGTCATCATTGATGTAACTGTGAATGGTCTTTGAAACAAGAACTTCCTGAATTGCTACGGTGAAAATGAATATATTACCAAAAATATTATTTTTATTTCAAACGATACCTATAAAATTTAAGAAAAAAATTCTTTGAAGATTTAAACTCTCTAATTCAAAAATTTATCTGGCAAGGAGAGAAAGCTGGAATTAAATTGAAAATGTTACAAGAAGCTAAGGGAAATGGAGGCTTTGGTTTGCCAGACTAGGTTTTATATTATCAAGCATCAGTGTTAACATGGATAAAAGAATGGATAATTCTTAAAACAAAAAGATTGCTGTATCTGGAGGGGCATGACCTACAACTTGGTTGGCATGCTTTTCTATGGTACGGAAAAAATAAAATACATAAATACTTCCAAAACAACTACATTAGAAATGCATTATTATTAACTAGGGGGAAAAATAAAATGTAAAATTTATTTGAAAGTTCCAGGATGGCTTTCAACAATGGAAGCATTCGTGCATCCAAATCTAGTCAGTCTCAATAAAATATGGGCATACAAAGATATTCTAAATTCTGAAGGGAACTTAAAATGCAGGCAAGAGATGGAAAGTCAGGCATCGATTTAACATGGTGGTCACATTTACAAATGCAAGTCATATATGATAAAGATATTAAACAGTATGGATTTTACCAAGAACAGACTATGTTTGATCAGACATTATTAACTTCTGATGAAAAGTTAACTTAAAAATGTACAATTTCTTATTAAATTTCAAAGTGGAAGATGAACAAGTAAAAGACGCAATGATAGTATGGGCAAAGAATTTTGGATATAATAGACTTAGAAAAGTGGCAAAGTTTGTGGGAAAGAAACTATAAATTGACAATGTCAGCTTCATGCAAAGAAAACATATAAAATGTTTTATAGATGGCATGTGCCACCAACAAGATTAGCAAAAATGTTTAAAAACATGTCAGAGAAATGTTGGAAATGTAAACACAAACTAGGTACTTATTATCATATGTGGTGGACATGTATTAAAGCAAGGAGATATTGGATAATAATCCACACTTGGTTAGAAAAAATGTTAGAGAAACACGTAAGACTACTAGGTATAATGCCAGAAAAACTTGATAAGCAAAGTACATATTTGATTCTACATGTGATAACAGCGGCAAGAATTATATTTGCACAATATTGGAAGAACGAAGAAATACCACCAGAAGAAGAAATAATCAAAAAAATATTAGAATGTGCGGAAATGGACAGACTTACTTTAAGGTTGAAAGAAAAAGAAGAAACAGAATATTTTCAAACTTGGGACCTATTTTATCAATGGTTAGAGAAAAGATTTAGGGATTAGGAATTTAATTTGTATTAGTGAATAAGATACTCAGGCAACACGTTTTTGTTGAATAATTATTATTGAACTCTGTTAAAAATAATAATAAAACTTAAAAAAAAAGAAACAGAGGTGTCAAACTCATCACGTGACGTGACGTGTCGTGACTTTTTTCCCCTTGCTGGAGCTGGGGTGGGCGCGGCTTCCGCGTGACGCATCTGGCCCATAGGCTGGCAGTTTGACACCCGAGTTAGAATGTGCAGGCTGTAAATCTAGATGGAAATATAAATTATGCCAAAATATAAATAAATCAGTTGCTATATTTAACTTTCAGCAGAACAGCAATGCTTAGATAGCATTTGGAGTTGCCAATAGAGGCATTCCATACTTTCACAGACCCAGCCTGACCAACTAACATCTATACAGTAACTTTTGACAGGAATCAGTTTTAATGCCATTTAGTTTTACTACATGGCACAAAGAGCCATGGAAAGATACATGCTCGGCATTACAAGACAAGATAGAAAGACCTACACATGGGTTAGAGAACAAACAACAGTATACGATATCATCAAGAGAGTAAAAGAATTGAAATGGAAATGGGCCGATCACATAGCAAGAAGAACTGATGGCAGGTGGACCATGAAAGAGACCTAAAACAAGACGGATCAGCAACATCAGCAAGCATGGCGGGCCCAATTGGCAAAAGAAAGCTCAGGACCATATTTGTTGTGATTCATTGTCAGCCTGTGCTCCCATCAGCTGAGTCCGATGAATCTGAGGAGGAGGAGGAGGGGTTTGGAGAGCCTTTGGTGTCAGAGGGAGGCTCTGATGAACTGCAGGACTCTCAGCCTGGCCCCTCCAGTCATGTTCCTCATGAGGCTCAGCTGTGTGAGTACGAGGTGTCGGACTCAGAAGAGTCACAGCTGAATCTGTTCAGAGACGCTGGAAGCAGAAGGCAATCCAGCAGAGCAGAGCAGAGAAAATCAATGAGGCAACTCAGTGAGAGGAGAAGGCAGTGAGAAGCCACACCTTGGGACTGATAATAAAAGGGGAAGGTGTGAGCGAGGCTGGTTGCTGAAGGCAACCGTTTGGAGACATTCTAAGAGAATTCCTGGTCTGTTCTTGCTACTTCTGTTTAACTCTTGTTTGTTGACTCTTGTTTGATATTTTGATTCATTTATTGAAGGAAATATTCTGTTGCTTTTTTGTTTGAACTGTAAATAAATTTGGGTTGGGTTTTTTATTGACTGTAAAAAGGAAAAAGGGGTTGTCCCTGACACACAAACAGGGCCGGTCGTAAGCTGGAACAGAATAGTGTTGGCTGGAAACACGAGGAAGAGGTCTTCATCCTGCAGTGGATAGACAATGGCTAAAATGAAGATGATGAATTTTACTACAGAGATGAGAACTCTTCATGAGCAGAACGCTCTTTTCTCAAAAGCTCAAGGCCACCCAAGTATTTTATAGTCCAGGAAAGGACAAAGCGCTCCCTTGCTCCCAATTCCTTGAATCAAAACAAACAGCAAACAATTAAGCCCTAGAGAAATATGAAGACTAATTCTTTTGACAAGAGGATACCTAGATAGCTCCGAGGGAGGGGCCAATGTGCTGGATGGTGGTGCTCGGCCTGTATTCGTGCTCCAGGCAACACAAATGCTTTGTCTCCTCTATATTTTGTCAGGGAACATGTGGCCATACAAAAGCCAGTGCAGGTGCTCTTGGTGTCATGTGGTTGTGAGCAGTCATGAAGAATTATCATCAGAATCAGTATTATCCAGTGCAGAATAGAAAACACTCTGGCTTGGCCTCATTTCACAAATATGGATGGGGAGGGTAGCAAGAGCTGAAGAAGAAAGCAGCAACTTTGAGGCCCAGTTCAGACACCTTTGATACCCTGCCCCATATGTGTGCATGACATCTGGTCAGACAATCCTGGGAATCGTGTAACCGTCATATAGGCATTTTTTAAGATCCTGAAATATCCTGGTCTCAGCCATGTTTGTGTCTTGACCTCACCCATGGTGCTTCACCATCCAGCCCACCCAGTCCCCATCACCTCCCCATCTGAGCTGTGATCCCTGTCATCTAAAGCCATTCTCAACCTTTTATTCACCATGGACCCCCTTTAAATATCTTTCGTGGCCACAACCATGCCACAGACCAGCAAGATTTAACTCATAACATTTTTTCAAGCTTTGGCGGACCCTCTGTGACAACATTGTGTGATGGAGAACAGGCCAGCTGCCCCTTGGACCCTTTAGTCATATTCTAGGACAGTGGTGGGGAACCTATGGCACGGGTGCCAGAGGCAGCACTCAGAGCTCTCTATGGGCACCCGTGCCATGCCCCGGAGGTGGCAACTGTCCCTCTTCAACCAGCCGCCTGCTTATTCACTGAGGTCCCACGTGGCTGAATGCATCCCGGCATGGCTGGTTTCCCTCCCCCCATCCTGTCCCTCCTGGCCTTGCATGCTCTCCTTTTCCCAGGCATGACCCACTGCATCACCTGTTCAGCTGTTGGCTGACCATCCATCTTGGAGGCGGCTTCTTTGAACTGCTGGCGACAGGCTGCGGAGCCCCAGAGTGCGCCTGTTGAGGGGCCGGCAGGCTGTGGCTACTGATGGACACCGTTGGCCCCTATGCGGTCGCTGGCCTGTGTGCGGGGGCCGATGGTGTCAGGCAGCAGCTGCTCCAGCCCTTGTCTTGCCCCATGGCAATGGCACCCCCACCCTGCCTCGCCTCACCCCACAGGATGAGTCTACCACCCCACCTGCCAGAGACCTCCTGGAGCTCCCCCAACCCTGCCCACCCACCACAGGTGTCCCTCCCCACGAGCAACATTGAGGTGACCACACCCACCCTGGCCACACCCATCCAATCTTCCATGACCACCACACCCACACCCACCCAGTGGGCCACGCCCACCTGGCACCCAGCGATAAGTGGGTTTTGGGTTGCAGTTTGGGCACTTGGTTTCTAAAAAGTTCGCCACCACTGTTCTAGGACATTCAGTAAATGGAATGATTTCCCAAAGATGTTTCCTCAGGGTATTAAAAAGTTGTTCTGCAACCATGCATACAGAAAAGCATTTCACATTTAATCAAAATCATAGAACTATCAGTTCCTAGTATTGTCTGCAGAGAGCATAATAATTAAGATCAGAGAAGGCAGCATTGGCGGTGGAGGAATCTTGCTGAAAAAAAAGAAAATGCTGGAGATTTTGTCATGAGCCACTCCCAAATGAAAGCAGCAAAAAAATGGTGCCCAGGTACCTGCTTCAGCTCCTCAAATCTTCTTCCATGGCTGCAGATTATCCAGCTGTATCATTCCCTTGATTTCATACACTCCAACTGTGAGCAGTAGGAACAAGGAGATAGGTAGGACAATTCTTTTAGGAACAATACATTAGCTATTCTGGATCAAAGCTGTTGTACTGTAATTAATCCCTTGTTAAGACTTCTATGGTCTATATAAGCAGATGCCATTACCATTAACAACTCTCTCCAGATAGCTGAACTTGTGGAAACACCCTTTATCATCTAAAAATACCTTTATTGCAAGTGTGTATAATTGTAAAATTACACAAATATAAAAATTTCACCTTAATACATTTCTTTTGAAAAGTATAAGCAGCTCCAGGAATGAAAGTGTGAACAAGTGTTTGAAGTGGGTCTTTTTGGAAATTGTTATTGTATGTGGTATATAGTATCAATCTAGCCGTTCCCCCTTACAAATATGTGAGGTTTCTTTCTGTTTTCTGTGCCACTCACACCCTTGAGCGCAAATTTATATATTATTGGGGTGCGGGGATTACATGTTAAGCAGCCCAGGAGCTTTAATAAGTAAAGCATTAAACGTCCTTCAAAATATCCTGATGGGGTCACCCTATGACTAACCAGATGGAGATGAATTCAGCTTGGTGAAGAAGTAATTCTGCTGGCTTTCACGAGAAGGAGGGCTGAGCTGAGCAGGATGCAAGATCTGAGTGGGGTGGATTTGGTTTGAGCAAAACAAAAACTGCAATGCATATTTTTGATTTACTGAATGAGGCAGGGAAGTGTGATAGTTGAAAGAAAATAGAACTGCTATAGATGTTTGAGATTGTTTCACATTACAGAGGATGGTTAGCTCTTTGGAAAGAAGAAGACACCTGAAATCCAACTCCTTGTAGTAAGGGACAGGAAACTTCTCAAACTCAATGTGTATCTTCTGCTGCTTTGTTGAGAACTAGTAAGATGTAAATGGTGCAAAAGAATAATGTTTTTGTGTGGGTTTTTTTTTTTAAAAAAAACTTTTATTTTCCAAGTACCTTCCAATAAAATACTTGCTTGGACCAAAAATAATGCAAACACAAATAGGTTCACGTAGAGTTTTCTTAAGACATAAACATATTACCTGAGCAATCATTTTTTCTGGTAGTTAATATATTTGTTTATGTTTTCCAAACTGAAATCCACCCTTTCATACTCAGTGCATACATTTTAGGTCCCATAAGACACAGCCCTATATGCCCTAAAGTTTTTTTTTTTCAGCCCAAACATCATGGCTAAAAAAATCAAACATGCATTTGTTCCTTAAATATGATAGTATTTGTGTGCAACATCTCATTTCTTCATTAGTTCACCAGCCCACCTGTACCTATGCATTAGCAAACTAATCTTCGTGTTTCCGTCACTTTTATGTAACAGGTTCCAGCCCTGTAAAAATCTTGTTACGTTCCAGAATCTCACCTCTTTGAGCAAAAGGGTCACCGATTTAAGATTCTTCCCCCTTTCAAGAAATCTCACTAAATTTCCCCCTTTCAAGAAATCTCACTAAATTTCGACGTAGACCTAACAAGAGGCCCCTGATTATTTTTCTTTCTAAATTTTTTAGGGGGTTAGGGAGGCGGGAGGGTTCTTTTGGTTGTTTGGATAAGGGGGGCGATCCAACAACCTCTGTTCTGGCTAGTGCCGATGCAGATCGCAGGGGGGAGGAGCGGGGGTCGGTTACCTCCGGGGCTCCAGGGCTGGTCGTGGGGCTACCTATTCCCACGACATCAGGGAATGGCAGCAGATGTAGGAGCAGAGGGCCGTATCGATCTCAGGGAAGGCCTCTCCGCTGCTTACAAGCGGTGGGGCACTCCGACCCTCTGGCTCTCCCCCAAGGTCCCGGGAGTGAGGGTGTGCAGCCTCCCGAGCTCCGGCTGGTGTATTTGAATGCCAGGTCTGTCTCTAATAAGGCTCCTCTCGTCCGTGACTTGGTCGAGGGTGAGCAGGCGGACCTGGCTTGCATCACGGAGACTTGGTTGGGCCCAGAGGGCGGGATTCCTCTGGTTGACCTTTGCCCACCAGGTTTCCGGGTGCTGCACCGGCCTCGGGCTCAGGGTAGGGGTGGGGGTGTGGCTGTTATGAGGGAGACCTTATGTCCGCGGGAGGCCACCATTCCCCAGATAGTCGGGTGTGAGTCTCTCTTTCTGAGATGCGGCCCTGGTGCGCAGTTGGGCCTGCTGCTGGTGTACCTTTCGCCTAGTCACGCAGCAGCAGCCCTGCCTGAGCTGCTCGATGTCCTCTCTGGGCTGGTGATTGAGTTCCCGAAACTTATAGTTTTGGGGGACTTCAATCTACCATCGCTAGGAGGATCATCTGAGTTGGCTCGGGAGTTCATGGCTTCCATGACGGCCATGGACCTGACGCAAGTAATTTTGGGACCGACTCATGAGGGAGGCCACACCCTTGACTTAGTTTTCTTATCTGGACGGTGGTTAGATGATCTTGGTGGGGGCTCTCCAATTATTATGCCCCTGTCATGGACCGATCATCATCTCCTGCGCCTGGTCTTCCGTTTTGCCACCCCCCGCCGTGGGTGTATGGAACCAATTAAATGGTACCGCCCCAGACGCTTAATGGATCCCCAGAGGTTCCAGGCGGCGCTGGGGTCCCCACCTGCCTCCCTTGCTCACAGCTCGGCAGATGCCTTAGTGGAAGCCTGGGAAAGGACGGCCACTGAGGCTCTTGACCGAGTTGTACCCCTGCGGCCCTTGACCCGGTGCAGATCCCGTCGAGCTCCATGGTTTTCTGCGGAGCTCCGGGAGATGAAGCGTCGGAGACGGGGCCTAGAGAGCGGTTGGAGATCCAGCCGATCCGAATCCGACCAATTGCGACTAAGAGCCCACATTAGGTCTTATCTCGCTGCGATAAGGGAGGCGAGGTCTAACCACTTCGCCACCCTTATCGCGTCCGCAGATAATCGCCCGGCCGCCCTGTTCAGGGTGACTCGCTCCCTCCTAAATCAGGAGGTGAGGGAGGATCCCTTGCAGGGTCGTGCCGAGGAGTTTAACCAGCATCTGTCGGACAAAATCGCTCGGATTCGGACCGGTCTGGACTCTGACTGGGCAGAGTCTGGCGATCAGGACACGGGCGGTCTTGTCGATACCACCTGGGATGAGTTTGATTCTGTGACTCCGGAGGAAGTGGACAGGATCATGGGGAGGCTGAGCACCACCACATGTTTACTGGACCCGTGCCCTTCCTGGCTGGTCTATGCAGCCCGGGAGAGGACACGCAGCTGGTTCCAGGCAGTTATATCGGCTTCTTTGGGTGAGGGTAGCTTCCCCGCCGTCTTGAAAGAGGCGGTGGTGAGGCCTCTCCTCAAGAAGCCTGCCTTGGACCCAGCTGTATTGAACAACTTTCGTCCTGTCTCCAACCTTCGCTTTCTTGCGAAGGTTGTTGAGAGTGTGGTGGCGCATCAGCTCCCTCTGGTCCTGGATGAAGCGGATTATCTAGACCCGTACCAATCGGGTTTCAGGCCCGGGCACAGCACGGAGACGGCATTGGTCGCGCTGGTGAATGATCTCTGGAGGGCTCGGGACAGGGGATATTCCTCTGTTCTAGTCCTATTAGACCTCTCGGCGGTTTTCGATACCATCGACCATGGTATCTTGCTGCGGCGTCTCAGGGGACTGGGAGTGGGAGGCACAGTCTTACAGTGGTTCTCCTCCTATCTCCAGGGACGTTCGCAGTCGGTGTTGGCAGGAGGGCAGAGGTCGACTGCGAGGTCTCTCGTTTGTGGAGTTCCTCAGGGGTCGGTCCTCTCGCCTCTCCTGTTCAACATCTACATGAAACCGCTGGGTGAGATCATTCGTGGTTTTGGAGTTGGGTATCATCAGTACGCGGATGATACCCAACTTTTCCTTTCGACCCCAAACCACCCCAGTGATGCCCTCAACGTGATGTCCCGTTGCCTGGAGGCGGTTCGGGTCTGGATGGGGAGGAACAGACTTCAACTCAACCCCGACAAGACTGAGTGGCTTTGCATATCTCCATCCCGGGTCTATTCGGACATTCCACCTCTTGCTATGGGGGGTGAACTATTACCCCCCGTAGGTAGGGCTCGCAACTTGGGAGTCCTCCTAGATTCACGTCTCACCCTGGAAGACCATATAGGAGCTGTGACTAGGGGGGCTTTTGCCCAGGTTCGCCTGGTGTGCCAGTTGCGGCCCTATCTTAGCCGGGATGATTTATGCACGGTCACTCATGCGCTCGTGGCCTCTCGTCTGGACTACTGCAACGCTCTCTACATGGGGCTGCCCTTGAGGACCACCCGGAAGCTCCAACTGGTACAGAATGCAGCCGCGAGAGTTGTGTTGGGAGTCTCCCGATACTCCCACGTTACACCTTTGCTCCGTGAGCTGCATTGGTTGCCGGTTGCCTTCCGGGTGAGATTCAAGGTACTGGTAATGGTGTTCAAAGCCCTTCATGGCATGGGGCCGGAGTACCTTAGGGAACATCTGCTGCCGGCATCAAGCTCCCTGCGCCCTGTGCGTTCCCACAGAGAGGGCCTCCTCAGGGTGCCACCAATCAGAGAATGTCGATTGGTGGCGCCCAGGGGGAGATCCTTCTCTGTGGGCGCTCCGGAGCTGTGGAATCAGTTGCCGGTAGAGCTCCGGATGGCGCCCGATCTTCGCTCCTTTCGTCGCGATCTCAAGACGTTTTTGTTTGTACAAGCCGGCCTTGCCTGATGGGGATTGGTGGGGTTTTTTGTTTTTTTTTGTATTCTTAATTTTATTTTTGGGGTTTTATAATTGTATTAATTGTTTTAACTTGGGCAATTATTTAATCTCTTTTTAATGTTTGTACTTTGTATTTGACTTTTGCCCTGTGAACCGCCCTGAGTCCTCAGGGAGAAGGGCAGTATATAAATATTATTAAATTAAATTAAAATTAAATTAAATGTCCAGATATTTATAACATTTAAAGAAAATAAAAATGACAGTGAGAAACAAGGACCACTTAAGCTACAGAATGCGTATTAAAAAATTCTACCAGTTAAAGGACAGAGAATGTGTGATCCACCAGATGTTGTGCGGGTATAAATTCCACTGCCTATATTGTTAAATTTGGCTGGAGTTCTTGGGAGTTATAGTTCCATAATAGCCAGTTGGGTATAATTCCTTTATGCTATAAAATGGCTGAGGTTTGGATTTCAAACGAAACCTACCACCACTACCACCACCACCACCACCACCAAGACTAGAGAGGAGTCAGAAGTAAAATTTTCAAACTTTATGGAAATAGAGTGAAAGCCAGAAAGGAACGTAACAAAAGAGCGGGTCAGAGCAGTATTTCTCAGCCTCCACAACTTTTAAGATGGATGGACTTCAACTCCCAGAATTCCCCAGCCAGCATGTGAGTTAAAGTCCATCCATCTTAAAATTACTGAGGCTGAGAAACACCGGGTTAGAAGTTAAGATTTGGAGAAGTTTTCTCTTCTCAGAATCCCCTGGTGTTAAGTAGAATAGCCTAGGTCAGGGTTAGGCAACCTCGGTTCTTTTATGACTCATGGACTTCAACTCCCAGAATTCCTGAGCCAGCAAAGCTGGCTCAGGAATTCTGGGAGTTGAAGTCCATGAGTCATAAAAGAGCCAAGGTTGCTTACCCCTGGCCTAGGTGGCAATATTTTCAGGATGTCCAAATCGCCTTGTCACAAAGCAGACCAAAAGTAGGGATTTCCCAGTTCAATCTCAGATTACATCCTTCAATCCCCACCTAGTCATGACACACATCAAAATTAAACTTACAGAGTCTTATTTGTTCCCTCAGCCTCCAGGGCCTATGACAGTGTTCCTTGTTGTGGGCATATGGCAATATCACTTTGCCCTCTCATTCCTGCTGCTGGGGGTTCTCTGAAGAAGCACCCTGTTTGCCTTTTGGGGAGCCCCGTTTCCTCTTGGCCCCCAACACTGATCCCAGCACGAAGAAAACCACAGCTCCCACATGGATGCAGTAATAGACCGAGCTCCAATAGCGAATGGTATCCTCAAAGGTAAGCAACACAAAACCCATACACATGTAGTCATAAGCCCTCATCTTCAGGAACCACTGTATCCAGTCACCCCAAAGTCGCCCAGACGGGGAGAGGTGCCTCAAGAATCCACTCTCCATGGCCGCCTCAGCTGCTAAGCAGAGTGGGATGGTAAGGAAGCTGAGGTAGTACCCAGGATGGATCCCATGCCAGTAGGCCGAGATAAGCATTGTCCAGGCACTCCTGGAAAGAAAAAGAGTCTGGTCAGACCTCTATTCATCCCCGCAAAGAAATCCAAGCACCCACCTATCCCCAAATTCTTCACATGCCTGCTGATCATTTGCAACTCTGCTATGGCTCTTGTTAAATTTAGCTCAAGTGTTTCCCAACCTACAGAAGTCTTGGATTTCAAGTTCCCGGTCAATCTATGTTGGCTTGAGAACAACGGGAGCTGAAATCCCTATAGAGTCACCAAAGATGGGAAAGGTGTCAAACGCTGCTAACATCGGATGTTCTTGCTTTGACAAAAGACGAAGAAGCAGCTATTTTGTATTTCTACTTCTGTATCACTTTCAGAGTTAAAGTTAGATGAAGAAGGGAGGGGGAAAGAAAAATATGCATGGGGGATTAGTTAGACATAATAACATAGCAGCAGAGCATTTTCAAGGTTGAATGTAATAAAGAGGCAGGTAAGAAAGAACTGGGGGTTAAGCTAAGGAGGGAGAACTTACCCTTCAAACTAATTGGAGAATGTGATTTACGACAGCAACAAAAGAAGGGAACTATATTTTAATATTATTGTGCTTAGGGGAGGGGAATCCAGAGTCTGGCTTTAACCAAGCATTGCTGATGTTACAAAAGGGTGATGATGCAACTGTTTAATTTATGAAGTATCTATACTGCTCATTTCCCCTAGGTGACTCACTCAGTCCCATAGTCTTGTAGCATTTATCTCAAGCAAGAGTCTCACTTAGATTTTCTGACTTATTCCCTCTCTGATGGCAGGTCGCTACTCTGTCTCGTCCCAGATCTGCCCAGTGTTCACCCTGAGCCTTCAAAACAAGCGGCTCCCGTCCCAGAATCCTTGTTTCCACAAGATGATTTCTACAGCCTACTCTCATGCCGATCCAACTGACCACGCGCCTCCAAGTTCACCTTCAAGCCCAGCCTATTACTTCCCCTTGAAAGATTATTTCTTGCCCTCAACGACACTTTATTTGAATCCGATGTCACTTGACGCACCTCATGACGTAGGAGGGGAAAGGTGCACTTTTGTAGATGTATTGTGCCAACCACCACTGGACAGTCATGTTCCAATAGCGCATGCCATCCTTTACTTTGACACAAAAATCTGTCCCGTGCGGATCAATGTTTTTGATAGTCTCATAATCATAGGCAACACTGGATGCGTCCCCGTCAGCGGATCTGCTTGCAAGAGAAGAGAAAAGCAATTCTTTCATGCATTCTTCATGTCCAGAACTGCTCTAAAAATGTTCTCTGTGTGGGGCTGACCTTAAAAATGTCAATTAGTTTGTTAGCAGAAGGAATCTGCTAGTACCTTTTTAAATGAACCAATTCTGATTGGGATTGTCATAGCAGCTTTCCTCCTCCCGTGTTCATTAATGGGGTAAACCTGCCATCTGTTTTGAACACCTTGTCTTTTGGAAGGCAAAACGGTACTGACACAGACAAAACAAACATCTGCAAATTTATATCCAGCTATTTAGAATCACAGAGTTGAAGGGACGTTGGAGGTCTTCAGGCAGGAGTCTCCATTTTTCATGGGGCGTTTAGCAACCGGTCGTAAGTGCAAACAGGTTGCCATGTGCCTGAAATGTGGTAATGTGACTGTGAGGGGTGGGCGAGTGGGTGCTGTGAAACATTTTACAACAGCCAGAAGTGTTTTACAGCACCATTCTGAGACTGCCATAACTTCAAATGGTTGTTAGACGACTGGTCATAAGTCAAGGACTACCTCTAGTGTCATGGAAAGGTTAGCAATGTTAAACTAAGTTGTACTCTGTATTACTAATGAGTCTTTTGTTTGTGATCTTCAGACTTCTTAAAAATAGTAAATGAAGATAGTTGTCTATACAGGTAGCCCTTGAGTTATGACCACAATTGAGCCCAACATTTCTGTGGTTAAGACATTTGTGAAGTGGGTTTTGCCCCATTTTACGACCTTGCTTGCCACAGTTATTAAGTGAATCACTGCAGCTGATAAGTTAGCAACCCAGTTGTTAAGTGAATCAGGCTTTCCCCCTTGGCTTTGCTGGTCAGAATGTTGCAAAAGGTGATCACGTGACCTTGAGACACAGCAATGCTCATAAGTATGAACCAGTTGCCAAACATCTGAATTTTGATCACATGATCCTGGGGGTGCTACAAAGGTTGTAACTGTGGAAAATGGTGATAAGTCACTTTTTTCAGTGCCGTTGTAACTTTGAACGGTCCCTAAATGAACTGTTGTAAGTCAAGGACTACCTGCACATATTTGGCAGTAGAACTTAGTTTTTACTTTTGGTATGGTCCCAAAGTAAATTTGCTAACCTAAAACAAAAGGTGCTAGTCCTGCGCAACACTGGATATAGCTTCTGTAAATATGTAGCAGTTTTCAGCAGAACTAACATGCAAACAACCAGTGCTATTTCATTTCTTTCTCACAAGGACTTCAGATAGTGGTTGTACAGGTAATCCCCAAGTTGTGAACGTTCGAAGTTACGCAATAAGTGCTCCCGGCCTAGTGCTTACCAGCAAGTCCCAGAATTAGGAATGTTGCCACACCACAGCAGTCGTTCACCCTTATTAACGACAGAAGTGGCACTGCAACATTCACCCTGGTTATTTCCTCCCTTCCCTGGGTCTCCCTAGCCCAGGGGTAGGCAACCTTGGCTCTTTTATGACTCGTGGACTTCAACTCCCAGAATTCCTGAGCCAGCCATGCTGAGGGGAAAGGGAGAGGTTTCCAAGCTGAACCATGCTGGCTCAGGAATTCTGGGAGTTGAAGTCCACCAGTCATAAAAGAGCCAAGGTTGCCTACCCCTGCCCTAGGCACTAGGCCTTCAATACTCACCCTGCGAAGAACGAGATCCTTCGTTTTCTTGGCCGCTCCAGGCCTTCAGTGAGTTCGCAGAGAACTGAGGCCTAAAGTAACGCAAGATCACACAAGATCAGTGGCACCAGATCTCATGCTACTGGTCTTGTGTGATCTCATGGTACTTTAGGCCTCTGCTCTCTGCAACAGAGAACGGAACCGAAGCCAGGGGACACTTTCGTGTGCCTCAGGAGGCCCGATCCGGGCGTCGGAGGCCTTTTCCAGGCTGCTGCCACCCGGATCTGAGGCTGGGGAACACTTCCACAGCCCTCCAGAAGCCAGATTCGGGCATTGGGGGCCTTTTCCAAGTTGGTGCCATCTGGACGTGAGGCTGGGGGATGCTTCCACGTGCCTCCAGAAGTCCGATCCAGGCATTGGAAGCCTTTTTCAAGTTGCCGCTGCTCTGAAATGGGCCTCTGGAGGCACAGGGAAGCATCCCCTGGCCTCAGATCTGGGTGGCAGTGGCCTGGAAAAGGCCTCCAACACCTGGATTGGACCTCCGGAGGCACGCAGAAGCATCCCCCAGCCTCAGATCCGGGTGGCCGCAGGAATCGCAGCAGAGAGGAGACAGATCTTTTCAAGGTGAGTTGGGCGGGGCAGGAAGAGAGTGGGAAACATGAGGTATCTTAGTGGGGCGGGGAGGCCTTGGGGGCCTGTCCATCACTAGGCCCTCCATGGCTTTCCCCAGCCTGAGATACCGCATGCGCAGTTAGCGAGCTGCGCATTCACCCATGCATTCAATTAATGAATGCGTGGGCGAAAGCAGGGAGTAAATTGCATTCAAGGTACGAGAATCCTTATGAATGGAATGAGCAGGCTCCATTACATTCATAACTTGAGGACTACCTGTACCTTAGTTTTGGAAGACACAGTATTTTCAGGCAAGCTAAGGGCCAGGAATCAGTCCAATGTTGTGCTACAGGGACCTCAGGTAAGTTTCATGCAAGAATCAGGCCTGAGTTTTAAGTCAGTTACAATCATACGAACCAGAAAGAGATCAGCATCCTGAGAGAAGAAATATAT
This sequence comes from Vipera berus, assembly GCF_964194415.1. Taxonomy (NCBI): domain Eukaryota; kingdom Metazoa; phylum Chordata; class Lepidosauria; order Squamata; family Viperidae; genus Vipera; species Vipera berus. Next base: position 17,442,829 of record NC_138205.1, read on the forward strand.
ACTCCATTTCCATGCTATAATTAGTACACTTCTTATTTGAGAAGAAACTTCTCTTGACTCCAGAATTGGACTGTAGAACTCAAAACACACGAAAGCCCAATTTGTACATGTTCAATGAAAAATAAAGAAAAGGTGGACATAAAGCCTCTGCAAAGATCAACGTGTCTGTTTCCTTTAAACTGTCCCTACCCCACAAATAAGGGGGAATATTTAACGCTGCTATATCTAACGAATTGGTGGTGATTCTTTTGGCGAGAAGTGGCCCCAGGAAAAGCACTTCTTTTGAAGCTTGTGGTAACAATTCACTGTTATTAGTGTTGTGTGAAAACCAGAAGTATTTTAGAGAAGGCAGAGCCAAAGGGAAGAGGTTCTTGACTTACCGACTTAAAGGCTCATATTCCACTGTAGGTCCTCCACCTGACCGAGATTTGGCAGTGACTGGATAGGCACCAAAAGCAGCAGCGATGCAGGCGCACTCGGCGCAAAGCCATGCAACATAGAAGCGCATCCGGAAGACGAAGAAGATGGGCACCATGTAGAAGAGGCGAAAAGGGAGTCCTCTCTCGTAGAAGGCGTTGGTTCGGACGTAATCAAGGGGGAAGAAGTGGGAGACAACCAGGAAAAATATTCCAAAGATCGGGATCATTCTGGATCTGGAAAGCATCGGCCGCCAGCTAGGGATAACGGAAGGCTCCATCTGGTTCAACCAGTCATGATATGTACGATAGCGATAAAATGGGCCTGGGTACCAAAACAGAAAACAATGAAATGTTAAGATCAAAGAGCAGAGAGAGAGGTATGCCTGAGGAAAAATAAAACAAGGCCAGAGAGAGCATCACACATACACAGCTGAATTAATTAAGACACTGTTTCCATACCCTGATTTCCTCTAATTGTGTTCACACTGTTTCTCTTAATCCAAAGCCAGTATAGGTAGTCCTCAACTTATGATCATAACTGGGGCCAGGATTTCTGTTGCTAAGCAAGGCAGTTCTTAAGTGAGTTACGTCCAATTTTATGTCCAGTTTTGCTGCGAATCACTGAATGTATTACGTGAAACACAATCTCATTATGTAAATCTAGCATACCCCATTGACTTTGCTTATGGAATTGAAGCCAGCTGAGGCTGGAAATGGCAATCACATGACCCTGGGATGCTGCAACTACTATACACACATAACCCTTTGCCAAGCACCTGAATTTTGATCAAGTGACCATGGGAACACTGCAATGATCATAAGTGCAAAGACCGATCATAACTTTTTTCAGTGCCATTTTGAATCATTGCTGAATGAACAATTGTAACTCGAGAACTACCTGTAATTTAGTGAAAGTTTGTGAGAGATAGCATCCAACATGTTTTGGGGGCTTCTGTTTTGAATAGGCTTGACAGGTTAAGGCTGTGTGTGATTTGGGAAGTACACAGGGATGTGCTAGTTGCACAATTTGATGATTTCCTGCAGATTCTGGCAACAAAAAACATAATGCCTGGTATCTTACTTTTTGCTGTAATTTCCTGCCTTCCTGTTTGCAGCAGCAATATATGATCATTTCCCATGCAATTCTCACAAAACAAAAAAGGAGAAGCTGTAAAAGTGAAGTGTGTAGGCTAGTAGGAAGAATAGCTATTTTTGTCAGATCAGCAAGGTAGTTTCAAACACACTTCTGCAAAAAATACAAGAGGCCACATGTACACACACTGATCAGGCACAATACCAAGAGCAATAGGTGGCTGACGTGAGAAGCAGATGAGAAGGTAAAAGTGGAATGGGCTTTATCGTTTTCAACTTGCTCTGATCTCTTAACTATCTTTTCCTTTAAAAAGAAATTGTAACAATAAAGAGTAGCTTTTTAGCCCAAGATTTTCTCTTACTGATATTTATACATGTGGTGAGAAGATGCCAACATTTTAAAATGTCCATAAACCCACTGCTCATAAGACTGTCAAAGGGAAGATGCATCACAGGTGTTTATACCTGTAGACATATTTCACTTTCTATTAGCCAGCTCACCTTACCTGTCATAAGCCCCACGTAGCAGTAACAGTAGCACAGTATCTCCACCAACCCCGGTTTTTGGAGGACTGTACCAATCATCGGAGTTTTGGTGAAGGTTGTCACTTCCTGTTTCTTTGCCTGAATGAGTTCTTGTACCTCAATGGCTAAGCTCAGCAGCTGGGAGACAAAAATTCCAGAAAAAAAGAACCTTAATTCCCCTTCAAGCTAAACACCCTTCCTTCCCATTATCCCAAGAATAGCCTGATACCTTAAGAGTGAGCAAAAGTTGCACAGCATTGGTGAATGGTGTTGGCTCTGGATAGTTGAAGTAAGTAACTATGCGGAAAAAAAGTAAGTAGGAAAATGTCCATCCCAGTGTCAGGTGGTGACAAATCCTATTTTTTTTAAAAAAGGGGGAAAAAAGCAGAGGTTATAATTATTAATCCTTTTTTCTACACCAGTTTCAAAAGCACACATGGGTATCCTTGCATTGACTGTCCCACATAAACTAACCACTCTTCTAACCCACTGTTTCTCAACCTTAGCAACTTTTAAGGTGCATGGATCGAAATTCTCAGAATTTCCCAGTCAACCTACAGAGATCATGTGGCGAGTGGAAACCACGTGACCTGTTCCAGCCGAGGCTATTTGAACAGGCTGAATACAAGATTCTGCCCACTTGAGGGTATAGAGAACTTTTAGAAACCAGAAATCCTAACATTAAGATCAGTTTCAAACATTAGAGGTGTCATAATGTGCTACGTTCGGTTTGGGTTTAGCATGGTCTGCGAAAATAGGGATCGTGGCTTACAGTTTTATGTAAACCAAAAAAGTACAGCTTGCCACAGTTAAGCAAATCATTGCTTAGCAGAATGTGTGAATTAGTCAAAACCTTAAGGAGCTGCATTTATGCAAGTTAAAAAGATCCAAGCAACATTTATTGCTCATAAAGACATCATTAAAAACAAGGGAGAGAACTGTCGACCAACAAGGCATCAAGAATATACAGAATAGCTGCATGCAGGTAGCAAAGGAGCCCAGTCTCAGGATGACAAGGAGACAGAACCGATCGTCCTTGAGGAAGAGATTATTTGGGCGATGATCCAACTGCCAATGGCTGTGAAAGTTGGACCATAAGAAAGGCTGAGCGCAAAAGAATTGAGGCCTTTGAGCTATGGTGCTGGAGAAGACTCCTGCGAATCCCTTGGACTGCAAGGCAATCAAACCGGTCAGTCCTAGAGGAGATCAACCCTGACTGCTCTTTAGGCCAGATCCTGAAGCTAAAACTCAAATACTTTGGCCACCTAATGAGAAGGAAGGACTCACTGGAGAAGAGCCTAATGCTGGGAAAGGTTGAGGCAGGAGAAGAAGGGGACGAAAGAGAATGAGGTGGCTGGATGGAGTCACTGAAGCAGTAGGCGTGAGCCTAAATGGACTCCAGGAGATGGTAGAGGACAGGAAGGCCATGGAACGTTGTCCATGGGGTTGCGATGGGTCGGACACGACTTTGCAGCTAACAACAACAACCAGCTGCCAAACAATAAGACTCCAGATTTTGACACTATCCCTGTGGAATTACTGAGATCTGCATCACCCACCATCATCAGAGACCTGGGCCAGAAAATTCGGGAAACTGACACGTAGCCACAGGATCGGAAATAGTCACGTGTTCATTCCACTGCCAAAAAGGGTGACTCTGAAGATTGCTCCAATTATGACACAACTGGTGTCATTGCTTGCATCAGCAAAATTTTGCTTACAATTATACAACAATGTCCAGCACCAACCATTAGAAGGTAGTCATCAGATGTCCAAGCCGGCTTTCAAAGTAGTTATGACACCCGTAACCATACTGCAAACCTGCACTGGATCATGGAAAAATCTTGTGAATATCAAAAGACCATTTACATGTGCTTCATCGACCACAAGAAAGCCTTTGATTGTGTTGATCATAAGAAGCTATGGAGAGACCTACAAGATCTGGTCAAGTTGGTGCAATCACTGTAACACAAATCAGGAAGCCACTGTGTGAATACCATATGGAGACACCAATTGGTTTAAGATAGAGAAAGGGGTGCAGCAAGACTGCATTCCCTTCCCTTTCTTATTCAACCTGTTTGCCAAAATTATGAGAAAGGTAGACCTTGAAGAATCAAAAATTGGGGTAAAGATTTGTGGAAGCAAAATCAACAATCTTCAATATGCTGACAATACAACTTTCCTCTCAGAAACCAAAGAAGGCCTGGAACACCTGATCAAGAAAATCAAAGTGAGAATTTTGGTCTCTTTCTGAACATCAAAAAGCCCAAGCTCATGACCACTGCAAGGAAGGGAAACATCCAAATAGAAATTGATGATGAAGGTAGAAACTGTGGGAAAAATTCACTTTCCTTGGACCGCAGATAGCTCAAAGCAATGAATGCAGTGGCTGACTATGGAAAAACAAGGACACCAGCCTGGAAACCAAATGTAGATTAGTTCACTCTATTATGTTCCCCGTAGCTACCTATGGTTGTGAAAGTTGGACTTTAAAATAGCAAGACAGGAAGAAAATTGATTCGTTCGTGCTCTGGCTCGTGTATTCCTTGGAAAGCAAAGGTGACTAACAAGCAAATACTGGAGCGCATAACACCAGACATATCACTAGAAGTCTCACTTACTTTGACCATGTCATGTGGAGGAATTTACTGGAGAAAGTAATTACTGTATTTTTCCATCTACAAGACGCACCCTTGTATAAGATGCTCTCTGCACCGATCAGCTGTTCGGCAAAGTGTCAAACAGCTGAGCCAGTAAATCTGCAAGTTCAGCTGGCAGAAGATCTTGCCCACTCCTCCCTCCCGTTAGTGGCAAGCCCACAGCTGCACCAGGTGGCATGGCAACCCAAACAGGCATGCCCTGGGCTGCAGAGGTTAGCATTATTTTTCAGTGTATAAGACGCACCTGATTTTTGAAGAGGGTGTTTGCAGGAAAAAATAGCATCTTATACACGGAAAAATACGATATGTTTGAAAGAGTTAGTGGTAAAAGAAAACCAGGCCACCAAAGAACATGATGGCTAGACACCATCAAAGCTGACGCCAGCTGGAGCATAGAAAAACTCAAAGTACTGCAAGATCAGAAGATGTGGAGAGAGTTGGACTCAACTGGAGAACATCATCACCAGCTAAGGAGCTGAGGGTCTTTCTCCAAAATCTGGAACCTGCCTATCTACCTACACACACACAGAAAGAGAGAGAGAGGGAGAGTTGGATTTTAGGAAAATTAGGAAAGTTATAATCCCATCTTTGCTTTTTAAATTCAGCGCATATCTCTACATCTGTCAGACCATCTTACAGCCACCATATTTGCTAGGTCTCTTTACCTTGGTGAGATATTGATAATAAGCCACGTCCCCAGGATGGTGATAAGGGAGTGAAGGATGTGGATCTGGCAAGTCACCAGAATAAGGACAAGTCCTACAACAGCTGCCCCATATTTTTTGGTCTTTGAACCTATTAAAAAAAAAGAAAGGAACACATTTTTCCTTCGTCTAAAGATGTACACCCTGAACTGTGAGTTTGAGGCATATTTTATTTGCTTGCCTGAATGTACAACCTACCCGGCTCCACAGTTTCTAAGAACCTACATCCAAATAAAACTTATAAAATTGCCTATGGAGATTCGTAATCAGCCAGGCCATGGTTGTCCCAAAGGTGCTTTTTCCAAAAGACAGCGGGACTTTCTTCATTTTTTCCTTTAAAAACGTTTTGCTTCTCATCTAAGAAGCTTCTTGGATCACGGCAAATAGCCAGGAATGTACAACCGTAATGGAATCTGCCTGTTACGGTTGCAAGTCATGATGGTTGTAAAGCAGATCACCTATATGACAGACCTGATTTTACAACTGCTTTTGCAGCACTTGTTAAGTCAATGCAATGGTTGTGTAAAGCAAACCCATTGCTCGCTGTGGTTCGTTTTTGCCAAAATCTGGAAATTTCAGTTTTCAGCAACACCGTCATAAAATGCAGTCCGGTGTGGCCATGGAATGCTGCAAAAGGCTTGAAATGTGAGTCAGCTGCTGTGTGCCCAACATGCAGTCATTTGACCATGAGAAGGGGCCCTGCGGCTGTTAAAAGTTTGGAACCAGGTCATAACTACTCCTGGGGAAGTCCATAACTTGGACTTCCCCAGGTGACTAAGGCACCGGTCGTAAATCAAGGACTACCTGTAATATGCAGATCTCGTGTATTGTTATTTCTCACCATCCCCATTTAAAAGGACTGACAACAGCTCCATTTCACGTCCCATCTTCTCAGAGTTCCTTTGGATATGCGCTTCTTAAAACCTGCTTGGTCAAACCAGGAAGCCCTTCAAGATGTTGAGTTCAAGGCAAGGCCTTCTGACATGAACCCTGGGACAGTTTCTTATGAGGTTACCTAGCAGCATTTCCTTCTTCAGGTTTCACACTTACCCACTTTCTTGAAGAGGAAGCCAACAGGTATAGAGACGAGAAGGACTGCCAAGTAGACAATTTCATCAGGTGACATTGTAGCTGGCAAGAAATACAGAATTAGGTCAATCTGCATGGATCAAAGGGAGAAATATTGGAAATATGGAGCACAGGGCAGTGACACCATCTCTGCACTTGATTTTTGAGAAAGAAGGGATATAAAAGGGAAAATAGGAAGCGATCTTGTGGTTTTTGATTGCATATACACATGCTACAGAAAAGTAAAGCAGGTAGACCACCTGAGGTTGAGAACTTGATGACAGGGAAAAGGCATTATTATTTTGATACAAGAGATTAATAACAGATTTAAAAAGCAATACTGGCCCAACAAGTATTTTCAGCAAATGTGTGGTTTAACTTAGAGAACCAGTGTTGTCTGATTAAAGCACCAGGCGACTGCGAGTTCTAGTTCTGTCTTAGCCAAGAAAGCCAGCTGCGTGACTTTGGGCCAGTCGTCTTTCTCTCAGTCCACAACATCAGGCTTGGGCAACAAGCCGATTGGTCAATTCCTTTCACAACCAAGTTGATCAACACTTGGTTGATCCCAAATAAGCAGACCTGGCACTTGTGAGGAAACACTACGAAGTAAAAATAAAAATGTGTGGTCAATTTAATTTGCACTGTGAGATATGGTGTTTATTGACCTACGTCAGGGGTAGGCAACCTTGGCTCTTTTATGACTCGTGGACTTCAACTCCCAGAATTCCTGAGCCAGCCATGCTGAGGAGAAATGGAGAGGTTTCCATGCTGAGCCATGCTGGCTTAGGAATTCTGGGAGTTGAAGTCCACAAGTCATAACAGAGCCAAGGTTGCCTACCCCTGGCCTACGTAGTCATAAAGGCCAACTAAGTAACTTGAGCAAGGCTACTAAAGCTTCATTCAAACTGAGGCCTCTTCTGAGACAATCCTCCACTTCTCACCGTAGCCGACAGCTCTCAGGCTGTCTAAATGTTAATCGGGACTCATCATCTTTTTGTAATCATTTATAGTAAACCAGCTGTTGCCAACTTGATCTGCGAGAGAGGCAAGACTATCAATCTGAAGAAGAATCAATAGCAAATATCACTGTCCCAACTGAGAAAGACTAAGACAAATCAATCAAGACTCAAATGCTGATTGGTTGTCTTCCCCACCCCCACTCCATCTCTGATGCCTCAGATCAGCAATGAAATCTGGCAGTGCTTCTTTTTATCACTTCATCTCCAGGCCTGCAAAAATACAACATCTCCTCTTACATACTTCTGTCTGCTTGGAAACCACTTGGGGTGGTTTTCAGCAATGAATCAGCAGGGTAATCAATTCTGTAATAATAAGGGAAGGGAAAAAGGCATGCTACCAAGAAACATATGTGCTTTTTGAATTATTAGCCTGAAGCATGCTTTTGCCAAGACTGATCATGTTGTATTAAATAGAAAAAGACAATTTAAGGGCTTTAAGAAGAAACATTTCTATTAGTCTTGGACATCTTACTTCTCAGGACTGTTGAAAACATATTTCAGGCATAAACTGCAGACAAGTGGAAAAGGAGAGTGCAGCTAAAAAAAGAAACACATCACAAGTAGTTTAAGACCACACTGTCAGATGTAGCGGCGGTAGCAGCAGCAGAGGATACTAAATGTTAAAGAGTCAGAAAGAATTCAAGAATTCTCTTGAATTCCAGAGAGCAAGAATGAGCATCATTTCCCCCCTTTTTTTGAAATCCTTAAAAATTTGGATTTCCTGCATAACTGCATTCCGAGCTTGTCTACAAAAATCTTTGTTTCTCAGTAGTGGAAAGTGATCACACCCTTTGGGGGGGGGGAGGTTTCAATATATTTTATTAAAAGTTTTACAAAGAACATAAAACCCAAAACTAATAAAGAATAAAAGTAATAAAGGAAGAAAAAAAAGCAAAAGGGAAAAGGGAATAAAAAGAAATAGAAAGCTTCTGATTTCTTTCGCAGCAAAGTACAATTATAAAATAACCCTTTACTCTATGATTACAAAAAAAAACAAGCTCTTTCCTACTATTAGAATTACACCCTTTTGCATCCTCTTGCACAAGCCACTCCACCTCTACGTCCAACCTGCTTTTTCCCAGCTGTACCTTACAAACATCTGTCTTCCCAAACTTTTGCTTCTCTCCCCACAGGTCAGATTCCCTGATTTGTGTTAAAAGTAAGGGTGTCACTAAATGTACCCAAGTGGCCAGATCAGAGTTCCAGAGAAACCAAGTTACCTTCCACTCATTTCTACCCTTCTCCAACTAGATAACAATTTGGATGAAGGACAGTTCAGAGGATTCCACACCCTCTTGTGAGTCACGCAAACAGATTTTATACACACCCCTTTCTCCAGCTGGTTCTGAAAAACTCACTTAATGTCAAAAAAAAAAAAAAACCAAGGAAGGAAGAAGGGGGAAGTGCCCTGTACAGGCAGAGAACTGTACATAGATAGATACTTTGTAATAATGCAAGAAAAACGCAAGTTATGGGCCCAGAGGTTAAAGGAAAGCACTGAGTTTGCGTTGCCAAAGGTATGTGTCCAAAGGGGTTATTGAAAACAAAATGAGAATTTCCTCTTCAGGTTAAATAGCCACAGAATTTGGAAGAATAGTAGAAGCGTATTTAATAACAGGACAAGCAAAACACTTCAGGGAAATTTTGTGCAATCGTATACATTTCCAAAAGAAATAGAGGTATAGTTTTTATGTCAAAGGGCAATGCATTAAAAATAAGTACAGTATAATTTAAGCCCTGTCAAATTCTTCCTTGCCTGTTTCCAATCCACTCAGAAGGTGCTTCATGTCTCAGATTTATGCCTCTGAGGAGGGAGATGTAGAACACATTTTTTCTACAATACAACAACTCAGTAACATTGGAGGAAAGGGCAAATCTTAGAAAATAATTTCTGAAACAAAATCTTTGATAGCCTGATGTTAATCATGAGGGGTTAAGAGGTTCTGTTTACTTATTTATATCCTGCCTTTATTATTTTTATAAATAATTCAAGGGGTATAAACATGCCCAATACTCCTTATTTATATCCTGCCTTTATTATTATTTTTTATAAACAGCTCAAAGGGGGCAAACATGCCCAATAATCCTTCTACCTCCTATTTTCCCCACAACAACCCTGTGAGGTGGGCTTGGGCTGGGCTGAGAGTGCCCCAAAGTCACTCAGTCACCTTTTATGCCTACAGTGGGGACTAGAAATGTAGAATCTCCTGGTTTCTAAAAATCTAAAATCGAGATTTAGATAACCTAGAAATCTCGTTTGGTCCTGCCGTTCCTTAAGTGCTCCTTGGTGGAGCAGTGGGCTAATGCCTCCTTAAGTAACACCAGCTGCCTGCAATTAGTGCATCCCACCAGGCTCAAGGTTGACTCAGCCTTCCATCCTTCCGAGGTAGGTAAAATGAGGACCCAGATTGTTGGGGGCAATTAAGCTGACTTTGTAATAATGCCACTTGGGGTGGTGGTGGTGTGAAAGCCCTAACAAGCAGGCATATACATAGAATGAAGGCTACTGCTAAGTTTTCGGAGAAGGGCGGGATATAAATGGAATTAAAAAAACCCACCAAATTTATATCTCGGATTACATAAAAGGCAGTTGTCTGAGCTCTATAAAAATACGATCTATAAAAATACGATCGCCTGGCTCTTCAACAGTTGTGCTACACGTTTCAAGGCAAGCACTTCTAGACTAGCTTCCCGCCTCTATCAGGCACACTCGCCTGTTGCGCTGGATTGCAACACTGGCTGGGGACGAAGGGCATTGTAATCCATCTCATTTGGAGGATGCCGGGAACTTGGAAAGAGCCTGCTTAAATTAATCCGGGGTTGCAACCCTCGCCTAGAAGTTAGGGACCCCCACACCATTCCCAACCCCAGCGTTAATCCTCCGGGGTTGCTTTCCACTCCACCCCGATCCCGATCCTCTCTCCCCCCCCCGCCCCGCCCCCGCCCCCTTCCTTAAATCTCCCCGTCCCGCGCGGGCAACTCACCCTTGGCAAGGGATCCCTCTCCGCCACGCGCGAGCTGTCCCAAAGGGAAGGTGGCGCGGGGGCACTTTGCAGGGCGGGCAAAAGAGGTCGGAGGGTCTCAACTTCGCACGACATATGCAGGGCGAGGACGAGCAGAGGGAGACCCGCCTCCCCGGCTGGGATCCACACGCTTTGATTGGGGATCTCCCGCTCGCCTGCGCGCCTCCTGGCTTCCTGTCTCTCGCGCAATTGCTTCCTTTGCAAAAGCGAGCGTCTCTCTCTCTCGGGTATCTGAAAGCGAGCGGCTCTCGTGTTTTTCCCCCCCTTTCTAAAAACCTCTCTCTCTCTCTCTCTCTCTCTCTCTCTCTCTCTCTCTCTCTCCCAGTTCTCCTTTTCGTCCGCTCCCTTCTTCGCCTCGCGGAAACCAGCCGGTGGCCTTTGCTTGCCTTTGCGTATTGGTTCGGCGAGCCGTCCTTCCCACCCGCTCGGCCGTGGCTTAAAAGGTGATTGGTGGATTTCTGTAGCGGGGCGGAAGGGGCTTGAAGTAACGGGAAGGGAAAGGAGTGCCTGGCTACGGTGAGCATCTTTTCTTGGGGGAAGAAAGAAAAAAAAGAAAGGCGCAAATCCGAAAGAGGCGCATAAAGGGGTGGGGGTGGGGGTGGGGGAAAGTACGTTTATAACTTCGCTTTACACAGGAGAATTCAAGAGCAAGACCAACAAGAAAACTTTACAAAACGCATATTCTAATAAAAAATAACTGAACTGGGAGCCAACTTGGCTTAGAGCAGGGGTAGGCAACCTTGGCTCTTTTATGACTCGTGGACTTCAACTCCCAGAATTCTGGGAGTTGAAGTCCACGAGTCATAAAAGAGCCAAGGTTGCCTACCCCGGGCTTAGTACATTGCTCCCTCCTGGTCCCATTCTTATGATCTCTCGCAGAGCAATTTGGCAACAGCTGGTTTACTATAAATGATTACAAAAAGATGATGAGTCCCGATTAACATTTAGACAGCCTGAGAGCTGTCGGCTGCGGTGAGAAGTGGAGGATTGTCTCAGAAGAGGCCTCAGTTTGAATGAAGCTTTAGTAGCCTTGCTCAAGTTACTTAGTTGGCCTTTAGTTGTTGCCTACGTAGGCCAGGGGTAGGCAACCTTGGCTCTTTTATGACTTGTGGACTTCAACTCCCAGAATTCCTAAGCCAGCATGGCTCAGCATGGAAACCTCTCCATTTCTCCTCAGCATGGCTGGCTCAGGAGTTCTGGGAGTTAAAGTCCACGAGTCATAAAAGAGCCAAGGTTGCCTACCCCTGGCTTAGAGGCTAAGGTAAGGGTAGGCAACCTTGGCTCTTTTATGACTCGTGGAATTCTGGGAGTTGAAGTTGCCTACCCCTGCGATGGCTAGAAACTAGGAAGACTATGACCCAAAGGCACTTTTTTCAAGAGGCAACTGGATTTTTTTCAGAAGCTGAAGAAGCTTTTGGGATGAGAAGCGAAACATCTTCAAAGAAAAACAAAGTCCGTTTGCCTCTTGAAAAGGCACGAAAGCAGGTTGGGTGACTTTAGGCCAGTCTCTCTCTCTCTCTCTCTCTCTCTCTCTCTCTCTCTCTCTCTCTCTCTCTCTCTCTCTCTCTCTCTCTCCAAATTATTAGAAGCAAATATCGGACAGGATTGCTTCTGTCAAACTGTGCATTTGTATAGCAAGAGTGAAAGGTCTAAAATAATAAACTTAACAACTATGGCAAGAAAGGTAAAATGGGGCAAAACTCACTACTGCTATCTTGCTTAGCAATAGAAATCTGAGTTTAGGATTGGAGCTGGGACTGGAGGAACTAAGGCTCTGAGGTTCCCTTATAGGAAACGGGGAGGTAACTTTTAACCCAAACTGATGCATTTTGTGTGGGTTAGATTTTTGAAGGGCGACAGGATGGTTAAAGCTCTTCCTGTGATAGAAAACAACAGGATGCTATGTATGTTTAGTAGGGTCTGTGTCAGGACCCACCCCAAACCACGTCTTAGGAAGACAAAATTCTTGGAGTCAAATCTATTCCAAAAAGAATCTTTACTATGACATGCTTGGTTGTAGGAACGAGACAGGACTTAATATTATTCCACGAAGTAAACCCTTATAAAGAGTTCCCAGTTTAACCCCCCTTAACCCCCATTTGGCCAGTCCCCCATCCTTTCTCTCGTATCATCCCTCTCGTGGGAAAAAGGAACTTAGGACCCTTTATGTTTATTGCTCTCTTCCGTGACACAAGCCAGATGCTAGCCCCTCCCTTTTGTTTCCCCAGTTCAAAAGGCTTCTTTCCTTTGAAATGCCTATTGCCGGTTCAATACACATCTATTCTCTTCTCTTCGGGAGATGGCAGAATCCATGGAATAATGTTTGAAACATTCCATTTATGAATATGATATAAATGGATTCTGACAGTCTGCTTAAGTCCCGGCTAAGATGGATTTGATGCAGGGATTAATTGAATGATTTTGTAAAATGACTATCAAGCAATATAGGCACAATGTTAACAAACAGGTAATCAGAAGCCAGGCCCCGACATTTGGTGGCTCCTACTTTCAGGTAAATATGCAAATTGGAACAATTTAGCTGCAGACACTTCTCCTTTTCTTCCTCCTCCTCCTCCTCCTCCTCTTCCTCCTCCTCCTCCTCCTCCATCTCTTAAGAGGTTAGCATGCAACCAAGCCATCTGGTGCAGCCCCCATCCATAAGACTGTTACCTGTGGTTTACTCTTAGCAGAACGTGTGGACTCCTTTTGAAATATCTATTGCCTATTTCTCAGAAAAGAACTTTTGACAAGGCAGCTCTGAGAACTGACTCCAGCCTATTCAGCTAAGCCTAACCCAGATTGAAGGGCTCCTTAATAAAAGTCTCAAGATCTGCAGTGGCCACTGGTAGCCTCATTAGTGAGCTTTTTAGTGCAGGGGTAGGCAACCTTGGCTCTTTTATGACTCCTGGACTTCAACTCCCAGAATTCCTGAGCCAGCCATGCTGAGGGGAAAGGGAGAGGTTTCCAAGCTGAGCCATGCTGGCTTAGGAATTCTGGGAGTTGAAGTCCACAAGTCATAAAAGAGTCAAGGTTGCCTACCCCTGTTCTAGTGGAAAGGAAAATGAGAGCCTTGTTTGTGTTAAAAACTGCCCTTTGGTTGTAAGCTTACTAGGAAATCCCCAGGAATAGCTGAGCCTTCCACCTTCCATATCAAAAATACCTGAATAGCTTGTTACTTCAATCCTTTTCTGATGTTGCAGGCTCAGCCATGATCCGGATCTACGTCTTAGAGGGAAAGGCATTTGTGTGGAGCTATGCAGATGCACGGCGAATCCGAGAGGAACATCGCATTGTCGGCGTGCTGGTGGGGGCATTGCCTCGGAAGCCACGGCAGAACGTGAGGCTTGGGCTGCCCTTGGAATTGCTTCCCGAAGAGGCTCGGCTGTTATTGGAAAAGGGGTTGGCAACCCTGGTTAGGAGCCCGACCTCTCAGTCCCTTGGCGATGGGAAGAACCAGGTAATGGTTTAACCCACCTTTGACTTTTGACTTAGAAATGAAGGATAAACTCCCCAGTTCCCAAACTTTGCAAAGTGCATCTACACCAGGGGTGCTCAAACTTGGCCACTTTAAGACTTGTGGACTTCTACTCCCAGAATTCCCCAGCCAGCATGGGCCAGGTTTGAGGACCCCTGATCTACATGTTTTTGAGACATTCCTCTATTAGTAGGCTTTGACTTACAACCACAATTGAGCCCAAAATATCCATTGCTAAGCAAGGTGGTGGTTAAGTGAGCTGCACCCGACGGTATGATCTTTTTTGCTAGAGTTGTTAAATGAATCACAGCAGTTATTAAGTGAATCACCACAGTCCTTAAGTAAATCTGGCAGTCTCACATTGACTTTGCTTGTTGGAAGGTGACTGGGAAGGTCACAAATGGTGATCACGTGACCCCAGGATGCTACAACTGTCATAAATGCATGCCAGTTGCCAAGCACCCAGATTTGATCACATGACCGTGGGACTCTGTGACAGTCACAAGTTCGAGGACCAGTTGTAAGTCAATTTTTTTCAGTGCTGCTCTAACTTCGAATGGTCCACTAAACAAACGGTTGTAACTCGAAGACTGTTTATAATTTCTTCCAGCAATGAAATTATGACATAGTATCAGCTTTTTTTCAACAGGAAGTTATCCCTTTTTTCTTCCCCTTCCTCCCCAGCTGTGCAATAAAGCAAAATAAGCTCAGGCATTAGTCTAACATCACAGCTGGCATATGTAAGAAGTTAGCACCAGTTTTATGTTTTATAGTTTCTCTTCCTGACCTATTTGTGCAGGAGAATTAAGTACTAATGGGTAAGTACCATTTCAAACTGCCAATAGGAGCTATCCAAAAGTTTGTGTTTGGAAGGGGGTGGGGGGGGTGGGAAGAAGCTAGTAAAAATTCCAAAGCAATTTCAATAGATCCTTTTGTTTTATGTTACTTTTCAGCTGGCAGTGAATGTTTCCATGTATGATCCAGAGCAGAGGTCCCCAAACTTTTGGGCACCAGGGACCGGTTCCGTGGAGGGAGGTTTTTCCGCAGACCGGAGGGTGCGTGGTTTTGTGTGCTGCCTACATCTCATGGATGGGGCTTTGCTTGTTTGTGCGGCCCAGTTGCTGGCATGCCGTGGCCCGGTACTGGTGCATGGACCAGGGGTTGGGGACCTCTGATCCAGAGGCCGTATGTGTGTATAAAGAGGTAACTCATTTTGCTGCAAATAAGACAAAGGTTTATCTTAGAGCTCGGACTTGGATTATTCTGGAGCTCAGAGAAAGGAATAATGTTTGTCAATCATGTCCCCTTCCAGTAACACTAGCCAGCATGGCCAACCTGACTGCAAGGTTGCTTATGTTGAGCACACTGAGCTTGCTGCTTTTGTGTCTTCAGGACACCTTATTCCCAGCAAAAGCGGTTGCCTATGAGAAAGAGCTAGAGGAGAACTACCAAGAGCAGCTGAGGCTCTCTGCCGAACAGAAGAAAACCATACTGGAGTCTCTTGCAGATCATATAACCCAGGGCCGAGCAAAGAAATGGCAACGAAAAGGAGGAGGAGGAGGTGAGCTAATGTGTTTATTTGGTTATTGTGTAACGTTTCATCTGGGGTTTGGGAACCCTGAAAGCCCATTAAACCATTGGACAGATTGGACAATTTTTTCATTGTTAAATGAAGTTGGTGCTTAAGCAGAGCAGGATGTCACTAATGAAGACGAATATAGGATAATGTTGCAGGATCCAATCTGGATCGGTCACTGAGACCTGAGGGTTTTGCCTTCTGAGCTTTCAGACTCGTGCTGGAGCCCATCCTTGGGGAACTTCTCTCTAGCGGAGTGTCTGTTCTCTCGCAAACTTTGCTAGAGAGAAGATCCCCGAGGATGGGCTCCAACAGGAGTCTGAAAGGTCAGAAGACAAAGCCTCTGGTCTCGGTGACCGATCCAGATTGGATCCTGCAGACTAGGGTGTCCCAAGAATTCTGCCTACATATTGTTAGAGCGAGCACAGTCTTATTGTGTGAGATAACCCAGGAGTAAACAATGGTCTACATTAAATGGTGGTTTATTTTACACTATCTACAATATCATACACCAGGAACAATATTCATGTGCTAATACAGCAGGATCCAACAAACCACAGTTACAGCAGGAAACGGAAGAGAGAGAACACATCAGCGGAGCCTTCCCTTTATACAAAGGCTCTTAAAGAGACACAGACCCTGCTGAGTCATTCCCATCATTCCATCTTAAATCTTACATTACACAAGCTGGCTAGCTGTTAAATCAATACCTTGACACACATTTCTTCTCCCAAACTATCCTCCTGACAGCTCTTACCATTATGAGCTGCTTGATATAATATTCACACCCAGGAGTATCTTTTGACCCATCACAGCAGTAGATCCAAGATTAGATTTAGTTATTGATATTTACTACTACTAATACCATAGAACCTCCTGCTCTACAGTTCTGCCCATGCTTTCTCCTATTTGATGTCATCCTTGCTAGCCTTGTATTTACAGTGATGGAGAGCTGGGCATACGAAGTGGAATTTTATTTATGACAAAAGTGACAAAATTCTTAATTTTTCAATATTTGATTGAAAAAAAATTACACGGTCCACTCGTTACAACCATAATGGAGACTGCTCGTCACAGTCATAGCGTGGTTGTTTGTGATGGTCATTAAGCGAACACCAGTGGTAACGGGGGAGGGGAATGACCTGAACCGGTGGCAGCACCGCACAAGCCTGAGCGAGAGTTGGCTGGAGCTGCAGGGCTGTCAGGGCTCAGCGGAAGCGCCAGGATCAGTGCCGCTTACCTGCTGATCGGCGCTTCATTGGGGCTGTCAGGGCTCAGTGGAAGCACCAGGATCAACACCAGGTTCCAGCTGGAGCTCGGCGCTGATCCTGGTGCTTCTGCTGCGCCCAGAAGCGCTGATCAGCTGGAATATTGCAGCATCTCCAGAGTCTTGTGATTTACATTCAGACGCTTGGCAACTGATTCATATTTATGACGGTCACAGTGTCCCAGGGTCATGTGAAGTGACCAAAACCTGCTGCAACCACCCAGCAGACGGGAGGAATAAAAACCAAACACCCCACCCCCCACCCCCGCTGCCAATCCTCAACAGAAATGCTCACAACAATGAAAACCTCGGACAGGAGGAAGAGCGCCGCCGGGCGGGCAGGCAGGTGTCTTGCTCGGCTGTGGCTTGGGGGGGGCACTTTTTCAGTGCCATTGTAACTTTGAACAGTCACCAAGCGAACTGTTGTAAGTCGAGGACTACCTGTACTTCATCACTTTTTTCCTTTTTTTTTGTTCATCAAGTTTTTGACGCCTTGCTAGGCAACTGGTGGTATTTGGATGTTGCCATATCCTAAAAGTGGTACAATGGGTGAAAAGGTTGAAAAGCCCTGGCCTATTGTGTCTGTGAGGGAATCTGTTTTTATTGAAAAGTTTTAACATACAATTTTTCCCTTAAAAAATCCCCCCTCCCCCCCTTCTCCCTCCCCCCTCCCCCCTCCCCCCCCCCGACTTCCCAGAGCTAAATACAAGGTATATATAAAAAAAAACAATCATAAACAACCATATACTAACAACCATAAACTCTAAAATCTATCACTCTCTAGCTTATACAGGATAAAACAAACCTTAGTAATATTAAATATATATAAATATATATAAAAAAAAACTAATATAGAAAAAAAAACAAAGAAAGAAGACTTATTCAAATATAAAACTTCTTAACCCTATACTTATTCTGAATAAACTCAAGCCATTTTCTCCCTTCCATAATATAGCGTTCCTGCGAGTAATCTTTCAAATAGGCCGAAATCTTCACCATTTCGACCAGGTCGGAAACCTTTAAAATCCACTCTTCTATGGTCGGCAGTTCCTCTTTCCAGTACTATCCTATCAAAAGTCTTGCTGCCGTAATTAAATTCAACATCAACTTAGTATATTCCATCAGACTTTTATCCAAAAAGCCTTAACCTTTTTACAAGTCTACCATATATGAAAATATGAAAATATATTACGTCTTTATCACCACACCTCCAACATTTAGGCTAATAATTCAGATACATGCTTAGCTTTTTAAAATCTAAATACCATCTATAAAACATTTTGTAAAAATTCTCTCTTAGATTTCAAACTTGTATAAATTTTACATTCCTCACCCAAATCTTTTCCCACCTCCCACTACTTGGCTGTAAGTACGTTGTGAAAGTTCCATAGACTTCTGCTGATCTTGTTCTTTTATCTTTTTTGATCGTTTTAAAGCAGCACGCGTCACCCTCTGTTCTCTGGGATCATCCAAAAGTGTTATAACTTGATCTCCTCCAGCACCATTCTCCTCTGTCTGTCCATCTTCAGCCTCTTGATATTCTCCTTCTCCAGATCCCTTTGCAGCTTCCAGAAGTGTTAATGGGGTTGCTTTTAAAACATTATTGTAAAAATCACGCGCTTGCATCACAGTAACCAGACGGTACCTTTTACCTTCATGCATCACCATCAACCCAGCTGGAATCTCCCATCTGAACCTTATATCTCGTTGCTTGAGCTCTTGCACAAGAAATGTAAAATCCTTCCTTCTCCTTAAAATCTTTGGAGGAATTTCTTTTAGAACCAGAACTTCTTGATCAGCAATCACGACTTTAGTATCATAGGCAGCTTGTATAACTTCATCTCTAATTTCCCTTTTTGCAAAATAAACCACCACATCTCTAGGCAACTTTCTCTGTCTAGCAATCCATGAGTTCACACGATACACTTTATCCATGCCTCCTTTTATTTCAGATGCTGGCTGATTCAATACCACTTCGAGAGCCTCAGAAACCAGCTGCTTTAGATCTTCCTTAATATTCTCCTTTAAACCTCTGATTCTAATGGCAAACTGCATCTGGAAATATTGAGCAAGACTCAATTCTCTATCCATTTTGTCTCTTAAATCTTCATTCTCCAATACTTTTGCTTCTAATATGGCATTCTTTTGAGTCGAATCTTTGACTTTTTCATCCAAATCTTCCACACATTCAGCCACTTTATACACTGAAGACAAAATGTCTACCTTCATCACCCTGTACTTCTGTTCCATCCTCTCCTCCATTCTCTCCTCCAACTTCTTCAATTTCTCCTCCATCTGTGCAAATTTATCACCCATTGATTCCAAAATTGATTCCAAGATTACCTGGGTATGTTTTTCAAGAGCATCTTGTAAGTCCTTCGATGTCACTACATCAGGAGGATGCAATGCCTGCAATGATGATTGTTGCACCGGGGAAGTTCCAGCACTCCAAAGAGTTTTAGGGGGAGGTTTAGCCGCCATCTTTTACTTTCAATTGTGACGCACTTTCACTTAGAGTTTAAAAAGTCCATCAAGCTCGAGAGTAGAATAAAATAATCCTCTTCACCTTTTCCTCTTGTACCGCTCTGCCTGCTCTTTTTATTCCATAGTCCTTCCTTCAGGCAGGGGTGGTCGCAGACGCCTGGCTCTGCTCCATAAAGTCAGGAGCAGAGGCGCTGGCCAGCTGGGAGCGACCCAGGCTACGGGGGAGTTCGATCCTTCGGCCGCCCAAGCTGCAAGCTCAGGCGGCCCCGGAGAACTCAACCCCTACCTGGGGCCTCACCCCCTCCTCTTCTCCCGAGGAGGGGGCTTCAAATTCGCCCGAACAGCTGATCGGCGCTGTTTCGGGCGAAAATCACTCAGCTGAGCCGCGGGCAGCCCGGGAAGGCTGTCTCCGTCGCCGCGCAGCCACCGGAAGTCTGTGAGGGAATCTGTTCATTTACTACAGACATTCAACTGAAAAATTAGATCACCTCTTCCTTCCTTCCTTAGATCCCCTTGTACAGCCTGCAGAGTCTGGTTCCTGCTTTGTGCTTCCCCGAGAATCAATGATGATCCAGCTCCCCACTGAGCGGACTCAGGCAACTCAAGAAGAAAAAGTAGACTGGCACGTAGCATCTCAGCTCTGGCCTTATGCTGGCCAAGAGCTTCATGAGATGCGCTACCGCATTTTCCAGGACCTCTGGGAACGAGGTTATTATCTCACAGCTGGGAGCAAATTTGGAGGCGACTTCCTCGTTTATCCAGGTGAAGGCAGATTTCTCTGAGATTTTACAAGACTGTTTGCATTTGTGGGAACAGTATTGAAGAGTATTCACTCTTCAAGTGAAGAATGATGGCTTAAACTTTTTATCTGTGAGGAAAGGAAGTCAGATATAACAGGTGTCCCTTCATTGTTGTCTCTGGCCCAAGTGTGAAGCCACAATACCCTTGGCTCGCCAACCTTTTAAGCTATAAATAAATCATGGTTCGTAGTACACAGGGATTATAAACCAGAACATGCTACGCCAGAACTTCGTTATGGCTTATTACAATGTTACTGTCATTCTGTATATGAGTTGTACAGATAGGAAAAGTAAAAAAAGATATTGGAGTGGGAATGGTGGGCTTCACAAACATGGAATGAAATAGGCCTCCTCAAAGACTGTTACAATCCCATCTTCCTGAATTTGGTATTCTCCAGATGTCCAAGACTTTATAATCTAGCAGACAAGACTGTCAAATAAAGGCACTCATAATAGGTGATTCCTCAAAGCTCATGTATTAAGGAATATCTGCCTCCTTTTTTCATTAACTAACTCTGGATATTAAAAGTTGCATATTTAACTACCCATATCCCAGGACATTTTCAAAGTGTGTTTGCACATCCAGATTATGAAGAGTTCCTCAGCAAACTGCTTCAGCAATTTTCTGGCAGGGCAAATAGCAATTAAGGAAATGGTTTGTTTTTCTATTGATGAGACGTATATAACGCAGGTTTTATCCCATATTAATGAGCCTATGTTGAGGAGACCATGTTGAGGCCAGCCTTCTTGTTTTGCTAACTCTTCCCACTCTTTTGATAGGTGATCCCATGAGGTTCCATGCCCACTACATTGCGCTCTGTTTTTCCAAAGATGTACCCATCTCTCTGTGTGACATCATTAGTGCTGGACGCCTTGGCACCAACGTCAAGAAGACTATCTTGCTCTGTTCAGTGGACCAGGAGGGGATGATAGCATATACATCCCTACAGTGGAGTGGGATGCAGTGAGAGAAAAAAGGCTTGGATCGTAAGCTTGCCATTTCCAACAGTGGTGAGGTCTGGAATTGTTAAAGATATACTTTGACAAATGTTGTCACCTATTCTTTGTCTTCCAGAGCTAAGTGCCCTCCTAATATTGCTGCAATCTCTTGACCCACGTCACTTGGCGCTGAAGTCCACAAAAGCTGTATATCTGTACATCAGTATTCAGGGGCAGTTGGTCCAAGTTGATGGCTGTAGTTTTATCTGACCCCATCTTTCATGACTCCTGCTGGTTGGGAATGAGGAGAACTACTGCTCAACACATTCCCCAGGGCAGTAGCTAGAAAGGCTGATCTTAGGTTAGATAGCACTGCTGCAGCAACATAAAAGACATTTGTATCTTTGTATTTCAGATAGAGAAAGAGGAGAAAAGGATTGTGCTACAAGAAGCACAAGCTTGGAATCTAATGACTAAGTGCAGGATGGAAAATAACACAAAAGCCAGCATTTACCCGCTATACCAGGGGTAGGCAACCTTGGCTCTTTTATGACTTGTGGACTTCAACTCCCAGAATTCCTGAACCAGCCATGGTGAGGGGAAAGGGAGAGGTTTCCAAGCTGAGCCATGCTGGCTCAGAATTCTGGGAGTTGAAGTCCACGAGTCATAAAAAGAGCCAAGGTTGCCTGGCCCCTGCTCTATACCAATGTTTCTCAAATGGGAATTCTGGGAGTTGAAGTCTTACAAGTTGCCCAGGTTGAGAAATGTTGCTCTACTATGCAAGTAGTCCCTGATTGGCAACCATTCATCTAATGATTGTTTGAACTTAACAGTGACACTGAAAAAAGTGACTTGGGACTAGTCCTCGCACTTAACGAACCATCACAGCATCTCCATGGTCACATAACCAAAATGTGGGCGCTTGGCAACCGGCATCTATTTACAACAGTTGCAGCGTTCCAGGGTCATGTGATCATCATTTGTGACCTTCCCAGCTGGTTTCTGACAAAGTCAATGGAGGAAGCTGGAGTCCCTTAAGGACTGCAGTGATTCACTCAAACCATGGGGGGGGGGAGGTTGTAAAATCAGGTATGATTTACTTAACCAACAGCCTTAGCAATCGAAATTCTGCTCCCAAATGTTGTTGTAAGTCAAAGAATTAAATGTACCAAATAAAAGTATTTTAACAGGAAGCCTTTTTCCCTTTTCTGAAGATGTATTTCTCTTTCAAACCAGGTACACAACCTTAGCATTTCTGAACATCTGACAAAGCATGGGGGTTTTAATGCACCCATCCCGGCTCTTTCTCAAAACCCAGTCTCAGGAAGCTTGATCAAAGTTTTACTTCCAACATAATTTATATTTAAACACATTCTGTTTTGCAACCAGTTTAAAATAGCTTCCTCCCCAGCGTACATTATGGATATAATAGATATACAGAAGCTGACATATTCACTGGGGCAATTCTACAGAGACATAAAAAAGCCTGTTTTGAATTTTCTCTTTTCTATAGCAGAATCATGGCTTTTTTAAGGCATGTATTGCACGTGTAAAAGGGTGGCACCCATCTTGACTCCTTTGACCACCCCTGCAAGTGCCACCTGAATTTAGGAGACGGCCATTTTGAAAGCCTCCCTCAGACACTGATGGTTCGAAAGATATTGAATCCAGACAGGGCGGTGGTGATGAGGGTGCCAGGGCATTGTGGGTGCCAGTGCAGCTCCTTGATATCATTTTCTCCCTGGTGAACAAAGAGCAGCTGGGGTGGGATGGCAGCCAAAGCTGGGTCCTCAGCTTCTCCTTCTTCATCACGTTCCACTGCTAAATCCCACTGGGTCACTTGGTCATCGGCCCCAGAGGCAGCAAAAACGCCACTATCGGTGGGGTGCCATTCCACTGATGTGATGGGCGCAGTGTGTTGCTTGAAGGTGGCAACCGCTGAACTTTTCTGAGGGAAGAAAAAAAAATCAAGATCATAAGAATGGGAGCAGGAGGGAGCAATGTACTAAGCCCGGGGTAGGCAACCTTGGCTCTTTTATGACTCGTGGACTTCAATTCTGGGAGTTGAAGTCCACGAGTCATAAAAGAGCCAAGGTTGCCTACCCCTGTACTAAGCCATGTTATCTGAAGTAGAGTTCATTAAATGTCTGGGGATTCTCAGTCATCCAAGCCACGGTTGTCCCAGAGATGCTTTTTCATGAGGCAACTGGACTTCCTTGGTTTGTTTTTTTTTGAAGACATTTCGCTTCTCATCCAAGAAGCTTCTTCACCTCTGACTGGATGGTAGGGAATGGAAGAATTTATATTCCTTGCTGACAGCTGGTCATTTGCATTCTTTTAGAGTCACTGAGGCCACTTGGAGGTTTATCTGGGTCCTTAAAGTCACCTGAGTGGTGCAAATGGGTGTGTAGCCTTTTTGGAATTGCTGAAGAGACTGTTGTAGACTGAAGATAGATGATGTCATATACCCCTCCCCCTCTGATGACAGAAGTCTGTTCAGTTTTGACATAGATGGCCTCTTTGACCCCTCTTTCAGACCAGCTGTCTGCAAGGAGTATAAATCCTTCCATTTCCCCACCATCCCTGAAGAAACTTCTTGGATGAGAAGCGAATGGTCTTCAAAGAAAAACAATGTCCAGTGAAAAAACATCTTTGTGATAGAGATCATTAAATAACCCAATTACTATGGGATTGCGCAATACACTTAAGCCAAAAGTTATTTGTTGAATTTATTTGCTGCTTATCTTGCCGTGGGGCTACTCTAAGTGGCTTACAACGGATCAAAAAGGAAAAAAATGAAAATGTAAACAAAACAGAAGAAAACTAATAGAATAATAATAAAAGGAAAAAGGAAACAATACATCATTATGATAGCAAAAGCCAGATGGGGTGGAAAGCAGAGAGCAAAGAAATGGGGCTTGTTGGCTTGAAGGCCACACCAGGTTTTGTTGGGTATGTTGAGAGCCAAGCTCCCAAAAAGGGTGGGATGAAGCCCACTTGGGAAGTTTTAAGGCACAAAATAAGGTACACTGGCAAGTCGTAAACCCCCAAATTCAGAAGAGGTCAGATTTTGGACTTGGTGTATGTGTAGAAGGTGGGGTTGGGTCACAAAATGAATGTGTGGCTCTTGATTCATGTCCTAAACCAGTGTTTTTTAACTTTGGTGGTTTTAAGACGTGTGGACTTCAACTCCCAGAATTCTCCAGCCAGCAATGCTGGCTAGAGAATTCTGGGAGTTAATAATAATAATAATTTTATTTATATACCGCCCTTCTCCCGAAGGACTAAGGGCGGTGAACAGGGCAAATATAAAAAATACAAAAATTAAAAGAAAATTAAACATATGCCCGACTAAAAACAGTAAATACAAATATTAAAAATGACCATAAAACCCAACCCATCCCCCATCAGGCCAGGCCGGCTTGTTCAAATAAGAATGTCTTCAGATCGCGACGGAAGGAGCGAAGGTCGGGCGCCATCCGGAGCTCAACCGGCAGCCGATTCCATAGCTCCGGGGCACCCACAGAGAAGGACCTCCCCCTGGGGGCCACCAATCGACATTCTCTGATCGGTGGCACCCTGAGGAGGCCCTCTCTGTGGGAACGCACAGGGCGGAGGGAAGTTGATGCCGGCAGCAGGTGCTCCCTAAGGTACTCCGGACCCATGCCATGTAGGGCCTTAAACGACTTTAAACCACCAAGGTTGAGAAACTGCGTCATTTCTATAGTAGTTGTGTTCCCATAAGACCCAAACCACCCAGACGGCACAAGGTAAGTTGTGATTGTCCCATATTTCATCTGACAGCAGGAATCCATCGGCTCACCTGGAACTGCCTCAGATCCCAAATCTTTAGGATTCCATCATCGCCACCACTGACAATGAAAGGCTCATTTCGGTTCCAACTGATCACATTGACATCTGCAGCATGCGCCTTGCTGGTGCTCAGCATGCAGGCTTTTCCTGGTGTGGCCCTTATGTCCCAGATGCGGATGGAGGCATCAGCTGAACATGAAGCAAAAACCTAACCCAGGGATAGTAAAAAGCATTTCCTTTTCAAAAAGGAGAGTTAAGCCCTCTTACACCACAACGGACTTTCTCTGCTGCATATTCATAAAAGCAGATGAGGTCTATTTTACTTTTGCATGTGAATGTCTTTAATAAATAAACTGATCTCCATACAGACACAATGGGCTATTTTTAAAATCAAAACTATAGCTGAATTGAAGTTCCCTAGAATCTCCACAATTTCAAAGGGTTAGTGTATTGTTTTTTTTTTACAAATATAAGATACACTAATTTTTGGTCTGTATCTACTGCATCTTCTTGCCATGTGCTATTCAGAAAGGAGAAGAGGGAAATAAAAATACAATTCATTGCAGCCCAATTGGGCATTCTTTCTCAGAAATGTGTCCTACTGTGTTCAGTATTCCCAAATTAAAAAAAAACTATAGGTCCAAAAGCTTGGACGTTAGCTAGGGAATTCTGGGACTTGGGGTCCGCAGACCTGAATTTCCAGAGTGGAGAAACGTCGACTTAACCAATCAGCTAAAGGTGTTTTTTTTAAAAAAAAAATTAAGGTAACTCTTAAAAGTCTTTCTCTCTATATAAGATTACTTGCAAACCTGCACACATCATCAATAACTTACTGTAGCTTCATTTGGGGACCACTGTATGTCTTCCACTGATGCTGTGTGGGCTGTGAACGGCCGCTGATCTACAAACCACGAACCATCCTCCTTGGGTGTCCACAGATGGATATTTTTGTTGCAATCCCCTGTCAAAAGAGTGCCTACAACAAGCAAGATCCAAAATATCATGAACTAGACTTCATCCATTCTCATCTCCTACATCCATCTTTCCCTTCCCTTCCCTTCTCCCATCACCTGGCTTCTTGGGTGACCAGTCCATGGCAAAGCCCTCTGACATATGTCCAGTAAATGAAAAGATGGGTTTGATCTTGGCCTGCTCTTCTCGCAAGAAGACAGCCATCGCTTGGGGGTCAGAAACAGCCACTAAGAGACGCTGAAGATCATATATATCCACCTGCCCTTTCTCGGACCAAGCCGCAGCTATCTGAGTCTCGCCCAGCTCTGTCACCTATGGTGGGGGGGGGGGAAAGAGAAATAACAGGGTAGCATTAAGGGGAAATATCAAAGGGAGCAAAAAAAAATGAGAAAGAGCAGCTGGAAATCTTCCATACTCGCACTCTGTTAATCCCTCCGTAGTGGGGAACCATGGCCAGTTCTAACTGGGGTTTCTTATCTTCATCGTCATCTTCATTCTCACTGCTACTGTCTGACCCAGAAGAATTTTTGCAAGCTGATTTGGTCCCGTGGAGATTGTGCATTTTCATCACTAACAACCTGTGGGTTTATTAGGATTAATTATTTGTCGGGGGGGGGAGGGGGAAGGGAAGAAAAAAAATGTTATTAAATGCATTTATAAGATTAGATCACATTTCTTTCCCAAACTTTAACTTCCCAATTGTGCTGGATTTCAGACTCCATCCTATAGTGGTGGGCCATGCCAGTTTGAGCAAGATGGGAGTTGAAATCAAATTCTTCTAGTAGGTATCAAGCTATGGAAGATTCTCTTCTTTACTCATTCAGCTTAGCCTACCATACAGGTGGTCCTCAACTTGGGACCATTATTGGGACCTGGATTTCTGTGGCTAAGCAAGGCAATTGGTAAATATCCAAATTTTACCATCTTTTGCCATGGTTGTTAAGCAAATTGCTGCAGTTGTTAAGTGAATCATACAGTTGTTTAGTGAATTCAACTTCCCCACTGACTTTGCTTGCTTGAAGTCAGCTGGGAGGGTAATCACATGACCAAAGGACACTGCAGCCGCCATAAATACCAGCTGCCAGTTGCCAAGTGCCCAAATTTTTATCAAGTGGCTCTGGATAAGCTGTTAACAGTCGTAACTGTGAGAATTGGTCGTAAGTTACTTTTTCAGTTCCATTGTCACTTTGAGCAGTTGCTAAACTAATGGTTGTAAATAGAGGATTACTTGTACTGACCCATCCCAAGCACTCACCTGTTTGCCTGGGCAGTTTCAGCCTGTGTTCCCGCACAAAGGAAAAGGCCCAGCGGGTAGCTAGTTCGGTTGTCTCCAAGGGCATCGTGCAAAATGTCAAAGCTCAAGCAAGGAGCCCCTGAATTAATAGCAACAGAAGGACCTCATTTATCTGAGCCATTTATCTAGTTTTTCATGTTTCATTTTTGCTGTCCTGTTCACAGCTTAACCTCATCTTCCTTCCTGATATGCAAACATTTGGTTGCATTTTATCAAAAACACAGTGAGAATACAGTCTTACAAAATAGCTCTGATACTCTTTGCAATGCAGATTCTACATATTCCAAAGCATTTCGAAGGCACTTTACCCGGCCCTCTGCCCAATACTTCAGGATTAAAAAGAACTTCTATTACAGGTAGTCCTTGACTTACAACCACATTTGAACCCAAAATTTCTGTTGGTAAATGAAATATTTAAGTGAATTTTGCCCCACTTTACGACCTTTCTTGCTATGCTTGTTAAGTGAATCACTGCAGTTGATCAGTCAGTTACATGGTTAAGTGAATCTTGACTTCCCATTGTGCTTGTCAGAAGGTTGCAAACAGTGATCACATGATCTTGGGAAATAACAATCATAAATATGAACCAATTGCCAAGCATCTGAATTTTGATCACATGATCATGGGGATGCTGCAAAGGGTGTAACTGTGAAAAATGGTCGTAAGTCACATTTTTCAGTGCCTTTGTAACCTAGAACAGTCACTAAATGAAGTGTCGTAAGTACTGCTTTTTCTGTACTGCCTTTTCCTATTTGATCCTTCCTTGATATTAAAACAGGGGTCCTCAACCTTGGCAACTTTAAGACTTGTGGACTTCAACTCCCAGAATTCCCCAGCCAGCAAAGCTGGCTGAGGAATTCTAGAAGTTGAAGTCCACAAGTCTTAAAGTTGCCAAGGTTGGGGACCTCTGTTCTAAAGTTCAATTCTTGTGGGATAATCCAAACCTCATTCTTGGAATTATGGGAACTGAAGTCCAACAGACGTACAAGCCATAGCAACGGAGAAACTATCATCAGTTTTGGACCCCCGCACCTAAGTGATATTGTAAAGTTCACAGTTTTCTCAGTAGGATCATAGATATATTTATCACCAATCCTTTTGTGGCAGGAATAAATTAAATTCCTCCATTTAGATTGCTAGCAAATTCCCAACCCTAGAACTCAGTTTGCACTACTAGCGAGTCACACGCCCTGCTTTCCCCTCTTGCCCGCGATCACGTCCGTCTCCAATCTAACGTGAGAATTGCCTGATTCTTCCTACCCGTGCCTGCCCGATGGTAGAGTCGATATGCGCCTTCGTCCATAACCAGCTCTTCTCCAGGGGCTAGTGGGGGACCTTTTCCCGGCACATAAGCTCCTGCTTGAGACTTTTCTTGCTTTTTCTCCTCTTTTTCCTCCATCTCCACATCCTCCACTTCATCGCTGCTGCAGCTGCTGCCACTGCTAGAAGCAGGGTTCTCCTCTTCCCACGTGCAAGATTCCTCCATCTTGAAAAAGGGCACAAGCTCCGCCCATCACGTCGCACTTTGACTTCAGCTTCGTAGAGATACGACACCCGTAAGACATTTAGCAAAGACAAATGGAATACGGACCACGGAGATGCAAAGGTTTAAAGACTGCAGTACTTTAAAGAAATTACTGGCTTCCTAATACTGGCATATTTCAAAGATAGAGATGCAGAGGTTTGATGAGCTCTTTAGCTCACGGAAAACAGGAGTGACGCAGAGAGTGCAAAGAAAGGAGGTTGAGGTGCATCTGTTATTTTTAAGTCCTCCAGTTCTGGAAAGTCCCTTGAAGTGACAGTGTTGTTGCCAGTGAAATACGCGTGTGTATGTATGTGTGTGATTTTAATTGTAAGCCGCTCAGAGTCACTTTTCAGAGATGAAGTAGCAGAAATAGTAGAAATTGAATAAATAAATAACTCTACTGTGTTCATTATACATACATACATATGTAAATAGGAGGAGGTTTTGAAGTATTTATAGTAGAACTACTAGATTCTGTAACAGCTCTGTTCCTTATGCCATCTGTCTTGTAGATGGATTCTTTTTTTCGCCATGTATTTGCCATATACATTTCAAATAGACTGTGATGTTTCTCTGTGTCATATACGTGTGGGGGGATATATGCATAATGGTGGTTTTTTTTGAGAGCTGAATGCAATGAAATTCATTTTAAATGTATGTTGATTAATGTACATTTAAAGTGACAAAGTTTATTCTACTCTACTCTACTCTACTCTACTCTACTCTACTCTACTCTACTCTACTCTACTCTACTCTATCCTTCTATAGCAGGGGTGTCAAACTCAATTTCATTGAGGGCCACATCAGCATTGCGGTTGCCCTCAGGGGGCTGGGTGGGTATGGCCAGGATGGGCGTGGCCTACTGGGTAGGCATGGCTAGAGTGCATATGGCCTACTGGGTGGGCATGGCCAGCTCTACATCGTTCGCATCAAGGGTGCCTATGGGGGCCTGGGCAGGAGTGGGACAGATCTGAGGGTCTCTGGCAGAAGGAGGGTCTCTGGGCCAGGGCCAAGGCAGTGGGGGCCGTTCCCTCACTGTTTCCAGGATGGCTTTGCGGGCCACATGAAACCACTTCGCGGGCCGGATCCGCCCCCCCCCCGGGCCTTGTGTTTGACATGTCTGTTCTATAGTTATCCCATGCAATTATTTGT
Organism: Vipera berus; assembly: GCF_964194415.1. Lineage (NCBI taxonomy): Eukaryota > Metazoa > Chordata > Lepidosauria > Squamata > Viperidae > Vipera > Vipera berus. Next base: position 17,472,636 of record NC_138205.1, read on the forward strand.
AATGGATGTTAGGCAGGTTTTTTAAAAAAATCATTTGACTAGGTCTGAGTGTGGCTGTAATTCCCACTCCTTGGCTTGCATCCTTTGAAGATACTGAAGGCTGGTTCTTGGGTCAAAGTTTGAACAAGGAAGTCAGGCATCGCTTGCAATCCGTTGCCAGGCAGGCATCCCTCTGGCGATCCAGCCTCGCCTCCAGCCCCTCTCCCCTTAGGAGCAAGGCCCAGAGCCCTGTTCTTTTCCCTGGCGTCATATAGTCAACACAAATTGAGACGGGCTGGACTTCAATTTGCAGCAGACAAATGTTGAAATGCTTTTCAGCTACATAGCTGAATCATGGGACCATGAACTCTCACATTTAGTTTTAGAGTTTAGTTTAGTTCTCTGATCTGTTTCCTGCAGGTAGTTCCCTGTGGGTTTCATTCTCTCTCTCTCTCTCTCTCCATCTATCCCTCCATCCTTCCATCCATCCATCCATCTATCTATCTATCTATCTATCTATCTATCTATCTATCTATCTATCTATCTATCTATCTATCTATCTATCTATCTATCTATCTATCTATCTATCTATCTATCTATCTATCTATCCCTCTGTCTGTCTGTCTGTCTCCATTCATCCATCCATCTATCGTCTATCACAGTGTGTAAGCATAACTTATTTAGTCTCTCTCCCTCTTGAGATTCCAAATAAGACTTTGAAGGAAGCATCTTCACATCGCTTAAAGGAAAAGAGACAGCACCCTACTTGTTAGGGCAAACTCTTTGCAGGGTAAGTATATTTGCTCAAGGGAATCACAGGACAAACCTCAAAAAGTCATCATTCTTTCAGGAATGAATACTTCTCTTTCATTTTCGAAAACCTTAAAACTGCACCATTTTGACTGTGGGCAGGTGGTGCCTGCCTTGTTTTGGAAGGCCGCGGTTTTAGAAAAGGGCAGTGGGCAGCCATCTTTGGAAAAAAAGGGGTTTTGTAATACTTTTACAAGGGATGCGGTGGCTCAGTGGGTTAGGACGCTGAGCTTGTCGATCAGAAGGTCGGCAGTTTGGCAGGTTGAATCCCGAGTGCCGCGAAACAGAGTGAGCACCTGTTACTCGTCCCAGCTTCTGCCAACCTAGCAGTTCGAAAGCACGTAAAAATGCAAGTAGAAAAATAGGGACCACTCCGGTGGGAAGGTAACAGCGTTCCATGCGCCTTTGGCGTCTAGTCATGCCGGCCACATGACCACGGAGACGTCCTCGGACAAGCGCTGGCTCTTCGGCTTTGAAACGGAGATGAGCACCGGTCCCTAGAGTTGGAAACGACTAGCACACATGTGCGGGGGAACCTTAATACTTTTACAGTTACAGATATTCACGGAGGCCATTTTTAACGTGGGCAGAGACAAGAAACGGCATTTTGGGAAAGGGCAGATGATTCCACCGCAACTTAGATACCCAGAGAAGTCCAGTTGGTTTAATCTCCATGGTAACGGAGAGTTCAGCTCAGCCATATCAATTAGGTTTAAAAGGGCTGCTGAATGGCTTGCGGTATCTCCCACTTGAGATGTTTCTTCTCAGGCTCAGCTGTTAAATGTTTTCCAGCTAAACATTTTGCATTAATAATAGCAGTAATTATCTGTTTGCTTTAGCATCATCTTGCAGCGGTTTCCTCTCGTCTCAGCTTGAACAGAAATGGTATATATGTATAATACATACAATACAGCACAATACATAAAATGCAATATATAAAGCAAAATGCAATTCTGAGCCAAGGCAGTCAATTATATCATAAAACTAGGGGGGGGGGGGTTGATCATTGTTTGGTGGACAAAGCCCAGATCAAAGGATTGGACGTTGCCAAGATTACTTATAAGTGTACAAACCATTTGGACAGAAATACAAAATTAATGAACTGCATCAATATAAGTGACAAAAAGCTTCAAAGCTCATAATGCACACCAGCAGCGACAGAGGAATAGGTGTCTCTGAATATGTACAGCACCAAGTGCCCTTACGCAACCCCAATTTTCAGATATTTTGGAGAGAAAAAACTAGTTCTTCATTGAAGGTTGTGTTTTCTGTGTAAATTTGAACCCACTCCATTACTTTCTGAGAAATGAAGCTGCTATTGCAAGAATGCATACTTAATAAAGGGGAAAAAATGCTCATTCTTTTCTACTTCCAGCAAAATCTCAAGCAGCATTTCTCAACCTTACCAACTTTAAAATGTGGGGACTTAAACTCCAGCATGTTTGCTGGGATTTCTGGGAGTTGAGGTCCACCATTTTCTTGTTGCAGTTGAGAAACATTTAAAGAATAGCTATCCTCTTCACCATAAAGCCTACCTTAGGCTCCAGTCTTTGCAGTGTTATCCAGACTGAGCTGTCCTGATTCGTGGGATTTAGTTCTTATGGATGTAAATGCTTTCTTAGCCTCTCACAAGTGTTCCCCTCTTTCTTGCCTAAAGATCCATCTTCTGAATTCAAGCATGACATATAAATTGAGGTGGTTTGTTTCCTGTTGAATTATGCTATATTAGGTAGCTAGGGAGTTGCCAGTGATTAGGGCTGTTTATAAGTAATACAGTTTAAAAGTTATTTGTACAATGTTGTCAGTCATATTTCTGGATGATCACTTGGTTGAATTAGAAACATAGAATGAATTAGAGCTTTATTTCTCATGCTGGCTGGGAAATTCTGGGAATGGAAATGCACCTATCTTAAAGTTGCCAAGATTGAAAAACGTTGAATTAGAGCTTCTATCTCTTGAAATTAAACACTCTTGGTGCTGAACTTGAAGCCTGTGAAGTACCATGAACCATTACGAACAATCTCCTGTGGTTTAGAGACACTTTGGAGGATTGAAACAACCTTCAGACTTACAGCTTTTTTAAAAAAGGGAAGGAGACTTGGGGAAAAACAGTTACATGGCAAGTTGGAATGACCAAGGAGCAGGAAAAATTGGAATAAAGGTTTTATCTCTCCTTATATGGACATCAAGGATTCTTCTCCATGGCAGCCTTAAGCAACTGTTTTTGCTGTTCACATCAACTGGAACAGAAGATATCTTAAGGAACTATGGTCAAGATCATCTTTTTTTTTCTTCCTTCCATCTTCCATCACTGACAGTTTTTAAGAAGAGATTGGACAGCCATTTTTTCAGAATGATATAGGTCTCCTGCTTGAACAGGGGTGGACTAGAAGACCTCCAAGGTCCCTTTGCTTCAGTTTTGTTCCGTTCTGGCAACAATTATTTATTTATTTATTTATTTATTTAATTTGTATACCGCCCTTCTCCCGAAGGACTCAGGGCGGTGAACAGGGCAATACATATTAAAAACAAGATACAAAAATTAAAAGCGATTAAACAACAGTGCCCATGAATAAATTAGTACACATTAAAAAGTTAAAACCGATTTATAAAACCCAACCCCATCCCATCAGACCAGGCCAGTTTGTTCAAAAAGGTAGGTTTTGAGATCGCGCCGGAAGGAGCGGAGGTCAGGCGCCATCCGGAGCTCGGCCGGAAGACGGTTCCATAAACCCGGCGCGCCCACAGAGAACGCCCTCCCCCTGGGGGCCACCAGTCGGCATTCTTTGACCGGTGGCAGCCTGAGGAGGCCCTCTCTGTGGGAGCGTACTGGGCGGAGGGAAGTTGACGCCGGCCGCAGGTGCTCCCCAAGGTATTCCGGACCCATGCCATGTAGGGCTTTGTAGGTCATTACTAACACCTTGAATCTCACCCGGAAGACAACTGGAAGCCAATGCAGCTCGCGGAGCAGAGGTGTGACATGGGAGTGTCGGGAAACTCCCAACACAACTCTCGCGGCTGCATTCTGTACCAGTTGGAGCCTCTGAGTGGTCTTCAAGGGTAGCCCCATGTAGAGAGCGTTGCAGTAGTCAAGACAAGAGGAGAAGACCACCACCTGTGCTGGAAAGCAATTATTTTCATGGACTTTTCTTTGAGAACACATGGATTCAATTGTTGGAGCCATCTTCAGCTGTTTCCCCTCCTACTGGATGTTTCTCCATCCAGCAAGTTAAGTGAGAAAAGCATACACATACACCATAATTATGTCTTTTTTTTCTGACACTTGCCTAGAAGGGGAAACTAACAGAACTTGTGGAGGAGGAGGAGGAGGGGGGGGAGGAAGAAGAAAAGGAGGAAGAGGAAGATTGGTTTTACTGGTCCACCATTGGAGGGGGAAAGACCAATTGTTCACTAGTCTTCCTGACCAGCTATTGCTTGCTCTAGCTCATAAAACAAAGCAAGGCTTTATTTATTTGTTTGTTTATAAAATTTGTTTGCCGGCCATCTCGTATCCAATGATTCTGAGTGGCTCACAACATAGAAAGATTCAAAAACATTAAAACCATACTTCATAAAAAAACCACACCAACCCCCCCCCCGCATGAACAGATAAAATCATGGACACAAGATGACAAAGAGGGGTGCTGGACACATGGGGGGGAGGTGGGGTTCAATTTAATTAATTAACCTCCAATATGAAGTTCCCCCATCTAGCAGAGCCAGGTCTTCATGCACCTTCCTTGGACACAAACATCTAAAAATAACTAGTGGGAAGAAGAACAGCTCTATATAGTGACCAATAGGGCAGATTTCCATAAATCAAATTAAAGAAAGAGAGAGAAGTTGCTTAGTTCAGCTCCTGCTGGCACAAGTAGCTTTTGAAGCAGAGCAGGAAGACTATCTCCATGTCAAGACAGATGTGACCAGAGGTTGATGTCATCCATTCAAGCCTTCTCAATGAGTCTGCTGAACTGTTCCTTGCCTAGTGTTAGTGTCTCATACAGACCAAATCCTAACATGTATGTCTTTAACAGTTGTATGACGGGAAGACATTAATTGGAGACAACGTTTCTTTACAATTCAGTGGTAGGGAAAGCTGGCCCTGTTGAATGTCTCCCTGTCATGTAATCCTTAAAGTCACAAAGAACACAAGTAGACTTACAACCATTCGTTTAATGACCATTCAAAGTTGCAACAGGACTGGAAAAGTGACTTATGACTAGTTCTCGTACTTATGACCGCTGCAGCATCCCCACAATCACGTGATCAAACTTCAGGTGCCTGGCTACCGGCATGTATCTATGATGGTTGCAGTGTCCCAAGGTCCTGGATTGTCATTTGGAACCTTAAGTTTCTTATAAGCAAAGTCAATGGGGAAAGTCAGATTTGCTTAACAACTGCATAGTTCACTTACAGTAACTCTAATGATTTGCTTAACAACCATGGCAAAAAGGCCATAAAATGGGGAATGACTCAACAACTGGCTTGCCTAGGGATGGAAATTTTGGACTCAGCTGTCGTTGTAAGTCGAGAACTACCTGTATTTGCCAATAAAAAGAAAGATGGCCAAGAATATACTCAGCTACTCTCAGTAACACATCTTCAAACATTTTGGACTGCAACTTCCTAGATTTTCACCTGATTTACTCAAAGCCACCTAGGAGGAGCTGCTAGTTGCAGAAGGCAGCAAAGTTCCTTCCTTCCTGTCTGTTGGAGGTAGATGGCAAACTGCGTATCCTACAATATTCCACACATGAAAATAGGGACAAACTTGCAGTTCTGCTTGTCTCTGAACCTGTTTGCTTCCCCTGTTTTTAACACATTACTTGTCAACAACACTAAATCTAAGTGTATTCCAATCTTCATTTTGTTTTTATTTTTTTTCTAGAATTTGTAAAGTTAAATTTCAAAGCTAAAAGGTTAAAATATAAAATTACAACCATAAAAGGGGGGGGGGAAAGGGAGGGGGACCAAATTGACACACCCCAAAAACCCCCAAAAGCAACATAAAAAAGTTATTTCCAAAAAGTTATTTCCAACCCTCTTGAATAAGGATACAATTATAGAATAAAAGAATCTCTTGTCTTAGTTTAAGAAAAAAGGATACAAAGCTAAAATATATATGATATACCTATCTAATAATAAAATAACACTAATATATTATACCATAGACTTTAATATATAAGTCAAAAATACATCATAATAACAATTCTACTAAAGGACATAATATATACATAAGTCTATAGTCAAATATCTGTAATATCCACTTTAAATTTAAACTAATACATAAACATAAAATATATATCTGTTAAACTCCAACAATACAGAATATTTCTATAATCATAACAAATCTAATCATCAAATCCCAGAATGAGCATATTCCAATCATCTGAAATAATTCATAAGAAAATTATATACCGTAATGAATTCTATCCATAAGTAATAAAATATCTTTGCCAATAAGTCCACAAGAATTCATAACCTACTACAATATTATGCCTTTCTTCAAACCATTAAGATAACCTTATTATATCTGGGTTGCAAAGATTAGAACATCCATTAAATAGCAAAGCAGTTTTTCTGTATCTTTCTGCTAATGATTATCCTGATTTTTGTAGCCCAGATGTAGTATACCCATTCAGAGTTAGGAGGAAAATTCAGATTAACTACTGTCTACTAGCTTGCAAAAATTCTGGGTGTTTTGCTTTTCTAAAAGTGATCCTGACTTACCATCGGTGCTTCATCAAGACTATACAGACCATAGATGTCAGGGATTATTCCAGATTTAATCATATTGACACTCTTTCCTTTAATATACCTGCTTTAAACATAACTATATTTGGATCCACTTTGGGATCCTTAGTTGTGTAGCTTATCAAACTGTACTAAGAACAGTCATTCCCTGGAATTCTTATCCTGCCTTTCCTGGATCCTTCCTAGAGCCACATCTTTCCATTTAGCTTCCTTGATTATAATAATAAAACAGGGAGCTTAGAGAATAATGGCATAGATGTACTAACAAGAATTCATGTTTGGTAGTACATCCTTCAACCAAGTGAAGATATGTGTATATCACACACCCAGGTGGATGAATTCCCAGTCCCAACGGCTTCTTGTTTTGAACCCAATTTCCATCTTGACTAAATATTTCCTGCCCAGAACCATCTGCTCCCTGTGCTTCCCGAAGACAATTCATTCCCTCCTGCTTTTGTTCTGGAGATCACAGCCCTGCCTGTTCCTCGTGAAGTCTAGCCCCACAGGCTGCCATCTATCCACAGCAGGATCATAAATTGCTAACAAGCATGTCCCGAAGCCTGCCGGCTGCTGCAGTTCAGCCAGAGACTTGCTATGTGCAGTCGAGCGGGTGGGTCTCATCCCATCATGTGAAAAAGCAGGCAGCACGCAGGCAGATTCGGATGGCAGGCAGCAGAACCTGGCTGCCGTTGGCGGCAATGATTGGATGGTGCCAGAGCCAGCCAGCAATGGAGGAGGGTGGGAGGATTTGGGAAAGAAGGAGGAAGAGCAACAGACAGAGATGCAGGAGGTTGGGGAGGGGGGCTTTGGTACAGGCTGCTGCAGGGAGAGTAGCACAGAGGTAACGCTACTTTACACACAGGTAGCAAAAAACTTCCTTGCCTTGAAGGGAGGTTGTGATTTGTCAGAGTGCAGATCGCTGGCACTAACATTCAAAGAAGGTGAGGTGGTGGCAGATTGTAAGTCCCCTTCAAAGGACCCAGATTGTTGGGGGCAATTAAGCTGACTTTGTAATAATGCCGCTTGGGGGTGTGTGAACGCCCTAATAAGCAGGCATATACATAGAATGAAGGCTACTGCTAAGCTTGTAAGCCGCCCTGAGTCTTCGGAGAAGGGCGGGATATAAATGGAATTTTTTTAAAAAATTAAAACCGTGTCGTTGTATATGTTTATCTCCCAGGTTGTCCCCTTTTGGTGGTTTTATTTTGATCTCTCTCAGAGAGCAAAGGAAAGGCTGAAGGGTCACCAGGTGCTGAACGTTACAGTAGTAACCAAAAATAAAAAATCTTGGAAGGGTTTCAGCCATTTGGATGCTGTGATTTCTTTCAGCACAGCTCAAATGCCACAGACAACACAAAGACAAGAGCGTCCTTAGTTTGATTACAGCAAGGGGGAATAGTTGAATTTCTGCCTAGGATGCAGCTGTGGAAATCATAACAGCCCCTATAATACCAAGACAATTCTGGTGCTCTCCAGATATGTTGGATGACAGTCTCCATCATCCACAGTTGCTGCCCATGCTCCTTGTGAGGGACAGGCATTTTAAAAGTCCAAAAGATCTAAAAGGCACCGGTAGAATAAATAACAGGAAATCTTTGCTCTCTTTCGTATTGGTACTAAACCAGGTTTTGAAGCAGGTTGCCCTGAGAAGGTGGTGCGCCTGCTACTTCTTAGTTAAAAAAAAAACAACCTGGCTGGTTAAAGACACAAACATATTCTCTCTCTCTCTCTCCCTCTCTCTTGAATTTCATCTCAGATTCTTTCTCCACTGGGGAGCTCTCCCTTTGGTCTCTGACCCATAGAAATGCTCAGCATAGGATGGCATTTGCAATCATTCTGTTATAACCACTCTCTGAAGCCAAGTGGTTAGGCTGAGAAGCAGTGTGTTTTCCCAAGGTCATCCTGTGTGCAACATGGCTAAGCAGGAAGGTGAAAAGCAGAGCATATTCTGGGGTTGTGTGCACTGACTATGATTTCCGAGAAGCTCTGCACATGGATAGGAAAGGTAGATTCCCTGTGAAAGTGACTTTGACACTATCCTGATGCCCATCCAGTGATGCATAAACCAGGCCATCCTTAACTGGGCATTTTCCATTGCCAAACCAGTGCAGGCTGAATCTTGCTTGGGCACTGGATCAGAGATTCCAAGAGATTCCAGGCTGTTTGCTGTCTTCTCTGGAGATTTCTTCCTCTGTTGGAAGCGAACAGCAGCAATACCTCCCCTTAAACGCAAAACTCTTTGAAGCATGTGAATAAATTCCTTATTTAAACTTAAATAAATTCCTTATTTAAGGAAAAAGGGCTTCCAAAGAGTTGGTCCCCCTAAAGCTAACAGCTTATTCTCTTGAGCACACAACACCTTGTGTCCAATTAGAGTAAACCAAGAAGTTTCTTTAGGTTAACAGGCCACTGGGCACTGGAAAAGGAATACAAATGAAGGAAAAAAGTGATTTCAGTTTTAAGCCCACCTCACTGCTCTATGAATTAACTTATTTCTTAAAACAACAACAACAGTGAAATCATGGTTTGAATCTTACCCATCTTCCTTTATCTGCATAGTCTGGGATATCGCCTGTAACCCGTCTGTGGCGCATTTTCTATCTACGGTAACAGTGGTTCTTACTATTCACATAGCGATGATTGGCATAACAATGCAGCAGGAAACAGGGACTGACAATTAGGATTACTGACTGGGTTCATACGTAGCACTAAACCCTGCTTTGTTTAATCATGGCTTGTCAAATAAACCACAGTTGAGTTCAAACAATACCTTAAGCTACAATATTTGGTTTACAAATAAAAATAGCTGGTTCATACAATACACTGAGAAACAGCCAGACTAGCTAGATATTGGTTTGGCTTAATATGTGAACCTATCCATTGGAGGATATCTTAGTTGGAGGACCCACTTAGAAGTTCCCAGTCTTAATCCTCGCAAATAGCTGTACTGAGAAAAACCCACTCTTCGGGATATAAAGTGCTATTGGTACTCAGAGTAGGCACCAGAAAGTACAAAACAATGAATTCCCATGCAGACTTCCTATGCAGATTCTGCTGCTGTCCAAACAAATCAGGGTCAATTGGGAGAATTGGGAAGTGCTTAATACTAAAACTACCACATCTGAGGAGCAAAAATCCAAAGGATCGTTACATGGCAACAAAAAATTAGAATTTATTTCCCCTCTGCATCTTTTTGCTTCCATCAACTGGTCAGTTTTTGCAGCCCACATTTGATAGCCCTATGTTACGCCAAGTTACAACATTGGTCTGGAATTCATTGCTAGTTCAGAAATACTTCTGTTGCCTGTCAGACAAGATTCTTTAAAAGCATGAATTCTACCACTGGATTATGAGACTGCCCAGAAGTTCTGTTTCTTTTAGTGTTTGACAGGAGGCTTTTGTCCTTTGCTTGGAACGGCCCTTTGTTCAATCCAGCACCCCTTCCTTTGCCAGCCGGCAAATTCATTCCCGGGGTGTAGGCCAGACAGTGACTTCACCCCTGCTGTTCAAATGCAGGCGGCTTGCCCACCTGGATTGGCAGGGAAGCTAATGAATTAAGGAGAAAGGCTGGATTAGTTCAGCTACCGTGGCCAATTAACTGAGGTGACGGGGACATGTTCAGAGGACTGGATGGGTGTCATACCAAACAAGCTCAGTGTAGAATTAATTATGGTTTGTAATATGCATATACACTTAACAAATTGAATCTGCGCCAGCTAGAAAGTCTGAGTTCTACTGCATCTCTCTCTCTCATCTGAGAGGTGAGAATTCTTTCTGAAAATATCAGCTGAGGAGAAAATTTAAACCAGCATTGCAGGCTGAGGTCCACTAGGTGGCAATCTTATTTCACAACCACACGGCAAGTAAAAATATCTGCACTCACCATCCTGTTGCCTGCTGCATCAAAGCAGCTGGCTAGTTGGAATCTCTGCAGAGCCTGTATGTTTGGGACAAAAAGTCCCATCAGTCTCCAATCTGGGCTGGCTGTATCCATAGCTACCCCCTTTCCCATACCTAGAACCTGAAGCCTGATTTATTCTCTCACCATCACAGCTTTCATTCAGTTCTCACAAGCCTCTTTCCCCTTATCTCAGCCCAGGGTGCCTTACAGATGCAGAGCTGTAGCATATTGGGTTAATTTAATGGATTCCTCTTGGGACTGCAGGACTATTTATGATGTAGCTTTTCTGCTGATTTCCCAATTTGATATGAAAGCTAAATTAAGCAGTGGCAGGGTTGCAGGTCTCGCCCACTGCATACCAGGGAAGCGTTGGCACCTCACGGATTTGCAGCAAGCTTCCCCTGGGACCTGCCACCTGTTAGGGCTGCAGCCAGCATGAAAATTAACAGTAGTCGCTAAAAAGAAGAAGAAGAAGTGGGAGGAAAGGACTCCATCCTGGAAGCAGGCAGATGGAGAAAGGAAAAAAGAAGGGAGAGTGCGAAGACTGTGAACTTGAGGGCACTCGGATGTTTTAAAAGATGTGGAAGACAAAAAAAAGGTGGATGGGGGAGGTTCGTGGATCGGCTGAATGAGCTACTGAAAGGATACATAAAACATAAAAAACAAGAAAAAAGTTAAGGAAATGATTGGTCCATTAGTGGGGGAAAGTGGCAAGAAGGTGACAAGCAATAGGGAGAAAGCAGAACTATTTAACTCGTTCTTTGCATCTGTCTTTACACAAAGGGAAAAAACAGTCCAACCTACCAAAACCAGTGCCATAAAAAACAGAATAGAAACGCAAGTTAAGATAGGCAAGAAAATGGTAAGTGAGCACCTGTCCAGCCTAGACGAGTTCAAATCACCAGGACCAGATGGATTACACCCCAAAGTTCTCAAGGAACTGGCAGACGTGATCTCAGAGCCACTGAACTATATTTTTCAAAGATCCTGGAGCACTGGGGAACTACCAGAGGACTGGAAGAGAGCTGATGTAGTTCCCATCTTCAAAAAAGGGGAAAAAATAGATCCAGGAAACTACAGACCTATCAGCCTGACCTCAATACCTGGGAAGATTCTGGAAAAGATAATCAAACAACAAATCAGCGAACACCTTGATGCAAACAAAGTCATCACTAAAAAGACAACATGGGTTTGTCAAAAACAGATCATGCCAGACAAATCTTATTACATTCTTTGACCAAGTGACAAAATTAGTGGACCAGAGGAATGCTGTAGATATAATTTACTTGGACTTCAGTAAGGCATTTGATAAAGTAGATCACAACCTACTACTTGATAAGATAGAAAAATGTGGGTTAGATAGCATCACCACCAGATGGATTCGTAGCTGGCTGACCAGCTGTACTCAGCGTGTGGTCCTCAATGGAACTGCATCTACACGGAAGGAAGTGTGTAGTGGGGTGCCCCAGGGCTCTGTTCTGGGCCCAGTGCTCTTCAACATCTTCATCAACGACTTGGATGAGGGGATAGATGGGGAACTCATCAAGTTTGCAGACAACACCAAGCTGGCAGGAATAGCTAATACTCCAGAAGATAGGCTTAAAATACAGGAGGATCTGGACAGACTCAAACACTGGGCGCTATCTAACAAAATGAAATTCAATGGTGAAAAAAGTAAGGTTCTACATTTAGGCAGGAAAAATCAAATGCACAGGTATAGTATAGGTGGTACCTTGCTCAATAGTAGTAACTGTGAGAGGGATCTCGGAGTCCTAGTAGACAGTCACTTCAATATGAGCCAGCAGTGTGCTGCAGCTGCGAAAAAAAGCCAACACAGTGCTAGGCTGCATTAACAGAGGGATAGAATCAAGATCAAGTGAAGTACTAATACCACTTTACAATGCTTTGGTAAGTCCACACCTGGAATACTGCATCCAGTTTTGGTCACCACGATGTAAAAAAGATGTCGAGACTCTAGAAAGAGTACAGAGAAGAGCAACAAAGATGATTGGGGGACTGGAGGCTAAAACATATAGGGAACGGTTGCTGGAATTGGGTATGTGTAGTTTAACGAAGAGAAGAGTGAGGGGTGACATGATAGCAGTGTTCCAATATCTCAGGGGCTGCCACAAAGAAGAGGGAGTCAAGCTATTCTCCAAAGCACCTGAAAGCAGGACAAGAAGCAATGGATGGAAACTAGTCAAGGAGAGAAGCAACCTAGAACTAAGGAGAAACTTCCTGATGGTTAGAACAATTAACCAGTGGAACGACCTGCCTCCAGAAGTGGTGAATGCTCCAACACTGGAAGTTTTTAAGAAGAGACTGGACAGCCATTTGTCTGAAATGGTATAGGGTTTCCTGCCTGAGCAGGGGGTTGGACTAGATGACCTCCAAGGTCCCTTCCATCTTCTTCTTCTTCTTCTTCTTCTTCTTCTTCTTCTTCTTCTTCTTCTTCTTCTTCTTCTTCTTCTTCTTCTTCTTCTTCTTCTTCTTCTTCTTCTTCTTCTTCTTCTTCTTCTTCTTCTTCTTCTTCTTCTTCTTCTTCTTCGTATTATTAGCTCATAGGGTCCTGTGGAGAACTTCCTGTTTCAAGGAAAAAAATCATAACATAACCAATAGAGCCAGGTTGGTGGCATTTCTGCTAATGTTACTGCTAATGTGCCAAAGGTTCTTTGTGACTGTTGCATGAGGTCAAAACTCAGATTTGGCATCCCTGCAACAGATCCCAAAGGTTATCGAAATTTGCAAAGCTAGGTATGTTAGTGGATGGATATGTGTCTGGCTTAAAATGAGTTTAGCTTGCAATCTGCTTTTTAAAAATTCTGAACGGAAAGATGCCAATACTTGCATAGCTTTGAAGTAACATTTCTCGATGACAGTCGGTTTTCATTAATGGGCTTTCTAGATACTTTTTCCCCTTGTAAAGAGTGTGCAATGTCCAGATTCTGTGCATATGTGTATGCATGCACATTTTGTATTTCTTTGCAGAGTGCTAGCAGCATGATTGGATGATGGGCTTGTTCTCATTTCTGTCTTTGAATCCACATTATTGTGTTTGAGTCCGTATTAGTGGTAGTTATTTGATAGCTACAAAGCCATTGTGAATTTTATAATGATATTTGTGATATTCCATTGTCTTTAAAATGTTGCACTAAGAGTGGGTTTGACAGATATGTTCTAAGTCAAGATCCTTTGGCGTCATTCTAACACCAGTTTTAATGGAGGGATGGTTTAACACAATTCACATTGTATTTGTGCATTTCCTGTAAAAATGAGCATGGATATCTCTTTTCAGAAATGTGAATTCTTTCACAGATATCCAATGGGGAACGGATTGAATGGAACACTGGTCTGTGATGGGGATAGATATCTTTATGTATTGCAACACTTACATTGATATAGCTGGAGCCACATCTTGAGGGAGAGTTCCCAAAGGTGGGTTTTTTGGTCTGTTTGTCTGTTATGAGAAGGATTGGACAAAGGTGCCACCATCCTCAGTTTGTTTGTTTTTTTGATGTCGGTGGTACTGGAGTTGTGTGTGTCTCTCAACATCTCATTTGCACCTTGAAGTTTCCAAGGAGCCAAGATGCAGCTGACCTGGGGAGTGTTGCATGGGAATCCTCTACAAAATAGCAGCAACGTTCATCTGCATCAGCAGGGAAGGAGTGACTGAGGGAATCATTTTCTGTCTCTGAGCTGTTAATAACTTGGCGCCTTCAAGCCAAGCCAAGACGTGTGGAGATGTTGAAGATTAAACCAGAAAAGTTGCAGGGGAGGGGGAGAAGAGAGAGAATGAATGAGAAAGGAGAACTGAGGGAAGAGGAATGAATCTGTTGTAGACGAGTTGCAAACTTTTTAACGCGAGGGATTCCTGATTGGCTATGAGCATTTTAGACTAAGCCAACAGAAGGAAGATGAGATTTGTGGAAAAGAGAGAGGCGACTGGAGCAAACGTAAAAGAAAGGAAAAAAAAAGCAGAAAATTGAGATTCTGGCTGGCAGGTTCAGGAAGAGAGCCTTCTCCGCCATTGCTTCTACCTTTGGGAACTTCTCCCCTCGGAGGTAAGGTGGACCTCTACTCTCCTGGCATTTTGGAAATGTCTAAAGTTTTGCTTTCAAAATGGCTTGCTTTCAGAAGTTGTAGGAGGCTTTTAAGAAAGGACTGGACACCTACTTGTCTGGAAATGGTATAGGATCTCCTGCCTATAGGGGTCAGGACTAGAAGACCTCCAAGGTCTCTTCCATGTCTGTTATTCTGTTAATCTCTCTTCCTTGGGACTTACAAAGGAACCATAGAGTCATGAGGTCCTTGATGCTTTTTGAGATTGGAGGTTTTCAAGCGGACATTTCATTACCAAACTAGGTAACTTCATCACTGCTACCTCATAGAATCATAGAATCTTAGGGCTGGAAGGGACCTTGGGGGTCTTCTAGTCCAACCTCCTACCTCTGGCATGAGACCTTATATCATTGCAGACAAATGGGTGTCCAATCTTTTCTTGAAAAACCTCCACCCACAACTCTGAGAAACAAGTTGTTTCATTGGCTAATTGTTTTCACTGTCAGGAAGTAAGGAAGAAAAAGGAGGAAGAGTAGACAGCTGTGGGGCTAGTTAGCACTCTGAAGGCCCTCCGTCTGCCTTTTAATGAACTTTTAATGTTGAATTTGACATTTCCTTGCCTCTGTTATAAAAAATTATATTCAGTTTTTATGTTTTTAACATTTTATTTATACACCACTCAGAGTTCCTCTGTGAGGAAGGTGGGTGGTTTCTAAATTTGATATAATACATATATACATACAAACATACATACATACAAAAAATGTGGAAGTAGCTTCGTAATGCTTAGTCTGCAGTGTGTTTGGGATATCCTGTACAATATTTGACTGGCATGTAACTTCAGTATGTTCTGTGGACATGGTGCTTTGCAAAATTTCAAAATTTACAAATATTAATTGGTATCCCAAGAGTTTTATCATTGAAAATTTGCTTTTCCAAAAGGCTGCTATCAGTTCGGTACTGGGATATGAACTGGCTGTTTCTTATGGTACAGAATAGTGGTCCTTCTGTACTATATGAAGCCGAGGCAGGCAGACTTCAGGCTTATGGTATCTATTTATTTTTAACTAGAGTTCAAGATTTACCAGCTGGAGGCTGGTAAAAGGTTTTCTATGCAGTGATTTTTATTGCATAGTAAATTTGCCCTTCTAATTCATTTGTTGCACAGCAGCACACCTCTTCTCTTCCACTTTGCACTTCTGTTATATTTTCAGACTGAAGTGTAAGCATTTTTCCCTCAGCAAAATAAATTGCTTTCTCCAAGAACTAAGGTATTCACTACTTAATACACTATAGAAAATACGCATGCATTTCGTCAATACTTCTGGGTTCCATTTTGTCATATAATAATTCAAAAATGACGTGCAATGCTCCCACCCTACTTCTATTACTAAGCCTGTCAAATTTTAAAGTCGTTAATTTCTATATGTTAATTTAAAAATTGTTAGTCACCAACGAACCTCTCTATCCATAGCCATAGCAGTGCTTTGTCATTTTGTGGATTTCTTTTCAAGCTTTATTTTATATTTGTTTTTATTTTAATTTCAATGGGTTACTTTAATGGATTTTTTAAAAATATGTCCTTGATTATTACTATGTATGCTGCTCTACAAATGCAATTGATTAATTAAATAACATGTGCTAGTTCAGTTTGCCTCTCTTTACAAAAAAGATGTTTAGATCCTAGAAAGAGTACAGAGAAGAACAACGAAGATGATAAGGAATCTGGAGGCTAACCATATGATGGATGATTGAGGGGCACAGCAATCATCCAACTTTATGTCTTCTTGAATTGGATCTAGGATGAGACCTGGTCTGGCTGTCACAGTTTGCCTGAAGAAAAAAAAATCTCTATTAAGTGAGAGATTGGATCAGTAGTTTCCTGAGAGCCCAGGAGAATGTTTACGGTAGATTCAGAACAAAAGTCAAAATTCAGTGATTCTTTGCTGCAATACCAAAAAAAAAAGTGGGGGGTGAGATACAAGGAAGATCTTGGCAATGCCTCCAAGGGGAAAGGGAAAAATCTCTACTTGCTGATAATGTATGTATGCTAATCGTTATGTATATATGTATATAGGACATGTTCACAGAGATAGCCACTGACACCACCAGGTGGCAGGGTGCCCTGTCAGGACTGGCAGGGCAGTCTTTGGCGGGAAATCCGGACAATGGGATTGGTTCCAAGTATACCTGGCTAGGTATATAAGAGGGGCAGTTGCCCCTTTGTTTGCCAAGTCTGTGCTACATCAATAAAGAATGTTTTTTTTTTTATTGAAAAGTTTTAAAATACAGTTTTCCTTTAGAAAACCCCCCTTCCCCCTCCCTCCTCCCCTCCCTACCTCCCCCCTATCCCCCCCTCCCCCTCTCCCTCCTCCCTCCCCTGCCTCCCCCCCCCTACTTCCGCTCCTCCCCCCCTCCCCCCCCCCGACTTCCCAGAGCAAAATACAAGGTATATATCTAAAAAGCAATCATAAACAATCATATACTAACAATTATAAACTCCAAAATCCATCACTCTCTAACTTATATAGAGTAAACCAATCCTTAACAATACTAAATATGTATAAAAAACTAAAATAAAAGAAAACTAGCGTCATTCCCATCTATGTTCTTCCACAATTCACTATTTCCTAAACATATTCTCATTTACACATCACAAGCACCTATCCCTATTAACCTCTCTAGCCAAAATAGGCTATAATAGATAGTTCTTACACAAATTAACCCACATTAACCCACAAAACTTTCTTCCTCTTCCTCTGTAGTAAATTGTCCATTAATTCCAAATTAAAAATTCTATTACCATACATATCATCCCAAAACTCTTAAAAAACACAACTACCACTTGACTATCAGTATGTTGTGGAAGTTCCATAGATTTCTACTAGTCCTATTTTCTTATCTTTTTTGAGCGTTTTAAGGCAGCACGCGTCACCCTCTGTTCTCTAGGATCATCCAAAAGAGTTGCAGCTTGATCTCCTCCTGTACCATTCTCGTCTATCTGTCCATCTTCATCCTCTTGATGTTCTCCTTCTCCAGATCCCTCTGCAGCTTCCAAAAGTGTTGATGGGGTTGCTTTTAAGACATTGTTGTAAAAATCATGCGCTTGCTTCACCGTACCCAAACAGTACCTTTTGCCTTCATACATGAAGCTCAACCCAACTGGGATCTCCCATCTGAACCTTATATCTCTTTGCTTGAGCTCTTGCACAAGAAATATAAAGTCCTTCCTTCTCTTTAAAATCTTTGGAGGAATTTCTTTTAGAACCAAAACTTCTTGACCAACAATCACCACTTTAGTATCATAGGCAGCTTGTATAACTTCATCTCTAATTTCCCTTTTTACAAAATAAACCACCACATCTCTAGGCAACTTTCTCTGTTTAGCAATCTACGAGTTCACACGAAACACTTTGTCCATGCCTTGTTTTATTTCAGATGCTGGATGGTTCAATACCACCTCAAAAGCCTCAGAGACCAACTGCTTTAAATCTTCCTTAATATTCTCTTTTAGGCCTCTAATTCTAACAGCAAACTGCATCTGGTAAAATTCAGCCAGACTCAGTTCGCTATCCATTTTGTCTTTTAAATCTTCAATTTCCAGTACTTTTGCTTCTAATATAGCATTCTTTTGAGTCAGTTCTTCCACTTGGTCATCCAGCACCTCCACACATTTAGCTACTTTATGCACTGAGGACAAAATGTCTACCTTCATCTCTCTGAGTTTCTGTTCCATCCTTTCTTCCATTCTCTGCTCCAATTTCTCCAATTTCTCCTCCATCTGTGCAAATTTAACACCCATTGACTCCAAAATTAACTGGGTATGTTTTTCAAGATCCTTCGATGTCAATATATCTGGAGAATGCAACGCCTGCAGTAATGATTGTTGTTGCACCGGAGAATTTCCAGCACTCCGAAAAGTTCTAGGGGGAGGTTTAGACGCCATCTTTTACTTACAATTGTGACGCACTTTCACTTTAAGTTTTAAGCAAAGTCCATCAAGCTCGAGAGTAAAATAAAATAATCCTCTTCATCTCTTCATCATTCCCTCTTGTACTGCTCTGCCTGCTCTTTTCCTTTCATAGTCTCTCCTTCAAGCAGGGATGGTCGCAGACGCCTGGCTCTGCTCCATGAAGTCCGGAGCAGAGACGCTAGCCAGCTGGGAGCAGCCCAGGCTACGGGGGAGTTCGATCCTTCAGCCGCCCAAGCTCCAAGCTCAGGCGGCCCCGGAGAACTCAACCCCTACCTGGGGGCTCACCCCCTCCTCTTCTCCCGAGGAGGGGGCTTCAAATTCGCCCGAACAGCTGATCGGCACTGTTTCGGGCGAAAATCACTCAGCTGAGCCGCGGGCAGCCCGGGAAGGCTGCCTCCGTCGCCGCGGAGCCACCGGAAGTCCAAGAATGTTATGCTGAACCCTGTTGTCCTGCGTCGTCCATCTTGGCCATGCAGTCCAGAGCCCACGATCTAACAGTGGCGACGAAGGTGGGATGCTGTTTCAATCAGAGCTGAAGTCACTCTGAAGTGGGAAAGGCAGGAAAAAATTTCTGAGACCTTCCTAACGAATCAGCATTCTAGGACCGGTGCAACATGGCTAAATTTGGAGCAACCAGTGAATTTCGTTTCAACATTGACGAGCCAGAGCGATGGGGAGCGCATCTAGGACAAGTCAATGGGTTCCTGATGATCAACAAGATCACAGAAGATAAAATGAAAGCAGCGGCGCTTTTGTGCCTAAGCGGTCAGGACGTGTATGATGTGGCCGTTGGTCTGTGCTCACCGATGCCAGTTGAAAACGTCTCTTATGCTGATTTAAAAAAGAAGTTGGAGTAGCATTTCATGCCAGTGAGAGCTCCAATCTATTGGCGGCATCAATTCATCCAGCGCAGCCAGCATCTGGGTGAGCCGACCTCGCAATTCATCTCAGCGCTGAGACAGGCTGCTCGCCAGTGTAAATTTCCTGATCTTGAAGACAGGATCAGGGATCGAGTGGTGTTTGGACTGAGAGACCAGCAATGCCGACAAAGGATCCTCGCAAAGCCACCAATGAATCTGCGGGAGGTTTTAGACGAGGTGATGGCTTACGAGGCAGCCAATGACTCTGGTAAACACACACACCGCAATAGCAGCAGCTCAGGAGCAACCATACATCACGATTGTGCTTCGAGCGGCAGAAGCGGCGACCTGGACGGAGAGGCAGAGGTAGATGCGGTACAGCATAGACCCGGAAAGCATCCACCGCGGCGGGACAACGACGGAGCCTAGCGGAGACAATCATCAGCCAACAAGAGCACAGCGTGCAGCTGCGGCTGCAAGGAACTGAGGGGAGCCAACTCATCCAACCAGAAATGTGCCAGCTGTGGGGGAAACCATCTGCAAGCAACCTGCCGGTTCAGATCCGTAAAGTGTCATTCCTGCGGCAAGACGGGGCACATTGCAGCCGTCTGCCGGAATCAGAGCAGAGACAGCCTGAACGAATTACAAGCTATGGCATCAGAGCTTGAAGGTACTGTTCTCCCTCGGCAGAAACCCCGGCACAATCCCTCAGTCCCTGGAAAGAGCAGATGGACCGTGTCTCACATGGAAGTCCATCAGCTGCTCAAACCAAAAATAACAATACAGGTCCATCTGCAAGGGGTACCTTGCACGATGGAGCTGGACTCCGGCTCTGCAGTCTCAATAATCTCCTATGAGACATTTAAAAGAATTTGCGATCGGAGTAGGCAGAGGGTTCCTTTAAAGCCCACCAGTTTACAGCTGTCAGATTTTCAGCACACCCCTATTAAAATCAGGGGAAAGGCCACCGTGTCTGTGGGGTTTAAGGACTTTCAGGGTCCCTTAGATATTTTGGTGACCGATGGGCGGAGAACTAGTTTAGTAGGGCTGGATTGGTGTGATGCCCTGGGCATTTGGTTGGGGGGAGTGAATAGCATCCAGCACAAATGTCTTGAATCCATTTGTAATGAATTTGCAGATGTTTTTGATGACAGGCTGGGGAAGTACACGGGCCCTCCCATTAAATTACCTGAATGTTCCACCGGTTCGTATCAAGCTCCGAAGAGTCCCATTCGCTCTCAAACATAAGATTGAGAGTGAACTGGACAAATTGGTGGAACAGGGAGTGTTAGAACCGGTGGATGGGGGAGACTGGGAAACTCCAATTGTGACTCCGTTAAAGGCAAATGGAGAAATTAGAATATGTGCTGATTATAAGGCCTTAAATCCACATGCTTACCCGGTTCCGTCGGTCCGGCAAGTCCTCGCCGCTGTCCAAGGTGGCACACTCTTTGCAAAACTTGATTTGGCGCAAGCGTATCAGCAGCTGTCAGTTAATAAGGAAGCGGCTGACGCTCAAACAATAGTGACACATAGAGGAGCTTTCCGAGTTAACCGGTTACAGTTGGTATCTCAGTAGCTCCTGGGATTTTCCAGGAAGTGATGGAGAGGACTCTGAAGGGCATTCCAGGTGTATGTCCCTATTTTGACGATGTCCTCATTGCTGGGGAATCTGAGATCTTGGCTGACAGGCTGCAAGCTGTTTTAAGCAGATTTCGCTCTGCTGGGCTTAAACTTTAAAAAAGTAAGTGCAGCATTGGTGTGGCATCCACTGAGTTCTTAGGGTTCAGGATTGATGCCAAGGGTATTCACCCCACTGACTCTAAGGTGAAAGCAATTAAGTTGGCTCCAACCCCAACAAATAAGGCTGAATTGCAAGCTTTTCTGGGGTTACTTAACTTCTATCACGCGTTTTTATCCCACAAAGCAGCAATTGCAGAACCTTTACACAGGCTGTTAGATAAGAAGACTCCATGGATCTGGACCAAGGTCCACGAACAGAGTTTTACAAATCTTAAACAACTGTTATCTAGTGATTCAACCATCACACATTTTATAGAAAATAAGCCTATCTGCATCACGTGTGATGCATCCCCTTATGGGGTGGGCGCTGTATTAAGTCATATAGAGGAAAATGGGGGCAAAGGCCTATTGCATATTACTCCCGAACTCTGTCCAAAGCAGAAAGGAATTATGCACAAATTGACAAGGAAGTACTGGCAATTGTGTCAGGAGTAAAAAAATTCCATGATTACCTGTATGGCAGGGAGTTCACCATTTTTACTGATCACAAACCATTGTTGGGGTTGTTCACAACTGACAAACAAGCACCACAAATTCTTTCCCCAAGAATGCTGAGGTGGTCCATTTTTCTATCCGCTTATACTTGCAAACTAGTCCATAAGGCTAGCTCCGGATGGCCCCGGATCTCCGGTCCTTTCGCCGCAGCCTCAAAACACTTCTTTTCCATCAGGCTGACCTGGACTGATAGGGATTTTAAAATGTTTTTTTAATTTTTAACTTTAATTTTAACTTATTCTATTGGGGCTATTAATTTAATTTCTTTTTTAACTTTTGTATTATTGTATTTTATTGTTGTTAGCTGCCCTGAGTCCTTCGGGAGATAGGGTGGCATATAAGTCACAATAATAAATAAATAAATAATAAATAAATAAACCAGGAAAGGACATGGGCCATGCAGATGCATTAAGCAGATTGCCAATGATGAGCAATGACCCTGATCCAGCACCGGCGGAGCAGATCCTACTCATCCAAGATCTTCCAGATTGTCCTCTACAGGTGAAGGATATTGCTGCTGGCACCACAGCAGACAAGGTACTGAGCAGTGTCAGCTCATGGGTAGCATCTGGGTGGCGGGACAAGAGCCTGGGGCCGGAATTCCAGGCATATTTTATGAGGAGGCATGAGTTGTCTTCTCATAAAGGATGTTTGCTGTGGGGTAGTAGAGTTATTATTCCAGAGAAATTGAGGGAAAGGGTGTTATAATCACTAGACAAGGGGCATCCTGGCATAGTAAGGACAAAGGCACTAGCTAGGAGCTACTTATGGTGTCCTGGTCTTGACAAAGCTATAGAGGAGCAGGTAGCGGGGTGCTACACCTGTCAGAGGTCAAGGCCAGAACAGCCACAGGCTCCCATTCACAAATGGGAAGCAACTCACACCCATGGTCTAGGTTACACATCGATTACGCTGGGCCTTTTCAGGGACAATCGTTCCTGGTAGTGGTTGACAGTCACTCTAAATGGCTAGAAGTAGTCCCAGTCTCTAGCATGACCACTGCAAAGACAATTCAAGTGCTTCAGGAACTATTTGCCACTCATGGGTTGCCTGATGTCTTGGTCTCTGATAATGGCCCACAATTCACATCTGCTGATTTCCAGGCATTTACCAGAGCCAACTCAATTAGACACGTCACATCAGCGCCTTTCCACCCATCGACTAACGGTTTGGCAGAATGAATGGTGAGGACAACCAAGGACGCATTGAGGCGCATCATCAGTGGAGATTGGCATCACCGGTTAGCTCAGTTTCTTTTGGCACAACATACCACTCCATGTACAGCCATGGGCAAGAGCCCTGCTGAGTTGCGTTGGGGACGGCGACTCATTACTAAGTTGGACAGACTACACCCAGACAGAGTGGCAGCTCAACAGGAGCAACCAGACACCACCAGAGAATTGCACATTGGTGAAAAGGTTTGGGCCTGGAACTATGGTCTAGGGCCTACCTGGATTCAGGGGGTGGTAGTGGGCAAAACAGGGCCTGTATCTTACATTGTAGAGGTGGAGGAGGGTCGCGAGGTGAGAAGACACATTGACCAGTTGAGGAAGAGACAATCTGAAAAGCCACAAAATGTGTTTCCAGAGCAACATCTGGCTGGTAATCAGGACCCTGATGGCGTCCCAAGGGATGACTACATTGCAGACCCAGTTGCCCTTGCTGATCCAGGTGACCAGAATGCGGGGAAATCAGTGAAATGGTCAGCAAGGAACCATAGGCCACCGGCGTATCTCAAGGACTATGTAAGGTCTTGAGGCTAGGGTATTATAAAAAATCAAGCTCCACACTGCAGGGTTGTTATTCCATTAGTTGTTTATTGTTTCCATTATTATTTGTTTTTTTGTATGGGGGAAGGGGTGTTATGTATAGGTATATAAGAGGGGCAGTTGCCCCTTTGTTTGCCAAGTCTGTGCTACATCAATAAAGAATGTTATGCTGAACCCTGTTGTCCTGCGTCGTCCATCTTGGCCATGCGGTCCAGAGCCCATGATCTAACACTCATTAAATCAACTGAATAATCCGGTTGTTCTGAATCTGGCTCTGGACCAACCTGTGAGGTTCGGCTTTCTGCACCTTTGGGCATCCCTTCCAAGCAACAACACAACTATTGGCCTTTGCATGTCCTCCTCCTCCTCCTCCTCATTTCACATTTACATTGAACTCAACCAGTAAAAATAATACGGTATTGTTGCAGTAGAGCCAAAATAAGGATGGAGATGGGTACTAATGGCCAGAATAAGGATAAGGGCATGTCTTAAAAAGTTTGTTCCTTGGCAAACATTAACACAGGTAGTTCTTACTTATGACCACAATTGAACCCAACATTTATGTTGCTGAATGAGAACTTGTTAAGTGAGTTTTGCCCCATTTCTTAACACATTTGTTAAGTGAATCACTGCAATTGTTGAGTTAGTACCACAGTTGTTAAGTGATTCTGGCTTCCCCACTGACTTTGCTTGTCAGAAGGTCGCAAAAGTGGATCACATGACCCCAGGACACTGCAACCGTCATAAATATGAGTCAACTGCCAAGCGTCCAAATTCTGATCATGTGTCTGTAGGTATGGTGCAACAGTCTTAAGTGTGAAAAATGGTCATAAGTCACTTTTTTCAGTGCTGTTGTAACTTATAACAGTCCCTAAAGGAACTGTTGTAAGTTGAGGACTACCTATACAGTGATGAGAAACTGGGTACAGTTATTTTGGCTGTATTAGATGTCTGGAATTCAGATGGCCTCCACAATTTGAGAAAACCGAGCATGATTGTTAAGGCATATCTGAACTGGCAATCTGCAAAGCCCTTTTGGGCCAGAAGAAAAGTTATATCTTGTCCAACATTTCACTTCCTACAGTGACCAACCAGATGTTTCCAGAAACCCCCAAGAAGGTAATAGGCGGCAGCTGCTGGCCTGTATTAAGGAGGACAACGTCTGTTGTTCCCACCCAGCTTCGGTTCCATAATACCTCTCCTAACCAGAAGCCAGAGCCTTTGCTCTCTTCGAAACAACAACAACAACAACAATAATAAAGTTGGAAGGGACCTTGGAGGTCCTCTAGTCCAGGGCTTTTCAACCTTTTCACCCATTGTACCACTTTTAGGATATGGCAACATTTGAATACCACCAGTCCACCAGAGGACTACTATCGCCTGAAGCGGGAGTATAAAGGGCTAATTGTTAAGAAAAAGAGGGCTAAAGAGAGAGAGAAGTGGGATCTTCTACTCTTCTCCATCCAGCAGAAGAACACCCGACTATTTTGGCAAATTGTTGCCAGTTCTTTGCCTGGTCACCAAGAACTCCCTCTCTGCTGTATCTCCAACAGAGATTGGGAAAATCATTCCTTGTCAATCTTCCAGGCTCCAACAATTTCGACCGAGCTCGGACCACAACTGCCTCCTGCAATTCCTAACTGGCAACCCGTGACTCATGCTGAGATTACTGAGCTTATCTCTGAACTCAAGTCAGGCAAAGCCCCTGGCCCTGATGCCATACCCCCCGATTTGCTAAAATCTAATCCCGAGTGGTGGATTCCTCTCCTAGCAACACTTTTCACCCATATTAATTCTTCTGGCAGGATCCCTACCTCCTGGAGCCTAGCAATTATTGTTCCAGTTTTTAAACGAGGAAATAGGAACAACCCAGCCGAGTATCGCCCTATAAGCCTGCTTTCCATCATTGGAAAATTGTATGCTAAATATCTCCAACGCAGACTCCTCATCTGGGTCGAGGAGTCCAACACTATTGGTGTTTAAAGCGGGCTGTGCCACATTGGACCACTGCTTTGTCCTAGCGCACCTGGTTGACAAATAAACTATCACACCAGGTGGCAAACTCTTTACTGCTTTCATTGATTTAAAGGCAGCATTTGACTCAGTGCCTAGGGAACTGTTGTGGTCAAAATTGCTCAAAAGTTCCATTGACTGACATCTCTTGTTCCTAATTAGATCCTTGTATAATCAGCCAGGTCAGGTGCGGCTTGTAGGGAGAACTTTCAAATCCCATCCCGATTAAAAGCGGAGTTACGCAGGGTTGTGTCCTGGCCCCTCTTTTGTTTAATTTATTCTTATCTGACTTGGCCTCTTACATTGGACGTATTGAGTCTCATGCCCCAAAGCTCTCAAATACAAAGATTCCGCTTCTCCTTTACGCTGACGATGCGGTCCTTCTATCACTATCAAGGCTTGGTCTGAAAAGATTACTTTCTGCCTTTGGGTCCTACTGTGCTGAGAACCATTTGTCCATTAATTACGGCAAATCCAAAGTATTGG